>NC_140620.1:25783009-26983009 GCF_057382275.1 Copadichromis virginalis | reverse complement strand
CTCCGTGGAATTCATCCAATCAGACAGGAAGATGGGTTTGCTTTCTTCTGCTGCTGCTGTTTGTCCACATTACTGCTGCTTTGCTGGGACTTTTTGTGCTCAGGACTTGCTGCTGTCTCTTTATCATGTTATTGCTTTGGAGCTGCATTCCTTATCTTCAGGGAGGAGTGAGCTCGCTTGTGAGGTTGAGAAACACATGGCACTGTAAATAAGTCAGCCAGAAACTTGGCCTGCATGTTTCCAATGATGTTAAACTATAACTTTCTTCCGACCGCTGCATGTGGAAAATTGATTCAGGTCTGCTTTTCACCTGAAAGTGACAAACTAAGACATTTCATTATTATCATCACTGCTTAATCAACACACATCTCTCTCTCTCTCTCTCTGTCTGTGTTTGTGTGAACAATCCTTTCTTAAAAGCAGAAAATGACATTGTAGTTGTTTTTCGGCTGATCAACACAAAACCTTTTTCCTATGATTATTTCTCTTCGTCTACAATGTAGTAATTTGTCTCTTTTTCACTCTTTTTTTTTTTTCTTCACAATAGCTGGTGGTCTGCAAAATCACCGCTCTCACTCACAATCAGAGGCAATCACTTTTGCACAGTGCACAAAAACACTGTGATGTCAGACACATTCACACTCACTTTTTCATCTGCATAAATAAACCATATGGCTGGAGATATGTGCCATGGTGATCCATAAGCATGATCACCAGTTTATTTAATTATTTTTAATCCAACAAAACAAATAAACAAAAACATGATGCTGATGCTACACACACACACGAGTCAAGGTGCAGAAAAACTGCTCATGGAAACGCTGCACACTCTCTGTTTCCCTCTCTTTGAGTAGTTCTCAGACAGCTCTTGATCTGATAATGTGTAGCTTGCTCATCAGCTCAAAAAACAAAAACAAAACTGCAACGCGACATCACACAGTAGTTGCATGCTCTGCCCACAGTGGCAAAGTCTTACACTTTCATATTCAACACAGCTTCTCCATCATGTATTTTTAGATGTTTCATACAGGGTTGAGCATATTAGTTGTTTTCACAGATGTGCTCTACATCTCAACAATGGTTCATAATAAGACGACAGTCTTCCACACAGGTCAAGTGCCTCTATGCACTTCATGAGTTTAAATATTTACCTATATCACTTCTCCTCACATGTCATTGTACTGAATTTAAGCAACCACAAGTTTAATGTAGGTTACTTTTAACAACTATCCACCTCAATGGTTTGGCACACAGGCTGTTAACATTTTGTGTCAGGAAGGGGTGGGGGGAAAGCCACCCACCAGAGCACAGCTGCTGATGTGGGCTGGCCTTTTCCACACACTCTTCAAGGCTGGTGTGTTTTCTGAAAACTTCTAACATTTGAATCTCTTCCATTTATAAGCCTGCGATTAACCGCACGGCTCAGGTCCGCGTGAAACCCGCGCGACCGCATTCGCGTGCACCCACGCAGCTGTGGAGCCTTCGCTCTCTCTCTTTTATACATAAATACTTTGTGCTGCCAGGAGCAAAGTCCAGCACAAACGTCTTTCTCCCTCTAACTCACTCTTGGTTGCTTAGAAACCCATGATAACAACAACAGTCGGTGTTACAGACCACGTGTTCTGCTCCGCACACACTCACACAACAACAACAACAAAAACGACGACGACGACAACAACAATGACAACAACACAAAATAGGCCTACTCCGGACTCACACCGGACCGCTCGGGACCCTGACCCAGTTGTGGGACGCTCACCCACTCGCGCGACAAAACCCAATGAAGGGACGCTCGGGACACACACCCAGGGCGATTTCAAAACCGGACACTCACCGGACGCTTGGGACCCTTGGGCGATTTAACCAAAACTTCTTTTTCGGGACACTAACCCAGTTATCGCTCCACAAAGCAGCGAACTTCTCAACGCCTCACAAAATGGCGGAGACTGCACAACGACACGGTTATAGAGTCGGCCTCTTTAAACTTACTTGGCGTTGCTTAGCGTGTAATATCAGCCTGAATCCCGCCGATCGCCATTCATCGAGGAGAAAGACAGACAGCGAATCCACAGGAACTTCCTGGCTGACGTCAGTCTTTCAGCATGCCTCCCCCCCCCCTCGGTGAATGCGATCCCAGGGAGCCGGCATCGAAGGACCAATTAATGTTAGGTTTGTAGCTTGAACCTATTCGCTGGAACGTTAAGACAATATAATTACACTGCAAGCAAGACACAAGTAGGCAAACTTCTTCATGGTACTCGTGCACGGGAGAGAACCGGACAGGCACCGTTCCTTCGCTTGACCCCAGTAGCTCTCGTCCGTTCTCCCGTATCACTGTCCTTTTATTGAGGTTACATGAATATGCATAAGTTCATTAACATATGACGTCTACATACACAAAGAGTACCTTGCCTGTGTGTGTGTGTGTGTGTGTGTGTGTGTGTGTGTGTGTGTGGACTGCTGATCAAAGGGTCAAACATCCTTGGTCAGGAAGAGGGTAGCCTCCCCCTCACCCTAGATGGTTCATCCTAGATAACACGGTGAGGAAGTCCTGCAGTTCATCTAAACAAAGAGCACTTAGACTAGAACAGACGCAACTACGTTAATCCTACCATAAAATAATAAGACACGGTATGACCTCTCATGCTCCCAAAGTGCTGTCTAATACACACAAAGTTTGCAGACTATCAAGGATCAAAACCTCTACCAATCTACAACTAATTACAAAACTCTAAGCATATATAAGTAAATATTTCTAAGCATAAATGACAATCAACAATACAAATCTAACACCAACGACTATTGATTCTGGATTCATACCATTACCTGTAAGTCAAACTCCAGTCACCAACACAGAAAATGGTTATGGGGAATTCATGCCTTTACAAAATCACCCTATTGGTACGCAGCAGTCTAGAGTGGATTTTGCAGCAGATGAGCAAGCAGTTGAAACACTCTGTACTGTTATGACACGTCAGAATAATATAACTGAGCTGATGGTGAAACAACAAAAAATGATGACATTGCCACCTTTAGACATCCCTACCTTCAGTGGTGATCCTCTAGATTACAATACATTTGTAAGCGCCTTTGAGCACGGAGTAGAGTCTCACACTGAAAGGCCTAAGGACCGCCTCTACTTCTTAGAGCAGTTCACTAATGGACAGCCGAAAGAGCTAATAAAGAGCTGCCTTCATATGAAGCCAGATGTAGGCTATAACAAGGCTAAACAGCTCGTTAAAGAGCACTTTGGAAATGACTGCAAAATTGCTGTAGCCTACATGAACAAAGTCTCAAACTGGGCACCTATCAAGCCAGAAGATGCAGAAGCCTTAAATGCGTTTAAACTCTTTCTGACAGCTTGCTGTAACACCATGGCTGAAGTGAGTTACATGGAGGAACTTGATAATGTCGCAAGCTTGAAAGCCATTGTAGCAAAACTTCCATACAAGTTACGTGAAAGGTGGAGAACTGTTGTGTGTGGTATGCAAGAGCGAGGCGACAGAAGAGTCAAGTTCAAGGATTTGGTGGAGTTTGTTAATAAACAAGCCAAAATTGCACTTCACCCTGTTTTTGGTGACATAAAGGATAGCACCACTGCTAAACCATTCACCATTAAACAAAACAGTAACAAGGATCAGAAAAGGGTTGTAATGAAGAAGTCATTCACCACCAGTGCCACACCATTGGACATTCAGGAGAAAGACACAAAGCCAATGGAAAACACAAATTATGTGAAACCCACTCCACAGGCATGTCTGTTCTGTAATGGTGGGCACATCATAGACCTGTGTGGTAAGTTTAAGGGCAAGCCACACAACGAAAAGCTGGAATTTTTGAAAGGCAAAGGACTGTGTTTTAGCTGTTTGAAGCAAGGTCACATGAGCAAACTTTGTAAGAGAAAGGTGAGCTGTGAGGTATGTTCTCTTGCTCATCATACATTGTTGCATATCAAGAAAAGGGACACAGATGCTGACACAGAGAAGAAAACTAAGAACAGTGAAAGTCAAACGATCTTAAGTGCCTTTGTCTGTGCAGAGTCTGAGGATTGTGGGCCAACTGGGGCCGGGGAAGATGACTACACACTTGCAATAGTTCCTGTACAGGTCAAAGCCAAAAAGGGAAGTGTAGTAGTGCAGACTTACGCCTTCTTGGACCCAGGAAGCTCTGCCACATTCTGTACAGAGACATTAATGGACAAATTGAAGATCACTGGAAGGAAAACTGACATACTACTGAAAACTATGAATGAAGAGAAACCTGTCTGTACTCATGTAGTGTCAGGCTTGGAGGTCAGTAGTTTATCTGGTGACGACTTTATTGATCTGCCAGATGTCTTCACACAAAGGACAATACCTGTAGGAAAAGAAAACATACCCCTACAGAAGGATCTCGAAAAGTGGCCTTACCTTAAAGAAGTAAAACTGCCTCGAATTGAGACTGACATTGGATTGCTTATCGGAGCAAATGTACCTAAAGCAATGGAGCCATGGGAGGTTGTAAGCAGTGTAGGTAATGGACCGTATGCTGTAAGAACCAAGCTAGGTTGGACTGTGAATGGACCTTTGAGAGAAACTGGCTGTCATGCAGACAAGAGAAACCCAGCCAAGGCTAATGCAAACCGCATATCAGTGAGCCGTTTAGAGAACCTGTGGCTTCAACAGTTCATGGTGGATTTTCCAGAGGGAGGAAAACATGATGAAGTGGAAATGTCAAGAGAGGACCATTAGTTTATGGACATGGTCATGGAATCTGCAAAACTGATGGATGGCCACAATACAATATGTCTACCTCTGAAGAACAGATTGGTCACCATGCCAAATAATCGCTCAGTCGCTGAACAATGAGCACATAACATGAGGCTTAAATTTCTCAGGAATGACTGCTTCCGACAAGAGTACACAGACTTCATGGAAGACCTTCTTAAAAAGGGCTATGCAGTACAACTGTCAAATGATGAACTGGCGCACAAAGAAGGAAACGTGTGGTATATACCCCATCACGCCGTGTACCACCCTGTGAAGCAGAAATTAAGAGTTGTGTTCGACTGTGCAGCATCCTATCAGGGCACATCCCTGAATGATCAACTTCTTCAGGGTCCAGATTTGACAAGCAGTCTCATTGGTGTTGTCATACGATTTAGAAAGGAACCTGTTGCAATTATGGCAGACGTTGAAGCAATGTTTCACCAGGTGAAGGTGCCCGACGGTGACTCTGACTTACTCAGGTTCCTCTGGTGGACAGGTGGCGACTGCAATCAAGCTTTGACTGAGCACAAGATGACTGTGCATTTGTTTGGGGCCACATCCTCACCCAGTTGCGCCAATTTTGCTTTGAGGAAGTGTGCTGAAGACCAGAGTAGGCAGTTCAGAGCTGAAGTTGTTCAAACAGTCCTGCAGAACTTTTACGTTGATGACTGTCTCAAGTCTGTCGCTACGGAGGAGGCAGCTATATCAGTGTGTCAAGATCTAATGAAAATCTGTGCCAACGGAGGCTTCCATCTCAACAAATGGGTGAGCAACCGAAGGAAGGTGCTTGACTCCATCCCAAAGTCTGAACTGGCAGCAGAAATGAAAACCCTGGACCTGGATCATGGCAAACTTCCACTTGAGAGGGCCCTTGGTCTCAATTGGTGTGTTGAGTCAGACACATTCAGATTTAAGATCAACATCAAAGATCGCCCATTCACAAGAAGAGGACGCCAGCAGTCTTGCCAGCAAAGATTATCCTGCAGGAATTGTGCAGATTGAAGATCGGGTGGGATGACGACTTACCTGAGCACATAAAGAGGCGGTGGACTGACTGGTTAACCAGCCTTCCTGCTTTGGAACACTTCTCAGTTGCAAGATGTTTCAAGCCCAAAGATTTTGGAAATGATGTATTTGCACAACTACATCACTTTGCAGACGCAAGTGAGGATGCATATGGCTCAGTCAGCTACCTACTCATGCGTAACACGAGCAATGAGACACAATGTGTATTTATGATGGGCAAGTCCAGAGTGGCGCCTCTCAGGCCTCCTACCATACCCCGTCTGGAATTGACTGCTGCTACAGTAGCCATTAGGATGGATAGTGTCCTGAGAAGAGAGCTACAACTGGACCTTGCAGAATCAATTTTTTGGACAGACAGTACGGTGGTGCTCCAGTATCTCCGGAATGAGACCACGCGTTTTCGTACGTTTGTGGCAAACAGAGTTGCAGCTATCCTGAAAGGCTCTGATGTGAAACAGTGGAAACACATCAGCACAGACAAGAATCCTGCTGACTGCGCCTCAAGAGGGCAAAGAGTAGATGAATTTATGAAGAACAGAACGTGGGTGTCTGGGCCAGATTTTCTTCGCAGTCCAGTGGAGTTTTGGCCTAACACTCCACTGAATTGTTCGGAAATCACTTCTGGTGATCCTGAGATCAAGAGAGCCACAGTAAAGAAGATAGAGGTGGAGGAAAATGTTGCTCCATTCAAGAGACTGATAAATTACTTCTCATCATGGACAAAGTTGAAAAGAGCGGTGGCGTGGTTCCTGAAACTTAAAGCCTTACTTTGGAGTCTCTGTCAAAAACATAAAGAGCAATGCGTAACCAGTGTGGAGAATAGCTTAGACAATGATCGACAGCTGAGGCAAAGTCAGATTGACAGTTTCAGGACAAGCTTTAAGCCTACACAAATTTCAGTGGAACACCTGAATCAAGCAGAGCTCGATATAATCAGATTTTGCCAAAAGGAGAAATTCTCGGATGAGGTTTCAGCTCTACACAAGGGACAAAGTGTGAAGCGCAATAGCCACTTATACAAACTGAACCCTGTACTACAGGAAGATCTGTTGAGAGTTGGTGGGAAAACTGAGCTGGGCAGCTATGCCGGAAATTGCTAAGCAGCCTATTATCCTGTCTAGAGACTTTTACATTTCTGACTTAGTCCTCCAACAGATACATAAAGAAACTGGGCATGGAGGGCTCAATCACATGCTCTCTGAATTGCGACAGAAGTTTTGGATCCCAAGTGCCAACACAGCCATTAGAAAGATCATCACAAAGTGTGTGACATGTCGTCGCTTGCATGGGAGAGTTGGGAAACAACTGATGGCTGATCTTCCACAAGAGCGAGTGTTGCCAGATGATCCACCCTTCACCCGGGTTGGTGTAGACTACTTCGGCCCATTCGAAGTAAGACGTGGAAGAACCATCTTAAAAAGATACGGTGTTATATTCACTTGTTTAGCGGTTTGTGCAGTGCACATAGAGCTGGTCTCATCATTAGACACAGATTCATGCATAAATGCAATCTGGCGCTTCATAGCACGGAGAGGACAAGTGAAGGAGATTCGCTCAGATAATGGGACGAATTTTGGTGCTGCCAGTCGTGAGCTGAAGGAAGCAATCACTGACTGGAACACTTCACCGTTTCAGCATCTATTTCAACAGCATGGAATTAAGTGGACATTTAACCCTCCCACTGCTTCACATCATGGCGGAGCATGGGAGAGGTTGATAAGATCAATACGAAAAGTGTTGAATTCTACTGTGAGAGAACAAGTTCTGGAAGAAGAATGCCTTCATACAGTCTTATGTGAGGCAGAGTCGATCATCAACAGCCGACCAATCACCAGGGCATCAAGCGACCCAAATGATTTGGAGGCTCTGACACCTAATCATCTTTTGTTGTTGAAAACAAAACCTTCATTGCCTCCAGGATTGTTTGACCAGAATGACCTCTACTCACGACGTAGATGGAAACAGGTGCAGTATATGTCCAATCTATTTTGGAAGAGATGGATTAAAGAACACCTACCTCAAGTTCAAGAACGTCAGCGGTGGGCCACAGCATCAAGAAACTTTGCAGAAGGAGATGTCGTTCTTCTTGTGGACGACTGTGCACCACGAAACTCATGAATTATGGGAAAGATCATCAAAACAGTTCCAGACAAGAAGGGTCTCGTTCGCCGAGTCCGGATAAAGACAAAGACTAATGTTTTGGACAGACCCATCACCAAGATTTGTCTGCTTGGGGAATCTAAAGGGGCTAGTGGTAAAGACTAAGCCCCTACGATAAGCCATGTGCTAGCAACCTCTGGCTCTTTCCTTCTTTCTCTCTTTCCTTCTTTTCTTTCTTATTCTTTTTCATCTGTTCTTTTGGAAATGAAGAGAAACCATCCTTAATATACTTTGCAAAGCTGATTGGCAAAGTATTGGACAATTCATTTGTCTATAAATAACATTTTGTCATATGTTTAAACATTGGATATGTCTAAACGTGGTTCATATTAAGTTTGTAAAGTTAAAAAATGTGGTAATTGTTCCAAGGCAATACATTATTAGAACAATTAGGGGCCGGTAATGTAAGCGCCAGACGTCTGCTTTATATTTTTATTTACGATTGAGTTCATGTTTGTTTTATAATTCATAGATTCATTACATAAGTCATCTTTTCAGGATTAATAAATGTGAAAATATATGTGTTTACATAAAGTAATTTTAAGTCACTGTTTTGGGATTAGAACCTAAAAGAGGGAAGGGGAGGAGCATGGACAGAGAGGTTAGGAGTTTCACGGTTTTCTGACTGTGTGCACAGGTAGTTCTGGATAACTGCTATTTTTTGGAACTTTCATGCTTATTTAGGAAGGAGTTCATTGTTACATCTTCAGTTTGTAATAAATAAACAGTCTTCAAATCATAATGCAACTGGAAGCATTTCTTTTGGAAACCAGGAACACGCGTCAGCCATAGACTCCCCTTTTTTGAACTTGGTTTATTGGAAATTACCCTACACCAATGTTCAAAGTGAAGATCTGAAGTGGAGGGAACGAGGAAACACGTGGACAGAGAGGAGGTGCTGTGTTTAAGAGCAGGAAGAAGAGGGAGGGTTATCAGGCTGTGGTTCACAGAGGAGCAGTTTGAGAGCGATACAGCAGTTTTTTGTTTTTGACGCTGTCAACGTAGGGGCTTAGTCTTTACCACTAGCCCCTTTCACAACTGGATGTTGAGGTAAGTGGTGACATTCGGAATGGCACCACTTACCTCAACATCCAGTTGTGAAAGCTGCATCAACCTGAGCCAAAAAGTGATCGAGCTGGAACAAAGGATATCCACGCTATACCAAATCCGGGGGGCTGAACCGGAATGAAAATGTCTGGAGCACACTAAGAGATATTTGGAGATTGTTTGAGAACTGGATATCAGCTCGTCTCACAGTTGCTATCCAGGCTTGACGCCTTCTTTTGGTAACATCCGATACATAAGCTTCCTCATGTTGCTTCCAGGTGGAGAAACAATGACAAGATAGCCCATTTTCAAGCTTATTCCCTTGCTGGTCATGCAATCTAACACAGCAAGAATGAACCATAGCTGGTGTTATCGTGCTATCGCTCCTCTTTCGCTAGCGCTTTGTTTGGCCCAGAAATATGGCGCCTCAAACAAAAATCCTGGCCACACCAACTCCCGTGACATTACGCTCCAAAACCCTATCTGTTACTCCCTAAAAGCAGGTATCATATACTTTTCTTGCTCTGTTGTTGCCTCTGTTGTCTTTTGAATGTTTATCTCGGGAATAGAAGACAGCCTTCTCTCAGGACAACATACTGATCTTTGAAAGACCCTCACCAACCACTAATGTTACATCCACCAGGTATTACACAACAACCATTTCTTTGTCAAGCAGGAAAAATGTGAGTTTCACATTTATAGTGAAATTTCCAGGGTTCATTGCTGAAAAATGTCCGACAAGTGCTGACTGAAGGCAAGCACACTACCAGGACACTGCTCCAATGATTTCTGAGATTTGCACATTTCTATTGACTGTTTATAGGGACTATAAAGCTTTATTCAAAGGGTGGCCTTCCTCTCTCGTAGAGATCGGGTGAAGAGTGCAGTCATTCAAGAGGGCTTCACTATACACTTTATACACATCTCCGTACATTTTTTCTATACATATTTCTGTACATTGTTACCTGAATATACGAACTTCAGTTTCTTATGTATATATTTATTTTAATAAAGACACAATTACTAATTCTACTGAAAAGTGTGTACTTTTAATATATATTGTATTATACATATTATATCTATATTTTAAATATAGAAATAAGAAAAATCATTAGAAAAAGTTGTTATTATTGGTATTATTAGTATTATTGCATATTAATGATGCATGTATTAATGTATGTATGTATATGTATATGTATATGTATTAATGATGAAGGAACTGACCTTACAAGTCACATAATCAACTTTTTGGTAAAAGGTTAATGTGGCAGTTCAACAGTTTAACCTGCGGAGGGAGCCAGAGAAGCTGTTTTGAAGTCAACATTACCAGGCAAAGGGCGAAGGGGGGGGGGGGGGAGACTGTTGCCATAGTAACTGAATCTACTAAAGTCAGTAAGTGTTTGTCTTAATTAAATCACTTAGCTGTTCTTAGCTGTTAGTGTTCATCTTCAGGCACTGAATTCACTCACAACAGCCATCATATGGCTGACAGTGGTTTGATCCACTTCCTTTCTCTTTGATTTACTTAAATCTTAAAGTGATTCTCATGTGAAAATGTTGTATTAAATATTACAGCAAAAATAAACATCTTACTGTCTGATATAACGCTTGGTTTGGCCTCTGGGGATAGTTTCCATGAATTGTGTCCACTTTGACTTGTTGTAATTAAAGTGGAATTCTTTGTTGAACTTTCTTAAATTTCTTCTTTGAACACAGTGTTATCTGATTGTATTTACAGGCAGCATTTCACTTTCATTCGTCTGCTACAGTCACCACAGGTTTGAAAAGTTTTAATAAAAATCTACACAAACACATAAACATAATTAATTAGTACAGTAAAAGCCTGAAAATTCAGTTAAATTCCTAAAAAACAAGCAGTATTATCCAGGAACCTTTAAATGGTCTTCAGATCCCCAGGCCTGTATAAAACGCCATGAGGCAACTGCTGTTGTGTTCATTCACTAATTAGAAAATTTTATTGAATTGATTAATGATTATTAAATAAACAATCAGTATGCTTTTCTCACATAATATCTCAAAATGGTTACATCCATGAAATACTTGGCAGGTATTCTGTCTTCTGTCTTTCTACAGCTGAACCATGACTCTCCAGAGTCCAGCTCACATGCACTCAGCTGCTCTATTAATGAATAGAATAGAATAGAATAGAATAGAATAGAATAAACCTTCATTATCCCACGGATGAGAAATTTCAGGAAACACAAGGTGGTCCTATAAACATAAAAAACCAAAGTTTGTATATACAGGTAACAATGTATAGAATATGTATAGAAACATTGAAAAAAATTGTATGGAGATATGTATAAAATGTACAGGAAACAAAGAAGCTGGTGAGTAAGATGACCAAAAGAATGTTAAGCTGCATTAAAGAGTCTGACAGCTGCTGGTAAGAATGAACTGTGGTAGCGCTCCTTCCTACACTGCGGGTGTAAAAGTCTACTGCTGAACGAGCTGCTCAGTGCTCATACAGTCTCATGCAGGGGGTGGGAGGTGTTGTCCATGATGGATGTTAGCTTAGACAACATCCTCTCCTCCCCAACCTGCTTGATGGACTTCAGCGGACTAGGACAGAGCTGGCCCTCCTGACCAGTTTGTTGAGTTTCCCCCTGTCCCTCTCTGCCATTCCACCACTCCAGCAGACCACAGCATAGAAAATAGCAGACGCCACCACAGTGTCATAAAATGTCCTGAGGAGTGTCCTGTTCACCCCGAAGGATCTCAGCTGCCGTGGCAGGTGGAGACGACTTAGACCCATTTTGTAAAGTGCATCTATGTTTGTGGACCAGTCCAGTTCGTTATTGAGGTGAAAACCCAGGTATTTATACTCCACCGTTTCAATGTCCAAACCCTGGATGTTGTGTGGCTTCTTGCTGAAGTCAATCACCAGCTCCTTCGTCTTGCTGGCAATGATGCAAAGATGGTTCTGTTGGCACCAGCTGACAAAGTCATTGATGACCCCTCTGTATTCCAGATCGTTTCCCTCCGACACCCAATCCCCAATGGCGGTGTCGTCTGAGAACTTCTGGAGATGGCAAGTGTCCGTGTTATAACCAGTGTTGGTCAAGTTACTTGAAAAAAGTAATCAGTAACTAATTACTGATTACTTCCCCAAAAAAGTAATCCCGTTGCTTTACTGATTACTTATTTTCAAAAGTAATTAATTACTTAGTTACTTAGTTACTTTTTAAAAACACGATTTACAACCTGAAGAGGTGATAAAGCATAGATCTTTCAGCCCAGTTCTACTTTTTCTACATAACCCATCATACAAAATGTAATCAAATGAAAAAGTCTCTTTTTAAAACTTGTTTTATTAGTTTTAATCTTTTAATTTTATGCATCAAGCAAAAATTTAATTATATGCAACATTCTCTGACTGGAAGAAATTTGTTCTGCACATTATAGCACATAAAATATATATATAAAATATAAATATAATATAAAATATATATATATATTTTGTGTTTACACTCAGTCTTTCAAATAGATGCAAGTAAAACACAGCAGAAAATAAATAACATCAAAGACTAGCGGTCCTTTTGCTCTATTTTCACCTGTAAAGCAGGAGTGGGGTAGGTGGATGTTTGCCCTGGTGCAGGTGAGCCGCAGCGGTCAGTGGAAGAATCCACGAGTTTCTCTGTGAATTTCCCATTACGTCGTAGCACACTCGTGCTTGCTTGGAAGTTTAGGGGTTTTTTTTCGATGTAAAAGGAAGTTTTCTTCCCACGTACAATGGACACTAATGTTTTTGTCACTTTTTATGGAATCAAACTTAAAGTAAGGTCAGTACTTCCACGCTTTAAACGCTGCACGCTCATATTCTCTCCCGCACTCGATATATTATCCATTGTTGATCTGCACACAGCTGTTGTCACGAATGTCGCACTCACTTACGTCACTGTCATGAGACATTCTCGCAATAAAAATCTCGGTTTTAGTAACGCAGTAACGCAGCGTTCCTACGGGAAAGTAATGGTAATCTAATTACCATTTTTGCAATAGTAATCCCTTACTTTACTCGTTACTTGAAAAAAGTAATCGGATTACAGTAACGCGTTACTGCCCATCTCTGGTTATAACTGAAGTCCGACGTGTACAGGGTGAAGAGGAAAGGGGCGAGTACTGTTCCTTGTGGGGCCCCGTGCAACAGACTACCACCTCAGACATCTTTTTATCAATCATGGAGACCCTGCTGACTTCACTAGTTAGTTAGTCGTTTGATAGAAATCCCACAATATGTGGTTTATATTGTCTGGAGTGATTTTCTTTTTCCTCTTTATGAAAGCTTGTTCTCGACTTGTGGATTTTATTGTGGTTTTCTCTGTTTGTCTTTGCTAATGCAAAGAGAAAATTAGTGTTGTGTCAGAGATTTACAGTTAACAAACAGTCAGGTGAATAATCAACACTGAGACACTTGTGTAGGTTAACGTGCTGCACGGATGAAACTCAGACAGAGAGTCACACCCAGCTGCAGTATTCGTTTATTCTTATAGTAGCAGGGTGGGACAAGCATAGCAGTTTCCTTTCATTTTGCATATGTGTGTGTGGGTGTATGTGTCAAGAAGTTCGTGTGTGTGCTAATAATGTCACAGGGTGAGCTTCCTGTTTCTGCAGAGTTGGTACACTGTATCTGGTGAAATATGTGAACATAAGCAGAACATAACATTTGAAGCATAATCATATAAAACAGTAAAAATTCCATAACATGTTGAAATATATGTAGACCTGTAGAAATAAAAAAAATCATCAGTTGGTCGTGTTTGTGTAGAAAAACAGTCAAATGAAACATTCTGGAAAGGGAAAAACCTTCCTGTATATGTGAGAGCAGTCTGATGAAAACACACTGATTTTGTCTTTTAAAAAACAGGGAGAGAGAAAAATGATTAATAAATTAATTGTTGTGACCAGTTGTTGTGTTAATGTGTTAATAAGAGCAAAACAATGAAAATCTGCACATAAAATCATTTCATCATTTAAATTTTTTTCCATGTACCATCTATATATTTAAGGATGGATGTTAATAAAGTTTTACTGATGCTGGTATGGTTTGCAAAGGTGGGACGTTAATAAAGTACAAATACTTAAGTCGATTTTTCATGTATGTGTACTTCACTTGAGTGTTTAGTTTTACTCCCTACATTTTTAAACAAAATATCTGTACTTTCTCCTCTTTACATTTCCAAAACAGACTTGTTCCTTTAAGTTCATCTAGCGTTTATATTCAGGGATTAAAGTGGGCTGGAAAAACAGGTTAGTTTGCGTTCATGTGGTGAATTCACTATAAAACACTGATGGACTGCTTATGATTACATCAAGTGTGGCAGAAATGAATGTGCATTTAAGATAATGATGCTTAGATTATTTAACTGAATTGAAACTTTATTCTAGCTGTATACTGTCTAGTGTGAAGCCGCATAGTGTGAGTGTAGGGCATGGACATCAGATATGATAGCTGGTGAAACCGTGTACATGTTGTTAAGTTCAGTTGTGTAAATCCACAAAGAGCAGCAGGTCAGCTGATTGCAGCCTTTACACTAAGAAAACTTTATGAAGCTTACATCAGAAATTATTGTGGGCCATCATTTTTTCCCCACACTGAGCGCCATTACTAATTTTAGAGTTACTCCAACTGCTGAATTCACTTCAACCCCTGACTGCTCATTTTCCTGTTTAGAGGCAAAGTCACCCTCTACAAAGTAGGCAACAGAAAATAGTTATTGTTTTAAAATATTTCACTGCATGTTTCCCACATAATAGTTTCAAAATAAGCACATTCATTAGAATTAGAATTTAGATTAGAATAATATTTGTATTCTTGTGCACTAATAATATTTTCTGATTATATTCTTATATTAATATAGCACAAGCTTTAGTTACCTTGTAACCCGTAAACTGTACTTTTTCACTTTTACTCAAAGAAGTTGCTTCAGTGCTTTTACTGGAGAATATTTTTTAAAAACACAGTTATCTGTACTTCTACTTAAGTAAAGAACGTCTGTACTTTTGCCCCCTCTGATGGTCTGTGTAACTCATTACTATCATCTTCACATCATGGGGTGTTTTTGGGGGGGAAACCAAGAATCGAGCTCTCTGTGAAAACAACAGGAAATGAGCAGATACACTGTCAGAGTGGGGTACAGATACTGGGTTTTATTTAGAGGCAGTGCCTGTGTGGTTATGACTGAATATGTACTGTTAACAGTAATTTTGGGGAAACTCCAGAACTGACACCCTGTTATGGAACCATAAGTCATAACAAGATGATGAGCTTTGGGACTGTAGTGAGGACAGTATGCACATGTTCAGATGCTGTGTAGGTGTTCAAGTCTCTGATTTTGATTTATCCAGAAAAAAAGATTCTGCTGTTGGAAGATTATGTCAACTGTATTTGATTTGGGAGGATTGCCAAAGTGGGAGACTTTGGCAATCCTCTCCAAAGTCTCCCACTGCCCATCTTAATGTGACCAGAGGTACAAAACAACAGAGATGCTTCTGTGTGCACAGGTGCTCAAGTGTGAACTCAGAGCAACAATTAAAACAAACACACTCCAGATGAACCTGCTGTGATTCATGCAGATGAATCAGGATGTTGTTTATGGTGTTTTTATTCTCCCTGTTTTTCCTTTACAGCTCCCTTTATTATGTGTTAGCTGCTTAAGTGCTGGTGTCCAGATTCTTTCTGCGATTCCCCTTTAGTTAAACAAGCACGTCTAATGTTTCTGCTATTGGTGATGTGTTTTAGCAGGACAGAAAAAAAAGGTCATTACTTCTGTTAAATCTCTTCGATTTTGTTCCTCATTTGCATATTTTCTGCTTGGCTGCAGAAGCTGAAAGTGAAACAGTCACTGTGTGCCTGCACTAATGTTTCCCTGTGATGCTTGCAGTGGTGTTTTTGTGGACTTTTATGGTTTTACAGCTTTACAGCCTATCAACACGACTGATTAGAGAGGGATTGTAGATGGTGAGGTATTTAGTGAAGACCTTACATGTTGTTTCAGTAACAATTAAATTCACCCTGATTATTTTCATCTTGTTTTTACTGCAGCTGTAACATTTGTAAAACGACACTGAGAGAGAGCCTGTTTCTGCATCTTTGTGCTGCTCTTACAGGAGTTAAATGTTCAGATGATGATTCCAGCTGTTCTTCAACCTGCAGAAACCATCATAAAGCTACTACATCTGGATTAGAACAAACCAGTGTTTTTAATATCAGTTTAGTCAAGTTTATTGTTTCTGCCCAGGGTTCAGGTACAGAAATGGTCATCTCAGAGATGACAGTATCTCAAACTAGCAACGTCAAAACAGAGCAACAATAAAATAAATACATGCACATCTATGCAAAACAAACAAACAAATGAGCCAGTTACTGATCTGAAACATAGTTAACAATGTCCATGAAAAAAAAAATCAACAGCTCGCACACTGCAAGTTTCCAACTTTACCAGTTGTTTTGCAAATGTTTCCAGCACTCGTGATCTTCGTCGGACAATAACACAAATCAACGCCATTGTAACATGACAAAAATGCATTGAAAAATTCAAAAAGGAAGAAAACTCCAGCGCTATCTTATTAAAAAAAATAGTTCCACATGTTTATTAAAGAGGGAAAAGAAAACTACTGTAATTTAATACAAACAACTGAAACATACAGGATAAAAGCCAGGTGAAAATCCAGGGAACAGACCTGAGAAACACAGATATGTGCACCAAAAACAGTATGCAGTACCATCATAGACAGCCATATAACAACTAGAAGTAGACATAGTAGAATACACAGAAAAAAAAGACATTGGTAAGGGAACACTAATAGAAATGATAAAGTAACAACTTTGATGACGTTTAATTAACTGTTTAATAACTGTGTCACCTGATGGTGACAGAAGATCTCCTGTTTGACTGATATACAACATTCACTAATGTTTTCTCTGGGCTACTCCATGAGACACGCTGGTTTTCTACTGAACATTACATGAGTCATATTGATATTTTCTATGAATTTGCATCTTCTGCACTGGTGTTAGATAGTACCTATTAGTTGTGTGTGTTTCTTTCCCTGTGATTATTATTATTACACACACACACACACACACACACACACACACACAGATACTCGCACTTACATGCACACACACATGCAATAAAGGCTGTTTATTTATTTTATTTTAAGTTGGATAAGCTACCTGATTTCCCCACCAGTTTTTAATTTTTTTAAGGAGGTCTGGTTTGTCCGCCAGTTTTCAAGGAGGTTTAAGGATGGTTTCACCACCGAAAGGAGGTTTTTTTCTCCGCCACTGAGGATGTAAAGTGTTTGGTTTTGTATGTAAGGAGGATAGAGCTCTCACTGGTGACTCTGCTTTAAGGGAGATCATAGGCCTATTTTGTGTGTGAACAAGTGTGGGCCAGACGTGGTCTGTGTGCGGCTGAAAGTTGTCTTGTTAAGTGTAAATGCATTACTAGTCCCTAAGGACGCTAAGGACCCCAAAGCGCTTTACACATTTAGTCATCCACCCATTCACACACTGGTGATGGCTGGGGCGCACTGACAGAGGCGAGGCTGCTGGACACTGGCGCCACCGGGCCCTCTGACCACCACCAGTAGGCAACGGGTGAAGTGTCTTGTCCAAGGACTCAACAACCGAGACTGTCCAAGCCGGGGCTCGAACCGGCAACCTTCCGATTACAAGACGAACTCCCAACTCTTGAGCCATGATGGGGAATAAACTGAGTAAGTAGTAAGTATGCCTTGAAAGGGGATGGAAAACATTGCAAAGTATTCACCAGGCAGCACGTAATATGTAGATCATTGAAGGAAGAAAAGAAGTGAAATTGTGCGCAAAGCAGTGTAATGTGTCTGAAGTCACTGTGTGTGTGAACCACAGAGAGGTGTGAAAGTGTGTGGGTGAGAATAGTCTCCAACGGGGGAAGAGGTGATTCTGCAGGTCAGCTTCTACCCCAGTGGACAGAAAAGAAAGAAAATAGTTGTGCTGTTGATGAAAAAAAAGGAATTGATAAATGAAGAGCTCAGCCTAAGGCAACTTCAATCTCACTTTCTGTTTTAAAGAAAGGAGAGTTCAAAAACCAGAGAGAGAGATGTGTGTTGTTTTAGGCGTCTCTCTATTGTGAAAACAGGGTTAGCAGAGGCGAGGGTGCCGGGTTAGCCTCGCCACTGCCTCTGCGAGGCTAACCCGGCCTAGCAGAGGGTGTGACTTGCAGGTGAAAAGCAGACCAGGATCAAATTTCCACATGCAGCAGTTGGACGACAATTATAGGTTAACATCATTAGAAACACCCAGGCCGAGTCTTGGCTGAATTGTGTTTACAGGTTAACTCCTATGTGTTTCTCACCCCGAGAAAGCAAGCTCCACGGAAGCTAACCTCTGCCTGAAGACAAGGAGTGCAGTTCTAGAACAATGAGATGGATATCAAGAGCTCACAGCAGGTCAAGAGACAGCAGTATCCTGAGCAGAGAGGTCCAGCAGCGCTTTGGGCAAACGGCATCAGAGAGAAAGAAAACCCATCACCTGACTGGATGGACATGTGTTTCCAGCAAGCTACAACTTCACTGTGTGACATTTGCCACTTTTGGAGTGAAATGCCAAGATGAGACAGTGGAAAACACAGGCCAAAGCTGAAGAGAACTGACTGCCATTGGACTGCAGAGTGGGAGAGGAGAACAGAGTGGAAGAAGTAGGTGAGTGTACAGAGGAATGCTGTTGTTTAGTGTGGGAAATCAAAATTTGGGTTAGCAAACCTGTGAAAAAGGAAAATAACTGCTTTAAGTGGGAACATTTGAGGAGTCTGAAGCACTACAAAATGAAAAAGGTACACAAAAAAAACACAAACGGAAAATGTATTAATCCTACTAACCCTACATACACATACAATGAAACTCATGAAGACCAGACAGCATCTTAAGCATGTGATTCTGTTTGTCATCTTATCCAAGTCACTTAGATGAGAAGTGATACATAGACTAGTGGACTAATATTATGGGAGGACAGATGATTGCATCAAAGCTGGGGGAAAACAGAATGCTGATGAGGGGTCTTGAAAGAGTGAGCTGGGCGAGCTAATAGGTTGTTGAGTTTCTGAGGTGTGTGAAGAAGTTTTAACATGGCACACATCTGATTACATGAGAAGAAACTTATTATGTGAAAAGACATCAGGGTTATGTTGTATGTTGTGTGTCGCAAGGTGTGTGGCTGATGGATGAATGCTTGAGATTAATCTGGCCGATGATTTGTCTTTTGTTACAAATTTGAACCTGCCAATTAGGTTTGGTATGATTTACCCTCCTGGGACGAAGAGCATATGTCATGACTTAACAAGGCTTTTCTTTTCTTTTTTCCTGTTTATTTTGTTACAACTTGCCTAATAAATCTGCACTCCCTGTATGTGCTGCGGCACAGTGGTTGGAAACACTGATTTAGAGTTCAAGGAGATGTTAGTGACATCAGAGCCGTACGTATTAACAGGTACACGTCCCTCACTCGTCCTCAAAAGCAGATGCAACAGATGTTCCTGCCTTGGTTTGAAGACACCTGCATGCATACTTAGAAAATCCATCTGTACATGTCAGTAAGTGTCTCACATCATCATTACTAATGTGTCTGTCATCACTATAACTGCATGTGTACAATGTGGAAATTGATGTTATGTAACGATGATACAAAAACAATATCAGAACATAATTTGATTCAGCAAATCCTATTTATTAACAACATTAGTATAAATAAAACATTCTGTCATCTTTTAATAGCAAAACACATTAAAGCAGACGTGTGTCCAAACCTCCTCCACTAACACATCCGTTTCTATGGTGCTGTCATCAGCTCGAGGCACAGCGGCACCCTTACTAACTCCATCAGGCACATTTAAGTCACTACAATCTTTTCATAATCCCCCATCGTTCAAGAGTCAGGTATCTCTGAAGGTTTCCAGAGTACTTTTTCACACACATCCAAGTCATGTAGTTGCAGTACCTCGACCGCAGCATTGTCCAACTCATTCTGAGTCGCTTGTCTGATGGATCCTGTGTTCTGCTGTTTTAACCAGTCCAGCTGGTGCTGGAGGACCGAACACTGGTGATGGACTGCACTGTGCTGAGACAGATTTTGTGTTATAGGCTTCATGTTATGGACGCACAGTGTGAGCACTCAGGTCGCATCAGAGCATCGGGCCGTATAGTGTGAGACCTGCATCGTGACCTACAAACTTCTAACCCCTGTGATTCAGTCATACAGAGTCAAACATGCTGAATATGAAGAGTAGTATCATTTAAACTCACATGATTATCAGCCATAAGAACAAATTCAGATTTATATTGATGTAAGGTATATAAATGTAAGTACAGTTTGAATCAGTGCAATATTATTTTCACACATCAATGGACCACTGAACTTCTCAGCTTCTAAAATGTAAAGCCTCATTTAGAAACTACACAAGTACATATAATGGTCAGGGATCAACATGAACCTGTCTTCTCTATTTGACTTTAATCAACTCTGCAGTGGCTCCATGTCCAAGACCAAGTCCAGCATAGAGCGGCTGAGTGAATGTGGTCTGGACTCTGTGGAGGAGAGTCATGGTTTCAGAGACGCTGTAGAAAGACAGAATACCTGCTCTGTGATCCAGGTACACTCCTACTCTGGAGGACCGAGGACCTGAGAGGTCAGTTTGGACTTTGTTGTGCAGAAATATATAACTGTTTGTGTAACAATGTAATGCCCAAGATTTGTCATTGTTTCCAAATAAACATTCATCGATGCTCCCTGCTCTGCTGATATTCTTGTATGCGACTGCTACACGAACTCCTCCCCCTCTCCACTCCACCTCCCAGTAACAACGTCCAGTCAGACTCTCTCTACTCAGGACCTGATAACATACAGTGAATCTGTCTGGATGATCAGAATAAGACTGTTGTTGTTCTGTTCTTGTTACTTTTCTGTTCCCCTCAGATAATAACAGATGTCTGTTTGCTGTGTTTGGATCCAGTGTGATTTCACGTGAATATTTTAAGAATCCAGCTCTGGTCTTTGGCTCTGCTGGTGACAGTAAAACATCCTCTTCAGTGACTGTCAGTGAGATGTTTGTCCATTCCTCTCTCAGAATGTCCTGTAGTTTATCTCTGGTCTCTGACACAGCTGCTGTCACATCCTCAAAGTAGCTCAGAGGACGAATATTGATGCTGGATGAGTGTGTAGACTCACTGAGTGCTGACAGTGAGGGGTAGTTGTGTAGAAACTGGTTGTGATCCTCTGTGTGTGAGAGCTGCTCCAGCTCGCCGTCTTTCCTCTTCAGCTCAGCGATCTCCTGCTCCAGCTTCTCCTGAAGCTCTTTGACTCGACTCACTTCAGTTTCCTGCTGGGATCTGACCTGCTGCTTCACATCAGAGCTTCTTTTCTGGAGGAGACGGATCAGCTCAGTGAACATCTTCTCACTGTCCTCCACTGCTTTATCAGCAGAGCCATTGATGGCCTCCACCTCCTGTTGAAGCAGCTTCACATCTTTCTCTCGCTCCTGGATTCTCTGCTGGATGTTTAGTCGTCTCACCTCGAGCTCCTTCTGCTTCTCAGTCCTTTCTGCTGCAGCTGGGACTGTTTCATGGCCTTTATGTTCATCCATTGTGCAGAGATAACAGATACTCTGCTGATCAGTACGACAGAAAATCTTCATCACCTCATCATGACGAGAGCAGATGTTCTCCTGGAGCTTCTTGGAGGGGGCCACCAGCTTGTGTTTCTTTAATGGAGCTGCATCATAGTGAGGTTGGAGGTGTTTCTCACAGTAAGAGGCCAGACAGACTAAACAGGACTTGATGGCTTTCAGCTTCCTCCCAGTGCAGACATCACAGGCCACATCTTCAGGTCCAGCATAGCAGTGATCAGCTGGAGCAGCTTGGAGTCCAGTCTTCTTCAGCTGCTCCACTAAAGCTGCTAACATGGTGTTTTTCTCCAGGACAGGCCTCGGTGTGAAAGTCTTCCTGCACTGAGGACAGCTGTGGATTCCCTTCCTGTCCTCTTCATCCCAGAAACTTTTAATACAGTTCCTGCAGTAGCTGTGTCCACAGGTTGTAGTCACCGGATCCTTCAGTAGATCCAAACAGATGGAACAAGAGAAGGTTTCTCGGTCCAGCTGAACTCCTTTCTGCGCCATTTCTCCTCTCAGTGTCAGTGACTGTGTGAGTTTCACTTCCTTATAACTGAAACTAGTCTGAGCTCTGATCTCAACAACATGTTTCTGCAGTGAATGGAGCCTGTCAGCTCTTACATGTCACCACATGTTGGTTACACCCATCTTCAAACTGCAGATCTGAGGGGGAGGGAACGAGGAAACACGTGGACAGAGAGGAGGTGCTGTGTTTAAGAGCAGGAAGAAGAGGGAGGGTTATCAGGCTGTGCTTCACTCCAGGAAGAGGAGCAGTTAGAGAGTGAAACTGTGTGTTTAACCATTTTTATTTACTGCTTCTTCTATATAAATAATTTTTAAAAATCTAGCTTTAATGAACACTGGACAGAAATGTCTCAGGTAACAATAACTGTCAGAACAGCAGAGGCTGCTGACCTAATCAAAGCATATGTATAGAGCAGGGTTAGGTTAGCAGACATATGCTGGTTGCTTTTATTTATTTATTTATTGCTTTTATAGGCAGTAATCGATGTTGCTGTAACAGGATGAGAACTAGATAAATGCCACTGCATTGCTTTGAAC
The DNA here is from genome assembly GCF_057382275.1 of Copadichromis virginalis. NCBI lineage: Eukaryota > Metazoa > Chordata > Actinopteri > Cichliformes > Cichlidae > Copadichromis > Copadichromis virginalis. The sequence continues at coordinate 26,960,298 of NC_140620.1, read as the reverse complement.
AGTCAGCAGAGTCTGCACATATAATTACAGATATTCCTGCAAAAAGTTAATTACTCAAAAGAATCTTGCATTTTACTTTTGCATTTATAACAGCTGCTGCAACAGAAATAACCATGTTCTTTACATTAAAATAGCAACAAACCTTTCTGGAACAACTTTCAAGGTTCATGGCGAAGACAAAGATCTAATGACATGAAGACTCCAGTGAAACTTAAAGTATTAGGAACCAGTTTTAATGCATGACCAACAGATTTCCCCTTGTGGCCTTCACCAGGGTCATTGCAAAATACCCTTGTGATTGTGAAAAGACTACTGGTCAAGTCAAAAAGGAGTGTTTGGTAAAATGACCAATGACCATGTGACAAGATCAAGCAAGCATTTTTCTGATGTGTTCACCGCTCAATGGTTTGTTGTCATATTGAACAAAATATTAGGTTCTCTTTGTATATTACACTCAGGCATCAGGAAAGAGTGGTAACTAGTTCATAGTTTTTAGCTAATGACATGTCAATCACAAGACATTGCTCAGAAAACGTGCAGATTCTCAGCTAGATCCACCTTCCACTCTTTACTTACAGTTTCACAACAGCAAACAAACACACAAATAAGTTGAAGTAATTGTTTCCTGTATGACTTCACTGGTGTCGCATCAGTAAGGACTTTTGCTCCTTGTTGCTTGAGTTCATTGAGGTGGTGAGCATACATTTATCCCCAGACATGTCCATGTACACAAACATTAAACAACTTCTTTCTGACTTGTTTCACACTTTTGCACCACTTCAGAGGAATCCCCTTAACCTCAAATCACTGTTTTCTTAAGGTATGACTTACCTTCACAGCTGTGTGGATTACGCATCATGTCACAGAAGGTCCACAAGCATAGATGCACGTGTGTGTTCATGTCTGTAAGCTATTATTGTTTCATCTCACTGAAAGCACAAATGCCATCCTCTCTCTCTCTATTTTTATATGAGGATGGGGTGGACAAAATAACAGGAACACCTCACAACAGTGATGGCGCTGAGTTGCAAAGCTGCCTGAGCTGCATTAGAGACTGCGCTGGTGTTATTCACCTATAACGTGCTACAGTTCGTGCTTCCCTGTGTGTGTCGCTTACAAGAAGGTCAACAAACACACCGCAGTGCTGCAGGCAGAACATACATAATCAATCAGCCCTCAGTGCAAGCTACAAAAATAAAATATGGGTTACACACACACACACACACACACACACACAGTCATGTTTTCATATCCTTCCCTAGATGTTTATCCTAACACTAGCCCAGTGCTTCCCAAAAACGGTGCCGTGGCACACAGGTGTGCCGTAGAAGATTATCTGGTTTCACCTGATTAGTACTCCAAGTGACCGCAGTGAGTAACAGGCAGAACAATTACATTGTCTTCCACTAGAGGGCGGTACAACCACCTGTTCTAATTAAGTTGGTTGTCAAACAGAAGAAGATATTACATAATAGTCATGCTGTCAGAACACAGCACATAATAGCAATAGATAAATATTTGAAGAGAAAAAGCAGTCAGTCTGGGTCCTGGAGAAAATTCCAGCCCACATGAAGGCCGTCATGAGTGATGGTCAGAAGAAAGCAAAAAGGTATACTGGGGACAAACTGAGCCTATTTTACTAAGATAAATGATCAAAATGCTTTTTGAGACATTTTTGTTTGGTGGTGCGCTGTTTGATTTTTCTAATGTGAAATATGTGCCGTGGCTCCAAAAGGTTGGGAAACACTGGTCTAACCTATTTTCTGTGCCCATAAGGGCTGTTGGTCCCCACAAGTATGGTAAACTTCCAATTCTTGGTCCCCACACAGGTATGTAAACATGGTACACACACACACACTTTTTCCTAGGGGTACATGTGTGTGCATTTAGCCGTATTACTATTTTAGTGGGGACGTTTCTATGTTGTCACCCTTTGGGGACAGAAAAACAGGCCCCTGTAATATAAATCATTAAATCATAGGATGGAGTCTGAGTTTAACTCTGTCTTTTAGTAGATCTCCAACTTTAATTTGTCATGTAAATATCACAGAATTCAGTCTTAAGGCGATTAATTAGTTACTTTAATTATCTGGATACAAATTATAGCACTATGTTGGGCTGGTGTTCTGACTCCAGAGTGGATAAGCAGAAGATGGATAGATGACTTCTTCAGTCTCAGCTGAAGCCTCCACGGCTTTTCATTTGCTTTCTTTTATTTACCTTTTCCTTACTTTGCATCCTATTCTGTTTTATAACCTCTTTGTCCTTATTTACTTTATTTTTCTTCTTTCCTCTTTTGTTTCTTTTTATCCTTCACATTAATGTACTTTTGTTTCTTCATCTTATTCCACTTTCCTTTGTCTTCGGTGTTTCCATCATTCCTGCTTCCACCTTCATTTACTTAGCTTGTCTTCATGTGTTTTTCTCTTTGCTTTATTTCCTTCCTCACTTGTCCTTCCCTATATTTCATTTGTTTCTCCTCTTTGAATTGTTTTTCTTTCCTTCATCTTTCTTTTGTATCCTAATCAATGTTTTCCTTCCTTCCTTCCATTTCTGCCTCTTCTGTTTCCTCTTCCCCTCTGCCACTTTCTTCCCTTCATTTCCTTCATCTTTTCTTCTTTCCCATCTTTGGTCTTTCTGGTTCATTTTTTTCACTCTTCAGCTGTTTTTGCTCTCTTTGTTTGGGATTTTGCAGTCGTCTGCCTGTTGTTGTGTCAGCTGGCGGTACGTTATCAGGCTACTACAAACACACATCAAACTCTACACACACTTTCACGCTGCACCTTTCATTTCCAGCAGGTTGTAAAAATAGAAAGCCCATAAAATCTGACTCTTTCATGTCGGAGCATCAGGCAGGAAGAAAACCATCCACATGTGCAGAGCACTGATGAGCAGCAGCACGGACCTGCTGCACAGCTTAGATTTAATCATTAATTTTATCAATGAAGCTCAGAGAAAAGGAAACAAAAAACACCTACATGCTTCAGTTTTCCTCGTACGGGGTGTTGCAGCCAGTTCTGGTTGCATAATATTATCTGCTCTCCTACAAACTCCCACATACTGAAGCAGAAAGCTCGGTGCGAGGCTCAGACAGGAGATGTGTGGGAAGACAGAGATTCAAAGTCAGAGTTCGTCTCATCCTGGTTGAGAATAAATAAGCTTCCTTTAAACGGATTCTGAGTGTAGTAGAGTCTACTCCAAGACGCTGCTAAAATAAACTCGACTCATTAAAGTCTGGGTTTCCGCTGCTTTAATGAAGCGCAGTTTCTACATTCCTCCACGGAGATCAGATTCAGTCTCGTACCAGTGAATTTGGTCCGAAAAACCTCAAGCTGACGTTAGAGCTCGCTACATTTCCAAGTTCAACGTGGCTTTACGTTCACTTCCATCTGTCAGTCTCTTCTCCTTCCTTTCTCATATTTTTCCTTTTACTCTCTTCTTTCATCTTTTCCTTCCTCCTTTTTCCCTCCTCTTCCATTTTTCCTTCCTTTTCCCTCTCCCATTTTTTCCCTTCCTACCTTCCTCCATCCCTCCTCCCCCATCTTTTCCTTCCTCCTTTCCTTCTCTCCCTCCTCTCCTTGTCCCCCTTCTAGCCAGTTTCTTTTCCTCTTGTTGAATATGAGCGTTTGCAGTAAACAAACATTAAAATGACCAAGGAAGGAAGGAAGAGAACGATGTGTGCTTGTCAGCATTCAGCTCACCTGTAAATTTCAAGTGACGACTTCATTGAGGTCGTATGAGCCATTCTTTTACTTTGGTAAACCAGAGTTTACCTCAAAGCAGCTCTGTGTACACGGCATTTGGCCGTCTTTGTGAGGACATTCATCAACATCAGTGGGTTTCCCCGTGTATTTAGGAAGTACTACTAAGTGCTTAACTAAAACTCTGACCACAGCCTCATTTAAAGTGGTTTTTGTTTTTGTTTTTTAAATTATTTGGTTTCAGTGGCAGACACCTTCAGCTCACTCATGTTTGAACATTTGGTGCTCTCCTTTTTATGATCAGCTGCAGGTGAAACGTTTAGAGGACATCTGTAAATTGCAGACACATAACCTGCAGTGTTAATACAACACAGGTGTGCATCAAGAGTGAAATCCAACTACCATAAAACTGACTTACAAATTCTTCTGGGTCACTTTGGTTTGAGTTTTTCATAATAAAAGTCAGAGGAGCTGTAAGAAAAGCAGCAGAAAACTCCCATCACATTTCAAAAGCAATGTTTAAAACACAAAAGACAAGCAGTCAGCACTTTATAAAACTCATCTTTATTGATTCAGAGTCATCCCTCCATCCACGACAATATTTTCTCTGCTGTGTTCTTATAAAAAGCTGAATATGTACATCCTCTTGTATTTACATTATTTTACATGATTACATCGTCAGAGAGCCTCACACCTGCAAAAAGGTCAACTCTCCTGCCTGAAACGTATCACCTGTTGTCAGGGGAAATGAACAATAGAGCAACTTGCTCGTGGGTTGTTGCCTGGCAACAGCAGCTTATCGGATTAATATCGGTAAAGAGGAATTGTTTTTAATTATTTATCTTATTTTTCTAAATATTTCACAAGCTTAGAAAAACATGCGGAGTGACCCCATGTGCTGCGGCAGTGGGTGGGGAAAAACACAAATTAAAAAAGTAATGGAACATATAATGTAGTGCAATGCAAGTTTCTAATGTGAAGTCGTGACGAAAGTACAAACTAATAACAATAAAGTCGATGCACGTCAAAGAGTTTTTGTGCACTTTACATAAACACACAGTCTGAGGAAAGTTTAACAACAAAAACTGTAGCTAACACTAGGCTGCTAAACATCTCCTCATCAATCAGCTTAGTCCTGCACAAGAAGGTGAGAGGGAAAAATGATACAAAATACAGGGTGGAAAAATGTCCTAAAAAATATACACAAACCACTGATCAGACTTAATGCTGATTATCTGATAAATCATAGAAAGACATCAAAAGGTGGCTGGAAAACATAATGTGGAGAGCAGACTCAGAGCATAAATGTGGCTCTTTAAAACCTGCTTTGTTCTCTAATGAGAAACAAAACAGGTTTTATTTTATGTCTGTAATATGACTTAAAGTAAAAGCACATAATTACTTAGGTATAAAAATATTTTATCCATGGAGGCAGAAAATGTTCACCGAGGTCATGTGAAGTGTTCAAGGGTCGTTTTCACTTTTCTCTTCTTTATTTTAAAAACTGTGTTAATGCTAATGTTAGCAGCTATGTGTAAAGGCAGGAGAGGCCCCAGTCATTCAGGTCTTAGAGAGTGGTGTGCGATTCCGTGGCAACTACTGGTCGCTATGGAAAAATGTGTATTCCCAGACTCGTTGGAGAGTAGTTTCTAGCAACTGCCTGTAGTTTGCAAGGAAGGCGTCGCCTTGTCTGCAAACATCACCAACTATGCAGCTGTTAAACTGAGAAGCACAACACAAACTGAAAACAGAGATAGTTCACCTTCGAAATAAAAGTTGAACCTTTTGAAATGTACGTAGTAAGAAGCAAATTTTCTGTTTTGTGTTGGGGAGCAGTTGGCTAGTGTTTGCAGACAAGTTGGCAACTTCCAAGCGAACTACGGGTGACCACAACAATTTGCTAGCAACACAGTCACAAGGTGGTGCAGCTCAGCCTTCGTGATCAATTTCACAACAGGTAAGTGGTTCATAACCTCTGCACAGCTGAATGAATGACAGGTGTGCAGAAGGAAGAAAAATGATACATATAATAAAATAGTACCTAGCAGCAGTCAGCAATCACTTAGCAACCGGTCAGGGGAATATGCAATTTCCCCTAGCAACCAGAGGTTTCCATAGTATCAACAACTGCTCTCTAAGCCTGCGTGACCGAAGCCTAAGCTTTTAAAACATTCAAGACTCTCTCATTAATACTGAGCAGAAAAAAGGCCTCTCTCACACACAGAATGAGTTTAACAGCAACAATAACTCCGTACTTACAAAAGCTCGTGTGTGCAGCCCCCACCCCCTCCAGCCCTGACGGCGAGTAAATAACCACAACCCTGAAACTGAAGGCGCTAAATGGAAGTCAGCCACCTTTTGAACTGTTAACTCCTGTGCTTTCCCCACTTTAATACTTCAGTGTCTCAACAGAAACAGGCTAATGCCAGAGCTGAGCAGCAGCCGGTGCCACCCCTTTGAAAATGTTTAGGCTTTTGGCAGAAAGTTGTTGCACTACAAGTAAAACTGCGGCATAAATCATTTGGACATGTGCGTCTGCGAGTGATTTAGCGTGCAGTAAACCAGAGTAATCGCCTTTCTCTCTTTAAAAATAATGTTTCTGTAAAGCTTGACAAAGTTTCCAGTGTTACAACCATTGCAGATGTGAGGCTCTGCCTGTGGCCAACATGTTTCGAGGGTTTAGTCTTCCCTCTTTTTAATGATGGGAAAAGAAGCTTTAATTCCCGAATTTCACCGTTTCCAACGAATCCCAAGCACCAAGCATGTAACTCTGCCGCAGGATCAAAACACGCTGTTTAGAGGCAACAGAGATGAAGAATTTGGCTCAGCTGCTGAGAATAAATGTGAAACAATGTGATGGTTTAAAAAAAATACTGACTAAATGTGAGGTTTGGTTTATATGCTGTGACATCGCTCATCGCTGTTGCCTCTAAAAGTTGCCCGTGTCTCTCCAGCTGCCAAGATTTGGTACATTTGCATTGGTTAAACAGCATCTTTGACCTCCTTGTTGGTTCAGCAGCAAAACAAACAAACAAACAAACAAACAAAAACAAATTGTTTGCCCTCGTTCTTCCTCTCATTGGATACATTCAAGAAATCCAACACTTCTCTTACAAGCCGTCCTCTCTGGGCCATTTTGATTGAAATAAATGCACTTGTTTGTCCATTTACATCCATGTTTTTTGTCCTTGTGGATTTATCAGTCACACTGTTTGAATTATCCACACTGGGTTCATCCACCCGCCTCTGCCAGCCAATCAGAGACGAGCTGTAACATTCACATCTATCAGTTTGACTGACGAGAAGAGTCGGATCCAGTCAGGACTTTGGTCAAAAAAGTCAAAGTGTGATGAGTTTCTGTTACTTTTCTTTAAAAAAAATGAAATAAAATAGCCGACCCCCAAATCCTTTAAAAAAAAAAAAATCTGGGCTTTAACCGCGTTTGATGATGTCACTTCCTCCTCAGTCCGTCTCTTTCTTCTTTTCGTCCAGGTCAAAGTCCAGCACGAGAAGTTTGGTCTCCTCAGTGCCGTTTCTGCTGCCGGCGGCGCACACCAGGCGAGTGTCGGACGCTCTGATTCGCCACACGACTCCACCTGGATCAAAGACGTGATTGGTTTAGCCACAGACATGTGATAACAGGTGAGGACATAAATAAAGTTCAGGTACTTATATATTTATTCTTAATATTTAATAACACAGTGAATACTGCATCTACCTGCACCATTACAGTTCATTTAGCGTCTTTTCTACTGAAATGTGAATGTATTTAATCTGTTTGTTAGTTCCACATTAAAATGTTGACACTACAAAAAACCACATAATATATAATTGAGTCAGTTACTAAAAATATCTTCTTTGTATCATTTTATATGATGATGAAGTTGAGAATTTATTCATTTTTAATTTGTATATTTGTTGGACTGGGAAACACCGGTTGCTATAGAAACGTGTACTTTCTGACAAGATTGGGTGAAACTGGTTCCAAAGAGGTATATGAGCTACACCGAACACCACACTGTGACTGATTTAGTTGCTAGCAGACCGCCACGGTAACCTGTAATCTGCATGGAAGGCAAACCACTCACCAATCACGAGTGAAATTGTGAAAAGTGCAGTGCGAATGGGATACAGGCTGCTTGCTTACAAATTAAACGTTGTGCTGTCATGCACGTTTCCAGCTGTGCAGGATGGAAAAAGTGACTGACTGCCTTCAAAGTGAAAGAAACCCCTGTGTTTGCAGTTTGTGCATTTTCAAACTTTCACTACAATTCAGTGAATGGCAATCACAGCAGCCTTCTAGCAAAAACAAACAAACAGAAAAGCAAGCACCACATACCTCTTTGCAAATGAATTGACTCAGTAACAGCCAGAAAAATACATTTTTCCCTAGCGACCTAAGGTGGCGCGAACTCCTCACCTGATCCTCGGCTCTGCAGCGCCACCACGTCCCGCAGCCAAGCTCCGGTCCGCAGGTCCCACAGTTTGACCGTCCCATCGTCAGAGCTGGACAGGACCAAGCCACGACAGAACTGCAGGCACGTCACCGCCGACTGGTGCTTGTTGGGACCTGAAAAGTACGCATCATTACACCGTGACCCTTGACCTCAACCAGTTGTCTTTACATGAGCAGCCTTTCTTCTCAGCGGTATCACTTTATGCATCCTTTCTTATATGAGCGTCAGCATGTGCATCTTGATATAACCTGATTTCACTGAGTTGTAAATTCTCATATTGAATCATTTCCTCCTTCTTTGGCTCTAAAATATTTGCTCCTTAAAATGTTTACTGCTGGACAGATTTCCAAAAAGAAAAAAAAGAGAGAAATTACATGGACATTTACAGTCCCAGAAAATAAAGTTCAATACCACTGGCAGCGAGTCCAATTTTTCATCCAGTCACCAAAAACCCTTGAAACCACTCACATTCCCTTTAGCTGTACTTTCTGGCTAAATCCATGTGGCTCGAATTGCCCGCACATGTGAGCTGAACAGATGAACAGCAAACGCTGTGAAATCCACAACCATAAAAGACTAAACAGGCCGTCACAGACTTTGCATGAAAGTATCCTCAGAACTCGTAGCAACAAACACCCTGTGGTTTGTTTTATTTCTCACGAGTCTGACCACAGCTCAGGTTCACTTTCTGCCTCAGACCTTAACATGATTATTCACGTCATCTCAGAGCCTTTACAATGCCCCCTGTTTCCTCACTTCCTCCCAGCGGGTTGCGGACTTTTGAGTCAGCCTGTTTTATTGCCGAGTCAGCGATCTGGCGCAGAAGTTCCACGCCGACCCTCACCTTCAAGCTGCTCTCATTGTTTAAGCGGACAGATTCCCTCTAAGGGACGTTACCAGCTTCTCACCTTGCAGCGTGTGGAGACACTGTCCTGTCCGGATGTCCCACACTCGCACTGTGGAGTCGGCATTCCCGGAAACCAGGATGTTGTCTCGAAGCTCCATGCCGCTGGTCAGCGATTGGTGGCCCGTCAGCGTGTGGACACACCCACCTGAACAAGAGACACTCGTTTAGCTTAGACTGGCACCCATGCGTTTCATTTTTATATGATTACAGCAGGTTACCACCAACAGGGGGCGCACTGAGCATCACTGTATTTATTCTGTTTAAATTAGATAAAAGTGAAAAGAGGCGATTGCAGCAGCTTTCTGCATTATTTGCCACAAACCATTAAAAATCAACCATATTTGTTTTTTTTCTTCATTTATCACAGAGAAAGAGGCGGTCGTGTTTCAGTTATGTTCCTGTGCGTTATATGTAAAGCAAAATAAATCTATAGTAATAATGATAAACACAGCCTGTCATCCAGAGTTACTGCCCCCTAGTGTCTGAATACAGAAATAAACTCATTAAATAACTCCAGGTTCACAGTGAGAAAACAGAGTCCGTGAGGTCTACCTGTCTCTGGGTCCCACACTTTGATTGAAGTGTCCAACGAGCCGCTCACCACGAACACGCCGTCAAACTGCAGAGAGGGGTGGGAGAGGTGGAGTCAAAACCAAAACAAGGAGCTCAAAGATGCTAAACCGCCTCATGTAGAGCTCAGTTTAAAGACTCCTGCTCTGTGTTTACCTGCAGCGAGTACACTCTGTTGGTGTGTCCCTGCAGCGTGTGCAGGCACACCTCTGTCTCGGGGTCCCACACCTTCACCATGTAGTCGTAGCCGCCCGACACCACGCGGCGCCCGTCGTACTGAACGCAGCGCACCGCCGCCAAGTGGCCAGTCAGGATGTGCTCACAGCGGCCAGTCGACACGTCCCACACGCGCAGCGTGGTGTCCCGAGAGCCCGACACCACCCTGAGAAAAAGAGAGAGAGAGAGGCATTACATCGCTGCAGTGACAGCCAATCAGGTCAAGGTGAACCAGAGGTGTGTGTTTGTATCTCTGTTAAAGCTGCGCTGACGCAGTTCTATGAGTTCATGTGTAACATTAATTTGTGTGTGTGTGTGTGTGTGTGTGTGTGTGTGTCTGTTACCGGTTGCCGTTGAGATGCATGCAGCGCACGGTGGACGTGTGTCCGTAAAGCGTGTGCACGCACTCGCCGCTTTCAGCGTCCCACACGCGCAGCGTCCGGTCTGTGGAGCCGCTGATCACCGTGGTAGCCGCCATCTGACTGCACCACACCCCACCGGTGTGACCCGTCAACGTCCGCAGACACTGAGGGAGAACAAAAGAAGGATACATGATGATTAAACAGTGTTATGATTGAATTTAAACTTTGCTTTTAATTTAAATGATAAAACGCATGAAAACATTCAGACTGAAGACCAGTGATTACAGATAAAGTTGCATTTTTACTGCACTTTAAGATCAAATATTAGAGTTTGCATTTGGAACAGTCGAGGTCGAAGAAAAGCCAACACGTTCTTCCTCATTCACTTAAGATAAAGGAATAAAGAAATAATCTGCTGCTCTTATCTGGGCCAATGAAAGCTGTTATTCTGGGTTTTTCCTGCTTGGATCAAATTAATTAAACGCAATCAAAGCCTGCAGTTTGCACAAACACAGCGAACATTAAACGTCTCTCTCATTGTTTGCGAACGCGTGTGAGTCAATGTTTATTCCACTTTCATGGACAGCCTTGAGAGACAAACGCAGTTTCACCTTGAGGGTGTTGTAGCGATAGTTGCCATGGTAACAGTGGCAAAACTTTGCCTTGGCAACTGTTGCGGACACGGCGGAAGACACTGCGGGCGTCGACACGAGCGCTCGCTGTTACTACACGACTGTCAGCGGCTCGTACGCGGCGGCGCACACGCCTCATCACCCCCGCAGAGTAAAACATCGTGAGGGTGTGTGTGTTTTTCTTTCTGCAGGGAACAAAATGACTTCACACACACACACACACACACACACACACACACACAGGCAGGTCTAGGCGGATGAGCGAGCAGGTGTGGCGGATTAAAGAATGTTTAACCGAAACCAGATGAATGACCTGAGTCTGCGAGTGTTACTGTGGTTTATATAGTACACTCAAGGTATCCCACAATGCCTCACTGCGAGTAATGTACAACCAAGGGTCACTATCCACGCATTGTATCCCATCATGCATTGTTGCTGGAGTAAGAGGCGCCGGTTGGTTTACAGGACAGAATTTCATGAATGACAGGAATTCTTCAAACCCTGAACGCAAACACACACTGGAGCTTCATCAGAGTGTGTGATTGTGTTCCTGTTATGACACGGGTCAGCAGAGATGAGCTTCCTCTGAAGGGTGACCGGTCTCTCCCTTAGAGGCGGGGTAGAGACTCGTGAAACGAGCCATGGTAAACGGCACCTCACGACAGAGTTAATGTCAAACTGTGGCTCTACCGCCTGAGCCACATGTAGAGCAGCTCATGTGTGAATGTCAGACACAAAGCACTCTGGCGTAGAGAAAAACGCCTGTTGCATGGAGAGCTTTGAGTGCTGCATAAGAACCAGACCATTTATCATTTTCCAAAATGACGTCACATGTGCTGTCGTGAGCCGCCGCAGTCCTGCATGTCTCACATTTTACAACTTTGTGTGTTTTGATGCTGCAGCTCGGTTAAAGACGTGAGTGTACCATCGTGTGGGTTTAACTGCAGTTTTAACAATGCACCAGCAGCTCACACATTACACAGACGGACATGCGGCAACAGTGTGAAAAAGATGAAACTTTGTGGAAAATGCTCAAATTCTCATGATGTGGAGGTTTGTCTGAGTGGCGACGCCCGTCGGTCTGCAGAATGCTGCTGCGGCTAACAGCAGTGATAAATGGATGTGACCGTGTGACGTCACCGTGCCATGCAGTGTCCCACGCAGCGGGTTTACCGAGGCTTAACTCTTTCCACCTTTGATGCTTACAAGGATTTAGTTTGTTTCTCTTTTCTGAACCGAGTAGTTTCTGTCATACTTCATAACAACAGGTGAGCGTGGTCGCTGCCTACACAGCTGTCCTCGGAAAAAAAAACAGAACCTGTTCGTCCGTGTAGATTCTTGGTCATAAGGTCACAGTAGTCTAACGAGCTTAAAAAGAAGGCGACAGGACTTCTGGAAGTTTTTCAAATTCATGTACAGGTGACAGAAGTCATCATTAAGGGTACAAGGGAGTTGGTCTAATACCATCTTAAGGGGAAAAGAGTTGAGGAGCTCGGTTACTCAAGGGCGTCCTCCACACCGACAGGAACCCTGAGGTGGTTCAGGATGGGGTGTGGATGCCTCCTGGGCACCTCGTTAGGAGGACACAAGCTCTCAGCTGGCTTGGGAACACAGCATCACCAGAGCAAAGAGGACGGAGGAGGTGAAGGAATCACAACAGTCTGCTGGTGTTTTAAGCCCGAAGCATGTTCAGGATTGTTCTTCTGGTATTACTCTCCTTTTCTTAAAGTGGACTTTCCTTATAAAACAAGATGAGCAAACAGTAAAAACACTGAAACCAGGAAATCAAGAGCACAAGATTGAAGCAAACTGGTATTACATGAGCCCGGCCTTAGCTTAACTTCAGCTGAAATCTCTTCAGCACAATCTAAGATGTCTTTGGCATCCTGCTCATGGCTACTTTTGGAGGGTTTTAAACTATTTTAAAAGGACCTGCAGGGACCCATAAAACTGTTATTTGGTGTAAAACAACCTCCTCTTGCAGAACATTTTGCAGAGTTAAATTAAGATGATCAGTTGCAGCACGGACGTGCACTTGCAATCAGACAGCTTCTTGGCTTCTGCAGAGAGGGCTGCGCTTTATGTCAACATTACATTATCCTCGTCTTGGTGCAGCGGGTAGACCGAGAATCTGCAACAATGGCGAAAGCTTAGCTGGCTTAAGATGAGTCCGGGCATCTTTTCTCTGAGGACAAAGGAGGGATTTATATTCCAGCAATGTTCCCTGTTTATTTAAGGAGCTTTTCATGGTCTGAAATAAGGTAAACGAGAGCCTGTCACCTTTCTGAATGCACTCTGATTGCATATTGTGTGTTTAACAGTCTGCGGGTGTTAAACAGGAAGGTTTACAAAAACACGCCAACAGAAACAGACACTTTCTCTACACCTTTAACACAAATGTGAGTATTCAAACAGAGATGCCTCGGGTGGTGTATGTCTGTGTCTGTGTCTGTGTGTGTACACAAATAGCTTCCCAGCGACACACTCCGACTGACACGACTGCTCCGCCTGTGTTTAGTCCGTTTAGCCACTCTGAGCTTCTCACTGTCCTATTAGGTCACGCTGGCCTACATATTAAAATCTTATTCAGGTCAAATCTGAAGCTGAGTGCAGCTCGCACGCAGGAGAGTCCCATTATTTCATGATAATGTCTTTTACTGACGATTCTCAAGGTCACCTTGATTAAACACTTGATAGCTTCAAATTTAAACCCAAACATATTTGAGCTCTGATTCTTTGAAATCGGAGCTTGAAATGTGGTAAACATATGTTTGACTTCCAGACGATTAAGCCCACAGACTGACGGTTTCCTCTCGTCGCACCCCGATGTTCACATTTCCAGGCTGAAGTGAAATTTGTCCATGAACTCGAGCACCTGTTGTGGACTCGAAAGTCCTTCTAGAAGCAAGTCTAGCAACTCAGCAGCCATTCTGGATCAGATCCAGGGAGTTACTCATTCCTCTGTATGAAAACATGTGAATGAGCGCCCGCTTGCTAACTTGATCTACAGGTAACTCACTTCCTCCTGATGACAGCCTCCTACACAAGTACCTGCCCAGGACAAAAGATTCACTCATTCATCTTTCGCTCAACCAGCCACACCTGCATCTACCTGCAGCTCTTCCATGTGCTTTGCTCACCAGTCTGAAGGCGTTCGTAGGAGCGTTTCACTCTTTAGTCTGAACTGGTTTCACGTTTATGTCAGACACAAAAGCACTCCACATCACTCTCCTCACATCCTGTAGAGCAGGGATGTCACATTATAGTGTTTCTGTTAGTTTTTAACAGATTAAAGATAAACATCGCCTTCCTGTATTCCCCTGATGGAGGTGCAGACACCAAGTTGGCTCCTGAAGCAAAACCCTTCATTTCTCGTCCCAGTTCAATTATCGGTCCAAATCTGACTCCAAAGAAGGAAACATTGAGATCTGATAATGGTGTGCAACAGCATTATCAGATCTCAATAATAATGCTGCCCATAATGATGGGCAGACACCACCCTCACTGATGCACATCCAGTCATTTTGTTGTTTAAGGGGGATTGAAACAGTTTCAGGTCAGACAAGAGCTTCACAGGTTACTTCTAGCAGACGTGTTTCAGGGTATGAAGATATAAATCCTTGTTCTTGCTCGATGAACTTGGGCTCATGGATTATGCAATATTTAGATCATCTTTACAGAAGATTTGATGGCAGTTTCTTAATCTTAATTTTGTCAAAGTCTATATGGTTTGTTTATTTTTAGGTTGGTGCTAAATCATTTATCTGATAGGCTTTATTGTGAAGTACTACAAAATAAAAGTCATATTTGTACCGAATTTGACTTGCAAAAATAAAAGTCACTGAAGAGGATGTTTTACTGTCACCACCAGAGCCAAAGACCAGAGCTGGATTCTCAAAATATTCAAGTGAAATCACACTGGATCCAAACACAGCAAACACACATCTGTTATTATCTGAGGGGAACAGAAAAGCTATGTATACCAAAGAAGAACAATCCTATTCTGATCATCCAGACAGATTTACTGGATGGCTTCAGATCCTGAGTAAAGAGAGTCTGACTAGACGTTATTACTGGGAGGTGGAGTGGAGAGGAAAAGGAGTTGAAGTAGCAGTCACATACAAGAATATCCGAAGAGTAGGAAAATCAGACGTGTTTTTTTGGATTCAATCAAAAATCGTGGTCACTGAAGTGTTATATCAACAAATATGAATTTTGGCACAACAAAATCCAAACTGTCCTCTCAGGTCCTCGGTCCTCCAGAGTAGGAGTGTACCTGGATCACAGAGCAGGTATTCTGTCTTTCTACAGCGTCTCTGAAACCATGACTCTCCTCCACAGAGTCCAGACCACATTCACTCAGCCGCTCTATGCTGGACTTGATTTTTTGGATCATGAAGATACTGCAGAGTTCATTACACTGAAATAGACAGAAGCCACTGATGGACAATTGGTTAAAATGTGTGTTTTATTTTCCACTTTTTTTTGTCTCAATCATTGTTGAGATGGGAGTTGCTGAGAGCTCACAGTTGTGCTGTTTTTACTTTGCACAGAGATCACCTGTCAGTCACACTGAATAGATGTTCCTTTGACCTTTTGTTATCCGTTTTCTATATTTTCCTAACATTACGTTTATATGCCATTTAAATGTTGTTCTTGTACTAATTAAATGTTAAATATATCAAAAAGAAGTCAAAGTGGCACCAAAAAGTTATTTAACAGTAAATTCAGAAGGTCATATTCATAATAAAAAATAACCTCAGTTTGTAAATGTCAAAACAATAAAGTATTGTTTTGGGAGAATAAACTCACAGATCAAATGTTAGATACTGAAACATTATTTCAGTCCTTCCAAGATACAGAGTTATAATAAAAGTTTGCCAGTTATCTGTCCTGAGTCTGACCGCTCTTACATCTGTGTTCTTCATTAACGTCTTGTCTTCAGGCTTATAATTTGGCCGGTTTCTCTTAAATATTTGTGAACTAAAGACAGCTTCAACCCTCTGTGTGTTGACCGCACTGCATTTTCTTGTTAGTAATAGCAACACCATTGTAACGACAGAAATACTAATTAGTTAGATTACTAGTTACTGAAAAACATTTAACGCCATTATTCCCATTTGTGCGAATTTACAAAATATTATGTAAAGATTGCTGGTATTTTTGTGCCCTTAAAAAGTGGAAATAATGATGAGAGCTGAATGAATGATAGTGACACGCAGATCTCGTTTTCACTCGTCTGTATTGAGTGTTACAAAAACAACACAACCCAAACCATATTCTCTCTGCATGGATACACTCAGTCTCAGGACCACAGTTTCCAAACTAAGTTGCCCTGTTTTAACTTATGAGAGTATTTAGACGCTGCACAACTTGAACTGTAACATAAGGTAAATACATCTTTTTAACTCACATATGTTAGCTGACACATTCGCTGACTTTCAACAGTAATGAAATAATACTTTATGCGCTGTATATGTCTTTCAGTAGTTAACTTAAATACAGATAGTGGCAGAAAAACTGTCATTCAATAAGGCGGGACACCAGTGAAAGCTAGCTTAAACAGCAACGGAGTTCAGCTGAAACTTCTCAGCAAAAACTGTCCACAAGTCACCTCTTTCCTTACAATAAACAATGATGGTGGGCTAATAGTCAACTGTAATACACAGAGTTCTGTGCGTGCAGTTACCTTAAACAGGGGAAACGAGGAGAGATGAATGATGATACTGACACAAAGTGCTGGCTTTCACTCGTCTGTACAGAGTGAAGGACAAGAGGCGCGAATCCCTCTAGTGGAGCCCTGAGGAATTACCAATGGATCGATGCACAATCAATCGAGGACATTGTTCCTTCTCGCAAATTGAAAGATATTTCACGCACTGTTATTTATAGAAGGCTTCACACTGTTCCTGCTAACCATAAATATTGTTCCTAAAGTTTTATCCAACTGTAGACAGATTTCTAAACTCCCTTTTACTTAAGTCCTGTTGAAACTTGTATTAGAAAAAATATTACAAATTATTTAAAGTTATAAAGCACAGCACAGAACTGAAATGGCACAGTAGTTAACTTTACAGTTAGGCTGGGGTACAAATTTCCTCATAAAAACCCTGCTCTTATGTGGAATGACTCAGGGGTCCATTCTTGGCCCAGTATTTTTTCCCTCAATTTATGGGTTCATAAAAACCTTTATAAAAGTGACTAAATGCTAGGTATAATAGGTATTTTGTCTGCTTTGGATTTTACTTCTACATTTCACCTTTAAAAACCGTTTATCTTGTCTTGTTTGGTATCATTCTTTTCAGCACACCTTAACATGTCAAAATTTACAGCTATTTTTTCATTTTGAAATACTATATTAAAACAATTGATCTCAAATCAGACAAAAAACATTAAACTCGAGTATAAAAAAGTAGAATTTTTTTCCACTAATAGAAAGCCAAGGTTTTTTCCTTCTGGGTTTTTTTTTGTCACAAACAGAGAATACTTTCAAGTGCTTCCCTTCCCACTGTAAACACAACGTTAGTATTCAGGAAAAAAAACATTGCGCATATTTTTAATCATAACTCTGGTTTTATGTGGCCTATCAACACAATTTAAAAACTGGTAGTTTGAAGTCCACACTTTTAACACAGAAATGGAGAAACCTCTTCTGTCCGCCGATCCAGGAACTTGAATTCTTTGAATTTCAGGATACTTTTTCTTAATAAACGGTAAGCATTATACATATTGTCCTTACAGAGGTGGTTTCTCTTCTCGCAAGTGAAGTAGATTTTTTGAAGGCGTTTGTTTTTTTTCGAGGTCGCGGATGACGTCAGGAGAAGGTGATTGGTCACTTGCAATGTTGAACCTGGAACAACATTATTTATGATGACGAGGGAACAACACCAACACAAGGATATCAGATCGTCTGGACACTCAGGGTTGTCTTGGGTAGCATCTTGATGCTATGTCATCTTACAGTAACTTGGCCATGTGATTAGTTTACCGGGGTTCGAGCCCCGGCTTGGACAGTCTCGGTCGTTGTGTCCTTGGGCAAGACACTTCACCCGTTGCCTACTGGTGGTGGTCAGAGGGCCCGGTGGCGCCAGTGTCCGGCAGCCTCGCCTTTGTCAGTGCGCCCCAGGGTGGCTGTGGCTACAATGTAGCTGCCATCACCAGTGTGTGAATGTGTGTGTGAATGGGTGGATGACTGGATATGTAAAGCGCTTTGGGGTCCTTAGGGACTAGTAAAGTGCTATATAAATACAGGCCATTTACCATGACTACTTTATTCTTCCTCAGCCAATCAGCAGCACTTGTGCAATTGTAACCTGTTGTGTATATAAACCTTCATTAACTGGTTTGAGAAATCCTTTAAACCAGTGACAGGAAAGTTGGATCACAGTGGTAATTATTAAAGGACATTGATGTTTGATGTCTCATTTAATTCGTCATCTGTCATTGAAATTATCAGAGGAGGCCTGAAAGGCTCGCACTAGCTGTACAACCACTCACAGCAGCCCATTCATTCATTTTCATTGCTGACACTGGATTGCCCAATCAAATCTCTTAACTTGACCAGCCCATCCCCAGCTTGTAGGAAAAGTTCAGTGTGGAAGAAGTGGTGAAAAGATTGAGCTGAAAAGCTGAGCGAAAACAATAAACAGAAACTACAACTATTAGCCAGACCTTACAGTCACACAGCAAATCAAGGATTAAGGTCAAATGATTGGCTGCTTTCACCATGAGCCACTGCTAATTTTTAAAGTGTAGCATTTAATTATTGTCAAATGCTTTTAAAAAGAACAATCACTGATTGTTGTTTTAAAACTGATAACTTAAGCATGTTGATTGACTCATCTTCCTTTCCGCCTGCCTGGAGGCTCCCTTAACACCTCTCTCTGCCTCCTAACAAACCTTCCCCCTCTCATCTCGCTTCATCTTTGGCCTACAGTAGCACAGTTTCCACCAACACCTTGCTGGCCAACAGAAACTCGTACCTTAAATGAAATAAATGATATGGAGCACTCCAATCATGCTTTCAAAACTACAGCAACGGTTAAAGAAAGAGGTGATAAACATGCCCCTGCGCCCGGTTCTTGTTGAAATGAGTTACTAACATGATTTCCCCTTCATGTATGGTGATAGACTGGCCAAAATATTAGGAATGCTCTGGAATTTCTGATAGTAAGTGTTGCTTTAAATCGGGGGTATTCAACAAAAATGAAAAGACTTCTTACTTCTTAATGCAAAGGTTCAGATGATCATTATTCTAAATATTTAATTACTTTAAATGATTTTATTTTATTTATTTTATTTACTTGTAATATATATTGTATTATACATATTATATCTATATTTTAAATATAGAGATAAGAAAAATCATTAGAAAAAGTTGTTATTATTGGTATTATTAGTATTATTGCATATTAATGATGAAGGAACTGACCTCACAGGTCACAGAATCAACTTTTTGGTAACAAGTTAATGTGGTAGTTCAACAGTTTAACCAGCAGAGGGAGCCAGATAAGCTGTTTTGAATTCAACACTAACAGGCAGAGGGGGAGGAGGAGGGACTGTTGCCGTAGTAACTGAATCTACAAAAGTCAGTAAGTGTTCGTCTTAATTAAATCACACTTAGCTGTTAGTGTTCATCTTCAGGCACTGAATTCACTTACAAGAAACAGTCCAACAGATTCACACAAGGGGAACATGTTCGCTGTTTTTTCTGCAGCTGTGAGGACTGTTAGCCTGGACATAACAAGCTGTGTGGCTGCGTCACTGTTCAAACTTCAGGTTCTGAGTACCAGTTTTAGTTTTAGAGCTCAGCAGACCCAGTAGCTCATCACCACTGCTCCTCCATAACAACAGTGGTGAGGCTGAAGGGGACTGGAAAATAATGTACATGGAAATGAATCACTGTAAATAACACTATATAATGTTTGATGATAATACGGTCTGAAGGTTAAATAAACATGTTTACTGCCTGGTATAACACTTGGTTTCGTCTCTGGGGATAGAATTGTGTCCACTTTGACTTGTGGTAATTAAAGTGGAATTTTTCACTTGGTTGATTTGTTGAACTTTCTTAAATCTCTTCTTTAAACACAGTGTCATCTGATTGTATTTACTGACCATTTTAGAGATTTACAATCAATAACTGGGAAACAGGAAGCATTTCACACTCTGCTACCGATGAGTCTCATGGTGCTTTCACCACAAGTTTTTTAATAAAAATAATAAAAATCTACAAAAACACACGAACATAATTTATTAGTACAGTAAAATCCTAAAAATTCAGTTAAATTTCTAAAAAACAAGAAGTGTTCATCCAGGAACCTTTAAATGGTCTTCAGATCCCCAGGCCTGCATAAAGCACCATGATGCAACTGCTGTTGTGTTCATTTGCTTATTAAAAAATTGAATTAAATTGATTAATGATTATTAAATAAACAATTATTATGCGGTCAGCACGGTGGCATGGTGGTTAGCACTGTTGCTGCACAGCAAAAAAGTCCTGAGTTCAATTCCACCATCAGGCCGGGTGCTTTCTGTGTGGAGTTTGCATGTTCTCCCCGTGTTTGTGCAGGTTCTCCCCGGATACTCCGGCTTCCTCCCACAGTCCAAAAACATGCAATAGGGGGGATAGGTTAACTGGTCAATCTAAATTGCCCATAGGTGTGAATCTGTGAGTGAATGTTTGTCTGTGTCTCTATGTGTTAGCCTGTCTCTTGCCCTATGACAGCTGGGATAGGCTCCAGTGCCCACTGCGACCCTGGAAAGGAGAAGCGGATGGATGGATAATTATTATGCTCTTCTCACATAATGTCTCAAACTGGTTACATTCATAAAATACTTGGCAGGTATTTTGTCTTTCTACAGCTGAACCATGACTCTTCAGAGTCCAGACCATATGCACTCAGCTGCTCTGTGCTGGACTTTATCTTTTTATCAATCATGGAGACCCTGCTGACTTCATTAGTTTATTAGTTGTTGATAGAAATTCCACAATATGTGGTTTATATTGTCTGGTGTGATTTTCTTTTCCCTCTTTGTAACAGTGCAGCCCTTAGCGGCTGGAAACACAGTGAGACAGACCAAGGCAAGTGTAGTGGAACAAAGTATTTATTTGCTATATGGCTCTCCTTAAAACAATTAACTTGTCGCGCTTCTTCACAGCACAAAAATCCATCCTCTAATGACAACTGGCAGCCTTAAATATGTTCAGCTGTCACAGACTTAACCATTATTCCACTCTCAGGTAAATTCTTAAATCCCAACCTTCCACCACAGTATACAATATATCAATAAGAATAAATAAATACATAAATACATCTTCACATTTACATATTAATAAATATTTCACACTTTAATGTTACACCAAACCCAATATTATAAAAACCCAGAAACCCAAGCACAAAAAGATTCACCACACTCTCTTTACCAATGGTCTCTCCCGGAACCTTTAAATGGTGTCTGGACCCCCGGGGAAACATTTGCCCAAACACCTTGAAGAGGACACAGGCAAGAAAGGTGAGTAATCATTAACTTACAAACACTTATTTGCACCACTTTTATCCCTAGATTTCACACACACATTTGCATTAGTTTTCCTTATTGGTAAACCTTAATCACAATCTCAATCACCATTCTTCTCTCCTGACAGACAACCACCACATTCCTTGATGAGGAGCAGCTGTGCAGGATCTGAAACAAGGCTACCAACTGATTTTAAAATTCCCAATAAATAGTCAATAAATATTTAAACTTCTTGTGTGCAAATCCATGCTTAAAGTGCAATGCTCATAAAGTGATTGATAAGGTGCTTTTAATAAAGTGAAAGGTGTGCTCTAAAGTGCTATACAGACAATACAATATAAATAAATGCAGTAAGGGAGTCCTCTTCCTTACATTTCCTCCTCCCTCTCTTAAGCGCGAAGTGCTTCAGTCCTCTGTCATCCTAGATAAACAATCAGCAACCACATTTAACTTCCCCGGCCTATACTGGACCGTAAAGTCATAAGGCTGCAGAGACAGGTACCATCCTGCAATGCGGGCATTCGCATCCCTCATGCGGTTCAACCACTGGAGGGCACGATGATCAGTCTCCAGAGTGAAGTGACGTCCCAGAAGATAATACCTCAAGGCCTCAATAGCCCATTTCATGGCCAAGCACTCTTTCTCTACCGTCGAGTAGTTTCCGACTCAGAAACACCACAGGCCTTCTTTCACCATCCACCTCTTGCTGAAGGACAGCACCAAGGCCAACTCCCGAAGCATCAGTTTGCAAGATGAATGGCTTGTTGAAGTCTGGACTGTGTAGAACTGGATGTGTGCAAACTGCTTCCTTGAGGTCTCTGAATGCTTGCTCACAGTCTTCCGTCCAACGCACTTTGTTAGGGGCTGAGCCTTTTGTGAGGTTATTAAGTACAGTGGATCGCTCTGCAAAAGAAGGTATGAATTTCCGGTACCAGCCTACTAGACCCAGAAAACCTCTCACCTTCCTTTTTGTTGTCGGAACTGGGAAGGACTGAATTGCTTCAATCTTTCCAACCTGCGGCTTTATCTTCCCAGAGCCAACTACAAAGCCCAAGTACTCCACTTCTCTCTTGGCTATGGAGCACTTCTTGGGATTGATAGTCAGTCCAGCCATTCTGATGGAGTGTAGCACCTTCTGTAGGTGAATGACATGCTCTTCCCAGGACTGGCTGTACACCACCACGTCATCCAGATATGCTGCAGAGAATGCTGACACATCTCTCAGTACATGGTCCATTAATCGTTGGAATGTCGCTGGTGCACCTTGAAGACCAAATGGCATGACTTTAAATTGGTACATACCAAACGGAGTTTTGAAGGCTGTCAGCTCTCTTGCTTCTGGTGCCAAAGCCACTTGCCAGTATCCTTTACACAAATCAAGTGTTGTAATGTACGTTGCTGATCCAACTCTCTCCAGCAGGTCATCCACCCTGGGCATTGGGTAGGGATCAAACTTGGATACTGCATTCAAATATCTGAAATCAATACAGAATCTCAGGGTGTCATCTTTCTTTGGTACCAAAACAATCGGGCTGCACCACTCACTACTTGACACCTCAATGATTCCCAGGTCCAACATCAGTTTTATTTCTGATAGGTTTGTAGCATAAACCTATTCGCTGGAACGTTAAGACAATATAATTACACTGCAAGCAAGACGCAAGTAGGCAAACTTCTTCATGTTACTCGTGCACGGGAGAGAACCGGACAACCGCTTGACTCCAGTTGGTCTCGTCCGTTCTCCCATACACTGTCCTTTTATTGAGGTTACATGAATATGCATAGGTTCATTAACATACGACGTCTACATACAAACAAAGAGTACCTTGCCTGTGTGTGTGTGTGTACTGCTGATCAAAGGGTCAACCATCCTTGGTCAGGAAGAGGGTAGCCTCCCCCTCACCCTAGATGGTTCATCCTAGATAACACGGTGAGGAAGTCCTGCAGTTCATCTAAACAAAGAGCACTTAGACTAGAACAGACGCAACTACGTTAATCCTACCATAAAACAATAAGACACGGTATGACCTCTCATGCTCCCAAAGTGCTGTCTAATACACACAAAGTTTGCAGACTATCAAGGATCAAAACCTCTACCAATCTACAACTAATTACAAAACTCTAAGCATATATAAGTAAATATTTCTAAGCATAAATGACAATCAACAATACAAATCTAACAATTTCTTTCTGCAGCACTGGCACCAACCGTTCTGGAATTCTGTAGCTCTTTTGTCGAACGGGTGCATCCTCCTTCACCCGTATCTTATGCTGAACCAGTGATGTGAAACCTGGTGTCTCTCGAAAGAGCTGTGGGTCCACGAGTGGTTTTATATCAGCCTGCTCAGTAGGAGACAAATGAGAAAGGTCAACTGAAGCACAAACTTGAATGTTAGTTGGAAAGAACTTCTCAGTCACCTCCTCATCCTTAACTGAACGCACCAGTAACTGATAGACCGGCTCTTGTCGGCTGTGGAATTCCTTCAACAAGTTCACGTGAAATGTCTGATATTTTTTTAACTCTTTCTGGCATATTCAGCTCATAAGTGACTTTACTCACTTGTCTGACGATCTCGTATGGTCCATGCCATTTTGTCAGCAGCTTGTTATCGCTAGTGGGAAGCAATAACAGTACTTTCTGACCTGGAAGGAAGACCCTATCCCTGGCCTTCTGATCATACCAAGTCTTTTGATGTTTTTGTGCAGCTTTCATGTTGTCTTGCATCAATGATGCCATTTTCTCCAACCTCTCTCTCATGGTGATGACGTAGGCTGCGATGTTTTCGCCCTCTGCTTTGGATTCCTCCCAGCAGTCCTTAAGCAGATCCAGGGGGCCTCTCACTTGGCGACCGTATAAAAGTTCAAAAGGCGAGAAGCCAGTGGAAACCTGCGGGACCTCCCGGTAGGCGAACAGAAGGTAGGGCAGCCATTGATCCCAGTCAGAACCTGTGTCAGAGACAAACTTGCGCAGCATACTTTTGAGAGTCTGGTTGTATCTCTCCACTAGCCCGTCCGTTTGGGGGTGATACGGGGTGGTCTTAAGTCCCTTTATCCCTAACAGCTTATAAACCTGCTGCAACAACTTGGATAGAAAGTTCGTTCCACAGTCCGTCAGAATTTCTCTTGGTATGCCTACCCTAGAGAAAAGCTGCAGAAGACAATTAGCAATGTGACGAGCTTTAATTGATCTGAGTGGGAAGGCCTCAGGAAACCGTGTTGCATAGTCACATATGACTAATATGTAGCGATGACCTGTGGAGCTCCTCTCTAAAGGGCCCACAATATCCATGCCTAGCCTCTCAAATGGTGTTTCAATAATTGGCAGTGGTTGCAACTGGGCTCGCGCTACTCCTTTGCCTGAGGTCAACTGACATTTTTCACAGGAACGGCAAAACTCAGAAACCTGGACATACATCCCTGGCCAAACAAAACGGCTGCTGATCCTATTCAGTGTTTTGTGAAAAGCCATATGACCTGCCCATGGAATTGAATGACCCAAATCCGTAACTTTGTCTCTGAACTGTTGTGGGAGTGCCACAGCTTCGCACTTCCCCTTTCTCTGGTACAAGATGCCTCCTTTAATCAAGTAAACAGTGTCTGCAAGACAGCTTACCTGACCTTGACTAGCCCCCTCTACCTCTGTTACCTTCTCAAACCAGGGTTTTAGAGTAGGGTCGCTTCTTTGGAGTGCACCTAAATCTGAGGGAACATCAAACTCAAGTTGGTTATTTGGCTTAGGGAACAATGCTGTACCTTTTTCCCCTGAGCCTTTGAACTTTTCTCTTCTTTTCTGAGCCCTAGACTTCCTAATCTTCCCTGGCTCCGTTTCGAGAGACTCCTCAAAAAAGGGCAGTTCTTGCATCCTTTCCTTTGCACTTTGTGCTCTTGTGACTACATGGCAGGGTTTAAATGGTTCAACTGTCATATCTAGAGGAAGTGAGCTTCCAGATTCATCACCTAAGCCTTGAATGTCTTTCTCAGCACTCACTTGAGGGTCATAATCCGACTGATGTATTAGATCAAAAAGAGTGGGGATGTCATTACCAAATATCACTGAATATGGCAAACTGGGAACAACAGCTACCACTAACAAGTAGGTTTGACCTCCTACTGTCAGGTAAACCTCAGCAGTGGGGTACCTGTGTTCGTCTCCATGCACACAACTTATTGTAGCCCCAACCCCACTTAGCTTTTCTTGCTTGTCACAGACTTAACCATTATTCCACTCTCAGGTAAATTCTTAAATCCCAACCTTCCACCACAGTATACAATATATCAATAAGAATAAATAAATACATAAATACATCTTCACATTTACATATTAATAAATACTTCACACTTTAATGTTACACAAAACCCAATATTATAAAAACCCAGAAACCCAAGCACAAAAAGATTCACCACACTCTCTTTACCAATGGTCTCTCCCGGAACCTTTAAATGGTGTCTGGACCCCCGGGGAAACATTTGCCCAAACACCTTGAAGAGGACACAGGCAAGAAAGGTGAGTAATCATTAACTTACAAACACTTATTTGCACCACTTTTATCCCTAGATTTCACACACACATTTGTAGTGATGGGCAGATGAAGCCCCATGAAGCACTGAAGCTTTTCATCCAATTGGTTCACCCCAACGCGAAGCTTCATGAAGCTTCATTTGCTCTAGCAGGACACCTACTGGACGTAAAAATAATAGCTGGCATGAATTTGAAGAGTGTGGCATTTTGCACACAGCCTGTAAATGTCAACAACAAAAGGAGTGTGTAAAACATGTATATTGTAGTGATGGCAGTATACTGTGTATATTTATAGTGGCAGTATGGGAAATGATTATTTGGAAATGCTTGAAATGGAAATGATCATTTACTGTGAGGTGAGGTGTGGTTGGGGTGTGGACAGTAGTTGTGCTTTTGTAACGTTGAGGTATGGACAGCTACACACTGAGGCTTTGAGCCTCAGTCCTGCCTGTTCACATTTTATTCTGTAAAAACTAAATTTTCACTGCTTTTACGACCTTTTTAGTGGGGAGAACATAGCTAGGATTTAATGATTTAACAAGTCTTTTGAATCCTTTGTCCTCCACAATGCTAAATGGCTGTGAGTCCTCAATCACCATGCTGACCAGGTCTTCATCTATTTGAGATTGTTCTCCTGAGGAAAGACAATAAAGACAAAGCACAAATATAAATATCACACACGTAACTTATTACAGTTGTATAATATTGTTATATCATTTAGTAACATTACAGCATGCTATATTATCATGGCATTTGATGGCTCACCTGGTCTTGCTCCACAATCGGTGTCCCCCTTATTCTCATGCAAAGCTCTGTAGTGCCTAAGCATGGATGAGGTGTTGTTGTTATATCCCAGCTCCCTGGCACATAGCAAACACTTCACCTTGTACAAAAGTAAAGACAGCTTAACATAAATTGTATTGCACCATCAGTATCATGAAAATACATCTTCTGTTGAAATTTACATACCTTGTTGGGAGGAATAAGATCAAAATGTTCCCTCACAGGGGAGGACATCCTCCTCTTCTTAGCTGGCTCCATTCTCTCCAGACTTTCTCTCCTCACTCTCATAAACCTCCAAACGGTCTCCAAACTCTCTCTAACCGCAACTCTCCATCAAACACCCACATTTTTGAATGAAGTCTGAGGGGTTTATATCGCTGTCATAGCTCGCGGCAAAGTTCGAACCACTTCATGAACCAGTCACGTGGTACAGCCGGGCAGCGAGGCTTCGGACGTCATCATTTTCAGCTCCTCCCATAAATGAAGCAAGCCTCGATACGCGCTTCGCGGAAACGCCCCCTCCATTACTCGACACACGCTCCGAAGCCTCGATACAGAACGTCCCATCACTACACATTTGCCTTAGTTTTCCTTACTGGTAAACCTTAATCACAATCTCAATCACCATTCTTCTCTCCTGACAGACAACCACCACATTCCTTGATGAGGAGCAGCTGTGCAGGATCTGAAACAAGGCCACCAACTGATTTTAAAATTCCCAATAAATAGTCAATAAATATTTAAACTTCTTGTGTGCAAATCCATGCTTAAAGTGCAATGCTCATAAAGTGCTTGATAAGGTGCTTTTAATAAAGTGAAAGGTGTGCTCTAAAGTGCTATACAGACAATACAATATAAATAAATGCAGTAAGGGAGTCCTCTTCCTTACACTCTTAATGAAAACTTCTTGACTTGTGGATTTATTTGTGGTTTTGTCTGTTCGTCTTTGCTAATGCAAAGAGAAAATTAGTGTTGAAATATATGTAGACCTGTAGAAATTTACTCGTTCGTGTAGAAAAACAGTCAAATGAAACATTCTGGACTTTTACCATTTAAAAAGGGGAAAAACCTTTATCCTGTAGATGTGAGAGCAGTCTGATGAAAACACACTTTTGTCTTTTAATTGTTTAAGCCTAAACAACAAAGGGAGAGAGAAAAATGATTAATAGATCGATAGTTGTGACCAGTTTATGAGCTGCTGATCTGCACATAAAATCATTTCATCATTTGATTGTTTTTCCATGTACCATCTATATTTACGGATGGATGTTAATAAGGTTTTATTGATGTTGGTTTGGTTTACAAAGGTGGAAAGTTAACATAGTACAAATACTTAAGTAGATTTTTCACATATGTTTACTTCACTTGAGTATTTATTTTTAGTTTTACTCCCTACATTATTAAACTGTGTATAAATATCCGTGCTTTCTACTCCTTACATTTCCAAAGCAGACTTGTTCCTTTAAGTTCATCTAGTGTTTATACTCAGGGATGAAAGTGGGCTGGAGTTATGGTTGTGGTACTTCAGAGTAGCTAGTGTGTTGTTGTGTCCGGGGAAAACAGGTTAGTTTGCATTCATGTGGTGAATTCACTATAAAACACTGTTGGACAGCTTATGGTTACATCAAGTGTGGCAGAAATGAATGTGCATTTAAGATAATGATGCTTAGATTATTTAACTGAATTGAAACTTTGTATGAGCTGTATACTGTCTAGTGTGAAGCCGCATAGTGTGAGTGTAGGGGATGGACATCAGATATGATAGCTGGTGAAACTGCGTACATGTTGTTAAGTTCAGTTGTGTAAATCCACAAAGAGCAGCAGGTCAGCTGATTGCAGCCTTTACACTAAGAAAACTTTATGAAGCTTACATCAGAAATTATTGTGGGCCATCATTTTTTCCCCACACTGAGCGCCATTACTAATTTTAGAGTTCCTCCACCACTTTAACCCCTGACTGCGCATTTTCCTGTTTAGAGGCAAAGTCACCCTCTACAAAGTAGGCAACAGGAAACAGTTATTGTTTTGAAATCTTTCAAATCAAAATAAGCACATTCATTAGAATTAGAATTTAGATTAGAATAATATTTGTATTCTTGTGCACTGATAATATTTTCTGATTATATTCTTATATTAATATAGCACAAGCTTTAGTTACCTTGTAACCTGTAAACTGTACTTTTTCACTTTTACTCAAAGAAGTTGCTTCAGTGCTTTTACTGGAGAATATTTTTTAAAAACACGGGTATCTGTACTTCTACTTAAGTAAAGAACGTCTGTACTTTTGCCCCCTCTGATGGTCTGTGTAACTCATTACTATCATCTTCACATCATGGGGTGTTTTTGGGGGGGAAACCAAGAATCCAGTTCTCTGTGAAAACAACAGGAAATGAGCAGATACACTGTCAGAGTGGGGTACAGATACTGAGTTTTATTTAGAGGCAGTGCCTGTGTGGTTATGACTGAATATGTACTGTTAACAGTAATTTTGGGGAAACTCCAGAACTGACACCCTGTTATGGAACCATAAGTCATAACAAGATGATGAGCTTTGGTACTGTAGTGAGGACAGTATGCACATGTTCAGATGCTGTGTAGGTGTTCAAGTCTCTGATTTTGATTTATCCAGAAAAAAGATTCTGCTGTTGGAAGATTATGTCAACTGTATTTGATTTTATGTGAGCAAGCCCCTCCAAAGTCTCCCACTGCCCATCTTAATGTGACCAGAGGTACAAAAAGGCAGAGATGCTTCTGTGTGCACAGGCGCTCAAGTGTGAACTCAGAGCAACAATTAAAACAAACACACTCCAAATGAACCTGCTGTGATTCATGCAGATGAGTCAGGATGTTGTTTATGGTGTTTTTATTCTCCCTGTTTTTCCTTTACAGCTCCCTTTATTATGTGTTAGCTGCTTAAGTGCTGGTGTCCAGATTCTCTCTGCGATTCTCCTTTAGTTAAACAAGCACGTCTAATGTTTCTGCTATTGGTGATGTGTTTTAGCAGGACAGAAAGAAAAGGTCATTACTTCTGTTAAATCTGTTGGATTTTGTTCCTCATTTGCATATTTTCTGCTTTGCTGCAGGAAGCGAAACAGTCACTGTGTGCCACACTGTCATTATATCAATGCTGCTATCCTGTATATATTGTACATACTATTGTTTGAGTACTTACGATTGTTTTTTTTGTACTTTTATATTTTACATTTATATTTATTATTGAAACTTGCACCAAGGGAGCGGCACTCCAATTTCGTTGTACTCTGTACAATGACAATAAAGGCTATTCTATTCTATTCTATTCTATTCTATTCTATTCTATTCTAATGTTTCCCTGTGATGCTTGCAGTGGTGTTTTTGTGGACTTTCATCGTTTTACAGCTTTATAGCCTAAAAACACGACTGATTATAGAGGGATTGCAGATGGTGAGGTATTTAGTGAAGACCTTACATGTTGTTTCAGTAACAATTAAATTCACCCTGATTATTTTCATCTTGGTTTTACTGCAGCTGTAACATTACAGTATTTGTAAAACGACACTGAGAGAGAGCCTGTTTCTGCGTCTTTGTGCTGCTCTTACAAAGGTTAAATGTTCAGATGATGATTCCAGCTGTTCTTCAACCTGCAGAAATCATCGTAAAGCTACTACATCTGGATTAGAACAAATCAGTGTTTTTAATATCAGTTTAGTCAAGTTTATTGTTCCTGCCCAGAGATCAGGTACAAAAACTCATCTCAGAGATGACAGCATCTCAAATTAGCATCGTAAAAACAGAGCAACAATAAAATAAATACATGCACATCTATGCAAAACAAACAAACAAACGAGGCAGTTACTGAGCTGAAACATAGTTAACAATGTACATGACAACAGCTCGCACACTGCAAGTCTCCAACTTTACCAGTTGTTTTGCTAATGTTTCCAGCACTCGTGATCTTCATGCACTGAGTATTTCTATTTATTTCTGAGTTAATCTATTAACTTGTGAATGACAGGACAACTGCACATTTGTCATGGTCCCCGTGCCTCGCCAGCTGACCCCTTGTTAGGCAACATGTTGTTTTTTTTTGTTGTTTTTTTGTTTTCTGCTCTCTCTCTCTCTCCTCTGCTGGGGCGGTGCTTATTACGGGCTCCCGCCCTTGGCCCACGCACCTGCGTTCAATCTCCCCACCTGCTGCTGATCTCCACTAATCTTGAGCCCTTCTTAAGACAGTAGTGCTTTGCTACTCATCGTTGGATCGTTGAGCAATCTGTGTCAGGCACCCTTTAATCTGAAAACTAGAATCCTTGAGTTGTTGTCGTTACTAACTGACGCTTCTTTGTGTAGATCTTTCCTAGACTTGCCTACCTGAAATCCTGCAAGTGAGTGTGATTTGGAGAGGAGTGGAGCATGTTTGATCCCTTCCTTTTCCCCCACGGTCCCTGGAGCCCCTCTAGAACATTGTGTATATATATAATCACTTGGTGTTGTCACTGTAAATACATTTACTGTCTTTTCTGCAAGGATCCCTCGTCTGCGCCTGAGTCTGTTTAGGAACTCTGACAACACTGGAGTTGGACACATGTAATCTTTAAAAGCTTCTCATAGTGTTTAGGTCTGGAGGTGCAGAGTGCACATGACCATTACTCCTAAATGTTTTCCTCCTAGTGAGGAAACAAAATATTCACATTTTGCACAGTGAAAGCTGACAGTCAGTTAGAAAACTGGTATTTTAAGCATACTGACCGACTCATGACGTCAGCACGTCTTTTTCTTTTGGCTGCTCCATTTAGGGAATCACCACAGCAGATCCTCTGCCACCATCTCATCCAGTCCCTAGCATCCTCCTCTGTCACATCCTTAACGACAAATAAGAATCTTGTATGTGGTCTTACTCTTTTCCTCATTCTAGGTTTGACAGATTTTCAATGATTGTATGATCATTGATCAGAAATTACAAAGTAAGACCTGAGGTGACCAACATTTTTAAATGTATTCTATATGTATTCTGTTTAATACAAACTGCGACTCCTATATTCACTGTTTTCCGAGGTTTCAGCGTTCAACGTTCAAAGACATGAAAATGTTACACAAGCTCCTCAATTAATCTCAGTTTTATCTATATAGCGCCAAATCACAACAACTGTTCACTCAAGGTGCTTTATACTATAAAGACCCTACAGTGATGCAAACATATGACTGATTTCCAGGCATTGCTGTAGTTTCATACAGAAGTCACATTAATTAGCAGGTGCCACTGTGCCACCCTCCTGGAAGGAGCTGAGGAGAGCCCCAGACTCGGGGTCACCCAGCAGCCACGGTGCAGAAGCTACAGGGACTATATTTCAATTCACTCTCCTCTCATTACTATATGCGAATCTGCCTGGGCTGGGAGCCACCACTGCTATTCTGCTCTGAGGCCTTCCCCAAACATTTGTCTTAATTCATGCTTATGCCATCTGCCTTTACGTATGTGAAATGCTTTCAAATCTAAATGAGAATTTGGGCCAGCTAAAGAATTACAATGCAGAAGTTGTCATTACAGGATTGGTGTGCTTGCAATGTTTTACATGTGTTGCACAGTATGGAATCTTGTTGTTTTTAAGGTTGCTGCAGTTACAGTGGTTATTCAACTGCAAAAGGGATCACTTTCTGTTGTTGGTTTTGCTGCCAGAGGTTTCTGTAGTTTCCATTGATTTTGTTAGTTGCAGGTATAGTGTCAATGGTTGCTTGCATCACTCCAGGTGTTTTGTTAGTTTCACAGGTTTGTTACCCTGCAGATTTTTGGGAGATTGTGGGAGTTGCCTTGTGTAGTTGTAGGCAATGCTGTAGACACAGTTTAGCAGTTTTGGCAATTTCAGTGACAATTTTAGACGTTGTTCACATTGGTGTTGTTAGTTACACTGGTTTCAGATATTGCTCTAGTTTAATTGCTAAGTCATTTTTTTTATAAGGGTTGCCGTAAATGCTGCAGTGAGAGAACTGCTGAATTCATTTAAGTCGCCTGTTTAAAGGCACGATTAATCAGAAATTGCCACCTAAAAACTGAGCCGACCAAAATGTTTAAATGTAAGACTCACAACTCTTACCTCATTTCACTGAAACACAGCACCTCCTCTTGGTGATGTCACCTCATTCCCTCACCGACAGCTATCAGCCTACAACACATATGTTGGGTTTAGATTAGTTTCACCTCTACAAAGAGGAACCTACACTGTCATTATTACTGAGAGGAGAAATGGCGCAGAAAGGAGTTCAGCTCGACCGAGAAACCTTCTCTTGTTCCATCTGAGCTACTTTGAGGATGTGACAGCAGCTGTGTCAGAGACCAGAGATAAACTACAGGACATTCTGAGAGAGGAATGGACAAACATCTCACTGACAGTCACTGAAGTGGATGTTTTACTGTCACCAGCAGAGCCAAAGACCAGAGCTGGATTCTTAAAATATTCACATGAAATCACACTGGATCCAAACACAGCAAACAGACGTCTGTTATTATCTGAGGGGAACAGAAAAGTAACATGTATGGAACAACAGTCTTATTCTGATCATCCAGACAGATTCACTGCATGGCTTCAGGTCCTGAGTAGAGAGAGTCTGACTGGACGTTGTTACTGGGAGGTGGAGTGGAGAGGGAGAGGAGTTGGTGTAGCAGTTGCATACAAGAATATCAGCAGAGCAGGGAGCTCTGATGAATGCAAATTTGGATTCAACGACAAATCTTGGTCTTTACGTTACGATTCAAATGGTTTTCAGTTTTGGCACAATGAAGTCCGAACCAACCTCTCAGGTCCTCGGTCCTCCAGAGTAGGAGTGTACCTGGATCACAGAGCAGGTATTCTGTCTTTCTACAGCGTCTCTGAAACCATGACTCTCCTCCACAGAGTCCAGACCACATTCACTCAGCCGCTCTATGCTGGACTTCGGTTCTTTTATTATGACAGTGACACCGCAGAGTTCATTAAACTGAAATAGACAGAAATGATTGAAGGACACTTGGTTAAAACAGGTTTTTCGGTTTCCACTTTCTTTGGTCTCTTTCATTGTTGCTCAGACGTTATTGATGTGCTGTTGCTTAGCCTGTCAGTAACACTTTATAGGTGCGACTTTGACATTGCATTATTTGTTGTCTAGTTAATGATTGGCTTTGTTTTAATGAAGGAAAAGTGTTTCACTCTGCAGAAACAATACAGCCTCATATATCTTTGTAAATGTTGTATGTTGTTCTAATTAAGGTATTTAATGTAAAACATCCCATTTCTAGTTTGTTATATCTTCTACACAAGAGTTATTCTTTATGGGAAACTGTTTTTCATTTATGTGCACTGTCATGTTTCAATTTAGAGAAGTGATCAGTTTGGTTGGGTGTTTTTGTGTTATTCTCTGGTTGGTTCCTTTTTCTTTTGTTTAAGAAAACTAGCCATTGAAATATGCGCAACCCTGTGAAAAGAAGAAGTAATATGCACTCAAACAACTTTGTATGGAATAAAATGACACCTTATATAAAACTTCCTCAGTTAATCACTGTATTGTGTTCCAGTAAAATTTGACTGAGTTAAAAGTTTCATCTCTGAAAAATATTGTTAACTTGATCAGACTGATATAACAGTTCAATAGTTCAGGCCCTGAAGTGCCGGTGATGATCGTCCGGAGTGAGGCCCATTTAGTCCAGCACAACTCTGCAGACGTCTGCGAATCTGCCCCGTGAGGTTGGCGGCAGACTCAGGGCCGCCATCTCAGCCCCCCCCGACAGCAGTGGAAGCTGCTGTGGTGCCCAATCTTGCACACTTCTGCCCCAGGACTAAAAATATGTCATATCCTGGATTAATCACATCACATCCTGCATTGGACAATTCCTGACTGAGTCTATCAAAGTCATAGTGGTAAACACGAATAACTTGGATGTGAAATAGATTCACAAAGACATTTGGAAGGAGGTAACCCAGACAGACATGAAACCATACATGAGTCATTTGATTTGTACAGATCTAGAAATGAATCTACCAGAAGTTCATGCAGAGTCTGGCTGGACAATCTTTTGGGCCAATCACTCAATGAATTTCCCATGTTGCCATGCGTGATTCACTTTAACAACTGTGATTCAAGACCAGGCCGTCATCAACAAGACAAGCTGGCAGTCAGTGGATGGCGTGCCTGCCCCTCATTTTTAACCCAATCCAAACATCAGTTGATGAGCATCTAGTCACTTTTAGGGGATGCTGCCCTTTTACACAGTATATGCCAAGAGTGCCATTTAAATGTAGCATAACGATCTGGGCAACATATCATGGCAGGACAAGTTATGCCTGAAACATTCAAGTATGTACTGGGAAACATGAAGACGGTGTTCCTCAAAAAGAACCAAGGGCAGCACATGGTTTTGGAGATAACTGCAACTATCATTGGGCCATTCTGGATTACAATAGGAACAAAGGTGGATTTGACAACCATGCTAAGGTATGCTTATTTTTGTACTCCTTGTCTATCATCAGATTGTTTGAAATGGACTATAAAGTGCTGCGCCAGCTGGCCCGGCCTCCACAGTCACCTGACCTAAACCCAATCCAGATGGTTTGGGATGAGATGGAGCGCAGAGTGAAAGCAAAGGGCCAACAAGTGCTCAGCATCTCTGGGAACACCTTCAAGACTGTTGGAAGAACATTTCAGGTGATTACACATTGAAGCTCATCGAGAGAATGCCAAGAGTGTACAAAGCAGTAATCAAAGCAAAGGGTGGCTATTTTGAAGAATCTAAAATAGGTTTTGAGTAATTTCAGATTTTATTGCTTACTGCATAATTCAATACGTGTTAATTCATAGTTTTGATCATGAAAACAAGAAAAAACATTAAATGAGAAGGTGTGTCCAAACTTTTGACTGGTAATGTACACTCACATCAACGAGACATATGGATTATGAACAACAAATAACAGTTCAATACATGGGTAGCACTTTATAATAATGTCACACTAGTAAGTATTAGTGAGGTATTGGCAGGTGCTTCATTCTTACTATGCCATTTATAAATACAGTTATGTTATGTTTATCCATCTGTTACTGGTACACCATGCACAGCTATCACTGCTATTACATCACTGCTAGTAAAACTGATAATCATAATCATATCCTTTCATTCATTTCCGCTTATCTTTTTTCAAGGTCGAGGGGGCACTGGAGCCTGTTCCAGCTGTCTTAAGACAAGAGGCAGGGTACACCTTGGACATGTCGCCAATCTGTCCCAGGGATAACCCACATACACAGACAACCATTCACACTCACATTCACACCTATCCCCACTAATTGCATGTCTTTGGACTGTGGGAGGAAGCCGTAGTACCCGGGGAGAACCACACAAACACGAGGAGAAGAGAACTCTAAACAGAAAGACCCCGGCCTGATAATGAAATTGATTTTGCTGCAGTTGCTATATGTAGTTTCAGATGCTAGTTTAATTGCAGAAGTTACCATGTTTTGTAGAAGATGCTGCTGTAGTTTGCAGGTTTTGTGGTTAAAACTGTTACTATACTTTGCTGATGATGTTGCTTCTAGTTTCAGTCATTGAATTAGTTGCAGACGTTGCCACTGCTTCAATGTGTTTGTTGGGTTGCAGTAGCTATGCTTACTTACAGTTTTTTTGTGCTTGTTTTACATTTGTTATCCAAGTTGGAATCTTTAGTCACATGTTTTTAAGGTTGCTGCAACTCAAATAAAGTTGCAAAAGTTGCCAAAGTGATCCTTGTTGTTGTGCTATTGTTGCTATTGTTGCTATTGGCATTGTTAGTTGCAGGTGTACTGTCAGTGGTCACTTTCTTCATTGTAGGTGTTGCATTAGTGTCACAGGTTAGTTTAGCTATAGTGTCTGATTAGTTGTGGGAGTTGCCTTGTGTAGCTGTAGGCATTGTTGTAAACATGAGGGGTTTTTTTTGTAATTTTTGCAATTTCAGTAACAAACTTAGTTGCAGATTGCAGTTGCAGTTTTTCTGATAAGTGTTTGTTACAGTGGTTGTAGATATTTCTGTAGTTTCATTCAGAAGTCATTTATTTATTTAAAGATGTTACTGTAAATGTTGCAGTGATGGGTTTGTTTACCTCATTTAAGTGTCGCTCCTATCAGAGAGCCCATTCTGATTCCATTTAATAACAATTTTACGGGTTTTCCTGAATTTACCACCTAAAAACTGAGCTCACCAACATTTTTTAATATACTGTTTATAAAAAAGGTATTTACTTCAAACTCAAACCTCATCCTGGAATACACCAGATACTGATAACTCCTCCCCTTCTACCTGACAGCACCTCCTCTTTGTCTGTTTCCTCATTCCCTCCTATTCAGTCTATATTTTGAAAATGGGCATAACCAACATCTGTTGACGTGTAAGAGCAGACAGCCTCCATTTCCCACGTAAACACCTATTGATTAGGTCACAGCTCAGAATAGTTTCACTTCTGCAAAAGACAAACCAGCAAGTCATTGTTACTAAGAAAAGAGAATGGATGAAGAAAACATTTCTTGTTCCATCTGTTTGGATCTACTGAAGGATCCAGTGACTACAGCCTGTGGACACAGCTACTGCAGGAACTGTATTAAAAGTTTCTGGGATGAAGAGGACAGGAAGGGAATCCACAGCTGCCCTCAGTGCAGGAAGACTTTCACACCGAGGCCTGTCCTGGAGAAAAACACCATGTTAGCAGCTTTAGTGGAGCAGCTGAAGAAGACTGGACTCCAAGCTGCTCCAGCTGATCACTGCTATGCTGGACCTGAAGATGTGGCCTGTGATGTCTGCACTGGGAGGAAGCTGAAAGCCATCAAGTCCTGTTTGTCTTGTCCAGCCTCTTACTGTGAGAAACACCTCCAACCTCACTATGATGCAGCTCCGTTAAAGAAACACAAGCTGGTGGCCCCCTCCAAGAAGCTCCAGGAGAACATCTGCATGGTTTCAGATATACAAGAGAAAGTGACAGACATCTCATCAAGAGTTGCTGAAGAGGATGTTTTACTGTCACCAGCAGAGCCAAAGACCAGAGCTGGATTCTTAAAATATTCACATGAAATCACACTGGATCCAAACACAGCAAACACACATCTGTTATTATCTGAGGGGAACAGAAAAGCAACAACAGTGAAAAAACATCTCTGAAACCATGACTCTCCTCCACAGAGTCCAGACCACATTCACTCAGCCGCTCTATGCTGGACTTCGGTTCTTTTATTATGACAATGACACTGCAGAGTTCATTGAACTGAAACAGACAGAAATGATTGAAGGACACTTGGTTAAAAACTTTTTTTTTTCTAGTTTCCACTTTTTGTCTACATTGTTGCTGCTTAGAGGTAATTGATGTGCTGTTTCTTAACCTGCCAGATCTGCAAATAAAGTCATTTTACATTTGAATCTTTTGGACAGATGTTAACAGGGTTTTGTTGATGCTGGTGTGGTACATGTAACTCATCACTCGTGTTTTTATATTGTGTGTTGTCAATATTAAAAAGGTTAAATACAGTGTCTGCTTCAAATCAATCCTCTTTCTGGAATACATCAGAGACTGGTAACCCCTCCCCTTTTTCTGCCTGTTACTGGTCTGTCTGTAATACCTCCATATGTCAACCTGTTTCCCCCCCTGGTTGTTTTCCTGTGAGTTATCAACACGTTCTCACTCCCAACTCGTCAAACGTGTGACGCATGGTCAGGCTCCCTCTGCTTCACTTATCGACGCGCAGGGTACCCCCTGCGCGTCGGGAATTGACGTGCAGGGTCCTCTCATTGAATACTATAGAGCTCCCTAAACGTTGCTTATTGACGACAAGAGATTGCCGCGGAAGAGCCTGTTGTTCGTATATTTATACATTTCCAAAATCACATTGTAGTGACCTATACAAAACACAATAAATTATATAATGTAAACAACTACCTGAGAAACAGCAGATACAGCAGATACATTAATTATAGGCTGTTACTTTTGTATCGTTTATTGCATATGGAGGGAGTGATGTATGCTGGGTAATGGCACAGCTAGCTACTGGGTGACTTTATTCACCCGCTTCGGCTGTTATCAGTCCATACAATGGGTGTTATTAGCACAAATCAGTCCCATAGATATGGGCCATCAAAAATAAAGTTTGTATTCCCATCTAATAATATTATTTTATTATTACATACCTGTAGCACAATCCGTTCAGTTAGCTTCACACAAAAATAGCTGGTAGAAATGTCCTCCAAAGATTATCTTTGTTCACCTCTGAGGGGGTATTTTGATGCTGATCCTCTTCATCTGTTCACTGCCTGCTGGAAACCTGCTTGCTGCTGCTGCTCTTCTCTCGGCTTCCCAGAGTAAATCTGAAAAGTCACCTGCCTGCCCTCCTGCCTGCCACAACACACCTCTGCTCTAAAAAAGAAAAGGTCAGACATGTTGTTCTTCTCTTTACTCCACCACACACCCAGAGAAACTCCCGTCTCTGTAGCTTTGCTTCAGCCTGTAATACAAGGAGGCAAAATCTCCTTTCACTCACCTCACATCGTACTCACCTTTAACCTCATCTAGAAATAACTCACCTTCTCCCTCTGTTACAGTGAGTCCTGCTCTGTGGAATTTCCTCCACGTCTCACCTCAGCCTTTCTGATCCGTGCGATAAATAAAGTTTTCCTTCAAATCAAACAGAGACGTGTACCGAGTCAGCTTTTGGCTCCAACCTCTTTACACCGGCTGCTTGGCCTTGACAGCACAAGGTCCTGGACCACGTTTACATGTCTTCATAAGTTAACAGATGTGAAGTATTTTCACATACGGCCCTTAAAGCTTCTGTTAAAATGCTCCACAACACTTGGTTCAATCTGGCTTTATGCAGAGAAATGTGTGATGTTAAACTGAACCATCAGCTGATGCAAATGTTTATTATTAAACTCCTCGCCTTCATCTGTTGGAAGTTTAACAGGTACACGTCCTTCACTCAGAACATCCTCAAAAGCAGATGCAACAGATGCTGCTGCCTTGGTTTGAAGACACCTGCATGCATACTTAGAAAATCCATCTGTACATGTCAGTAAGTGTCTCACATCATCATTACTAATGTGTCTGTCATCACTATAACTGCATGTGTACAATGTGGAAATTGATGTTATGTAACGATGATACAAAAACAATATCAGAACATAATTTGATTCAGCAAATCCTATTTATTAACAACTATTAGTGTAAATAAAACATTCTGTCATCTTTTAATAGCAAAACACATTAAAGCAGACGTGTGTCCAAACCTCCTCCACTAACACATCCGTTTCTATGGTGCTGTCATCAGCTCGAGGCACAGCGGCACCCTTACTAACTCCATCAGGCACATTTAAGTCACTACAATCTTTTCATAATCCCCCATCGTTCAAGAGTCAGGTATCTCTGAAGATTTCCAGAGTACTTTTTCACACACATCCAAGTCATGTAGTTGCAGTACCTTGACCGCAGCATTGTCCAACTCATTCTGAGTCGCTTGTCTGATGGATCCTGTGTTCTGCTGTTTTAACCAGTCCAGCTGGTGCTGGAGGACCGAACACTGGTGATGGACTGCACTGTGCTGAGACAGATTTTGTGTTATAGGCTTCATGTTATGGACGCACAGTGTGAGCACTCAGGTCGCATCAGAGCATCGGGCTGTATAGTGTGAGACCTGCATCGTGACCTACAAACTTCTAACCCCTGTGATTCAGTCATACAGAGTCAAACATGCTGAATATGAAGAGTAGTATCATTTAAACTCACATGATTATCAGCCATAAGAACAAATTCAGATTTATATTGATGTAAGGTATATAAATGTTAGTACAGTTTGAATCAGTGCAATATTATTTTCACACATCAATGGACCACTGAACTTCTCAGCTTCTAAAATGTAAAGCCTCATTTAGAAACTACACAAGTACATATAATGGTCAGGGATCAACATGAACCTGTCTTCTCTATTTGACTTTAATCAACTCTGCAGTGTCTCCATTTAACCAAAGCCAAAGTCCAGCATAGAGCGGCTGAGTGAATGTGGTCTGGACTCTGTGGAGGAGAGTCATGGTTTCAGAGACGCTGTAGAAAGACAGAATACCTGCTCTGTGATCCAGGTACACTCCTACTCTGGAGGACCGAGGACCTGAGAGGACAGTTTGGACTTTGTTGTGCAGAAATATATAACTGTTTGTGTCACAATGTAATGCCCAAGATTTGTTATTGTATCCAAATCCACATTCATTGCCCCTCCCTGCTCTGCTGATATTCTTGTATGCGACTGCTACACGAATGCCTACACCTCTCCACTCCACCTCCCAGTAACAACGTCCAGTCAGACTCTCTCTACTCAGGACCTGAAACCATCCAGTGAATCTGTCTCGATGATCAGAATAAGACTGTTGTTGCTTCATAAATGTTACTTTTCTGTTCCCTTCAGATAATAACAGATGTGTGTTTGCTGTGTTTGGATCCAGTGTGATTTCACGTGAATATTTTAAGAATTCAGCTCTGGTCTTTGGCTCTGCTGGTGACAGTGAAACATCCTCTTCAGTGACTGTCAGTGAGATGTTTGTCCATTCCTCTCTCAGAATGTCCTGTAGTTTATCTCTGGTCTCTGACACAGCTGCTGTCACATCCTCAAAGTAGCTCAGAGGATGAATATTGATGCTGGATGAGTGTGTAGACTCACTGAGTGCTGACAGTGAGGGGTAGTTGTGTAGAAACTGGTTGTGATCCTCTGTGTGTGAGAGCTGCTCCAGCTCGCCGTCTTTCCTCTTCAGCTCAGCGATCTCCTGCTCCAGCTTCTCCTGAAGCTCTTTGACTCGACTCACTTCAGTTTCCTGCTGGGATCTGACCTGCTGCTTCACATCAGAGCTTCTTTTCTGGAGGAGACGGATCAGCTCAGTGAACATCTTCTCACTGTCCTCCACTGCTTTATCAGCAGAGCCATTGATGGCCTCCACCTCCTGTTGAAGCAGCTTCACATCTTTCTCTCGCTCCTGGATTCTCTGCTGGATGTTTAGTCGTCTCACCTCGAGCTCCTTCTGCTTCTCAGTCCTTTCTGCTGCAGCTGGGACTGTTTCATGGTCTTTATGTTCATCCACTGTGCAGAGATAAC
The DNA here is from genome assembly GCF_057382275.1 of Copadichromis virginalis. NCBI lineage: Eukaryota > Metazoa > Chordata > Actinopteri > Cichliformes > Cichlidae > Copadichromis > Copadichromis virginalis. The sequence goes on along the minus strand of NC_140620.1, from coordinate 26,918,545 downwards.
AGATACTCTGCTGATCAGTACGACAGAAAATCTTCATCACCTCATCATGACGAGAGCAGATGTTCTCCTGGAGCTTCTTGGAGGGGGCCACCAGCTTGTGTTTCTTTAATGGAGCTGCATCATAGTGAGGTTGGAGGTGTTTCTCACAGTAAGAGGCCAGACAGACTAAGCAGGACTTGATGGCTTTCAGCTTCCTCCCAGTGCAGACATCACAGGCCACATCTTCAGGTCCAGCATAGCAGTGATCAGCTGGAGCAGCTTGGAGTCCAGTCTTCTTCAGCTGCTCCACTAAAGCTGCTAACATGGTGCTTTTTTCAAGTGCAGGCCTCGGTGTGAAAGTCTTCCTGCACTGAGGGCAGCTGTGGATTCCCTTCCTGTCCTCTTCATCCCAGAAACTTTTAATACAGTTCCTGCAGTAGCTGTGTCCACAGGTTGTAGTCACCGGATCCTTCAGTAGATCCAAACAGATGGAACAAGAGAAGGTTTCTCGGTCCAGCTGAACTCCTTTCTGCGCCATTTCTCCTCTCAGTGACAGTGACTGTGTGAGTTTCACTTCCTTATAACTGAAACTAGTCTGAGCTCTGATCTCAACAACATGTTTCTGCAGTGAATGGAGCCTGTCAGCTCTTACACGTCACCACATGTTGGTTACACCCATCTTCAAACTGCAGATCTGAAGGGGAGGGAACGAGGAAACACGTGGACAGAGAGGAGGTGCTGTGTTCAAGAGCAGGAAGAAGAGGGAGGTTATCAGGCTGTGCTTCACTCCAGGAAGAGGAGCAGTTTGAGAGTGAAACTGTGTGTTTAACCATTTTTATTTACTGCTTCTTCTATATAAATAATTTTTAAAAATCCAGCTTTAATGAACACTGGACAGAAACGTCTCAGGTAACAATAACTGTCAGAACAGCAGAGGCTGCTGACCTAATCAAAGCATATGTGGAGAGCAGGGTTAGGTTAGCAGACATATGCTGGTTGCTTTTATTTATTTATTTATTGCTTTTATAGGCAGTAATCGATGTTGCTGTAACAGGATGAGAACTAGATAAATGCCACTGCATTGCTTTGAACAGTCAGCAGAGTCTGCACATATAATTACAGATATTCCTGCAAAAAGTTAATTACTCAAAAGAATCTTGAATTTTAGTTTTGCATTTATAACAGCTGCTGCAACAGAAATAACCATGTTCTTTACATTAAAATAGCAACAAACCTTTCTGGAACAACTTTCAAGGTTCATGGCGAAGACAAAGATCTAATGACATGAAGACTCCAGTGAAACTTAAAGTATTAGGAACCAGTTTTAATGCGTGACCAACACATTTCCCCCTGTGGCCTTCACCAGGGTCATTGCTAAATACCCTTGTGATTGTGAAAAGACTACTGGTCAAGTCAAAAAGGAGTGTATGGTAAAATGACCAATGACCATGTGACAAGATCAAGCAAGCATTTTTCTGATGTGTTCACCGCTCAATGGTTTGTTGTCATATTGAACAAAATATTAGGTTCTCTTTGTATATTACACTCAGGCATCAGGAAAGAGTGGTAACTAGTTCATAGTTTTTAGCTAATGACATGTCAATCACAAGACATTGCTCAGAAAACGTGCAGATTCTCAGCTAGATCCACCTTCCACTCTTTACTTACAGTTTCACAACAGCAAACAAACACACAAATAAGTTGAAGTAATTGTTTCCTGTATGACTTCACTGGTCTCGCATCAGTAAGGACTTTTGCTCCTTGTTGCTTGAGTTCATTGAGGTGGTGAGCATACATTTATCCCCAGACATGTCCATGTACACAAACATTAAACAACTTCTTTCTGACTTGTTTCACACTTTTGCACCACTTCAGAGGAATCCCCTTAACCTCAAATCACTGTTTTCTTAAGGTATGACTTACCTTCACAGCTGTGTGGATTACGCATCATGTCACAGAAGGTCCACAAGCATAGATGCACGTGTGTGTTCATGTCTGTAAGCTATTATTGTTTCATCTCACTGAAAGCACAAATGCCATCCTCTCTCTCTCTATTTTTATATGAGGATGGGGTGGACAAAATAACAGGAACACCTCACAACAGTGATGGCGCTGAGTTGCAAAGCTGCCTGAGCTGCATTAGAGACTGCGCTGGTGTTATTCACCTATAACGTGCTACAGTTCGTGCTTCCCTGTGTGTGTCGCTTACAAGAAGGTCAACAAACACACCGCAGTGCTGCAGGAAGAGCATACATAATCAATCAGCCCTCAGTGCAAGCTACAAAAATAAAATATGGGTTACACACACACACACACACACACACACACACACACACACACACACACACACACACACACACACACACACACACACACACACACACACACACAGCAGCCTGCTCTGATATCTATAGCTTCCTATTAAAAGAGAATGTGTGTGTGTGTGTGTGTGTGTGTGTGTGTGTGTGTGTGTGTGTGTGTGTGTGTGGTTTTATTGTTTTATTTTTTTATTGTTTTATTGTTGGCAATAACAGAGGTCAAACGTTTACTATAGGTCTTTACCAGGTTTGCACACACAGTAGCTGGTATTTTGGCCCATTCCTCCATGCAGATCTTCTAGAGAGCAGTGATGTTTTGGGGACACGGACTTTCAACTCCCGCCACAGATTTTCTATGGGGTTGAGGTCTGGAGACTGGCTAGGCCACTCCAGGACTTTCAAATGCTTCTTACGGAGCCACTCCTTTGTTGCCCGGGCGGTGTGTTTTGGATCATTGTCATGTTGGAAGACTCAGCCTCGTTTCATCTTCAAAGTTCTCACTGATGGAAGGAGGTTTTGGCTCAAAATCTCACGATACATGGCCCCATTCATTCTGTCCTTAACACGGATCAGTCGTCCTGTCCCCTTGGCAGAAAAACAGCCCCATAGCATGATGTTTCCACCCCCATGCTTCACAGTAGGTATGGTGTTCTTGGGATGCAACTCAGCATTCTTCGTCCTCCAAACACGACGAGTTGAGTTTATACCAAAAAGTTCTACTTTGGTTTCATCTGACCACATGACATTCTCCCAATCCTCTGCTGTATCATCCACGTGCTCTCTGGCAAACTTCAGACGGGCCTGGACATGCACTGGCTTCAGCAGCGGAACACGTCTGGCACTGCGGGATTTGATTCCCTGCCGTTGTAGTGTGTTACTGATGGTGACCTTTGTTACTTTGGTCCCAGCTCTCTGCAGGTCATTCACCAGGTCCCCCCGTGTGGTTCTGGGATCTTTGCTCACCGTTCTCATGATCATTTTGACCGCACGGGATGAGATCTTGCGTGGAGCCCCAGATCGTGGGAGATTATCAGTGGTCTTGTATGTCTTCCATTTTCTGATGATTGCTCCCACAGTTGATTTTTTCACACCAAGCTGCTTGCCTATTGTAGATTCACTCTTCCCAGTCTGGTGCAGGTCTACAATACTTTTCCTGGTGTCCTTCGAAAGCTCTTTGGTCTTGGCTATGGCGGAGTTTGGAGTCTGACTGTTTGAGGCTGTGGACAGGTGTCTTTTATACAGATGATGAGTTCAAACAGGTGCCATTCATACAGGTAACGAGTGGGGGACAGAAAAGCTTCTTACAGAAGACGTTACAGGTCTGTGAGAGCCAGAGATTTTCCTTGTTTGAGGTGACCAAATACTTATTTTCCACCCTAATTTAGGAATAAATTCTTTACAAATCCTACCATGTGGATTCATGGATTTTTTTTTTCACATTCTGTCTCTCACAGTTGAAGTGTACCTCTGGTGCAAATTACTGACCTCTGTCATCATTTTAACCCTCCTGCCATCCTTTAAAAAACTCACACCCATTACCCTAGGGACCATTCTCAGCCACGCCCAAAAACGCTATAAAAAGACCATATATCCATATTTTATTCCACTTTGTTAGGATGCCTGGGTCGTCGACCCAGGGTTTTTGGAGTTTATGATATTATTTATACTTTCTAGTTTTTGGTTTCTTTGAGTTCTGTCTTATGGCTTATGTCTCTGTCTTCTTTAGTTGCTCTGTCTCCCCTATCACCTGCATCCCCTTGTCTAGTTCGCGTCTATGTGTATCCTAAGTTCCTATTTCCCCGTGTTCAGTCAGTGTTTGTGTCTGCCCTGTTCCCACGTCTCTGTTCCCTTTGTTATAGTGCCTGCCCGTGAGTCTGTGTTATGTTTCCTGTTTTACTTTGAAAGTCCATGTCTGATGTTAATGTGTCTGGTTTTGCTTCCCCTTGTCTCGTTAGGCCTGATTTGCCCCAGCTGTGTTTCCCTCCTGTTACCCATTCCCTGATTGTTCCCTCTGTGTATTTAAGCCCTGTGTTTCTTAGTGTCTGTGTCGCGATCTACCGTTTATTTTGCTGTGTGTTTTGCCTGTCCACCGGTGTAAGTTTATTTTGAGTTTTTCCCGTTATGTCATGTTTGCGTTCAGCATTAAAGCTGTTTTGGTTTAAGTTCTGTCTCTGGAGTCTGCACCTTGGGTCCTATTCCTGTCTGCACACAGCCTCACCTAACACACTTTAAATTAGCCAACCTTGTAAAACTACTTCTCCCTGAAATATTCATGTACAGTTTTAATTATATTTTCGTTGTTTTAACCCTTCAAATCCCAGTGTTATTACATGAGTGCCCTGTGTTATAAGCCCCAAAAAACAAAACTAAATATTTCCACAAAAAACCAGTTGAAGTAATATGTGATTGTCATTATAAGTAGGCCTTTAGATGGACCAAAGATTGGCACCAACATACATTTTGACCTGCCATTATTTTTTTGCATTTTTTTTGCAATTTAAAAATTCAAACTTCAAGGCCCTGAGTCTTCATTGACATCCAAGAAAAGAAGAAAAAATAAAATCATATAATCATAATTTGGGGATGAAAAATAGCGTTTATAATGGAAGTCAATGGGCAGAAAATGGTCCCCAGGGTGATGGGTGTGGGGATTTTTGCTGCTCAGCCATTTTAGGCTGATTTAAGGAATTCACACTGGAATATTAACATTGACAGGTAAAAACTATCCTGTGGCAAGTTTGGTTATATTCCACTGAACACAGTGGAAATGGCAGCCATTTAACACATAGCAGTGGCACAAAAAGGTCCCAAGAAGGCAGGAAGGTTAAGTGGGGGAACTTGCACAATCGGTGGCTGACTAAATACTTTTTTGCCCCACTGTATATAGTACACTCAAGGTATCCCACAATGCCTCACTGCGAGTAATGTACAACCAAGGGTCACTATCCACGCATTGTATCCCATCATGCATTGTTGCTGGAGTAAGAGGCGCTGGTTGGTTTACAGGACAGAATTTCATGAATGACAGGAATTCTTCAAACCCTGAACGCAAACACACACTGGAGCTTCATCAGAGTGTGTGATTGTGTTCCTGTTATGACACGGGTCAGCAGAGATGAGCTTCCTCTGAAGGGTGACCGGTCTCTCCCTTAGAGGCGGGGTAGAGACTCGTGAAACGAGACATGGTAAACGGCACCTCACGACAGAGTTAATGTCAAACTGTGGCTCTACCGCCTGAGCCACATGTAGAGCAGCTCATGTGTGAATGTCAGACACAAAGCACTCTGGCGTAGAGAAAAACGCCTGTTGCATGGAGAGCTTTGAGTGCTGCATAAGAACCAGACCATTTATCATTTTCCAAAATGACGTCACATGTGCTGTCGTGAGCCGCCGCAGTCCTGCATGTCTCACATTTTACAACTTTGTGTGTTTTGATGCTGCAGCTCGGTTAAAGACGTGAGTGTACCATCGTGTGGGTTTAACTGCAGTTTTAACAATGCACCAGCAGCTCACACATTACACAGACGGACATGCGGCAACAGTGTGAAAAAGATGAAACTTTGTGGAAAATGCTCAAATTCTCATGATGTGGAGGTTTGTCTGAGTGGCGACGCCCGTCGGTCTGCAGAATGCTGCTGCGGCTAACAGCAGTGATAAATGGATGTGACTGTGTGACGTCACCGTGCCATGCAGTGTCCCACGCAGCGGGTTTGCTGAGGCTTAACTCTTTCCACCTTTGATGCTTACAAGGATTTAGTTTGTTTCTCTTTTCTGAACTGAGTAGTTTCTGTCATACTTCATAACAACAGGTGAGCGTGGTCGCTGCCTACACAGCTGTCCTCGGAAAAAAAAACAGAACCTGTTCGTCCGTGTAGATTCTTGGTCATAAGGTCACAGTAGTCTAACGAGCTTAAAAAGAAGGCGACAGGACTTCTGGAAGCTTTTCAAATTTATGTACAGGTGACAGAACTCATCATTAAGGGTACAAGGGAGTTGGTCTAATACCATCTTAAGGGGAAAAGAGTTGAGGAGCTCGGTTACTCAGGGGCGTCCTCCACACCGACAGGAACCCTGAGGTGGTTCAGGATGGGGTGTGGATGCCTCCTGGGCACCTCGTTAGGAGGACACAAGCTCTCAGCTGGCTTGGGAACACAGCGTCACCAGAGCAAAGAGGACGGAGGAGGTGAAGGAATCACAACAGTCTGCTGGTGTTTTAAGCCCGAAGCATGTTCAGGATTGTTCTTCTGGTATTACTCTCCTTTTCTTAAAGTGGACTTTCCTTATAAAACAAGATGAGCAAACAGTAAAAACACTGAAACCAGGAAATCAAGAGCACAAGATTGAAGCAAATTGGTATTACATGAGCCCGGCCTTAGTTTAACTTCAGCTGAAATCTCTTCAGCACAATCTAAGATGTCTTTGGCATCCTGCTCATGGTTACTTTTGGAGGGTTTTAAACTATTTTAGAAGGACCTGCAGGGACCCATAAAACTGTTATTTGGTGTAAAACAACGTCCTCTTGCAGAACATTTTGCAGAGTTAAATTAAGATGATCAGTTGCAGCACGGACGTGCACTTGCAATCAGACAGCTTCTTGGCTTCTGCAGAGAGGGCTGCGCTTTATGTCAACATTACATTATCCTCGTCTTGGTGCAGCGGGTAGACCGAGAATCTGCAACAATGGCGAAAGCTTAGCTGGCTTAAGATGAGTCCGGGCATCTTTTCTCTGAGGACAAAGGAGGGATTTATATTCCAGCAATGTTCCCTGTTTATTTAAGGAGCTTTTCATGGTCTGAAATAAGGTAAACGAGAGCCTGTCACCTTTCTGAATGCACTCTGATTGCATATTGTGTGTTTAACAGTCTGCGGGTGTTAAACAGGAAGGTTTACAAAAACACGCCAACAGAAACAGACACTTTCTCTACACCTTTAACACAAATGTGAGTATTCAAACAGAGATGCCTCGGGTGGTGTATGTCTGTGTGTGTCTGTGTGTGTACACAAATAGCTTCCCAGCGACACACCCCAACTGACACGACTGCTCCGCCTGTGTTTAGTCCGTTTAGCCACTCTGAGCTTCTCACTGTCCTATTAGGTCACGCTGGCCTACATATTAAAATCTTATTCAGGTCAAATCTGAAGCTGAGTGCAGCTCGCACGCAGGAGCGTCCCATTATTTCATGATAATGTCTTTTACTGACGATTCTCAAGGTCACCTTGATTAAACACTCGATAGCTTCAAATTTAAACCCAAACATATTTGAGCTCTGATTCTTTGAAATCGGAGCTTGAAATGTGGTAAACATATGTTTGACTTCCAGACGATTAAGCCCACAGACTGACGGTTTCCTCTCGTCGCACCCCGATGTTCACATTTCCAGGCTGAAGTGAAATTTGTCCATGAACTCGAGCACCTGCTGTGGACTCGAAAGTCCTTCTAGAAGCAAGTCTAGCAACTCAGCAGCCATTCTGGATCAAATCCAGGGAGTTACTCATTCCTCTGTATGAAAACATGTGAATGAGCGCCCGCTTGCTAACTTGATCTACAGGTAACTCACTTCCTCCTGATGACAGCCTCCTACACAAATACCTGCCCAGGACAAAAGATTCACTCATTCATCTTTCGCTCAACCAGCCACACCTGCATCTACCTGCAGCTCTTCCATGTGCTTTGCTCACCGGTCTGAAGGCGTTCGCAGGAGCGTTTCACTCTTTAGTCTGAACTGGTTTCACGTTTATGTCAGACACAAAAGCACTCCACATCACTCTCCTCACATCCTGTAGAGCAGGGATGTCACATTATAGTGTTTCTGTTAGTTTTTAACAGATTAAAGATAAACATCGCCTTCCTGTATTCCCCTGATGGAGGTGCAGACACCACGTTGGCTCCTGAAGCAAAACCCTTCATTTCTCGTCCCAGTTCAATTATCGGTCCAAATCATACCACTCTGACTCCAAAGAAGGAAACATTGAGATCTGATAATGGTGTGCAACAGCATTATCAGATCTCAATAATAATGCTGCCCATAATGATGGGCAGACACCACCCTCACTGATGCACATCCAGTCATTTTGTTGTTTAAGGGGGATTGAAACAGTTTCAGGTCAGACAAGAGCTTCACAGGTTACTTCTAGCAGACGTGTTTCAGGGTATGAAGATATAAATCCTTGTTCTTGCTCGATGAACTTGGGCTCATGGATTATGCAATATGTAGATCATCTTTACAGAAGATTTCATGGCAGTTTCTTAATCTTAATTTTGTTAAAGTCTATATGGTTTGTTTATTTTTAGGTTGGTGCTAAATCATTTATCTGATAGGCTTTATTGTGAAGTACTACAAAATAAAAGTCATATTTGTACCGAATTTGACTTGCAAAAATAAAAGTCACTGAAGAGGATGTTTTACTGTCACCACCAGAGCCAAAGACCAGAGCTGGATTCTTAAAATATTCAAGTGAAATCACACTGGATCCAAACACAGCAAACACACATCTGTTATTATCTGAGGGGAACAGAAAAGCTATGTATACCAAAGAAGAACAATCCTATTCTGATCATCCAGACAGATTTACTGGATGGCTTCAGATCCTGAGTAAAGAGAGTCTGACTAGACGTTGTTACTGGGAGGTGGAGTGGAGAGGAATAGGAGTTGAAGTAGCAGTCACATACAAGAATATCCGAAGAGTAGGAAAATCAGACGTGTTTTTTTGGATTCAATCAAAAATCGTGGTCACTGAAGTGTTATATCAACAAATATGAATTTTGGCACAACAAAATCCAAACTGTCCTCTCAGGTCCTCGGTCCTCCAGAGTAGGAGTGTACCTGGATCACAGAGCAGGTATTCTGTCTTTCTACAGCGTCTCTGAAACCATGACTCTCATCCACAGAGTCCAGACCACATTCACTCAGCCGCTCTATGCTGGACTTGGTCTTGGACCTGGAGTCACTGCAGAGTTGATTAAAGTCAAACAGAGAAGACAGGTTCATGTTGATCCCTGACCATTATATGTACTTGTGTAGTTTCTAAATGAGGCTTTACATTTTAGAAGCTGAGAAGTTCAGTGGTCCATTGATGTGTGAAAATAATATTGCACTGATTCAAACTGTACTTACATTTATATACCTTACATCAATATAAATCTGAATTTGTTCTTATGGCTGATAATCATGTGAGTTTAAATGATACTACTCTTCATATTCAGCATGTTTGAAATCTGTCATCAGTCTGGTTAGTGCTTTTATTCTGTAGTTGCTGTAGTGGGTTGTCAAATGCAACAATATATTGGAGCTGCAGTGATTCATCAGTTAGTCAATGATTAGAGAATTGATTGTTTTATCATTATTTTAGTCACATTTAAAGCTGGTTCCAGTTTCTGAAATGTGAAGATTGTTGATTTTCTTGATCATATATATCTGGTTAAGCTGGGCATACACTATGTGATTTATTAATTTTTATTTTTAAAAAATTTTCAGTCGTGTTATTCAGCTCAAACTGTATGACTGAATCACAGGGGTTAGAAGTTTGTAGGTCACGATGGGGGTCTCACACTATACAGCCCGATGCTCTGATGCGACCTGAGTGCTCACACTGTGCGTCCATAACATGAAGCCTATAACACAAAATCTGTCTCAGCACAGTGCAGTCCATCACCAGTGTTCGGTCCTCCAGCACCAGCTGGACTGGTTAAAACAGCAGAACACAGGATCCATCAGACAAGCGACTCAGAATGAGTTGGACAATGCTGCGGTCGAGGTACTGCAACTACATGACTTGGATGTGTGTGAAAAAGTACTCTGGAAACCTTCAGAGATACCTGACTCTTGAACGATGGGGGATTATGAAAAGATTGTAGTGACTTAAATGTGCCTGATGGAGTTAGTAAGGGTGCCGCTGTGCCTCGAGCTGATGACAGCACCATAGAAACGGATGTGTTAGTGGAGGAGGTTTGGACACACGTCTGCTTTAATGTGTTTTGCTATTAAAAGATGACAGAATGTTTTATTTACACTAATAGTTGTTAATAAATAGGATTTGCTGAATCAAATTATGTTCTGATATTGTTTTTGTATCATCGTTACATAACATCAATTTCCACATTGTACACATGCAGTTATAGTGATGACAGACACATTAGTAATGATGATGTGAGACACTTACTGACATGTACAGATGGATTTTCTAAGTATGCATGCAGGTGTCTTCAAACCAAGACAGGAACATCTGTTGCATCTGCTTTTGAGGACGAGTGAGGGACGTGTACCTGCTAATACGTACGGCTCTGATGTCACTAACATCTCCTTGAACTCTAAATCAGTGTTTCCAACCACTGTGCCGCAGCACATACAGGGAGTGCAGATTTATTAGGCAAGTTGTAACAAAATAAACAGGAAAAAAGAAAAGAAAAGCCTTGTTAAGCCATGACATATGCTCTTCGTCCCAGGAGGGTAAATCATACCAAACCTAATTGGCAGGTTCAAATTTGTAACAAAAGACAAATCATCGGCCAGATTAATCTCAAGCATTCATCCATCAGCCACACACCTTGCGACACACAACATACAACATAACCCTGATGTCTTTTCACATAATAAGTTTCTTCTCATGTAATCAGATGTGTGCCATGTTAAAACTTCTTCACACACCTCAGAAACTCAACAACCTATTAGCTCGCCCAGCTCACTCTTTCAAGACCCCTCATCAGCATTCTGTTTTCCCCCAGCTTTGATGCAATCATCTGTCCTCCCATAATATTAGTCCACTAGTCTATGTATCACTTCTCATCTAAGTGACTTGGATAAGATGACAAACAGAATCACATGCTTAAGATGCTGTCTGGTCTTCATGAGTTTCATTGTATGTGTATGTAGGGTTAGTAGGATTAATACATTTTCCGTTTGTGTTTTTTTTGTGTACCTTTTTCATTTTGTAGTGCTTCAGACTCCTCAAATGTTCCCACTTAAAGCAGTTATTTTCCTTTTTCACAGGTTTGCTAACCCAAATTTTGATTTCCCACACTAAACAACAGCATTCCTCTGTATACTCACCTGCTTCTTCCACTCTGTTCTCCTCTCCCACTCTGCAGTCCAATGGCAGTCAGTTCTCTTCAGCTTTGGCCTGTGTTTTCCACTGTCTCATCTTGGCATTTCACTCCAAAAGTGGCAAATGTCACACAGTGAAGTTGTAGCTTGCTGGAAACACATGTCCATCCAGTCAGGTGATGGGTTTTCTTTCTCTCTGATGCCGTTTGCCCAAAGCGCTGCTGGACCTCTCTGCTCAGGATACTGCTGTCTCTTGACCTGCTGTGAGCTCTTGATATCCATCTCATTGTTCTAGAACTGCACTCCTTGTCTTCAGACAGAGGTTAGCTTCCGTGGAGCTTGCTTTCTCGGGGTGAGAAACACATAGGAGTTAACCTGTAAACACAATTCAGCCAAGACTCGGCCTGGGTGTTTCTAATGATGTTAACCTATAATTGTCGTCCAACTGCTGCATGTGGAAATTTGATCCTGGTCTGCTTTTCACCTGCAAGTCACACCCTCTGCTAGGCCGGGTTAGCCTCGCAGAGGCAGTGGCGAGGCTAAATGCTGGCGAGGTGAATGCTTTGCAATGTTTTCCATCCCCTTTCAAGGCATACTTACTACTTACTCAGTTTATTCCCCATCATGGCTCAAGAGTTGGGAGTTCGTCTTGTAATCGGAAGGTTGCCGGTTCGAGCCCCAGCTTGGACAGTCTCGGTTGTTGAGTCCTTGGACAAGACACTTCACCCGTTGCCTACTGGTGGTGGTCAGAGGGCCCGGTGGCGCCAGTGTCCAGCAGCCTCGCCTCTGTCAGTGCGCCCCAGCCATCACCAGTGTGTGAATGGGTGGATGACTAAATGTGTAAAGCGCTTTGGGGTCCTTAGCGTCCTTAGGGACTAGTAATGCATTTACACTTAACAAGACAACTTTCAGCCGCACACAGACCACGTCTGGCCCACACTTGTTCACACACAAAATAGGCCTATGATCTCCCTTAAAGCAGAGTCACCAGTGAGAGCTCTATCCTCCTTACATACAAAACCAAACACTTTACGTCCTCAGTGGCGGAGAAAAAAACCTCCTTTCGGTGGTGAAACCATCCTTAAACCTTCTTGAAAACTGGCGGACAAACCAGACCTCCTTAAAAAAATTAAAAACTGGTGGGGAAATCAGGTAGCTTATCCACCTTAAAATAAAATAAATAAACAGCCTTTATTGCAGCCTTTTATTCTCATGGTCACAGAAGGTTACAACACTGCGTGTGTGTGTGTGTGTGTGTGTGTGTGTGTGTGTAATAATAATAATCACAGGGAGAGAAACACACACAACTAATAGGTACTATCTAACACCAGTGCAGAAGATGCAAATTCATAGAAAATATCAATATGACTCATGTAATGTTCAGTAGAAAACCAGCGTGTCTCATGGAGTAGCCCCGAGAAAACATTAGTGAATGTTGTATATCAGTCAAACAGGAGATCTTCTGTCACCATCAGGTGACACAGTTATTAAACAGTTAATTAAACGTCATCAGAGTTGTTACTTTATCATTTCTATTAGTGTTCCCTTACCAATGTCTTTTTTTCTGTGTATTCTACTATGTCTACTTCTAGTTGTTATATGGCTGTCTATGATGGTACTGCATACTGTTTTTGGTGCACATATCTGTGTTTCTCAGGTCTGTTCCCTGGATTTTCTCTGGATTTTGTTCACCTGGCTTTTATCCTGTATGTTTCAGTTGTTTGTATTAAATTACAGTAGTTTTCTTTTTCCTCTTTAATAAACATGTGGAACTATTTTTTTTAAATAAGATAGCGCTGGAGTTTTCTTCCTTTTTGAATTTTTCAATGCATTTTTGTCATGTTACAATGGCGTTGATTTGTGTTATTGTCCGACGAAGATCACGAGTGCTGGAAACATTTGCAAAACAACTGGTAAAGTTGGAAACTTGTAGTGTGCGAGCTGTTGATTTTTTTGTTCATGGACATTGTTAACTATGTTTCAGATCAGTAACTGGCTCATTTGTTTGTTTGTTTTGCATAGATGTGCATGTATTTATTTTATTGTTGCTCTGTTTTGACGTTGCTAGTTTGAGATACTGTCATCTCTGAGATGAGTTTTTGTACCTGATCTCTGGGCAGAAACAATAAACTTGACTAAACTGATATTAAAAACACTGGTTTGTTCTAATCCAGATGTAGTAGCTTTATGATGGTTTCTGCAGGTTGAAGAACAGCTGGAATCATCATCTGAACATTTAACTCCTGTAAGAGCAGCACAAAGATGCAGAAACAGGCTCTCTCTCAGTGTCGTTTTACAAATGTTACAGCTGCAGTAAAAACAAGATGAAAATAATCAGGGTGAATTTAATTGTTACTGAAACAACATGTAAGGTCTTCACTAAATACCTCACCATCTACAATCCCTCTCTAATCAGTCGTGTTGATAGGCTGTAAAGCTGTAAAACCATAAAAGTCCACAAAAACACCACTGCAAGCATCACAGGGAAACATTAGTGCAGGCACACAGTGACTGTTTCGCTTTCAGCTTCTGCAGCCAAGCAGAAAATATGCAAATGAGGAACAAAATCGAAGAGATTTAACAGAAGTAATGACCTTTTTTTTCTGTCCTGCTAAAACACATCACCAATAGCAGAAACATTAGACGTGCTTGTTTAACTAAAGGAGAATCGCAGAAAGAATCTGGACACCAGCACTTAAGCAGCTAACACATAATAAAGGGAGCTGTAACGGAAAAACAGGGAGAATAAAAACACCATAAACAACATCCTGACTCATCTGCATGAATCACAGCAGGTTCGTCTGGAGTGTGTTTGTTTTAATTGTTGCTCTGAGTTCACACTTGTGCACACAGAAGCATCTCTGTTGTTTTGTACCTCTGGTCACATTAAGATGGGCAGTGGGAGACTTTGGAGAGGATTGCCCGCAAAAAATCAAATACAGTTGACATAATCTTCCAACAGCAGAATCTTTTTTTCTGGATAAATCAAAATCAGAGACTTGAACACCTACACAGCATCTGAACATGTGCATACTGTCCTCACTACAGTACCAAAGCTCATCATCTTGTTATGACTTATGGTTCCATAACAGGGTGTCAGTTCTGGAGTTTCCCCAAAATTACTGTTAACAGTACATATTCAGTCATAACCACACAGGCACTGCCTCTAAATAAAACTCAGTATCTGTAAAAACACCCCATGATGTGAAGATGAGAGTAATGAGTTACACAGACCATCAGAGGGGGCAAAAGTACAGACGTTCTTTACTTAAGTAGAAGTACAGATACCCGTGTTTTTAAAAAAAATATTCTCCAGTAAAAGCACTGAAGCAACTTCTTTGAGTAAAAGTGAAAAAGTACAGTTTACAGGTTACAAGGTAACTAAAGCTTGTGCTATATTAATATAAGAATATAATCAGAAAATATTATCAGTGCACAAGAATACAAATATTATTCTAATCTAAATTCTAATTCTAATGAATGTGCTTATTTTGATTTGAAAGATTTCAAAACAATAACTGTTTCCTGTTGCCTACTTTGTAGAGGGTGACTTTGCCTCTAAACAGGAAAATGAGCAGTCAGGGGTTGAAGTGGTGGAGGAACTCTAAAATTAGTAATGGCGCTCAGTGTAGGGAAAAAATGATGGCCCACAATAATTTCTGATGTAAGCTTCATAAAGTTTTCTTAGTGTAAAGGCTGCAATCAGCTGACCTGCTGCTCTTTGTGGATTTACACAACTGAACTTAACAACATGTACGCAGTTTCACCAGCTATCATATCTGATGTCCATCCCCTACACTCACACTATGGTAAATGGTAAATGGACTGGTTCTTATATAGCGCTTTTCTACTCTTCTGAGCACTCAAAGCGCTTTACACAACTTGTGCATTCACCCATTCACACCAGCACATTTTTTCTAGGTGCTTTCTAACTGACATTCACACACATTCATACTCCGATGGATGCATCGGAGAGCAATTTCGGGTTAGTATCTTGCCCAAGGATATTTGGCATGCAGACTAGGGGAAGCCAGGAATCGAACCACCAACCTTCCGATCAGTAGATGACCTGCTCTACCACCTTGAGCTACAGCCACTATGCGGCTTCACACTAGACAGTATACAGCTCATACAAAGTTTCAATTCAGTTAAGTAATCTAAGCATCATTATCTTAAATGCACATTCATTTCTGCCACACTTCATGTAACCATAAGCTGTCCAACAGTGTTTTATAGTGAATTCACCACATGAATGCAAACTAACCTGTTTTCCCCGGACACAACAACACACTAGCTACTCTGAAGTACCACAACCATAACTCCAGCCCACTTTAATCCCTGAGTATAAACACTAGATGAACTTAAAGGAACAAGTCTGCTTTGGAAATGTAAGGAGGAACTATCCATCCATCCATTCGCTTCCGCTTATCCTTTTCAGGGTCGCGGGAGCCTATCCCAGCTGTCATAGGGCAAGAGGCAGGGTACACCCTGGAGAGGTCCCCAGTCTGTCGCAGGGCCACAGGGACAGACAACCATTCACACTCATTCGCACATTCACACGTAGTGACAATTTGGATTATCCAATTAACCTATCCCCACAAGCTGCATGTCTTTGGACGGTGGGAGGAAGCCGGAGTACCCAGAGGGAACCCACGCAAACACGGGGAGAACATGCAAACTCCACACAGAAAGCCCCCGGCCTGATGGTGGAATTGAACTCAGGACCTTCTTGCTGTGCAGCAACAGTGCTAACCACCGTGCCACCATGCTGACCGCATAATAATTGTTTATTTAATAATCATTAATCAATTTAATTCAATTTTTTAATAAGCAAATGAACACAACAGCAGTTGTGTCCTGGTGCTTTATGCAGGCCTGGGGATCTGAAGACCATTTAAAGGTTCCTGGATGAACACTTCTTGTTTTTTAGGAATTTAACTGAATTTTTAGGATTTTACTGTACTAATAAATTCTGTTCGTGTTTTTGTAGATTTTTATTATTTTTATTAAAAAACTTGTGGTGAAAGCACCATGAGACTCATCGGTAGCAGAGTGTGAAATGCTTCCTGTTTCCCAGTTATTGATTGTAAATCTCTAAAATGGTCAGTAAATACAATCAGATGACACTGTGTTTAAAGAAGAGATTTAAGAAAGTTCAACAAATCAACCAAGTGAAAAATTCCACTTTAATTACCACAAGTCAAAGTGGACACAATTCTATCCCCAGAGACGAAACCAAGTGTTATACCAGGCAGTAAACATGTTTATTTAACCTTCAGACTGTATTATCATCAAACATTATATAGTGTTATTTACAGCGATTCTTTTCCATGTACATTATTTTCCAGTCCCCTTCAGCCTCACCACTGTTGTTATGAAGGAGCAGTGGTGATGAGCTACTGGGTCTGCTGAGCTCTAAAACTAAAACTGGTACTCGGAACCTGAAGTTTGAACAGTGACGCAGCCACACAGCTTGTTATGTCCAGGCTAACAGTCCTCACAGCTGCAGAAAAAACAGCGAACATGTTCCCCTTGTGTGAATCTGTTGGACTGTTTCTTGTAAGTGAATTCAGTGCCTGAAGATGAACACTAACAGCTAAGTGTGATTGACTTAAGACAAACACTTACTGACTTTTGTAGATTCAGTTACTACGGCAACAGTCCCTCCTCCTCCCCCTCTGCCTGTTAGTGTTGAATTCAAAACAGCTTATCTGGCTCCCTCTGCTGGTTAAACTGTTGAACTACCACATTAACTTGTTACCAAAAAGTTGATTCTGTGACCTGTGAGGTCAGTTCCTTCATCATTAATATGCAATAATACTAATAATACCAATAATAACAACTTTTTCTAATGATTTTTCTTATCTCTATATTTAAAATATAATATGTATAATACAATATATATTACAAGTAAATAAAATAAATAAAATAAAATCATTTAAAGTAATTAAATATTTAGAATAATGATCATCTGAACCTTTGCATTAAGAAGTAAGAAGTCTTTTCATTTTTGTTGAATACCCCCGATTTAAAGCAACACTTACTGTTGGCTTCATCAGAAATTCCAGAGCATTCCTAATATTTTGGCCAGTCTATCACCATACATGAAGGGGAAATCATGTTAGTAACTCATTTCAACAAGAACCGGGCGCAGGGGCATGTTTATCACCTCTTTCTTTAGCAGTTGCTAAAGAAAGAGGTGATAGGTCCTATAGGTCCTATAGGTCCTATAGGTCCTCAGAGGACGAATATTGATGCTGGATGAGTGTGTAGACTCACTGAGTGCTGACAGTGAGGGGTAGTTGTGTAGAAACTGGTTGTGATCCTCTGTGTGTGAGAGCTGCTCCAGCTCGCCGTCTTTCCTCTTCAGCTCAGCGATCTCCTGCTCCAGCTTCTCCTGAAGCTCTTTGACTCGACTCACTTCAGTTTCCTGCTGGGATCTGACCTGCTGCTTCACATCAGAGCTTCTTTTCTGGATGAGACGGATCAGCTCAGTGAACATCTTCTCACTGTCCTCCACTGCTTTATCAGCAGAGCCATTGATGGCCTCCACCTCCTGTTGAAGCAGCTTCACATCTTTCTCTTGCTCCTGGATTCTCTGCTGGATGTTTAGTCGTCTCACCTCGAGCTCCTTCTGCTTCTCAGTCCTTTCTGCTGCAGCTGGGACTGTTTCATGGCCTTTATGTTCATCCATCGTGCAGAGATAACAGATACTCTGCTGATCAGTACGACAGAAAATCTTTATCACCTCATCATGACGAGAGCAGATGTTCTCCTGGAGCTTCTTGGAGGGGGCCACCAGCTTGTGTTTCTTTAACGGAGCTGCATCATAGTGAGGTTGGAGGTGTTTCTCACAGTAAGAGGTCAGACAGACTAAACAGGACTTGATGGCTTTCAGCTTCCTCCCAGTGCAGACATCACAGGCCACATCTTCAGGTCCAGCATAGCAGTGATCAGCTGGAGCAGCTTGGAGTCCAGTCTTCTTCAGCTGCTCCACTAAAGCTGCTAACATGGTGTTTTTCTCCAGGACAGGCCTCGGTATGAAAGTCTTCCTGCACTGAGGGCAGCTGTGGATTCCCTTCCTGTCCTCTTCATCCCAGAAACTTTTAATACAGTTCCTGCAGTAGTTGTGTCCACAGGTTGTAGTCACCGGATCCTTCAGTAGATCCAAACAGATGGAACAAGAGAAGGTTTCTCGGTCCAGCTGAACTCCTTTCTGCGCCATTTCTCCTCTCAGTGTCAGTGACTGTGTGAGTTTCACTTCCTTATAACTGAAACTAGTCTGAGCTCTGATCTCAACAACATGTTTCTGCAGTGAATGGAGCCTGTCAGCTCTTACACGTCACCACATGTTGGTTACACCCATCTTCAAACTGCAGATCTGAGGGGGAGGGAACGAGGAAACACGTGGACAGAGAGGAGGTGCTGTGTTTAAGAGCAGGAAGAAGAGGGAGGTTATCAGGCTGTGCTTCACTCCAGGAAGAGGAGCAGTTAGAGAGTGAAACTGTGTGTTTAACCATTTTTATTTACTGCTTCTTCTATATAAATAATTTTTAAAAATCCAGCTTTAATGAACACTGGACAGAAACGTCTCAGGTAACAATAACTGTCAGAACAGCAGAGGCTGCTGACCTAATCAAAGCATATGTGGAGAGCAGGGTTAGGTTAGCAGACATATGCTGGTTGCTTTTATTTATTTATTTATTGCTTTTATAGGCAGTAATCGATGTTGCTGTAACAGGATGAGAACTAGATAAATGCCACTGCATTGCTTTGAACAGTCAGCAGAGTCTGCACATATAATTACAGATATTCCTGCAAAAAGTTAATTACTCAAAAGAATCTTGCATTTTAGTTTTGCATTTATAACAGCTGCTGCAACAGAAATAACCATGTTCTTTACATTAAAATAGCAACAAACCTTTCTGGAACAACTTTCAAGGTTCATGGCGAAGACAAAGATCTAATGACATGAAGACTCCAGTGAAACTTAAAGTATTAGGAACCAGTTTTAATGCGTGACCAACACATTTCCCCTTGTGGCCTTCACCAGGGTCATTGCAAAATACCCTTGTGATTGTGAAAAGACTACTGGTCAAGTCAAAAAGGAGTGTATGGTAAAATGACCAATGACCATGTGACAAGATCAAGCAAGCATTTTTCTGATGTGTTCACCGCTCAATGGTTTGTTGTCATATTGAACAAAATATTAGGTTCTCTTTGTATATTACACTCAGGCATCAGGAAAGAGTGGTAACTAGTTCATAGTTTTTAGCTAATGACATGTCAATCACAAGACATTGCTCAGAAAACGTGCAGATTCTCAGCTAGATCCACCTTCCACTCTTTACTTACAGTTTCACAACAGCAAACAAACACACAAATAAGTTGAAGTAATTGTTTCCTGTATGACTTCACTGGTGTCGCATCAGTAAGGACTTTTGCTCCTTGTTGCTTGAGTTCATTGAGGTGGTGAGCATACATTTATCCCCAGACATGTCCATGTACACAAACATTAAACAACTTCTTTCTGACTTGTTTCACACTTTTGCACCACTTCAGAGGAATCCCCTTAACCTCAAATCACTGTTTTCTTAAGGTATGACTTACCTTCACAGCTGTGTGGATTACGCATCATGTCACAGAAGGTCCACAAGCATAGATGCACGTGTGTGTTCATGTCTGTAAGCTATTATTGTTTCATCTCACTGAAAGCACAAATGCCATCCTCTCTCTCTCTATTTTTATATGAGGATGGGGTGGACAAAATAACAGGAACACCTCACAACAGTGATGGCGCTGAGTTGCAAAGCTGCCTGAGCTGCATTAGAGACTGCGCTGGTGTTATTCACCTATAACGTGCTACAGTTCGTGCTTCCCTGTGTGTGTCGCTTACAAGAAGGTCAACAAACACACCGCAGTGCTGCAGGAAGAGCATACATAATCAATCAGCCCTCAGTGCAAGCTACAAAAATAAAATATGGGACACACACACACACACACACACACACACACACTCTCTCTCTCTCTCTCTCTCTCTCTCTCTCTCTCTCTCTCTCTCTCTCTCTCTCTCTCTCTTTTAATAGGAAGCTATAGATATCAGAGCAGGCGTGTGTGTGTGGGCCGGGTCCTCAGAAGGTCGGGTAGGCTGGAAGTAAACGACCGTGAAATTGGACGGTCTAGCCTTCAGATTAGCGTCGCCGCTGTCTCGGTGGAGTTTAATAAACTCAGCCGTCTGCTTCTTGCTATCTAAAGTATAACAGGACACTGGCGTAAATTCTCAACTGTCTCATACTTCTTTTTAATTAGTTTTCTATTTGACATTTAGTCAGCTGTGTAAAAACCAAGGAGGAACCCACCCGGGGGATTAATAAAGTTTTATTTTATCTAATCTAATCTAATAACTTTAATCTCAGCCAAACCGATTTACTCACGAACAAACAAAACACTGAAAAAAGCCCAACAATAACATTTTTAGGTTGTCTAAGTGACTTATATATTATGTTTAACCCGAGTAGTCCACGGTGATCTGAAAATGATGTGCCGGGAATTGTGCCGTTCTCGGCGGCATCACTGACCATCGAGCTTCCGGCTAGCTGTCGAGCTGGTGGGTAGCAGACGTCTCCGAAAACGTCGAAGCACTTTTGCAAATATGCGATATCTTGATAAACTGAGCAGATATTTGATGTTTACACAGCTACTTTCTCGCCTGAAAATATGCTAAAAGTTTATTTTGTGACCCAGAAAGATTAGTAAGAGTAATTTTAAAACTTTGTATCGGCCGCCATTGTTGGAAACTGGAGTTTGGCTGGGCCGCGCTATGAATTCTGGGATATAGTAGGCCACGAAGGACACAGCCGACCCATCCTTCAAATTCGGGGAAAAGGAGGACGCATTTGTCGGCTGCATTCGGAGGAGTCTACGAATTTGGACAGCCTTCGGCGCGTCGCTGTGACGTAATCGGTCTACAAATGCGGCCTCAGGAGGATGCAGCCCATGAATTTGGACACGACCACTGGCTGTATCCCAATTCAGGGTCTGCAGCCTTAAAGGCCGCATTTTAAGGCCGATTACGTCACAGCGATGCGACGAAGGCTGTCCCAATTCAAAGGCTGCTCGAAATGCGGCCCTCAAATACGTCCTTCATTTCCCTGAATTTTAAGGATGTGGCGGTGTAGACTTCATGGCCCAACATATCCCAGAATGCATAGCGCGGCGGTGGGTGTGGATAATTTTGCCGGAAAAAAAAACGGCGGAAGAGGGGCGGCCGAAGAGTAAACTGTTAAAAGTAAGTACTGAATATTATGTCACTTATTTATGTGCAAATGTTTAATAACGAAGAACATTAAAACATTCCTGTTGGCAAAGTTATGTGACATTAGCGATGTTAGTACTAACTTGACTTTAAAGCCTTTACTTTAAAATATACACCATTCAATAGTTGACGTTAATCTTACAGAGACTGTGATGATTTCATGGATATTTAAAGTAAGCACTGAGAGAAATTTAGTAATGCCAACATATTGAAAGAACAATATTTGTCTCTTATATATAATACATTTATATATACAGGGTCAAAGGAACCTGTCTTTGAGTGAAGATTTAAGGCGACAGGAAATATAAATAATATAAATAAATGCAGCTTGAATCTTTACTGAAGCTCAGTATTTGAAACAGAGTCATTCACTGCTGTAATAACTAATAATGATTGAAATTATAACTTTAATATTGGCCATATTATATTTACAATACCAAAGTGAGATTACTTTAGTCTCATGAACAACATCAGCTAATTGTTATTTACTAGCTAATCTTAAAATGACTGTTCAGTACAGAAATGAAGCCCAACTATCATAATTTCACAGTCTCGGGGTCTCAGCCTCAGATACTTATCAAATCAAAGCTCATGTAGAAACAAACAAACAAATGAACAAAATATGTTTTCCTTCATTTCTGTCAAACAAAGCTGTATGAAACGTTTCCAGCTGTTAGTGTCATGGTTGCTAGGCAACCTGGGCAACAGGGCAGAGGCTAGACCGTCCCATTTCACAAGCCTCGCACTTCCGGCCTTAGCGGTCTTTGAGTACGCCTCCTTTGTGGACCATTAAGGCTGCGTACATTTAGATGAGAAAATATATATTTGACACATTTAAGGAAAATACTAATAAAAAAAAATAAACAAAATAAATGTTTATTAAGCAATTTTAATAGGAAATTGCTTAATTTTAGAAATGTTTTTGCTGCTTTTGCTCTATAAAATAGTTGTTTTCTTTTAGAATCACTCATCTTATTAGTAGGATATACATGAAAATGTACATTTTTTGCACTTTCTGGTCAACTGACTCAGTGAATCAAATGACTCAAAAAACCGATTCACTTTGGTGAGTGACTCATTAAAACTCGAATCAGTAAAAAGAATCAAATTTACCATCACTACTTTGGGGGTGCTGAGCACCCAGAGAGCTGCCCATCCAGGCAAGGTAAACTTTACTCGTCATAAGGAGACGTCTTCCCCGTCTCTGTCAGTCCCTGCATCCTTAAATGTCTCCAGTTGTCCTGAGTTTTTGAATTCTCTGGTCTCTGCAGTATCCTCTTTGTGGTGTATTTTTGATCAATTTAACCGATGTTTCTTTCCTACCTTCCTGTTAAACAGTCAAATATTAAGCACAGACCAGGGGCGATTCTAGGATCAGAGCTTTGGGGGTGCTGAGCAGAGAGCTGCCCAGCCAGGTATGATAAACTTTACTCGTCACAATGAGACGTCTTCCCCGTCTCTGTCAGTCCCTGCATCCTTAAATGTCTCCAGTTGTCCCGAGTTCCCTCTGACTGTCTCCTTGGTGCATTTAAATCCCTGTTCCTCCCTGTCCTCATCGTCTGTTGTCTTCATCTCCATTTTCACTCATCATAATTTTACCATCTCTGTGCAAGTCTGCAAATTTCTTTATTAGAAAAGATTCTTAAATTCATCAAGTCTCTCTGTGCCTGGGTCCTCGTCACAAAACATGACATGACTGTTTTGTACATTTTAACACAATTGAATCCCCACATTTGTGAAAGAAAAGCAAAACACTTTTTGAAAAGTCTGTAACAAAACCATCAAATCAGATAAAGGTTATTTAAATGCTGCTAAAGAAGAATGGATTGGAATTTAAAAAAATACATATTCTAATCTTAATTACTGGAGGAGAATAATGAATGATGCTCAAAGTGAGTAAAAAGTAAACTGAGTGCATTTTTTGGACAGAGATTCACTTTTAATGTGTATGTATAATATAATACAGATACATAGAAAATACACTGCAAAAATAGAAGAGTCCTTGAAATGTACAAAATATTATTACAAAATTAGACAAACTGAGACACCTTGGCCTCTGGTACAATGTATACAATGTATGAAAAGATCTTTACTGCAGATGCTATGACTCTGCAGATTTTTTCTTTTAACCTATGTCGCCTCAGCTTGAGGTTGGTAAATCTGTCTATCACATTTTGGTGGTCAAGTCTCTCAGGCATCTCTTTCTCAACTGACATCACAGCCAGGTGCTGGAGTTTGCTTTGACCCATGGTCCTTCTCAGCCAGGTATGGAGCTGACTCAAGACACTACACGACCTTTCACAGCTACAGCTGCTAACTGGGTTTGTTAGGGCAACCTGAATAACAGTTTTCAGTGTGGGGAAGCTCTGATTATCCAGAAGATTGTACAATGTTAGCATATCTGGGATGGCACCAGCCTCACTCTTGAGCTTCAAAAAGTTCTTGGCAACCGTGACTTCCTCTGACTGATTCAATATGGTAATGCAGTGCCAGGGCTGACAACCCAGTTTGTTTTGCAGATTCTGTATAGCAGCTTTAATATAGGGAGAACACAACTTCGAGATTGTATGAGTAAAGTTTGTTTGTTTGTTTTTTCTTTGTCAGTTTAACAGTTTCTGTTTTGCCTGCCACTGTTCCCTGTCTGTTTTCTTACCTGGTTCTTCCTGAACTTGTACTTTCTCCTCATGTTCCCCTCTTTCCTCTCTCCCTCTTTGGACTGACAATCATACACAAATAGATTGTATTCAATTAGATTAAAAAATACTATTAAGATCACTAATAAAAAAAAAGTCCTCTCTCAATGTACTTTCAACCAAAAGGCAAATAACCAGACCACATGTACGTCTAATAAAGGATATAAATATTGAAACACTGATCCAACATTATCCTTTATTGATGGATCATTTGATCTTACACTTTTACCTGAATGTGGCTCCTGTTTTTGAAAAAAAAAAACACACACACACACACACACACGTGACACACTGTAATGTGTGGTCACATTATGTGATTTAATTTTTGTATCTTGAATAAGCTTTTAGGTGTAGTTTTGTTAAGGAAGGGCCTTAATCTTGTGATTTTGTTGGAGATCCAACATGTGGTGCGATCCCTAGTTACGCCACAAGGGGGCACTTCCGCCCCAGTGAGATGGTTTAGTGTGACGCTACTGCTCGTCTTCAGATCTGGCAGAAGCGAGAGAGGAAACACACTACCTGTCGTCCGTCTCATGATTTATCTGTTTTTTTCAGGTTAGTAAGTAATAAGGCCACACATGTGGTCCACATAATCTACATACCAAATAAGGGTAAAACCTGACCAGCAGTTTGTTTTGCTGGGATCTGTATTTGTCTGTTTTGCTCATTGAAATGTGTTACGATCGAGAGTGGGAGCTAGCTTAGCTCGCCACATCCTAGAGTAGCTGTTAGCTTTGTTGTTTTCTAAACGTAAGGCACCCTCTTGTAACAAAAGTACACCGCGGCTCCTGTATATTTGAGTTAATGTGTTCGCAGAGACAGTTTGATGTGTTGTCACTGTTATTGTCTAAAGTTAATGTAATAACCTATAATAATTCTAATCGCTCTGCAATGTTGATGTGGAGATTTCCACTACACAGATACGCCATTAGTATATGGTACAGTACTGGAATGTTTGCTTTATCAAACGATGTGTGAAAAAAGCGTGATTAATAGCTCTTAGTAACAAACAACAGAGATGACTGTTTAGATTTTTGCTTATACTATTACTATACTATTTTAGTTTATTCTGATTTTGGGCTTTGGGAATGTGAGACAGAGATGTTAAGAAGTTTTTGCAACCTGTTGTGAACACATGAATGTGTTTAAATAGAGATCTGGCAGAAGCGAGAGAGGAAACACACTACCTGTCGTCCATCTCATGATTTATCTGTTTTTTTCAGAACCAGACATAATCTGTCAGCCGCCCTCTTGCTTGGGGTGTGTTACACACGCACACACACACGCACACACACAACAGGAGTTATAAGGTTAATGGGAATCCAGTCAGCTAGTTAGTACCTTGGGTTCAATATCGGCACATATGACAAAATAACCAGCTTCTCTCATCACATTTCAAACAGGTACAGATGATGTTAAATTTTAGATTTTAAATAGGCTGTATAAATTTCAATGGGAGCAACAGGACGGTCAAATATCGCTGATTTTACTACAGAGCAGGACGGATTGTAGGGTAGCAAACATTGTCGGGAAACACGTTTTCAACCCTGCAGGTTACCTGGGGTAATGTTTTTCAGTTAAAAAGAAACACGGTCTGACTCCGACCTAACTATATAAAGAGTAACTGAAGGTTAAATGCAGCTAACATGTGCTGTTTTAAGCCAGCACTCACACCTCCGCTCCGCTGCGTCTCAGCCACTATTGCTCTGGCAGCAACCGTGCCAGAGCCAGGGCAGGGGAGAGGCGAGCTGGAACAAACCATTTTGGGAGGGGGGAGGGGTTATCTAAACTTTTGATGTTAAAATTTTTTACTGATCAGTGACTAAAGTTTCATACAGATTGATTTAAAGACTTTATCACAGTAACAAATGCTTTAGTGCAGAGTTACTGACTGATAACCAGTGTGGATTCAGTCAATCAATAATCTATATTCATGTGGATCTGTCTTCAAACAGAGGAGTGATCAAAGTTTGTCCTAAAATAAGAGTTGAACATCTGGTACAAACATCACAGAGCAGAAACAAACAGTCCAACTGTTAAAGGAGGAAACAAAACACACTTACAGTTTCTTCACACACACGAACAACAAGCTCCACTCCACACTCGGACACCAAACACAGACACACAGGTGAGCTGCTTCCTGAAAGGTGGTGGGACTCCACCTTAGGCAGGACAGGTGGGAAGGGGCTCAGCAAGAGCTGCAGCTGAGTTAATTTAACAACATCTTTCAAGTTCCTGACAAACGGACTCTGATGTGAAAAGTGAAACTTCCTTCTGTCTCTTTCCATGGAACACAGGATCATTTTTGTTTTTACTTTCTTGGTTAATTTCCTTTAAATCTGCCATACAACTTCTCACAAACCACCAGGTTCAGGGAACAGACTGCTTCCTCTTAACTCCAGTACAGACATGATCCCATAAAGAAATCCAATCAGTTTTTCTATCATTCTGTGTCTCTATATACAATAGAAAGCACTTATTTGAAGTAAAAACATACTGTTGATAACAGTGTTAGTGTCAGCAGTCAGAGAGAGCTCCATTCACACCGAGCTGTGATTTCAGGGGAGGTGGACATATTTATTTATTTATTTATTTTCTTTTTCCTTTTTTTCTCCTTCCCTCTTCCCTTTTTTTCGTTTTTTTTTTCTCTTCTCTTCCTTTCTGTTTTCTTTTCTCCTGTAAATAAATGATTCTAATGATTTTGTTCAGTTTTTGCTTAATATGGTTCCTTTTTTGTACTTTTAGGATTTGTGAGGAAGTTTTAAGACTGTGAGGAATGTAAGCATGTAAATGTAAACTCCACAGATCAACCTTTCAGAACTTTTGCGTATCTTTCTGATATTTACTGTTTATTTAAACCTCCACTGAATTAGAAAAATCACCTTTCTCAGCTCCGTCCCCTCCCTGAGGTCCCAGCATACGGGCTGGGTGTACTGTTCTCACACACAATGCAACAACAACCAAAAGTACCGCAAACGTGTATACCCAAGTCACACATAATTTATGCAACATTTGACAACTTTTGAGTAGCTGAAGACTTTTTTTTCAATACTAAAACAAAATATGTTCTTCATGTCCATTTGAAAGCAGAAGACTGTAAGACCAGCTCAGCCTTTTTTTTCTCTGTCACACTCTTGGAAGCACACGTGCAAACACACACACAGACGCACATGCACACAGTGTCCTTTAGCCTCTCTGTGCCATAATAAGAACCTGTCAGCGCAGCACTGTGAAAACAAATTAGTCCAATGATTAATGAAAGGGTATTAGAGCCAGCAGCTCATCCTGCTGTGTAGATGGGACACCCAGTGCAGAACAGCATGTGGCATATATGGCCCATACACACTTAAACACACCTTTATTTCTCAGCTTATATTTTAAATATCAGAGACAAATCCTTTACAAATCAGCAGCAATATTTATATCGCATAATGTTAATATGACCACCGTTTTGTATCATCATTTGCAAGTGCAAATAATGCCAGATAAGCATTTATTTTTCAGTTTTTGTGGTAATGTTAATCATTTGTTTCACTGTTTAAAGTGTTCCAAATCGTGTTTGGCCTGCTGCATGTGTCATGCTCCATACTATAGGGACATATTTTAAAATGCAACAACTGAATTAAAAGCTAACTGACAAAAATGAGGTGGACATATTTAAACATCATTAGCAACAGTACTAAGTCTCTCAGAGCACGAGACTGTTCTTTTCATCCGGATGTCCTTCAGCTGTGTTGTGTAGACAATCAAAGAAACTGAAATGACCTGTAAGCTTGTTACAGCTCCCACATCCGACTGTAAACACTGAAACCTGAAGTTCCAGTTTGACGATCATTCTTGTTTTTTTTCTGTAACAGACACGAAAAATTATTAAAAGGTTAAAATTCTTCTAAAGTTAATTCATATCTTTTTTGTCCAGAAAGAACACAGTGAACAGTAAGTGATTCATATAAGTTTCCATCTTTTCCTGCTCCCCACTTACAGCCTGTATGATCTGCTTCTTAATGTTGTTGAGTTAAATTGTTGTGACACAGTTTTTTCTCCTCAGTGAAGAGTGACTATTACAGGCGAACATAATCAAACACAGTTCAGCTGTGATGAAACTCCTACTCTGTCTGCTCTATCCTTCTTTCTGGTTTTATGTATACATCAGACAAAGTGTGAGAGTCAGATACTACTATTCTGGTCTGCTAACATGTTGTCTCTATTCTCCTCAGCAAATTAAAATGAGGTGTTAACTTCAGGATAAACTTAATTAATCTGAATTTTAAACATGTTTAAACATTATTTTCTTGCTCACATAGATGGGGAAAAAAGAGTTCATCTGGACTCCACACCCCATGATTCAAAAACAACAAACACTGTATTATATTCTGATTCACAATTCGTTTCTCCAACTAAAATAGAGCATTATATTACAAGATTTCTGGAAACTAGAAAAATCAGATGAAGACAAATGAAACAAGTTTGACACGTTTCATGGATCCTGATCATGTACAGACTTTACTGTGTAGAAACAGATCTTTGTTTTTATAATTTAATGTTAATTTGATTAAAGCTTTTGACCTTCATCATTGTTTGACTTCAGACTGGTTCAGAGTAAAGTTCTCTTGTTGTATCTGCCAGTGTGAACAGACATCTAATATCAGCCACACCCAGACTGCTTACTTTGTTTGGAGCATTTCTACTGCAAAGTTTCACTCTGTTCCAAGTCTATAGATGCAGTCACACTTTCTGTGAGAGATAAAAATGATCCTATTGACAACATGATTCTTTTTTTTTTTTGCTGGATGACTAGGTGTTCCTATTCATCGATGACTAACACGACCTGGATGACTGAGAAGCTCCAGTTTCAATTTCTTTATGAATCTTCTGAATTCTGACCTCTGAAGCATTCAAGCATGAAAGGGCTTCTAACTCGAGGATGAACGAGTGTGATGCTCATCTTTGTACACTTTAATTTCACTCTTTTTTATGCTCTGTTTTTTGTGGTGAAGCAATTTGTGATGGTCGTCTTGAAAGGTGTTCTATAAATAAAATGACATGACAGATGTTTAAACTGCATCTGGAGCTGCTCTAATACAACCAGCCTGTCATGGAAACACATCGTTTGCTCCCATTTCTCTTGTTGGATCCATAAGAAATGCTAAAAATAACAGCTGCTATGCATCAACAAGTCTCTGTGAAAGAAACAGAAACAAAGAGTTCTTGTTTGTGAGTTCAGGCAGTAAGTGTTCAGGCTGTGAAAAAACTAAACACTGACTGTTTCTGCCTTTTGATTTTCTGTATTTCTATGTGTGTTTGCACATTTCACTGCATGCATTTCACAGCAGACTAGAAACAAATGAGGGCTGGCTCCAGACTTTTGCACAGTACTGTAGATTCCCAAAGAGCCCCTTAACTCAGTCAGAGTGCACAGGAAAAGCTGCTCAGCACAAGCTGACCCTTCAAACTCTTTCACATGTATGAATGTGATGGAAGGTCAGAGGCGTGTGCTGATTCAAAGCTGCACTGCTGCTGTATCTCCACTGGGTTCATCTGTGATCTGAGAGGCTAGGCTACAGTTACTGAGCTAGACTGATGGCCAAACACAGATGTTGACCAGGGTTATGCACAATGTACAGAAAACTCCTTCTGAATGACTTTGCTCTTCCATATATTTATTCAGCACAGCAGCGAGGAAAAGATTCTCTAATCCAAACAAATCCCTCTCTCACTGGCTCTGATCTTTGCTGATCCATCTGTAGAAAAAAGAGGTGAAGAACTCCACCATCAGAAGAACAAATTAAACCTGAAGAGACACTTTTGTGTGTCCTACCAAACAAAGTCATCATGGAAACACAGAACTGTGTGGATGACAGCGCTCTGAAGCACTTGTTCCATGTTTGTTAGTATGAAGCAGAGGGTTACAGAACTCTATCTGCTAGCCATGCCTGTGCCTGCTTAGACTTAAACATAGACTTATAGAAAGAAATCTTTTGAGCTCAGGAATTTAGCAAGTGCCACGACAGGAAGCAACGATCATGAGCTGCCAGCTCCTGAGCAGCATCTGTCGTTGGTCAGGCTGGTCTACACCCCCATCCCTGAGTCCAGGAGCTTTACCTCAAACAGTAACCTCCTCCTTTAAATGCAGTCTAGTCCTGTTCAGGCGGCTCTCCCATGTTTGCCATGTGTGGAACTGGATTAACAAGGAATCCCAGAAACAGGAAATCTGTGTCACATTAGTAGTGATGACGTGCAAAGCAGCCGCTGATACACTATAGTGTACCTAACACACACTGTGTGACGACACTTGCTGTGTTTGCTGTTGGAAACATTACTGTACAGTGTTGTCATTCCACGTGAACAGCACACAGCCATTAATCACCACATCTTCTACATTTACACTATAATCAAACTGTATTAGCAGAACAAAAAAAAGCTGCTCCTCATTTTAACAAATGTCACTCTAACCCAAAAGAAACAGGAAAGTGCATCAATTCATTAGATGATAAAGACAATCAGAAACATGCATTTTACTGCTCAGAGCTGCATTTAACAACTTGTTATATCCAGATTGTTGACATGAGTGATGAAAGGTGTCCATGTGTTCTCAGAGCTCTGCTGTTTAGCCTTTAAACTGGAGCTTATTCCTTCTCCTGATTGGTGCTTGGTCTGTGAGCAACTTCCAGAACAATGAAATATAGTCAGACTGAGATCCACAACAACTCAGAGCTCATTTTTACTACAACTATGCTTTTCAGTCCCATCAGGAAAAGTTTGGCATCGTCTCCTCCTCAGTATCTGACTCGTGTAGTTGGGCCTGCGTCGCTCATTCTGCACTTTTTTATCTCCTTCCTTGTGTTCTTTGTGACCTCCACAGCAGCACCAAATCCTGCAGATGATCCTGGTTTCATGGAGCTCACAGTTGCCAGTGTTGCATCCACTAAATCCTCTTCTGGCTCCGCCCTTAGCTGCCATGCTCTCATGAGTGTTTTGTGCATCACTGGAAATATGCACATAAGTGCATTAGTTTGCTAGTTTTAATGATTTTGGTTTGTTGGATTTACGGGTTTCAGCGTGAAAGTGAATTGAGCCTCGATGCTTTTAGAAGGATTCTGTCATGATCAGCAGCAGAGCAGTGAGCTTCCTTCATGGCAGCTATAACCAGCCTCATCTATATGTTAGAGAACAGGCACCTTTCCCTGAAAGCAGCGTGAGCACTCCTGAAGATCTGTTAGAGCTCAGACTATCAGAAGCCCTGAAGGTTTTTAAGAGCAGCAGGAGGAAATATGGCTGCAGGTGAGAGAAAAACTCTCTTTGAAACATTCATTTCATCAAATCCTGTTAGATCGAGTTTAAATCACAGTTTAACGCACAGCTTTCCTTCATGTTTATAAGATTGGAGAAACCTGCAGTCAGCTGAGACTGAAGAAGTCACTTGGATGAGTGACTAAACATTTCTCCCACTGAAAACATTCAGATGAACAAAATCAACTTTTGAAAATTTACTTACCTGGATGATTGTGTAATAAAAATATGAACATGTATTTATAAGTTACACTTGTGTTATTTTATTATTGTTATATTTCTTATTGTGTTATTTATAAGTTGGTCCGTATACAGAATACTGAATGTAATAAACATCTAAGTCATGAATTATGATTCATTAGCGTTCTTCGAATCTAATCAGAACTACAAATGGGAATTCCTATATGAACATCTACATGCACAAGTTTCATACACTACTCCCAAAGCCTTACAGTACATGACACTGACTGCCAATACACACAACAACAATATATCACAAAACACCAAATGGGTTTAGCTTACAGCTAGCAAGTATGTAGCATAACAAGTAGCATTAGTAGCATGAACTAGCCACATAGCAAACAGGTCAATACACATTGCACTCCTACATCCACTAAATGTCCAAATGGCATAAAAGACTAAAACTGTCCTTTCCAGGTAGGGCTCCACGTCTACTCACAGTTCTTTAGCGACGCACACGACTCACACCGTGTGTAGACATCCACTGCTGAGTCAGTCTGCCAGGTGGCTTTTGCCCTGTGTTAGCTCAAATAAACTCTGATCACTGGAACATGTCCTCAATAGTGCAGCTGTGCTCTCTCGCCACAAGGGGGCTCCCCCACTCAGCTGACAGCCTTTCCAACAGATATGATTTTTACCTTATCTTTAAGCATACCCTTACTATTTGAATATAATTAATCTTGCATTGACAAGATGTCTGTGAAGGTTCTCAGTCATCCAGGTCATTGTAGTCAAAGGAGCTTGCAAAGAAAAGCATCTGGACTTCTTTAAGTTGCTTGAAGACGTTTCACCTCTCATCCGAGAAGCTTCTTCAGTTCTAAGATCAAATGGTGGGGAGTCCCAGATTTAAACCTAGTGGGAGTAACCCCCCACAGAGGGACAAAAGGACCAAAAAGAAAGAAGCCATCTATGTCCACTGTGAGCAACCATCTTGAACAGAGGCGGTGGTTTACGACACCAACTGTCTGCCATCTATAATCCAGTTTTGAGTTCCCTCCCCAGATGCCTTAATGCCCACTCACATCCTGGGCCATCTGACCTCAGGAATTTGCATGATAAGGTGGGGCCAGGTTTCACAATGAGCTCACCCGAAACCCTGGCTGATTGGGACCCACACCCAGTTTCACACCTTAGCTCAGGCGATTAGAGGATCATCAGGGGGTCCTTTTGTCCCTCTGTGGGGGTCACTCCCACTAGGCTTAAATCTGGGACTCCCCACCATTTGACCTTAGAACTGAAGAAGCTTCTCGGATGAGAGGTGAAACGTCTTCAAGCAACTTAAAGAAGTCCAGATGCTTTTCTTTGCAAGCTCCTTAGCATTGACAAGTACCATCAGACCACTCCCTAAACATACATAAGCAAACATTAATATTAACATTAAAGCTGTATAAAACAACAGCTACAGAAATGAACTTTATTTGGTCAAAAAAAAAAAAAGAAAGAAAAAAAAGACTTCCAACTGTGGGGTCTCCAATGACCCTAAGTAAGCCCCGATAAAGAAGGGGACTTCGAGGGGGGGCCTCTCTCACCTCTATGTGAGACAGGGCCTTCCTTTGCCAGCCGGCCAATGTCCATTCTACTAGCATAGGTAAAACATCCGCCTATTTTCAATTTCTGCATTGCCACTTGAGTATATTATTTCGAAATAAGAAGTCTTTACCAGGTTAGTTTCCTCAGAGGATATTTTAATTACATTAAACTCACCACCTGTTCTCTTTACTCCTCAATTTTTCGGTGTCCCACTCATTCTTACTCGGAGTCTTTCCTTATAATCTCGGGTCTGGTCTTTATTTACTTGGCTCCGTGTTTTCCTTTCTATGCACCACGATAAACGTCGGATCTGTTCCAGAAGCGTCTCCGGGCGTTTGATGATCGTCACCGGGAATCCACTCTTTACCATGTCATCTGTTGCCTCCTCCACCGAGCCGTATAGCACTGTTCCCTCAGTATAAAAAACTCTCATCTTTGCTGGAAAAGGAGTTTGGAATCGGATTTTCTTGTCTTTTAAAACAGATTTCACCCCTGCGTATTCCTTTCGCTGCTTTAAAATCTGTGGTGCATAATCATGATCCAAGTTAACTGTCTTGCCTTGGTAGTCAAATCCACGCTTCTGCCAGGTCAATTTCAATATTTCTTCTTTCATTCTGGAACTAGACAGTTTGACAACAATTGACCGTTGCGTCGCTCCTGGCGGTGGTTTTGACATCAAAGCGTGATGTGCTTTTTCCACTCGTAGCTCAGCGGAGTCCAGCAACTCCAGATTCTGTCGTAAT
Organism: Copadichromis virginalis; assembly: GCF_057382275.1. Lineage (NCBI taxonomy): Eukaryota > Metazoa > Chordata > Actinopteri > Cichliformes > Cichlidae > Copadichromis > Copadichromis virginalis. The sequence continues at coordinate 26,884,396 of NC_140620.1, read as the reverse complement.
CAACTCTCCACAAATACGACCATTGATGTAGAATTGTCTTCCGACCCCTCCTTGACACCGTATATTCGAATGTTTTCTCTTCTAGACCATCCCTCCAGGTCTGTTAGCTTGGCATCCATCTCAATATGCAGTTTGAGCATCTCTGTTACTACTTCCTCATTAGCTTGTACTTGGGTTTCAACATCCACAATTCTTTCTTCTACCTCTTCCACTCGTTGGTTTTGTTTATTTCTTCTCTTTCCTTCCCCGAGAATTAAGGGAATTCAGAAGAGATAACTGTGCACAATTGAATGAAAGCAGAGAGGTGTGTCCTATTGCTAGCAAGGGGATGATCTCAGAGCAGCATCTCTGCCCTCGTCTCAGACCACCACTCCAAAGAACCAGCATCCCCCTGCAGTATGTGCACGTGAGTGAGTGTGTGTGGATGTGGGTGTTTGTGTGACTTCCTGCTGATCACAAAGGGTCATCTCCCCTTACGATGCTGGGGGGGGACAATAGAAACAAAGAATATCTTTGGAGTTGCCTTGTGTAGCTGTAGGCATTGTTCTAAATATGTTTTTTGTTGTTTTTGAACTTTCAGTGACAAATTTAGTTCTAGGACTTGTTCTGAATAGTGTTTGTTGCAATGTTTGTAGACACTCCTCGTTCCCTCCCACATGTAAGAGCGGACAGCCTCCATTTCCTGTTGATTAGATCAGAGGTCAGACTAGTTTCACTTTTACAACAGACAAAGCTGCAAGTCTTTCTTACTAAGAAGAGAAATGACGCAGAAGGAAATTAAAATGGATGAAGAAAACATTTCTTGTTTAAGCTGTTTGGATCTACTGAAGGATCCGGTGACTATTCCCTGTGGACACAGCTACTGCATGAACTGTATCAAAAGTCACTTTGATGAAGAGGACAGGAAGGGAATCCATAGCTGCCCTCAGTGCAGGACGAACTTCATGCCAAAGCCTGTCCTGGAGAAAAACATTATGTTAGCAGAGTTAGTAGAGGAACAGAAGAATATCTCACCGAGAGTTGCTGAAGTGGATGTTTTACTGTCACCAGCAGAGCCAAAGACCAGAGCTGGATTCTTAAAATATTCACATGAAATCTCACTGGATCCAAACACAGCAAACACACATCTGTTATTATCTGAGGGGAACAGAAAAGTAACAAGAATGGAACAACAACAGTCTTATTCTGATCATCCAGACAGATTCACTGCATGGCTTCAGGTCCTGAGTAGAGAGAGTCTGACTGGACGTTGTTACTGGGAGGTGGAGTGGAGAGGGAGAGGAGTTGGTGTAGCAGTTGCATACAAGAATATCAGCAGAGCAGGGAGCTCTGATGAATGCAAATTTGGATTCAACGACAAATCTTGGTCTTTACGTTACGATTCAAATGGTTTTCAGTTTTGGCACAATGAAGTCCGAACCAACCTCTCAGGTCCTCGGTCCTCCAGAGTAGGAGTGTACCTGGATCACAGAGCAGGTATTCTGTCTTTCTACAGCGTCTCTGAAACCATGACTCTCCTCCACAGAGTCCAGACCACATTCACTCAGCCGCTCTATGCTGGACTTCGGTTCTTTTATTATGACAGTGACACCGCAGAGTTCATTAAACTGAAATAGACAGAAATGATTGAAGGACACTTGGTTAAAACAGGTTTTTCGGTTTCCACTTTCTTTGGTCTCTTTCATTGTTGCTCAGACGTTATTGATGTGCTGTTGCTTAGCCTGTCAGTAACACTTTATAGGTGCGACTTTGACATTGCATTATTTGTTGTCTAGTTAATGATTGGCTTTGTTTTAATGAAGGAAAAGTGTTTCACTCTGCAGAAACAATACAGCCTCATATATCTTTGTAAATGTTGTATGTTGTTCTAATTAAGGTATTTAATGTAAAACATCCCATTTCTAGTTTGTTATATCTTCTACACAAGAGTTATTCTTTATGGGAAACTGTTTTTCATTTATGTGCACTGTCATGTTTCAATTTAGAGAAGTGATCAGTTTGGTTGGGTGTTTTTGTGTTATTCTCTGGTTGGTTCCTTTTTCTTTTGTTTAAGAAAACTAGCCATTGAAATATGCGCAACCCTGTGAAAAGAAGAAGTAATATGCACTCAAACAACTTTGTATGGAATAAAATGACACCTTATATAAAACTTCCTCAGTTAATCACTGTATTGTGTTCCAGTAAAATTTGACTGAGTTAAAAGTTTCATCTCTGAAAAATATTGTTAACTTGATCAGACTGATATAACAGTTCAATAGTTCAGGCCCTGAAGTGCCGGTGATGATCGTCCGGAGTGAGGCCCATTTAGTCCAGCACAACTCTGCAGACGTCTGCGAATCTGCCCCGTGAGGTTGGCGGCAGACTCAGGGCCGCCATCTCAGCCCCCCCGACAGCAGTGGAAGCTGCTGTGGTGCCCAATCTTGCACACTTCTGCCCCAGGACTAAAAATATGTCATATCCTGGATTAATCACATCACATCCTGCATTGGACAATTCCTGACTGAGTCTATCAAAGTCATAGTGGTAAACACGAATAACTTGGATGTGAAATAGATTCACAAAGACATTTGGAAGGAGGTAACCCAGACAGACATGAAACCATACATGAGTCATTTGATTTGTGCAGATCTAGAAATGAATCTACCAGAAGTTCATGCAGAGTCTGGCTGGACAATCTTTTGGGCCAATCACTCAATGAATTTCCCATGTTGCCATGCGTGATTCACTTTAACAACTGTGATTCAAGACCAGGCCGTCATCAACAAGACAAGCTGGCAGTCAGTGGATGGCGTGCCTGCCCCTCATTTTTAACCCAATCCAAACATCAGTTGATGAGCATCTAGTCACTTTTAGGGGATGCTGCCCTTTTACACAGTATATGCCAAGAGTGCCATTTAAATGTAGCATAACGATCTGGGCAACATATCATGGCAGGACAAGTTATGCCTGAAACATTCAAGTATGTACTGGGAAACATGAAGACGGTGTTCCTCAAAAAGAACCAAGGGCAGCACATGGTTTTGGAGATAACTGCAACTATCATTGGGCCATTCTGGATTACAATAGGAACAAAGGTGGATTTGACAACCATGCTAAGGTATGCTTATTTTTGTACTCCTTGTCTATCATCAGATTGTTTGAAATGGACTATAAAGTGCTGCGCCAGCTGGCCCGGCCTCCACAGTCACCTGACCTAAACCCAATCCAGATGGTTTGGGATGAGATGGAGCGCAGAGTGAAAGCAAAGGGCCAACAAGTGCTCAGCATCTCTGGGAACACCTTCAAGACTGTTGGAAGAACATTTCAGGTGATTACACATTGAAGCTCATCGAGAGAATGCCAAGAGTGTACAAAGCAGTAATCAAAGCAAAGGGTGGCTATTTTGAAGAATCTAAAATAGGTTTTGAGTAATTTCAGATTTTATTGCTTACTGCATAATTCAATACGTGTTAATTCATAGTTTTGATCATGAAAACAAGAAAAAACATTAAATGAGAAGGTGTGTCCAAACTTTTGACTGGTAATGTACACTCACATCAACGAGACATATGGATTATGAACAACAAATAACAGTTCAATACATGGGTAGCACTTTATAATAATGTCACACTAGTAAGTATTAGTGAGGTATTGGCAGGTGCTTCATTCTTACTATGCCATTTATAAATACAGTTATGTTATGTTTATCCATCTGTTACTGGTACACCATGCACAGCTATCACTGCTATTACATCACTGCTAGTAAAACTGATAATCATAATCATATCCTTTCATTCATTTCCGCTTATCTTTTTTCAAGGTCGAGGGGGCACTGGAGCCTGTTCCAGCTGTCTTAAGACAAGAGGCAGGGTACACCTTGGACATGTCGCCAATCTGTCCCAGGGATAACCCACATACACAGACAACCATTCACACTCACATTCACACCTATCCCCACTAATTGCATGTCTTTGGACTGTGGGAGGAAGCCGTAGTACCCGGGGAGAACCACACAAACACGAGGAGAAGAGAACTCTAAACAGAAAGACCCCGGCCTGATAATGAAATTGATTTTGCTGCAGTTGCTATATGTAGTTTCAGATGCTAGTTTAATTGCAGAAGTTACCATGTTTTGTAGAAGATGCTGCTGTAGTTTGCAGGTTTTGTGGTTAAAACTGTTACTATACTTTGCTGATGATGTTGCTTCTAGTTTCAGTCATTGAATTAGTTGCAGACGTTGCCACTGCTTCAATGTGTTTGTTGGGTTGCAGTAGCTATGCTTACTTACAGTTTTTTTGTGCTTGTTTTACATTTGTTATCCAAGTTGGAATCTTTAGTCACATGTTTTTAAGGTTGCTGCAACTCAAATAAAGTTGCAAAAGTTGCCAAAGTGATCCTTGTTGTTGTGCTATTGTTGCTATTGTTGCTATTGGCATTGTTAGTTGCAGGTGTACTGTCAGTGGTCACTTTCTTCATTGTAGGTGTTGCATTAGTGTCACAGGTTAGTTTAGCTATAGTGTCTGATTAGTTGTGGGAGTTGCCTTGTGTAGCTGTAGGCATTGTTGTAAACATGAGGGTTTTTTTTTGTAATTTTTGCAATTTCAGTAACAAACTTAGTTGCAGATTGCAGTTGCAGTTTTTCTGATAAGTGTTTGTTACAGTGGTTGTAGATATTTCTGTAGTTTCATTCAGAAGTCATTTATTTATTTAAAGATGTTACTGTAAATGTTGCAGTGATGGGTTTGTTTACCTCATTTAAGTGTCGCTCCTATCAGAGAGCCCATTCTGATTCCATTTAATAACAATTTTACGGGTTTTCCTGAATTTACCACCTAAAAACTGAGCTCACCAACATTTTTTAATATACTGTTTATAAAAAAGGTATTTACTTCAAACTCAAACCTCATCCTGGAATACACCAGATACTGATAACTCCTCCCCTTCTACCTGACAGCACCTCCTCTTTGTCTGTTTCCTCATTCCCTCCCATTCAGTCTATATTTTGAAAATGGGCATAACCAACATCTGTTGACGTGTAAGAGCAGACAGCCTCCATTTCCCACGTAAACACCTATTGATTAGGTCACAGCTCAGAATAGTTTCACTTCTGCAAAAGACAAACCAGCAAGTCATTGTTACTAAGAAAAGAGAATGGATGAAGAAAACATTTCTTGCTCCATCTGTTTGGATCTACTGAAGGATCCAGTGACTACAACCTGTGGACACAGCTACTGCATGAACTGTATTAAAACCCACTTTGATGAAGAGGACAGGAAGGGAATCCACAGCTGCCCTCAGTGCAGGAAGACTTTCACACCGAGGCCTGTCCTGGAGAAAAACACCATGTTAGCAGCTTTAGTGGAGCAGCTGAAGAAGACTGGACTCCAAGCTGCTCCAGCTGATCACTGCTATGCTGGACCTGAAGATGTGGCCTGTGATGTCTGCACTGGGAGGAAGCTGAAAGCCATCAAGTCCTGTTTATCTTGTCCAGCCTCTTACTGTGAGAAACACCTCCAACCTCACTATGATGCAGCTCCATTAAAGAAACACAAGCTGGTGGCCCCCTCCAAGAAGCTCCAGGAGAACATTTGCATGGTTTCAGATATACAAGAGAAAGTGACAGACATCTCATCAAGAGTTGCTGAAGAGGATGTTTTACTGTCACCAGCAGAGCCAAAGACCAGAGCTGGATTCTTAAAATATTCACATGAAATCACACTGGATCCAAACACAGCAAACACACATCTGTTATTATCTGAGGGGAACAGAAAAGCAACAACAGTGAAAAAACATCTCTGAAACCATGACTCTCCTCCACAGAGTCCAGACCACATTCACTCAGCCGCTCTATGCTGGACTTCGGTTCTTTTATTATGACAATGACACTGCAGAGTTCATTGAACTGAAACAGACAGAAATGATTGAAGGACACTTGGTTAAAAACTTTTTTTTTCTAGTTTCCACTTTTTGTCTACATTGTTGCTGCTTAGAGGTAATTGATGTGCTGTTTCTTAACCTGCCAGATCTGCAAATAAAGTCATTTTACATTTGAATCTTTTGGACAGATGTTAACAGGGTTTTGTTGATGCTGGTGTGGTACATGTAACTCATCACTCGTGTTTTTATATTGTGTGTTGTCAATATTAAAAAGGTTAAATACAGTGTCTGCTTCAAATCAATCCTCTTTCTGGAATACATCAGAGACTGGTAACCCCTCCCCTTTTTCTGCCTGTTACTGGTCTGTCTGTAATACCTCCATATGTCAACCTGTTTCCCCCCCTGGTTGTTTTCCTGTGAGTTATCAACACGTTCTCACTCCCAACTCGTCAAACGTGTGACGCATGGTCAGGCTCCCTCTGCTTCACTTATCGACGCGCAGGGTACCCCCTGGCGTCGGGAATTGACGTGCAGGGTCCTCTCATTGAATACTATAGAGCTCCCTAAACGTTGCTTATTGACGACAAGAGATTGCCGCGGAAGAGCCTGTTGTTCGTATATTTATACATTTCCAAAATCACATTGTAGTGACCTATACAAAACACAATAAATTATATAATGTAAACAACTACCTGAGAAACAGCAGATACAGCAGATACATTAATTATAGGCTGTTACTTTTGTATCGTTTATTGCATATGGAGGGAGTGATGTATGCTGGGTAATGGCACAGCTAGCTACTGGGTGACTTTATTCACCCGCTTCGGCTGTTATCAGTCCATACAATGGGTGTTATTAGCACAAATCAGTCCCATAGATATGGGCCATCAAAAATAAAGTTTGTATTCCCATCTAATAATATTATTTTATTATTACATACCTGTAGCACAATCCGTTCAGTTAGCTTCACACAAAAATAGCTGGTAGAAATGTCCTCCAAAGATTATCTTTGTTCACCTCTAAGGGGGTATTTTGATGCTGATCCTCTTCATCTGTTCACTGCCTGCTGGAAACCTGCTTGCTGCTGCTGCTCTTCTCTCGGCTTCCCAGAGTAAATCTGAAAAGTCACCTGCCTACCCTCCTGCCTGCCACAACACACCTCTGCTCTAAAAAAGAAAAGGTCAGACATGTTGTTCTTCTCTTTACTCCACCACACACCCAGAGAAACTCCCGTCTCTGTAGCTTTGCTTCAGCCTGTAATACAAGGAGGCAAAATCTCCTTTCACTCACCTCACATCGTACTCACCTTTAACCTCATCTAGAAATAACTCACCTTCTCCCTCTGTTACAGTGAGTCCTGCTCTGTGGAATTTCCTCCACGTCTCACCTCAGCCTTTCTGATCCGTGCGATAAATAAAGTTTTCCTTCAAATCAAACAAACATGTACCGAGTCAGCTTTTGGCTCCAACCTCTTTACACCGGCTGCTTGGCCTTGACAGCACAAGGTCCTGGACCATGTTTACATGTCTTCATAAGTTAACAGATGTGAAGTATTTTCACATACGGCCCTTAAAGCTTCTGTTAAAATGCTCCACAACACTTGGTTCAATCTGGCTTTATGCAGAGAAATGTGTGATGTTAAACTGAACCATCAGCTGATGCAAATGTTTATTATTAAACTCCTCGCCTTCATCTGTTGGAAGTTTAACAGGTACACGTCCTTCACTCAGAACATCCTCAAGAGCAGATGCAACAGATGCTGCTGCCTTGGTTTGAAGACACCTGCATGCATACTTAGAAAATCCATCTGTACATGTCAGTAAGTGTCTCACATTATCATTACTAATGTGTCTGTCATCACTATAACTGCATGTGTACAATGTGGAAATTGATGTTATGTAACGATGATACAAAAACAATATCAGAACATAATTTGATTCAGCAAATCCTATTTATTAACAACTATTAGTGTAAATAAAACATTCTGTCATCTTTTAATAGCAAAACACATTAAAGCAGACGTGTGTCCAAACCTCCTCCACTAACACATCCGTTTCTATGGTGCTGTCATCAGCTCGAGGCACAGCTGCACCCTTACTAACTCCATCAGGCACATTTAAGTCACTACAATCTTTTCATAATCCCCCATCGTTCAAGAGTCAGGTATCTCTGAAGGTTTCCAGAGTACTTTTTCACACACATCCAAGTCATGTAGTTGCAGTACCTCGACCGCAGCATTGTCCAACTCATTCTGAGTCGCTTGTCTGATGGATCCTGTGTTCTGCTGTTTTAACCAGTCCAGCTGGTGCTGGAGGACCGAACACTGGTGATGGACTGCACTGTGCTGAGACAGATTTTGTGTTATAGGCTTCATGTTATGGACGCACAGTGTGAGCACTCAGGTCGCATCAGAGCATCGGGCCGTATAGTGTGAGACCCTGCATCGTGACCTACAAACTTCTAACCCCTGTGATTCACTCATACAGTTTGAGCTGAATAACACGACTGAAATTTTTTTAAAAATAAAAATTAATAAATCACATAGTGTATGCCCAGCTTAACCAGACTGATGACAGATTTCAAACATGCTGAATATGAAGAGTAGTATCATTTAAACTCACATGATTATCAGCCATAAGAACAAATTCAGATTTATATTGATGTAAGGTATATAAATGTAAGTACAGTTTGAATCAGTGCAATATTATTTTCACACATCAATGGACCACTGAACTTCTCAGCTTCTAAAATGTAAAGCCTCATTTAGAAACTACACAAGTACATATAATGGTCAGGGATCAACATGAACCTGTCTTCTCTATTTGACTTTAATCAACTCTGCAGTGGCTCCAAACCCAAGACCAAGTCCAGCATAGAGCGGCTGAGTGAATGTGGTCTGGACTCTGTGGAGGAGAGTCATGGTTTCAGAGATGCTGTAGAAAGACAGAATACCTGCTCTGTGATCCAGGTACACTCCTACTCTGGAGGACCGAGGACCTGAGAGGTCAGTTTGGACTTTGTTGTGCAGAAATTTACAACTGTTTGTGTAACAATGTAATGCCCAAGATTTGTCATTGTTTCCAAATAAACATTCATCGATGCTCCCTGCTCTGCTGATATTCTTGTATGCGACTGCTACACGAACTCCTCCCCCTCTCCACTCCACCTCCCAGTAACAACGTCCAGTCAGACTCTCTCTACTCAGGACCTGACACCATCCAGTGAATCTGTCTGGATGATCAGAATAAGACTGTTCTTGCTTCATAAATGTTACTTTTCTGTTCCCCTCAGATAATAACAGACGTCTGTTTGCTGTGTTTGGATCCAGTGTGATTTCATGTGAATATTTTAAGAATCCAGCTCTGGTCTTTGGCTCTGGTGGTGACAGTAAAACATCCTCTTCAGTGACTGTCAGTGAGATGTTTGTCCATTCCTCTCTCAGAATGTCCTGTAGTTTATCTCTGGTCTCTGACACAGCTGCTGTCACATCCTCAAAGTAGCTCAGAGGACGAATATTGATGCTGGATGAGTGTGTAGACTCACTGAGTGCTGACAGTGAGGGGTAGTTGTGTAGAAACTGGTTGTGATCCTCTGTGTGTGAGAGCTGCTCCAGCTCGCCGTCTTTCCTCTTCAGCTCAGCGATCTCCTGCTCCAGCTTCTCCTGAAGCTCTTTGACTCGACTCACTTCAGTTTCCTGCTGGGATCTGACCTGCTGCTTCACATCAGAGCTTCTTTTCTGGAGGAGACGGATCAGCTCAGTGAACATCTTCTCACTGTCCTCCACTGCTTTATCAGCAGAGCCATTGATGGCCTCCACCTCCTGTTGAAGCAGCTTCACATCTTTCTCTCGCTCCTGGATTCTCTGCTGGATGTTTAGTCGTCTCACCTCGAGCTCCTTCTGCTTCTCAGTCCTTTCTGCTGCAGCTGGGACTGTTTCATGGCCTTTATGTTCATCCATTGTGCAGAGATAACAGATACTCTGCTGATCAGTACGACAGAAAATCTTCATCACCTCATCATGACGGGAGCAGATGTTCTCCTGGAGCTTCTTGGAGGGGGCCACCAGCTTGTGTTTCTTTAATGGAGCTGCATCATAGTGATGTTGGAGGTGTTTCTCACAGTAAGAGGCCAGACAGACTAAACAGGACTTGATAGCTTTCAGCTTCCTCCCAGTGCAGACATCACAGGCCACATCTTCAGGTCCAGCATAGCAGTGATCAGCTGGAGCAGCTTGGAGTCCAGTCTTCTTCAGCTGCTCCACTAAAGCTGCAAACATGACGTTTTTCTCCAGGACAGGCCTCGGTGTGAACGTCTTCCTACACTGAGGGCAGCTGTGGATTCCCTTCCTGTCCTCTTCATCCCAGAAACTTTTAATACAGTTCCTGCAGTAGCTGTGTCCACAGGTTGTAGTCACCGGATCCTTCAGTAGATCCAAACAGATGGAACAAGAGAAGGTTTCTCGGTCCAGCTGAACTCCTTTCTGCGCCATTTCTCCTCTCAGTGTCAGTGACTGTGTGAGTTTCTCTTCCTTATAACTGAAACTAGTCTGAGCTCTGATCTCAACAACATGTTTCTGCAGTGAATGGAGCCTGTCAGCTCTTACACGTCACCACATGTTGGTTACACCCATCTTCAAACTGCAGATCTGAAGGGGAGGGAACAAGGAAACACGTGGACAGAGAGGAGGTGCTGTGTTTAAGAGCAGGAAGAAGAGGGAGGTTATCAGGCTGTGCTTCACTCCAGGAAGAGGAGCAGTTAGAGAGTGAAACTGTGTGTTTAACCCTTTTTATTTACTGCTTCTTCTATATAAATAATTTTTAAAAATCCAGCTTTAATGAACACTGGACAGAAACGTCTCAGGTAACAATAACTGTCAGAACAGCAGAGGCTGCTGACCTAATCAAAGCATATGTGGAGAGCAGGGTTAGGTTAGCAGACATATGCTGGTTGCTTTTATTTATTTATTTATTGCTTTTATAGGCAGTAATCAATGTTGCTGTAACAGGATGAGAACTAGATAAATGCCACTGCATTGCTTTGAACAGTCAGCAGAGTCTGCACATATAATTACAGATATTCCTGCAAAAAGTTAATTACTCAAAAGAATCTTGCATTTTAGTTTTGCATTTATAACAGCTGCTGCAACAGAAATAACCATGTTCTTTACATTAAAATAGCAACAAACCTTTCTGGAACAACTTTCAAGGTTCATGGCGAAGACAAAGATCTAATGACATGAAGACTCCAGTGAAACTTAAAGTATTAGGAACCAGTTTTAATGCGTGACCAACACATTTCCCCCTGTGGCCTTCACCAGGGTCATTGCAAAATACCCTTGTGATTGTGAAAAGACTACTGGTCAAGTCAAAAAGGAGTGTATGGTAAAATGACCAATGACCATGTGACAAGATCAAGCAAGCATTTTTCTGATGTGTTCACCGCTCAATGGTTTGTTGTCATATTGAACAAAATATTAGGTTCTCTTTGTATATTACACTCAGGCATCAGGAAAGAGTGGTAACTAGTTCATAGTTTTTAGCTAATGACATGTCAATCACAAGACATTGCTCAGAAAACGTGCAGATTCTCAGCTAGATCCACCTTCCACTCTTTACTTACAGTTTCACAACAGCAAACAAACACACAAATAAGTTGAAGTAATTGTTTCCTGTATGACTTCACTGGTCTCGCATCAGTAAGGACTTTTGCTCCTTGTTGCTTGAGTTCATTGAGGTGGTGAGCATACATTTATCCCCAGACATGTCCATGTACACAAACATTAAACAACTTCTTTCTGACCTTTTTCACACTTTTGCACCACTTCAGAGGAATCCCCTTAACCTCAAATCACTGTTTTCTTAAGGTATGACTTACCTTCACAGCTGTGTGGATTACGCATCATGTCACAGAAGGTCCACAAGCATAGATGCACGTGTGTGTTCATGTCTGTAAGCTATTATTGTTTCATCTCACTGAAAGCACAAATGCCATCCTCTCTCTCTCTATTTTTATATGAGGATGGGGTGGACAAAATAACAGGAACACCTCACAACAGTGATGGCGCTGAGTTGCAAAGCTGCCTGAGCTGCATTAGAGACTGCGCTGGTGTTATTCACCTATAACGTGCTACAGTTCGTGCTTCCCTGTGTGTGTCGCTTACAAGAAGGTCAACAAACACACCGCAGTGCTGCAGGCAGAACATACATAATCAATCAGCCCTCAGTGCAAGCTACAAAAATAAAATATGGGTTACACACACACACACACACACTCTCTCTCTCTCTCTTTTAATAGGAAGCTATAGATATCAGAGCAGGCGTGTGTGTGTGGGCCGGGTCCTCAGAAGGTCGGGTAGGCCGGAAGTAAACGGCCGTGAAATTGGACGGTCTAGCCTTCTGATTAGCGTCACCGCTGTCTCGGTGGAGTTTAATAAACTCGGCCGTCTGCTTCTTGCTATCTAAAATATAACCAGACACTGGTGTAAATTCTCGACTGTCTCATACTTCTGTTTAATTAGTTTTCTGTTTGACGTTTAGTCAGTTGTGTAAAAACCAAGGAGGAACCCACCCGGGGAATTAATAAAGTTTTATTTTATCTAATCTAATAACTTTAATCTCAGCCAAACCGATTTACTCACGAACAAACAAAACACTGAAAACAGCCCAACAATAAAATTTTTAGGTTGTCTAAGTGACTTATATATTACGTTTAACCCGAGTAGTCTACGGTGATCTGAAAATGATGAATTGTGCCGTTCTCGGCGGCATCACTGACCATCGAGCTCCCGGCTAGCTGTCGAGCTGGTGGGTAGCAGACGTCTCCAAAAACGTCGAAGCACTTTTGCAAATATGGGATATCTTGATAAACCGAGCAGATATTTGATGTTTACACAGCTACTTTCTCGCCTGAAAATATGCTAAAAGTTTATTTTGTGACTCAGAAAGATTAGTATGAGTCATTTTAAAACTTAGTATCGGCCATTGTTGGAAACTGGAGTTTGGCTGGGCTTCTGGGATATAGTAGGCCACGAAGGACACAGCCGACCCATCCTTCAAATTCGGGGAAAAGGAGGACGCATTTGTCGGCTGCATTCAGAGGAGTCTACGAATTTGGACAGCCTTCGGCGCGTCGCTGTGACGTAATCGGTCTACAAATGCGGCCTCAGGAGGATGCAGCCCATGAATTTGGACACGACCACTGGCTGTATCCCAATTCAGGGTCTGCAGCCTTAAAGGCCGCATTTTAAGGCCGATTACGTCACAGCGACGCGACGAAGGCTGTCCCAATTCAAAGGCTGCTCGAAATGCAGCCCTCAAATACGTCCTTCATTTCCCTGAATTTTAAGGATGTGGCGATGTAGACTTCATGGCCCAACATATCCCAGAATGCATAGCGCGGCGGTGGGTGTGGATAATTTTGCCGAAAAAAAACGGCGGAAGAGGGGCGGTCGAAGAGTAAACTGTTAAAAGTAAGTACTGAATATTATGTCACTTATTTATGTGCAAATGTTTAATAACGAAGAACATTAAAACATTCCTGTTGGCAAAGTTATGTGACATTAGCGATGTTAGTACTAACTTGACTTTAAATATACACCGTTCAATAGTTGACCTTAATCTTACAGAGACTGTGATGATTTCATGGATATTTAAAGTAAGCACTGAGAGAAATTTAGTAATGCCAACATATTGAAAGAACAATATTTGTCTCTTATATATAATACATTTATATATACAGTGTCAAAGGAACCTGTCTTTGAGTGAAGATTTAAGGCGACAGGAAATATAAATAATATAAATAAATGCAGCTTGAATCTTTACTGAAGCTCAGTATTTGAAACAGAGTCATTCACTGCTGTAATAACTAATAATGATTGAAATTATAACTTTAATATTGGCCATATTATATTTACAATACCAAAGTGAGATTACTTTAGTCTCATGAACAACATGAGCTAATTGTTATTTACTAGCTAATCTTAAAATGACTGTTCAGTACAGAAATGAAGCCCAACTATCATAATTTCACAGTCTCGGGGTCTCAGCCTCAGATACTTATCAAATCAAAGCTCATGTAGAAACAAACAAACAAATGAACAAAATATGTTTTCCTTCATTTCTGTCAAACAAAGCTGTATGAAACGTTTCCAGCTGTTAGTGTCATGGTTGCTAGGCAACCTGGGCAGCAGGGCAGAGGCTAGACCGTCCCATTTCACAAGCCTCGCACTTCCGGCCTTAGCGGTCTTTGAGTACGCCTCCTTTGTGGACCATTAAGGCTGCGTACATTTAGATGAGAAAATATATATTTGACACATTTAAGGAAAATACTAATAAAAAAAATAAACAAAATAAATGTTTAATAAGCAATTTTAATAGGAAATTGCTTAATTTTAGAAATGTTTTTGCTGCTTTTGCTCTATAAAATAGTTGTTTTCTTTTAGAATCACTCATCTTAGCAGTAGGATATACATGAAAATGTACATTTTTTGCACTTTCTGGTCAACTGACTCAGTGAATCAAATGACTCAAAAAACCGATTCACTTTGGTGAGTGACTCATTAAAACTCGAATCAAATTTACCATCACTACTTTGGGGGTGCTGAGCACCCAGAGAGCTGCCCATCCAGGCAAGGTAAACTTTACTCGTCATAAGGAGACGTCTTCCCCGTCTCTGTCAGTCCCTGCATCCTTAAATGTCTCCAGTTGTCCTGAGTTCCCTCTGACTGTCTCCTTGGTGCATTTAAACCCCTGTTCCTCCCTGTCCTCATCGTCTGTTGTCTTCATCTCCATTTTCACTCATCATAATTTTACCATCTCTGTGCAAGTCTGCAAATTTCTTTATTAAATCATAAGATTCTTAAATTCATCAAGTCTCTCTGTGCCTGGGTCCTCGTCACAAAACATGACATCACTGTTTTGTACATTTTAACACAATTGAATCCCCACATTTGTGAAAGAAAAGAAAAAAGCTTTTTTGAAAAGTCTGTAACAAAACCATCAAATCAGATAAAGGTTATTTAAATGCTGCTAAAGAAGAATGGATTGGAATTTAAAAAAAATACATATTCTAATCTTAATTACTGGAGGAGAATAATGAATGATGCTCAAAGTGAGTAAAAAGTAAACTGAGTGCATTTTTTGGACAGAGATTCACTTTTAATGTGTATGTATAATATAATACAGATACATAGAAAATACACTGCAAAAATAGAAGAGTCCTTGAAATGTACAAAATATTATTACAAAATTAGACAAACTGAGACACCTTGGCCTCTGGTACAATGTATACAATGTATGAAAAGATCTTTACTGCAGATGCTATGACTCTGCAGATTTTTTCTTTTCTTTTAACCTATGTCGCCTCAGCTTGAGGTTGGTAAATCTGTCTATCACATTTTGGTGGTCAAGTCTCTCAGGCATCTCTTTCTCAACTGACATCACAGCCAGGTGCTGGAGTCTGCTTTGACCCATGGTCCTTCTCAGCCAGGTATGGAGCTGACTCAAGACACTACACGACCTTTCACAGCTACAGCTGCTAACTGGGTTTGTTAGGGCAACCTGAATAACAGTTTTCAGTGTGGGGAAGCTCTGATTATCCAGAAGATTGTACAATGTTAGCATATCTGGGATGGCACCAGCCTCACTCTTGAGCTTCAAAAAGTTCTTGGCAACCGTGACTTCCTCTGACTGATTCAATATGGTAATGCAGTGCCAGGGCTGACAACCCAGTTTGTTTTGCAGATTCTGTATAGCAGCTTTAATATAGGGAGAACACAACTTCCAGATTGTATGAGTAAAATTTGTTTGTTTGTTTTTTCTTTCTCAGTTTAACAGTTTCTGTTTTGCCTGTCACTGTTCCCTGTCTGTTTTCTTACCTGGTTCTTCCTGAACTTGTACTTTCTCCTCATGTTCCCCTCTTTCCTCTCTCCCTCTTTGGACTGACAATCATACACAAATAGATTGTATTCAATTAGATTAAAAAATACTATTAAGATCACTAATAAAAAAAAAGTCCTCTCTCAATGTACTTTCAACCAAAAGGCAAATAACCAGACCACATGTACATCTAATAAAGGATATAAATATTGAAACACTGATCCAACATTATCCTTTATTGATGGATCATTTGATCTTACACTTTTACCTGAATGTGGCTCCTGTTTTTGAAAAAACGTCCTCATATTCATTATGAACCTGGCTGTCTCTGTGCACACACACACACACACACACACACACACACACACACACACACACACACACACACACGTGACACACTGTAATGTGTGGTCACATTATGTGATTTAATTTTTGTATCTTGAATAAGCTTTTAGGTGTAGTTTTGTTAAGGAAGGGCCTTAATCTTGTGATTTTGTTGGAGATCCAACATGTGGTGCGATCCCTAGTTACGCCACAAGGGGGCACTTCCGCCCCAGTGAGATGGTTTAGTGTGACGCTACTGCTCGTCTTCAGATCTGGCAGAAGCGAGAGAGGAAACACACTACCTGTCGTCCGTCTCATGATTTATCTGTTTTTTTTCAGGTTAGTAAGTAATAAGGCCACACATGTGGTCCACATAATCTACATACCAAATAAGGGTAAAACCTGACCAGCAGTTTGTTTTGCTGGGATCTGTATTTGTCTGTTTTGCTCATTGAAATGTGTTACGATCGAGAGTGGGAGCTAGCTTAGCTCGCCACATCCTAGAGTAGCTGTTAGCTTTGTTGTTTTCTAAACATAAGGCACCCTCTTGTAACAAAAGTACACCACGGCTCCTGTATATTTGAGTTAATGTGTTCGCAGAGACAGTTTGATGTGTTGTCACTGTTATTGTCTAAAGTTAATGTAATAACCTATAATAATTCTAATCGCTCTGCAATGTTGATGTGGAGATTTCCACTACACAGATACACCATTAGTATATGGTACAGTACTGGAATGTTTGCTTTATCAAACGATGTGTGAAAAAAGCGTGATTAATAGCTCTTAGTAACAAACAACAGAGATGACTGTTTAGATTTTTGCTTATACTATTACTATACTATTTTAGTTTATTCTGATTTTGGGCTTTGGGAATGTGAGACAGAGATGTTAAGAAGTTTTTGCAACCTGTTGTGAACACATGAATGTGTTTAAATAGAGATCTGGCAGAAGCGAGAGAGGAAACACACTACCTGTCGTCCATCTCATGATTTATCTGTTTTTTTCAGAACCAGACATAATCTGTCAGCCGCCCTCTTGCTTGGGGTGTGTTACACACGCACACACACACGCACACACACAACAGGAGTTATAAGGTTAATGGGAATCCAGTCAGCTAGTTAGTACCTTGGGTTCAATATCGGCACATATGACAAAATAACCAGCTTCTCTCATCACATTTCAAACAGGTACAGATGATGTTAAGTTTTAGATTTTAAATAGGCTGTATAAATTTCAATGGGAGCAACAGGACGGTCAAATATCGCTGATTTTACTACAGAGCAGGACGGATTGTAGGGTAGCAAACATTGTCGGGAAACACGTTTTCAACCCTGCAGGTTACCTGGGGTAATGTTTTTCAGTTAAAAAGAAACACGGTCTGACTCCGACCTAACTATATAAAGAGTAACTGAAGGTTAAATGCAGCTAACATGTGCTGTTTTAAGCCAGCACTCACACCTCCGCTCCGCTGCGTCTCAGCCACTATTGCTCTGGCAGCAACCGTGCCAGAGCCAGGGCAGGGGAGAGGCGAGCTGGAACAAACCATTTTGGGAGGGGGGAGGGGTTATCTAAACTTTTGTTGTTAAAATCGCCCCTGGTTCCATCAGATTACTGATCAGTGACTAAAGTTTCATACAGATTGATTTAAAGACTTTATCACAGTAACAAATGCTTTAGTGCAGAGTTACTGACTGATAACCAGTGTGGATTCAGTCAATCAATAATCTATATTCATGTGGATCTGTCTTCAAACAGAGGAGTGATCAAAGTTTGTCCTAAAATAAGAGTTGAACATCTGGTACAAACATCACAGAGCAGAAACAACATCTTTCAAGTTCCTGACAAACGGACTCTGATGTGAAAAGTGAAACTTCCTTCTGTCTCTTTCCATGGAACACAGGATCATTTTTGTTTTTACTTTCTTGGTTAATTTACTTTAAATCTGCCATACAACTTCTCACAAACCACCAGGTTCAGGGAACAGACTGCTTCCTCTTAACTCCAGTACAGACATGATCCCATAAAGAAATCCAATCAGTTTTTCTATCATTCTGTGTCTCTATATACAATAGAAAGCACTTATTTGAAGTAAAAACATACTGTTGATAACAGTGTTAGTGTCAGCAGTCAGAGAGAGCTCCATTCACACCGAGCTGTGATTTCAGGGGAGGTGGACATATTTATTTATTTATTTTCTTTTTCCTTTTTTTCTCCTTCCCTCTTCCCTTCCCTCTTTTCTTTTCTCCTGTAAATAAATGATTCTAATGATTTTGTTCAGTTTTTGCTTAATATGGTTTCTTTTTTGTACTTTTAGGATTTGTGAGGAAGTTTTAAGACTGTGAGGAATGTAAGCATGTAAATGTAAACTCCACAGATCAACCTTTCAGAACTTTTGCGTATCTTTCTGATATTTACTGTTTATTTAAACCTCCACTGAATTAGAAAAATCACCTTTCTCAGCTCCGTCCCCTCCCTGAGGTCCCAGCATACGGGCTGGGTGTACTGTTCTCACACACAATGCAACAACAACCAAAAGTACCGCAAACGTGTATACCCAAGTCACACATCCAGTAGATAATTTATGCAACATTTGACAACTTTTGAGTAGCTGAAGACTTTTTTTTTCAATACTAAAACAAAATATGTTCTTCATGTCCATTTGAAAGCAGAAGACTGTAAGACCAGCTCAGCCTTTTTTTTCTCTGTCACACTCTTGGAAGCACACGTGCAAACACACACACAGACGCACATGCACACAGTCTCCTTTAGCCTCTCTGTGCCATAATAAGAACCTGTCAGCGCAGCACTGTGAAAACAAATTAGTCCAATGATTAATGAAAGGGTATTAGAGCCAGCAGCTCATCCTGCTGTGTAGATGGGACACCCAGTGCAGAACAGCATGTGGCATATACGGCCCATACACACTTAAACACACCTTTATTTCTCAGCTTATATTTTAAATATCAGAGACAAATCCTTTACAAATCAGCAGCAATATTTATATCGCATAATGTTAATATGACCACCGTTTTGTATCATCATTTGCAAGTGCAAATAATGCCAGATAAGCATTTATTTTTCAGTTTTTGTGTTAATCATTTGTTTCACTGTTTAAAGTGTTCCAAATCGTGTTTGGCCTGCTGCATGTGTCATGCTCCATACTATAGGGACATATTTTAAAATGCAACAACTGAATTAAAAGCTAACTGACAAAAATGAGGTGGACATATTTAAACATCATTAGCAACAGTACTAAGTCTCTCAGAGCACGAGACTGTTCTTTTCATCCGGATGTCCTTCAGCTGTGTTGTGTAGACAATCAAAGAAACTGAAATGACCTGTAAGCTTGTTACAGCTCCCACATCCGACTGTAAACACTGAAACCTGAAGTTCCAGTTTGACGATCATTCTTGTTTTTTTTCTGTAACAGACACGAAAAATTATTAAAAGGTTAAAATTCTTCTAAAGTTAATTCATATCTTTTTTGTCCAGAAAGAACACAGTGAACAGTAAGTGATTCATATAAGTTTCCATCTTTTCCTGCTCCCCACTTACAGCCTGTATGATCTGCTTCTTAATGTTGTTGAGTTAAATTGTTGTGACACAGTTTTTTCTCCTCAGTGAAGAGTGACTATTACAGGCGAACATAATCAAACACAGTTCAGCTGTGATGAAACTCCTACTCTGTCTGCTCTATCCTTCTTTCTGGTTTTATGTATACATCAGACAAAGTGTGAGAGTCAGATACTACTATTCTGGTCTGCTAACATGTTGTCTCTTTTCTCCTCAGCAAATTAAAATGAGGTGTTAACTTCAGGATAAACTTAATTAATCTGAATTTTAAACATGTTTAAACATTATTTTCTTGCTCACATAGATGGGGAAAAAAGAGTTCATCTGGACTCCACACCCCATGATTCAAAAACAACAAACACTGTATTATATTCTGATTCACAGTTAGTTTCTCCAACTAAAATAGAGCATTATATTACAAGATTTCTGGAAACTAGAAAAATCAGATGAAGACAAATGAAACAAGTTTGACACGTTTCATGGATCCTGATCATGTACAGACTTTACTGTGTAGAAATAGATCTTTGTTTTTATAATTTAATGTTAATTTGATTAAAGCTTTTGACCTTCATCATTGTTTGACTTCAGACTGGTTCAGAGTAAAGTTCTCTTGTTGTATCTGCCAGTGTGAACAGACATCTAATATCAGCCACACCCAGACTGCTTACTTTGTTTGGAGCATTTCTACTGCAAAGTTTCACTCTGTTTCAAGTCTATAGATGCAGTCACACTTTCTGTGAGAGATAAAAATGATCCTATTGACAACATGATTCTTTTTTTTTTTTGCTGGATGACTAGGTGTTCCTATTCATCGATGACTAACACGACCTGGATGACTGAGAAGCTCCAGTTTCAATTTCTTTATGAATCTTCTGAATTCTGACCTCTGAAGCATTCAAGCATGAAAGGGCTTCTAACTCGAGGATGAACGAGTGTGATGCTCATCTTTGTACACTTTAATTTCACTCTTTTTTATGCTCTGTTTTTTGTGGTGAAGCAATTTGTGATGGTCGTCTTGAAAGGTGTTCTATAAATAAAATGACATGACAGATGTTTAAACTGCATCTGGAGCTGCTCTAATACAACCAGCCTGTCATGGAAACACATCGTTTGCTCCCATTTCTCTTGTTGGATCCACAAGAAATGCTAAAAATAACAGCTGCTATGCATCAACAAGTCTCTGTGAAAGAAACAGAAACAAAGAGTTCTTGTTTGTGAGTTCAGGCAGTAAGTGTTCAGGCTGTGAAAAAACTAAACACTGACTGTTTCTGCCTTTTGATTTTCTGTATTTCTATGTGTTTTTGCACATTTCACTGCATGCATTTCACAGCAGACTAGAAACAAATGAGGGCTGGCTCCAGACTTTTGCACAGTACTGTAGATTCCCAAAGAGCCCCTTAACTCAGTCAGAGTGCACAGGAAAAGCTGCTCAGCACAAGCTGACCCTTCAAACTCTTTCACATGTATGAATGTGATGGAAGGTCAGAGGCGTGTGCTGATTCAAAGCTGCACTGCTGCTGTATCTCCACTGGGTTCATCTGTGATCTGAGAGGCTAGGCTACAGTTACTGAGCTAGACTGATGGCCAAACACAGATGTTGACCAGGGTTATGCACAATGTACAGAAAACTCCTTCTGAATGACT
The DNA here is from genome assembly GCF_057382275.1 of Copadichromis virginalis. Lineage (NCBI taxonomy): Eukaryota > Metazoa > Chordata > Actinopteri > Cichliformes > Cichlidae > Copadichromis > Copadichromis virginalis. Next base: position 26,863,124 of record NC_140620.1, on the reverse strand, counting down.
TTGCTCTTCCATATATTTATTCAGCACAGCAGCGAGGAAAAGATTCTCTAATCCAAACAAATCCCTCTCTCACTGGCTCTGATCTTTGCTGATCCATCTGTAGAAAAAAGAGGTGAAGAACTCCACCATCAGAAGAACAAATTAAACCTGAAGAGACACTTTTGTGTGTCCTACCAAACAAAGTCATCATGGAAACACAGAACTGTGTGGATGACAGCGCTCTGAAGCACTTGTTCCATGTTTGTTAGTATGAAGCAGAGGGTTACAGAACTCTATCTGCTAGCCATGCCTGTGCCTGCTTAGACTTAAACATAGACTTATAGAAAGAAATCTTTTGAGCTCAGGAATTTAGCAAGTGCCACGACAGGAAGCAACGATCATGAGCTGCCAGCTCCTGAGCAGCATCTGTCGTTGGTCAGGCTGGTCTACACCCCCATCCCTGAGTCCAGGAGCTTTACCTCAAACAGTAACCTCCTCCTTTAAATGCAGTCTAGTCCTGTTCAGGCGGCTCTCCCATGTTTGCCATGTGTGGAACTGGATTAACAAGGAATCCCAGAAACAGGAAATCTGTGTCACATTAGTAGTGATGACGTGCAAAGCAGCCGCTGATACACTATAGTGTACCTAACACACACTGTGTGACGACACTTGCTGTGTTTGCTGTTGGAAACATTACTGTACAGTGTTGTCATTCCACGTGAACAGCACACAGCCATTAATCACCACATCTTCTACATTTACACTATAATCAAACTGTATTAGCAGAACAAAAAAAAGCTGCTCCTCATTTTAACAAATGTCACTCTAACCCAAAAGAAACAGGAAAGTGCATCAATTCATTAGATGATAAAGACAATCAGAAACATGCATTTTACTGCTCAGAGCTGCATTTAACAACTTGTTATATCCAGATTGTTGACATGAGTGATGAAAGGTGTCCATGTGTTCTCAGAGCTCTGCTGTTTAGCCTTTAAACTGGAGCTTATTCCTTCTCCTGATTGGTGCTTGGTCTGTGAGCAACTTCCAGAACAATGAAATATAGTCAGACTGAGATCCACAACAACTCAGAGCTCATTTTTACTACAACTATGCTTTTCAGTCCCATCAGGAAAAGTTTGGCATCGTCTCCTCCTCAGTATCTGACTCGTGTTGTTGGGCCTGCGTCGCTCATTCTGCGCTTTTTTATCTCCTTCCTTGTGTTCTTTGTGACCTCCACAGCAGCACCAAATCCTGCAGATGATCCTGGTTTCATGGAGCTCACAGTTGCCAGTGTTGCATCCACTAAATCCTCTTCTGGCTCCGCCCTTAGCTGCCATGCTCTCATGAGTGTTTTGTGCATCACTGGAAATATGCACATAAGTGCATTAGTTTGCTAGTTTTAATGATTTTGGTTTGTTGGATTTACGGGTTTCAGCGTGAAAGTGAATTGAGCCTCGATGCTTTTAGAAGGATTCTGTCATGATCAGCAGCAGAGCAGTGAGCTTCCTTCATGGCAGCTATAACCAGCCTCATCTATATGTTAGAGAACAGGCACCTTTCCCTGAAAGCAGCGTGAGCACTCCTGAAGATCTGTTAGAGCTCAGACTATCAGAAGCCCTGAAGGTTTTTAAGAGCAGCAGGAGGAAATATGGCTGCAGGTGAGAGAAAAACTCTCTTTGAAACATTCATTTCATCAAATCCTGTTAGATCGAGTTTAAAATCACAGTTTAATAACGCACAGCTTTCCTTCATGTTTATAAGATTGGAGAAACCTGCAGTCAGCTGAGACTGAAGAAGTCACTTGGATGAGTGACTAAACATTTCTCCCACTGAAAACATTCAGATGAACAAAATCAACTTTTGAAAATTTACTTACCTGGATGATTGTGTAATAAAAATATGAACATGTATTTATAAGTTACACTTGTGTTATTTTATTATTGTTATATTTCTTATTGTGTTATTTATAAGTTGGTCCGTATACAGAATACTGAATGTAATAAACATCTAAGTCATGAATTATGATTCATTAGCGTTCTTCGAATCTAATCAGAACTACAAATGGGAATTCCTATATGAACATCTACATGCACAAGTTTCATACACTACTCCCAAAGCCTTACAGTACATGACACTGACTGCCAATACACACAACAACAATATATCACAAAACACCAAATGGGTTTAGCTTACAGCTAGCAAGTATGTAGCATAACAAGTAGCATTAGTAGCATGAACTAGCCACATAGCAAACAGGTCAATACACATTGCACTCCTACATCCACTAAATGTCCAAATGGCATAAAAGACTAAAACTGTCCTTTCCAGGTAGGGCTCCACGTCTACTCACAGTTCTTTAGCGACGCACACGACTCACACCGTGTGTAGACATCCACTGCTGAGTCAGTCTGCCAGGTGGCTTTTGCCCTGTGTTAGCTCAAATAAACTCTGATCACTGGAACATGTCCTCAATAGTGCAGCTGTGCTCTCTCGCCACAAGGGGGCTCCCCCACTCAGCTGACAGCCTTTCCAACAGATATGATTTTTACCTTATCTTTAAGCATACCCTTACTATTTGAATATAATTAATCTTGCATTGACAAGATGTCTGTGAAGGTTCTCAGTCATCCAGGTCATTGTAGTCAAAGGAGCTTGCAAAGAAAAGCATCTGGACTTCTTTAAGTTGCTTGAAGACGTTTCACCTCTCATCCGAGAAGCTTCTTCAGTTCTAAGATCAAATGGTGGGGAGTCCCAGATTTAAACCTAGTGGGAGTAACCCCCCACAGAGGGACAAAAGGACCAAAAAGAAAGAAGCCATCTATGTCCACTGTGAGCAACCATCTTGAACAGAGGCGGTGGTTTACGACACCAACTGTCTGCCATCTATAATCCAGTTTTGAGTTCCCTCCCCAGACGCCTTAATGCCCACTCACATCCTGGGCCATCTGACCTCAGGAATTTGCATGATAAGGTGGGGCCAGGTTTCACAATGAGCTCACCCGAAACCCTGGCTGATTGGGACCCACACCCAGTTTCACACCTTGGCTCAGGGGATTAGAGGATCATCAGGGGGTCCTTTTGTCCCTCTGTGGGGGTCACTCCCACTAGGCTTAAATCTGGGACTCCCCACCATTTGACCTTAGAACTGAAGAAGCTTCTCGGATGAGAGGTGAAACGTCTTCAAGCAACTTAAAGAAGTCCAGATGCTTTTCTTTGCAAGCTCCTTAGCATTGACAAGTACCATCAGACCACTCCCTAAACATACATAAGCAAACATTAATATTAACATTAAAGCTGTATAAAACAACAGCTACAGAAATGAACTTTATTTGGTCAAAAAAAAAAAAAAGAAAGAAAAAAAAGACTTCCAACTGTGGGGTCTCCAATGACCCTAAGTAAGCCCCGATAAAGAAGGGGGCTTCGAGGGGGGGCCTCTCTCACCTCTATGTGAGACAGGGCCTTCCTTTGCCAGCCGGCCAATGTCCATTCTACTAGCATAGGTAAAACATCCGCCTATTTTCAATTTCTGCATTGCCACTTCAGTATATTATTTCGAAATAAGAAGTCTTTACCAGGTTAGTTTCCTCAGAGGATATTTTAATTACATTAAACTCACCACCTGTTCTCTTTACTCCTCAATTTTTCGGTGTCCCACTCATTCTTACTCGGAGTCTTTCGTTATAATCTCGGGTCTGGTCTTTATTTACTTGGCTCCGTGTTTTCCTTTCTATGCACCACGATAAACGTCGGATCTGTTCCAGAAGCGTCTCCGGGCGTTTGATGATCGTCACCGGGAATCCACTCTTTACCATGTCATCTGTTGCCTCCTCCACCGAGCCGTATAGCACTGTTCCCTCAGTATAAAAAACTCTCATCTTTGCTGGAAAAGGAGTTTGGAATCGGATTTTCTTGTCTTTTAAAACAGATTTCACCCCTGCGTATTCCTTTCGCTGCTTTAAAATCTGTGGTGCATAATCATGATCCAAGTTAACTGTCTTGCCTTGGTAGTCAAATCCACGCTTCTGCCAGGTCAATTTCAATATTTCATTCTGGAACTAGACAGTTTGACAACAATTGACCGTTGCGTCGCTCCTGGCGGTGGTTTTGACATCAAAGCGTGATGTGCTTTTTCCACTCGTAGCTCAGCGGAGTCCAGCAACTCCAGATTCTGTCGTAATAAACTCTCCACAAATACGACCATTGATGTAGAATTGTCTTCCGACCCCTCCTTGACACCGTATATTCGAATGTTTTCTCTTCTAGACCATCCCTCCAGGTCTGTTAGCTTGGCATCCATCTCAATATGCAGTTTGAGCATCTCTGTTACTACTTCCTCATTAGCTTGTACTTGGGTTTCAACATCCACAATTCTTTCTTCTACCTCTTCCACTCGTTGGTTTTGTTTATTTCTTCTCTTTCCTTCCCCGAGAATTAAGGGAATTCAGAAGAGATAACTGTGCACAATTGAATGAAATCAGAGAGGTGTGTCCTATTGCTAGCAAGGGGATGATCTCAGAGCAGCATCTCTGCCCTCGTCTCAGACCACCACTCCAAAGAACCAGCATCCCCCTGCAGTATGTGCACGTGAGTGAGTGTGTGTGGATGTGGGTGTTTGTGTGACTTCCTGCTGATCACAAAGGGTCATCTCCCCTTACGATGCTGGGGGGGGGGGGGGGGGGGGGGGGGACAATAGAAACAAAGAATGTCTTTGGAGTTGCCTTGTGTAGCTGTAGGCATTGTTCTAAATATGTTTTTTGTTGTTTTTGAACTTTCAGTGACAAATTTAGTTCTAGGACTTGTTCTGAATAGTGTTTGTTGCAATGTTTGTAGACACTCCTCGTTCCCTCCCACATGTAAGAGCGGACAGCCTCCATTTCCTGTTGATTAGATCAGAGGTCAGACTAGTTTCACTTTTACAACAGACAAAGCTGCAAGTCTTTCTTACTAAGAAGAGAAATGACGCAGAAGGAAATTAAAATGGATGAAGAAAACATTTCTTGTTTAAGCTGTTTGGATCTACTGAAGGATCCGGTGACTATTCCCTGTGGACACAGCTACTGCATGAACTGTATCAAAAGTCACTTTGATGAAGAGGACAGGAAGGGAATCCATAGCTGCCCTCAGTGCAGGACGAACTTCATGCCAAAGCCTGTCCTGGAGAAAAACATTATGTTAGCAGAGTTAGTAGAGGAACAGAAGAATATCTCACCGAGAGTTGCTGAAGTGGATGTTTTACTGTCACCAGCAGAGCCAAAGACCAGAGCTGGATTCTTAAAATATTCACATGAAATCACACTGGATCCAAACACAGCAAACAGACATCTGTTATTATCTGAGGGGAACAGAAAAGCAACAATAATGAGACAAAAACAGTCTTATTCTGATCATCCAGACAGATTCACCGGATGGCTTCAGGTCCTGAGTAGAGAGAGTCTGACTGGACGCTGTTACTGGGAGGTGGAGAGGAGGAGGAGTTGGTGTTGCAGTTGCATACAAGAATATCAGCAGAGCAGGGAGCTCAAATGAATGTAAATTTGGATTCAACGACAAATCTTGGTCTTTACATTATGATTCAAAGGGTTTTCAGTTTTGGCACAATGAAGTCCAAACTGTCCTCTCAGGCCCTCGGTCCTCCAGAGTAGGAGTGTACCTGGATCACAGAGCAGGTATTCTGTCTTTCTACAGCGTCTCTGAAACCACGACTCTCCTCCACAGAGTCCAGACCACATTCACTCAGCCGCTCTATGCTGGACTTGATTTTTTGGATCATGAAGATACTGCAGAGTTCATTACACTGAAATAGACAGAAGCCACTGATGGACAATTGGTTAAAATGTGTGTTTTATTTTCCACTTTTTTTTGTCTACATCATTGTTGAGATGGGAGTTGCTGAGAGCTCACAGTTGTGCTGTTTTTACTTTGCACGGAGATCACCTGTCAGTCACACTGAATAGCTGTTCCTTTGACCTTTTGTTATCCGTTTTCTATATTTTCCTAATATTATGTTTATATGCCATTTAAATGTTGTTCTTGTACTAATTAAATGTTAAATATATCAAAAAGAAGTCAAAGTGGCACCAAAAAGTTATTTAACAGTAAATTCAGAAGGTCATATTCATAATAAAAAATAACCTCAGTTTGTAAATGTCAAAACAATAAAAGTATTGTTTTGAGAGAATAAACTCACAGATCAAATGTTAGATACTGAAACATTATTTCAGTCCTTCCAAGATACAGAGTTATAATAAAAGTTTGCCAGTTATCTGTCCTGAGTCTGACCGCTCTTACATCTGTGTTCTTCATTAACGTCTTGTCTTCAGGCTTATAATTTGGCCGGTTTCTCTTAAATATTTGTGAACTAAAGACAGCTTCAACCCTCTGTGTGTTGACCGCACTGCATTTTCTTGTTAGTAATAGCAACACCATTGTAACAACAGAAATACTAATTAGTTAGATTACTAGTTACTGAAAAACATTTAACGCCATTATTCCCATTTGTGCGAATTTACAAAACATTATGTAAAGATTGCTGGTATTTTTGTGCCCTTAAAAAGTGGAAATAATGATGAGAGCTGAATGAATGATAGTGACACGCAGATCTCGTTTTCACTCGTCTGTATTGAGTGTTACAAAAACAACACAACCCAAACCATATTCTCTCTGCATGGATACACTCAGTCTCAGGACCACAGTTTCCAAACTAAGTTGCCCTGTTTTAACTTATGAGAGTATTTAGACGGTGCACAACTTGAACTGTAACATAAGGTAAATACATCTTTTTAACTCACATATGTTAGCTGACACATTCTCTGACTTTCAACAGTAATGAAATAATACTTTATGCGCTGTATATGTCTTTCAGTAGTTAACTTAAATACAGATAGTGGCAGAAAAACTGTCATTCAATAAGGCGGGACACCAGTGAAAGCTAGCTTAAACAGCAACGGAGTTCACCTGAAACTTCTCAGCAAAAACTGTCCACAAGTCACCTCTTTCCTTACAATAAACAATGATGGTGGGCTAATAGTCAACTGTAATACACAGAGTTCTGTGCGTGCAGTTACCTTAAACAGGGGAAACGGTGAGGAGAGATGAATGATGATACTGACACAAAGCGCTGGCTTTCACTCGTCTGTACAGAGTGAAGGACAAGAGGCGCGAATCCCTCTAGTGGAGCCCTGAGGAATTACCAATGGATCGATGCACAATCAATCCAGGACATTGTTCCTTCTCGAAAATTGAAAGATATTTCACGCACTGTTATTTATAGAAGGCTTCACACTGTTCCTGCTAACCATAAATATTGTTCCTAAAGTTTTATCCAACTGTAGACAGATTTCTAAACTCCCTTTTACTTAAGTCCTGTTGAAACTTGTATTAGAAAAAATATTACAAATTATTTAAAGTTATAAAGCACAGCACAGAACTGAAATGGCACAGTAGTTAACTTTACAGTTAGGCTGGGGTACAAATTTCCTCATAAAAACCCTGCTCTTATGTGGAATGACTCAGGGGTCCATTCTTGGCCCAGTATTTTTTCCCTCAATTTATGGGTTCATAAAAACCTTTATAAAAGTGACTAAATGCTAGGTATAATAGGTATTTTTGTCTGCTTTGGATTTTACTTCTACATTTCACCTTTAAAAACCGTTTATCTTGTCTTGTTTGGTATCATTCTTTTCAGCACACCTTAACATGTCAAAATTTACAGCTATTTTTTCATTTTGAAATACTATATTAAAACAATTGATCTCAAATCAGACAAAAAACATTAAACTCGAGTATAAAAAAGTAGAATTTTTTTCCACTAATAGAAAGCCAAGGTTTTTGCTTTCTGGGTTTTTTTTTGTCACAAACAGAGAATACTTTCAAGTGCTTCCCTTCCCGCTGTAAACACAACATTAGTATTCAGGAAAAAAAACATTGCGCATATTTTTAATCATAACTCTGGTTTTATGTGGCCTATCAACACAATTTAAAAACTGGTAGTTTGAAGTCCACACTTTTAACACAGAAATGGAGAAACCTCTTCTGTCCGCCGATCCAGGAACTTGAATTCTTTGAATTTCAGGATACTTTTTCTTAATAAACGGTAAGCATTATACATATTGTCCTTACAGAGGTGGTTTCTCTTCTCGCAAGTGAAGTAGATTTTTTGAAGGCGTTTGTTTTTTTCGAGGTCGCGGATGACGTCAGGAGAAGGTGATTGGTCACTTGCAATGTTGAACCTGGAACAACATTATTTATGATGACGAGGGAACAACACCAACACAAGGATATCAGATCGTCTGGACACTCAGGGTTGTCTTGGGTAGCATCTTGTTGCTATGTCATCTTACAGTAACTTGGTCAGTAGTTTACCATGACTACTTTATTCTTCCTCAGCCAATCAGCAGCACTTGTGCAATTGTAACCTGTTGTGTATATAAACCTTCATTAACTGGTTTGAGAAATCCTTTAAACCAGTGACAGGAAAGTTGGATCACAGTGGTAATTATTAAAGGACACTGATGTTTGATGTCTCATTTAATTCGTCATCTGTCATTGAAATTATCAGAGGAGGCCTGAAAGGCTCACACTAGCTGTACAACCACTCACAGCAGCCCATTCATTCATTTTCATTACTGGATACCATGACACTGGATTGCCCAATCAAATCTCTTAACTTGACCAGCCCATCCCCAGCTTGTAGGAAAAGTTCAGTGTGGAAGAAGTGGTGAAAAGATTGAGCTGAAAAGCTGAGCGAAAACAATAAACAGAAACTACAACTATTAGCCAGACCTTACAGTCACACAGCAAATCAAGGATTAAGGTCAAATGATTGGCTGCTTTCACCATGAGCCACTGCTAATTTTTAAAGTGTAGCATTTAATTATTGTCAAATGCTTTTAAAAAGAACAATCACTGCTTGTTGTTTTAAAACTGATAACTTAAGCATGTTGATTGACTCATCTTCCTTTCCGCCTGCCTGGAGGCTCCCTTAACATCTCTCTCTGCCTCCTAACAAACCTTCCCCCTCTCATCTCGCTTCATCTTTGGCCTACAGTAGCACAGTTTCCACCAACACCTTGCTGGCCAACAGAAACTCGTACCTTAAATGAAATAAATGATATGGAGCACTCCAATCATGCTTTCAAAACTACAGCAACTGTTAAAGAAAGAGGTGATAAACATGCCCCTGCGCCCGGTTCTTGTTGAAATGAGTTACTAACATGATTTCCCCTTCATGTATGGTGATAGACTGGCCAAAAATATTAGGAATGCTCTGGAATTTCTGATGAAGCCAACAGTAAGTGTTGCTTTAAATCGGGGGTATTCAACAAAAATGAAAAGACTTCTTACTTCTTAATGCAAAGGTTCAGATGATCATTATTCTAAATATTTAATTACTTTAAATGATTTGATTTTATTTATTTTATTTACTTGTAATATATATTGTATTATGCATATTATATTTTAAATATAGAGATAAGAAAAATCATTAGAAAAAGTTGTTATTATTGGTATTATTAGTATTATTGCATATTAATGATGAAGGAACTGACCTCACAGGTCACAGAATCAACTTTTTGGTAACAAGTTAATGTGGTAGTTCAACAGTTTAACCAGCAGAGGGAGCCAGATAAGCTGTTTTGAATTCAACACTAACAGGCAGAGGGGGAGGAGGAGGGACTGTTGCCGTAGTAACTGAATCTACAAAAGTCAGTAAGTGTTTGTCTTAATTAAATCACACTTAGCTGTTAGTGTTCATCTTCAGGCACTGAATTCACTTACAAGAAACAGTCCAACAGATTCACACAAGGGGAACATGTTCGCTGTTTTTTCTGCAGCTGTGAGGACTGTTAGCCTGGACATAACAAGCTGTGTGGCTGCCCCACTGTTCAAACTTCAGGTTCCGAGTACCAGTTTTAGTTTTAGAGCTCAGCAGACCCAGTAGCTCATCACCACTGCTCCTCCATAACAACAGTGGTGAGGCTGAAGGGGACTGGAAAATAATGTACATGGAAAAGAATCGCTGTAAATAACACTATATAATGTTTGATGATAATACGGTCTGAAGGTTAAATAAACATGTTTACTGCCTGGTATAACACTTGGTTTCGTCTCTGGGGATAGAATTGTGTCCACTTTGACTTGTGGTAATTAAAGTGGAATTTTTCACTTGGTTGATTTGTTGAACTTTCTTAAATCTCTTCTTTAAACACAGTGTCATCTGATTGTATTTACTGACCATTTTAGAGATTTACAATCAATAACTGGGAAACAGGAAGCATTTCACACTCTGCTACCGATGAGTCTCATGGTGCTTTCACCACAAGTTTTTTAATAAAAATAATAAAAATCTACAAAAACACACGAACATAATTTATTAGTACAGTAAAATCCTAAAAATTCAGTTAAATTTCTAAAAAACAAGAAGTGTTCATCCAGGAACCTTTAAATGGTCTTCAGATCCCCAGGCCTGCATAAAGCACCAGGACGCAACTGCTGTTGTGTTCATTTGCTTATTAAAAAATTGAATTAAATTGATTAATGATTATTAAATAAACAATTATTATGCAGTCAGCATGGTGGCATGGTGGTTAGCACTGTTGCTGCACAGCAAGAAGGTCCTGAGTTCAATTCCACCATCAGGCCGGGGGCTTTCTGTGTGGAGTTTGCATGTTCTCCCCGTGTTTGCGTGGGTTCCCTCCGGGTACTCCGGCTTCCTCCCACCGTCCAAAGACATGCAGCTTGTGGGGATAGGTTAATTGGATAATCCAAATTGTCACTACGTGTGAATGTGCGAATGAATGTGAGTGTGAATGGTTGTTTGTCCCTGTGTGTTGGCCCTGCGACAGACTGGGGACCTCTCCAGGGTGTACCCTGCCTCTTGCCCTATGACAGCTGGGATAGGCTCCCGCGACCCTGAAAAGGATAAGCGGAAGCGAATGGATGGATGGATAGTTCCTCCTTACATTTCCAAAGCAGACTTGTTCCTTTAAGTTCATCTAGTGTTTATACTCAGGGATTAAAGTGGGCTGGAGTTATGGTTGTGGTACTTCAGAGTAGCTAGTGTGTTGTTGTGTCCGGGGAAAACAGGTTAGTTTGCATTCATGTGGTGAATTCACTATAAAACACTGTTGGACAGCTTATGGTTACATCAAGTGTGGCAGAAATGAATGTGCATTTAAGATAATGATGCTTAGATTACTTAACTGAATTGAAACTTTGTATGAGCTGTATACTGTCTAGTGTGAAGCCGCATAGTGGCTGTAGCTCAGGTGGTAGAGCAGGTCATCTACTGATCGGAAGGTTGGTGGTTCGATTCCTGGCTTCCCCTAGTCTGCATGCCAAATATCCTTGGGCAAGATACTAACCCGAAATTGCTCTCCGATGCATTCATCGGAGTATGAATGTGTGTGAATGTCAGTTAGAAAGCACCTAGAAAAAATGTGCTGGTGTGAATGGGTGAATGCACAAGTTGTGTAAAGCGCTTTGAGTGCTCAGAAGAGTAGAAAAGCGCTATATAAGAACCAGTCCATTTACCATTTACCATAGTGTGAGTGTAGGGGATGGACATCAGATATGATAGCTGGTGAAACTGTGTACATGTTGTTAAGTTCAGTTGTGTAAATCCACAAAGAGCAGCAGGTCAGCTGATTGCAGCCTTTACACTAAGAAAACTTTATGAAGCTTACATCAGAAATTATTGTGGGCCATCATTTTTTCCCCACACTGAGCGCCATTACTAATTTTAGAGTTCCTCCACCACTTCAACCCCTGACTGCGCATTTTCCTGTTTAGAGGCAAAGTCACCCTCTACAAAGTAGGCAACAGGAAACAGTTATTGTTTTGAAATCTTTCAAATCAAAATAAGCACATTCATTAGAATTAGAATTTAGATTAGAATAATATTTGTATTCTTGTGCACTGATAATATTTTCTGATTATATTCTTATATTAATATAGCACAAGCTTTAGTTACCTTGTAACCTGTAAACTGTACCTTTTCACTTTTACTCAAAGAAGTTGCTTCAGTGCTTTTACTGGAGAATATTTTTTAAAAACACAGGTATCTGTACTTCTACTTAAGTAAAGAACGTCTGTACTTTTGCCCCCTCTGATGGTGTGTGTAACTCATTACTATCATCTTCACATCATGGGGTGTTTTTACAGATACTGGGTTTTATTTAGAGGCAGTGCCTGTGTGGTTATGACTGAATATGTACTGTTAACAGTAATTTTGGGGAAACTCCAGAACTGACACCCTGTTATGGAACCATAAGTCATAACAAGATGATGAGCTTTGGTACTGTAGTGAGGACAGTATGCACATGTTCAGATGCTGTGTAGGTGTTCAAGTCTCTGATTTTGATTTATCCAGAAAAAAAGATTCTGCTGTTGGAAGATTATGTCAATTGTATTTGACTTTTTTGCGGGCAAGCCCCTCCAAAGTCTCCCGCTGCCCATCTTAATGTGACCAGAGGTACAAAACAACAGAGATGCTTCTGTGTGCACAGGTGCTCAAGTGTGAACTCAGAGCAACAATTAAAACAAACACACTCCAGATGAACCTGCTGTGATTCATGCAGATGAATCAGGATGTTGTTTATGGTGTTTTTATTCTCCCTGTTTTTCCTTTGCAGCTCCCTTTATTATGTGTTAGCTGCTTAAGTGCTGGTGTCCTGGTTCTCTCTGCGATTCTCCTTTAGTTAAACAAGCACGTCTAATGTTTCTGCTATTAGTGATGTGTTTTAGCAGGACAGAAAAAAAAGGTCATTACTTCTGTTAAATCTCTTCGATTTTGTTCCTCATTTGCATATTTTCTGCTTGGCTGCAGAAGCTGAAAGCGAAACAGTCACTGTGTGCCTGCACTAATGTTTCCCTGTGATGCTTGCAGTGGTGTTTTTGTGGACTTTTATGGTTTTACAGCTTTACAGCCTATCAACACGACTGATTAGAGAGGGATTGTAGATGGTGAGGTATTTAGTGAAGACCTTACATGTTGTTTCAGTAACAATTAAATTCACCCTGATTATTTTCATCTTGTTTTTACTGCAGCTGTAACATTTGTAAAACGACACTGAGAGAGAGCCTGTTTCTGCATCTTTGTGCTGCTCTTACAGGAGTTAAATGTTCAGATGATGATTCCAGCTGTTCTTCAACCTGCAGAAACCATCATAAAGCTACTACATCTGGATTAGAACAAACCAGTGTTTTTAATATCAGTTTAGTCAAGTTTATTGTTTCTGCCCAGGGTTCAGGTACAGAAATGGTCGTCTCAGAGATGACAGTATCTCAAACTAGCAACGTCAAAACAGAACAATAAAATAAATACATGCACATCTATGCAAAACAAACAAATGAGCCAGTTACTGATCTGAAACATAGTTAACAATGTCCATGAAAAAAAAAATCAACAGCTCGCACACTACAAGTTTCCAACTTTACCAGTTGTTTTGCAAATGTTTCCAGCACTCGTGATCTTCGTCGGACAATAACACAAATCAACGCCATTGTAACATGACAAAAATGCATTGAAAAATTCAAAAAGGAAGAAAACTCCAGCGCTATCTTATTTAAAAAAAATAGTTCCACATGTTTATTAAAGAGGAAAAAGAAAACTACTGTAATTTAATACAAACAACTGAAACATACAGGATAAAAGCCAGGTGAACAAAATCCAGAGAAAATCCAGGGAACAGACCTGAGAAACACAGATATGTGCACCAAAAACAGTATGCAGTACCATCATAGACAGCCATATAACAACTAGAAGTAGACATAGTAGAATACACAGAAAAAAAAAAGACATTGGTAAGGGAACACTAATAGAAATGATAAAGTAACAACTTTGATGACGTTTAATTAACTGTTTAATAACTGTGTCACCTGATGGTGACAGAAGATCTCCTGTTTGACTGATATACAACATTCACTAATGTTTTCTCTGGGCTACTCCATGAGACACACTGGTTTTCTACTGAACATTACATGAGTCATATTGATATTTTCTATGAATTTGCATCTTCTGCACTGGTGTTAGATAGTACCTATTAGTTGTGTGTGTTTCTTTCCCTGTGATTATTATTATTATTACACACACACACACACACACACACACACACACACACACACACACACAGACACATGCAGTGTTGTAACCTTCTGTGACCATGAGAATAAAAGGCTGCAATAAAGGCTGTTTATTTATTTTATTTTAAGGTGGATAAGCTACCTGATTTCCCCACCAGTTTTTAATTTTTTTTAAGGAGGTCTGGTTTGTCCGCCAGTTTTCAAGGAGGTTTAAGGATGGTTTCACCACCGAAAGGAGGTTTTTTTCTCCGCCACTGAGGACGTAAAGTGTTTGGTTTTGTATGTAAGGAGGATAGAGCTCTCACTGGTGACTCTGCTTTAAGGGAGATCATAGGCCTATTTTGTGTGTGAACAAGTGTGGGCCAGACGTGGTCTGTGTGCGGCTGAAAGTTGTCTTGTTAAGTGTAAATGCATTACTAGTCCCTAAGGACGCTAAGGACCCCAAAGCGCTTTACACATTTAGTCATCCACCCATTCACACACTGGTGATGGCTGGGGCGCACTGACAGAGGCGAGGCTGCTGGACACTGGCGCCACCGGGCCCTCTGACCACCACCAGTAGGCAACGGGTGAAGTGTCTTGTCCAAGGACTCAGCAACCGAGACTGTCCAAGCTGGGGCTCGAACCGGCAACCTTCCGATTACAAGACGAACTCCCAACTCTTGAGCCATGATGGGGAATAAACTGAGTAAGTAGTAAGTATGCCTTGAAAGGGGATGGAAAACATTGCAAAGTATTCACCAGGCAGCACGTAATATGTAGATCATTGAAGGAAGAAAAGAAGTGAAATTGTGCGCAAAGCAGTGTAATGTGTCTGAAGTCACTGTGTGTGTGAACCACAGAGAGGTGTGAAAGTGTGTGGGTGAGAATAGTCTCCAACGGGGGAAGAGGTGATTCTGCAGGTCAGCTTCTACCCCAGTGGACAGAAAAGAAAGAAAATAGTTGTGCTGTTGATGAAAAAAAAGGAATTGATAAATGAAGAGCTCAGCCTAAGGCAACTTCAATCTCACTTTCTGTTTTAAAGAAAGGAGAGTTCAAAAACCAGAGAGAGAGATGTGTGTTGTTTTAGGCGTCTCTCTATTGTGAAAACAGGGTTAGCAGAGGCGAGGGTGCCGGGTTAGCCTCGCCACTGCCTCTGCGAGGCTAACCCGGCCTAGCAGAGGGTGTGACTTGCAGGTGAAAAGCAGACCAGGATCAAATTTCCACATGCAGCAGTTGGACGACAATTATAGGTTAACATCATTAGAAACACCCAGGCCGAGTCTTGGCTGAATTGTGTTTACAGGTTAACTCCTATGTGTTTCTCACCCCGAGAAAGCAAGCTCCACGGAAGCTAACCTCTGCCTGAAGACAAGGAGTGCAGTTCTAGAACAATGAGATGGATATCAAGAGCTCACAGCAGGTCAAGAGACAGCAGTATCCTGAGCAGAGAGGTCCAGCAGCGCTTTGGGCAAACGGCATCAGAGAGAAAGAAAACCCATCACCTGACTGGATGGACATGTGTTTCCAGCAAGCTACAACTTCACTGTGTGAAGATGACTTTTGAGGAGACTGTCTGAGTGACATTTGCCACTTTTGGAGTGAAATGCCAAGATGAGACAGTGGAAAACACAGGCCAAAGCTGAAGAGAACTGACTGCCATTGGACTGCAGAGTGGGAGAGGAGAACAGAGTGGAAGAAGCAGGTGAGTGTACAGAGGAATGCTGTTGTTTAGTGTGGGAAATCAAAATTTGGGTTAGCAAACCTGTGAAAAAGGAAAATAACTGCTTTAAGTGGGAACATTTGAGGAGTCTGAAGCACTACAAAATGAAAAAGGTACACAACAAAAACACAAACGGAAAATGTATTAATCCTACTAACCCTACATACACATATAATGAAACTCATGAAGACCAGACAGCATCTTAAGCATGTGATTCTGTTTGTCATCTTATCCAAGTCACTTAGATGAGAAGTGATACATAGACTAGTGGACTAATATTATGGGAGGACAGATGATTGCATCAAAGCTGGGGGAAAACAGAATGCTGATGAGGGGTCTTGAAAGAGTGAGCTGGGCGAGCTAATAGGTTGTTGAGTTTCTGAGGTGTGTGAAGAAGTTTTAACATGGCACACATCTGATTACATGAGAAGAAACTTATTATGTGAAAAGACATCAGGGTTATGTTGTATGTTGTGTGTCGCAAGGTGTGTGGCTGATGGATGAATGCTTGAGATTAATCTGGCCGATGATTTGTCTTTTGTTACAAATTTGAACCTGACAATTAGGTTTGGTATGATTTACCCTCCTGGGACGAAGAGCATATGTCATGACTTAACAAGGCTTTTCTTTTCTCCTTTTTATTTTGTTACAACTTGCCTAATAATTCTGCACTCCCTGTATGTGCTGCGGCACAGTGGTTGGAAACACTGATTTAGAGTTCAAGGAGATGTTAGTGACATCAGAGCCGTACGTATTAGCAGGTACACGTCCCTCACTCGTCCTCAAAAGCAGATGCAACAGATGTTCCTGCCTTGGTTTGAAGACACCTGCATGCATACTTAGAAAATCCATCTGTACATGTCAGTAAGTGTCTCACATCATCGTTACTAATGTGTCTGTCATCACTATAACTGCATGTGTACAATGTGGAAATTGATGTTATGTAACGATGATACAAAAACAATATCAGAACATAATTTGATTCAGCAAATCCTATTTATTAACAACTATTAGTATGAATAAAACATTCTGTCATCTTTTAATAGCAAAACACATTAAAGCAGACGTGTGTCCAAACCTCCTCCACTAACACATCCGTTTCTATGGTGCTGTCATCAGCTCGAGGCACAGCGGCACCCTTACTAACTCCATCAGGCACATTTAAGTCACTACAATCTTTTCATAATCCCCCATCGTTCAAGAGTCAGGTATCTCTGAAGGTTTCCAGAGTACTTTTTCACACACATCCAAGTCATGTAGTTGCAGTACCTCGACCGCAGCATTGTCCAACTCATTCTGAGTCGCTTGTCTGATGGATCCTGTGTTCTGCTGTTTTAACCAGTCCAGCTGGTGCTGGAGGACCGAACACTGGTGATGGACTGCACTGTGCTGAGACAGATTTTGTGTTATAGGCTTCATGTTATGGACGCACAGTGTGAGCACTCAGGTCGCATCAGAGCATCGGGCCGTATAGTGTGAGACCTGCATCGTGACCTACAAACTTCTAACCCCTGTGATTCACTCATACAGACTCAAACATGCTGAATATGAAGAGTAGTATCATTTAAACTCACATGATTATCAGCCATAAGAACAAATTCAGATTTATATTGATGTAAGGTATATAAATGTAAGTACAGTTTGAATCAGTGCAATATTATTTTCACACATCAATGGACCACTGAACTTCTCAGCTTCTAAAATGTAAAGCCTCATTTAGAAACTACACAAGTACATATAATGGTCAGGGATCAACATGAACCTGTCTTCTCTATTTGACTTTAATCAACTCTGCAGTGGCTTCAAACCCAAGCCAAAGTCCAGCATAGAGCGGCTGAGTGAATGTGGTCTGGACTCTGTGGAGGAGAGTCATGGTTTCAGAGACGCTGTAGAAAGACAGAATACCTGCTCTGTGATCCAGGTACACTCCTACTCTGGAGGACCGAGGACCTGAGAGGACAGTTTGGACTTTGTTGTGCAGAAATATATATCTGTTTGTGTCACAATATAATGCCCAAGATTTGTTATTGTTTCCAAATCCACATTCATCGCCCATCCCTGCTCTGCTGATATTCTTGTATGCGACTGCTACACGAACTCCTCCCCCTCTCCACTCCACCTCCCAGTAACAACGTCCAGTCAGACTCTCTCTACTCAGGACCTGATAATAATAAGTGAATCTGTCTGGATGATCAGAATAAGACTTTTGTTGCTTCATAGATGTTACTTTTCTGTTCCCCTCAGATAATAACAGATGTGTGTTTGCTGTGTTTGGATCCAGTGTGATTTCATGTGAATATTTTAAGAATCCAGCTCTGGTCTTTGGCTCTGGTGGTGACAGTAAAACATCCTCTTCAGTGACTGTCAGTGAGATGTTTGTCCATTCCTCTCTCAGAATGTCCTGTAGTTTATCTCTGGTCTCTGACACAGCTGCTGTCACATCCTCAAAGTAGCTCAGAGGACGAATATTGATGCTGGATGAGTGTGTAGACTCACTGAGTGCTGACAGTGAGGGGTAGTTGTGTAGAAACTGGTTGTGATCCTCTGTGTGTGAGAGCTGCTCCAGCTCGCCGTCTTTCCTCTTCAGCTCAGCGATCTCCTGCTCCAGCTTCTCCTGAAGCTCTTTGACTCGACTCACTTCAGTTTCCTGCTGGGATCTGACCTGCTGCTTCACATCAGAGCTTCTTTTCTGGAGGAGACGGATCAGCTCAGTGAACATCTTCTCACTGTCCTCCACTGCTTTATCAGCAGAGCCATTGATGGCCTCCACCTCCTGTTGAAGCAGCTTCACATCTTTCTCTCGCTCCTGGATTCTCTGCTGGATGTTTAGTCGTCTCACCTCGAGCTCCTTCTGCTTCTCAGTCCTTTCTGCTGCAGCTGGGACTGTTTCATGGCCTTTATGTTCATCCACTGTGCAGAGATAACAGATACTCTGCTGATCAGTACGACAGAAAATCTTCATCACCTCATCATGACGAGAGCAGATGTTCTCCTGGAGCTTCTTGGAGGGGGCCACCAGCTTGTGTTTCTTTAATGGAGCTGCATCATAGTGAGGTTGGAGGTGTTTCTCACAGTAAGAGGCTGGACAAGATAAACAGGACTTGATGGCTTTCAGCTTCCTCCCAGTGCAGACATCACAGGCCACATCTTCAGGTCCAGCATAGCAGTGATCAGCTGGAGCAGCTTGGAGTCCAGTCTTCTTCAGCTGCTCCACTAAAGCTGCTAACATGGTGTTTTTCTCCAGGACAGGCCTCGGTGTGAAAGTCTTCCTGCACTGAGGGCAGCTGTGGATTCCCTTCCTGTCCTCTTCATCCCAGAAACCTTTAATACAGTTCCTGCAGTAGCTGTGTCCACAGGTTGTAGTCACCGGATCCTTCAGTAAATCCAAACAGATGGAACAAGAGAAGGTTTCTCGGTCCAGCTGAACTCCTTTCTGCGCCATTTCTCCTCTCAGTGTCAGTGACTGTGTGAGTTTCACTTCCTTATAACTGAAACTAGTCTGAGCTCTGATCTCAACAACATGTTTCTGCAGTGAATGGAGCCTGTCAGCTCTTACATGTCACCACATGTTGGTTACACCCATCTTCAAACTGTAGATCTGAAGGGGAGGGAACGAGGAAACACGTGGACAGAGAGGAGGTGCTGTGTTTAAGAGCAGGAAGAAGAGGGAGGGTTATCAGGCTGTGCTTCACTCCAGGAAGAGGAGCAGTTAGAGAGTGAAACTGTGTGTTTAACCATTTTTTATTTACTGCTTCTTCTATATAAATAATTTTTAAAAATCCAGCTTTAATGAACACTGGACAGAAACGTCTCAGGTAACAATAACTGTCAGAACAGCAGAGGCTGCTGACCTAATCAAAGCATATGTGGAGAGCAGGGTTAGGTTAGCAGACATATGCTGGTTGCTTTTATTTATTTATTTATTGCTTTTATAGGTAGTAATCGATGTTGCTGTAACAGGATGAGAACTAGATAAATGCCACTGCATTGCTTTGAACAGTCAGCAGAGTCTGCACATATAATTACAGATATTCCTGCAAAAAGTTAATTACTCAAAAGAATCTTGCATTTTAGTTTTGCATTTATAACAGCTGCTGCAACAGAAATAACCATGTTCTTTACATTAAAATAGCAACAAACCTTTCTGGAACAACTTTCAAGGTTCATGGCGAAGACAAAGATCTAATGACATGAAGACTCCAGTGAAACTTAAAGTATTAGGAACCAGTTTTAATGCGTGACCAACACATTTCCCCCTGTGGCCTTCACCAGGGTCATTGCTAAATACCCTTGTGATTGTGAAAAGACTACTGGTCAAGTCAAAAAGGAGTGTATGGTAAAATGACCAATGACCATGTGACAAGATCAAGCAAGCATTTTTCTGATGTGTTCACCGCTCAATGGTTTGTTGTCATATTGAACAAAATATTAGGTTCTCTTTGTATATTACACTCAGGCATCAGGAAAGAGTGGTAACTAGTTCATAGTTTTTAGCTAATGACATGTCAATCACAAGACATTGCTCAGAAAACGTGCAGATTCTCAGCTAGATCCACCTTCCACTCTTTACTTACAGTTTCACAACAGCAAACAAACACACAAATAAGTTGAAGTAATTGTTTCCTGTATGACTTCACTGGTCTCGCATCAGTAAGGACTTTTGCTCCTTGTTGCTTGAGTTCATTGAGGTGGTGAGCATACATTTATCCCCAGACATGTCCATGTACACAAACATTAAACAACTTCTTTCTGACTTGTTTCACACTTTTGCACCACTTCAGAGGAATCCCCTTAACCTCAAATCACTGTTTTCTTAAGGTATGACTTACCTTCACAGCTGTGTGGATTACGCATCATGTCACAGAAGGTCCACAAGCATAGATGCACGTGTGTGTTCATGTCTGTAAGCTATTATTGTTTCATCTCACTGAAAGCACAAATGCCATCCTCTCTCTCTCTATTTTTATATGAGGATGGGGTGGACAAAATAACAGGAACACCTCACCTGGCGCTGAGTTGCAAAGCTGCCTGAGCTGCATTAGAGACTGCGCTGGTGTTATTCACCTATAACGTGCTACAGTTCGTGCTTCCCTGTGTGTGTCGCTTACAAGAAGGTCAACAAACACACCGCAGTGCTGCAGGAAGAGCATACATAATCAATCAGCCCTCAGTGCAAGCTACAAAAATAAAATATGGGACACACACACACACACACACACACACACACACACACACACACACACACACACACACACACACATTCTCTTTTAATAGGAAGCTATAGATATCAGAGCAGGCTGCTGTGTGTGTGTGTGTGTGTGTGTGTGTGTGTGTGTGTGTGTGTGTGTGTGTGTGTGTGTGTGTGTGTGAGTGTGTGTGTGTGTATGAGGGATTAAAACACCTAATAAAGTCAGGGAAAAGCTCTCAGACTCGCAGACAGTAAAACTCAACATCAAAACATCCGGCTGGGACTCATTAAACTGTGAGGGTTTGTAGGAAATGCAGCGCATGCGCGCGCGCACACACACACACACACACACACACACACACACACACACACACACAGAGTCATGTTTTCATATCCTTCCCTAGATGCTTATCCTAACACTAGCCCAGTGCTTCCCAAAAACGGTGCCGTGGCACACAGGTGTGCCGTAGAAGATTATCTGGTTTCACCTGATTAGTACTCCAAGTGACCGCAGTGAGTAACAGGCAGAACAATTACATTCTCTTCCACTAGAGGGCGGTACAACCACCTGTTCTAATTAAGTTGGTTGTCAAACAGAAGAAGATATTACATAATAGTCATGCTGTCAGAACACAGCACATAATAGCAATAGATAAATATTTGAAGAGAAAAAGCAGTCAGTCTGGGTCCTGGAGAAAATTCCAGCCCACATGAAGGCCGTCATGAGTGATGGTCAGAAGAAAGCAAAAAGGTATACTGGGGACAAACTGAGCCTATTTTACTAAGATAAATGATCAAAATGCTTTTTGAGACATTTTTGTTTGGTGATGTGCTGTTTGATTTTTCTAATGTGAAATATGTGCCGTGGCTCCAAAAGGTTGGGAAACACTGGTCTAACCTATTTTCTGTGCCCATAAGGGCTGTTGGTCCCCACAAGTATGGTAAACTTCCAATTCTTGGTCCCCACACAGGTATGTAAACATGGTACACACACACACACTTTTTCCTAGGGGTACATGTGTGTGCATTTAGCCGTATTACTATTTTAGTGGGGACGTTTCTATGTCGTCACCCTTTGGGGACAGAAAAACAGGCCCCTGTAATATAAATCATTAAATCATAGGATGGAGCCTGAGTTTAACTCTGTCTTTTAGTAGATCTCCAACTTTAATTTGTCATGTAAATATCACAGAATTCAGTCTTAAGGAGATTAATTAGTTACTTTAATTATCTGGATACAAATTATAGCACTATGTTGGGCTGGTGTTCTGACTCCAGAGTGGATAAGCAGAAGATGGATAGATGACTTCTTCAGTCTCAGCTGAAGCCTCCACAGCTTTTCATTTGCTTTCTTTTATTTACCTTTTCCTTACTTTGCATCCTATTCTGTTTTATAACCTCTTTGTCTTTATTTACTTTATTTTTCTTCTTTCCTCTTTTGTTTCTTTTTATCCTTCACATTAATGTACTTTTGTTTCTTCATCTTATTCCACTTTCCTTTGTCTTCGGTGTTTCTATCATTCCTGCTTCCACCTTCATTTACTTAGCTTGTCTTCATGTGTTTTTCTCTTTGCTTTATTTCCTTCCTCACTTGTCCTTCCCTATATTTCATTTGTTTCCCCTCTTTGAATTGTTTTTCTTTCCTTCATCTTTCTTTTGTATCCTAATCAATGTTTTCCTTCCTTCCATTTCTGCCTCTTCTGTTTCCTCTTCCCCTCTGCCACTTTCCTCCCTTCATTTCCTTCGTCTTTTCTTCTTTCCCATCTTTGGTCTTTCTGGTTCATTTTTTTCACTCTTCAGCTGTTTTTGCTCTCTTTGCTTGGGATTTTGCAGTCGTCTGCCTGTTGTTGTGTCGGCTGGCGGTACGTTATCAGGCTACTACAAACACACATCAAACTCTACACACACTTTCACACTGCACCTTTCATTTCCAGCAGGTTGTAAAAATAGAAAGCCTATAAAATCTGACTCTTTCATGTCGGAGCATTAGGCAGGAAGAAAACCATCCACATGTGCAGAGCACTGATGAGCAGCAGCACGGACCTGCTGCACAGCTTAGATTTAATTCATTAGTTTTATCAATGAAGCTCAGAGAAAAGGAAAAAAACACCTACATGCTTCAGTTTTCCTCGTACGGGGTGTTGCAGCCAGTTCTGGTTGCATAATATTATCTGCTCTCCTACAAACTCCCACATACTGAAGCAGAAAGCTCGGTGCGAGGCTCAGACAGGAGATGTGTGGGAAGACAGAGATTCAAAGTCAGAGTTCGTCTCATCCTGGTTGAGAATAAATAAGCTTCCTTTAAACGGATTCTGAGTGTAGTAGAGTCTACTCCAAGACGCTGCTAAAATAAACTCGACTCATTAAAGTCTGGGTTTCCGCTGCTTTAATGAAGCGCAGTTTCTACATTCCTCCACGGAGATCAGATTCAGTCTCGTACCAGTGAAGTTGGTCCAAAAAACCTCAAGCTGACGTTAGAGCTCGCTACATTTCCAAGTTCAACGTGGCTTTACGTTCACTTCCATCTGTCAGTCTCTTCTCCTTCCTTTCTCATATTTTTCCTTTTACTCTCTTCTTTCATCTTTTCCTTCCTCCTTTTTCCCTCCTCTTCCATTTTTCCTTCCTTTTCCCTCTCCCATTTTTTCCCTTCCTACCTTCCTCCATCCCTCCTCCCCCATCTTTTCCTTCCTCCTTTCCTTCTCTCCCTCCTCTCCTTGTCCCCCTTCTAGCCAGTTTCTTTTCCTCTTGTTGAATATGAGCGTTTGCAGTAAACAAACATTAAAATGACCAAGGAAGGAAGGAAGAGAACGATGTGTGCTTGTCAGCATTCAGCTCACCTGTAAATTTCAAGTGACGACTTCATTGAGGTCGTATGAGCCATTCTTTTACTTTGGTAAACCAGAGTTTACCTCAAAGCAGCTCTGTGTACACGGCATTTGGCCGTCTTTGTGAGGACATTCATCAACATCAGTGGGTTTCCCCGTGTATTTAGGAAGTACTACTAAGTGCTTAACTAAAACTCTGACCACAGCCTCATTTAAAGTGGTTTTTGTTTTTGTTTTGTTTTTAATTATTTGGTTTCAGTGGCAGACACCTTCAGCTCACTCATGTTTGGACATTTGGTGCTCTCCTCTTTATGATCAGCTGCAGGTGAAACGTTTAGAGGACATCTGTAAATTGCAGACACATAACCTGCAGTGTTAATACAACACAGGTGTGCATCAAGAGTGAAATCCAACTACCATAAAACTGAGTTACAAATTCTTCTGGGTCACTTTGGTTTGAGTTTTTCATAATAAAAGTCAGAGGAGCTGTAAGAAAAGCAGCAGAAAACTCCCATCACATTTCAAAAGCAATGTTTAAAACACAAAAGACAAGCAGTCAGCACTTTATAAAACTCATCTTTATTGATTCAGAGTCATCCCTCCATCCACGACAATATTTTCTCTGCTGTGCTCTTATAAAAAGCTGAATATGTACATCCTCTTGTATTTACATTATTTTACATGATTACATCGTCAGAGAGCCTCACACCTGCAAAAAGGTCAACTCTCCTGCCTGAAACGTATCACCTGTTGTCAGGGGAAATGAACAATAGAGCAACTTGCTCCTGGGTTGTTGCCTGGCAACAGCAGCTTATCGGATTAATATCGGTAAAGAGGAATTGTTTTTAATTATTTATCTTATTTTTCTAAATATTTCACAAGCTTAGAAAAACATGCGGAGTGACCCCATGTGCTGCGGCAGTGGGTTGGGAAAAACACAAATTAAAAAAGTAATGGAACATATAATGTAGTGCAATGCAAGTTTCTAATGTGAAGTCGTGACGAAAGTACAAACTAATAACAATAAAGTCGATGCACGTGAAAGAGTTTTTGTGCACTTTACATAAACACACAGTCTGAGGAAAGTTTAACAACAAAAACTGTAGCTAACACTAGGCTGCTAAACATCTCCTCATCAATCAGCTTAGTCCTGCACAAGAAGGTGAGAGGGAAAAATGATACAAAATACAGGGTGGAAAAATGTCCTAAAAAATATACACAAACCACTGATCAGACTTAATGCTGATTATCTGATAAATCATAGAAAGACATCAAAAGGTGGCTGGAAAACATAATGTGGAGAGCAGACTCAGAGCATAAATGTGGCTCTTTAAAACCTGCTTTGTTCTCTAATGAGAAACAAAACAGGTTTTATTTTATGTCTGTAATATGACTTAAAGTAAAAGCACATAATTACTTAGGTATAAAAATATTTTATCCATGGAGGCAGAAAATGTTCACCGAGGTCATGTGAAGTGTTCAAGGGTCGTTTTCACTTTTCTCTTCTTTATTTTAAAAACTGTGTTAATGCTAATGTTAGCAGCTATGTGTAAAGGCAGGAGAGGCCCCAGTCATTCAGGTCTTAGAGAGTGGTGTGCGATTCCGTGGCAACTACTGGTCGCTATGGAAAAATGTGTATTCCCAGACTCGTTGGAGAGTAGTTTCTAGCAACTGCCTGTAGTTTGCAAGGAAGGCGTCGCCTTGTCTGCAAACATCACCAACTATGCAGCTGTTAAACTGAGAAGCGCAACACAAACTGAAAACAGAGATAGTTCACCTTCGAAATAAAAGTTGAACCTTTTGAAATGTACGTAGTAAGAAGCAAATTTTCTGTTTTGTGTTGGGGAGCAGTTGGCTAGTGTTTGCAGACAAGTTGGCAACTTCCAAGCGAACTACGGGTGACCACAACAATTTGCTAGCAACACAGTCACAAGGTGGTGCAGCTCAGCCTTCGTGATCAATTTCACAACAGGTAAGTGGTTCATAACCTCTGCACAGCTGAATGAATGACAGGTGTGCAGAAGGAAGAAAAATGATACATATAATAAAATACTACCTAGCAGCAGTCAGCAATCACTTAGCAACCAGTCAGGGGAATATGCAATTTCCCCTAGCAACCAGAGGTTTCCATAGTATCAACAACTGCTCTCTAAGCCTGCGTGACCGAAGCCTAAGCTTTTAAAACATTCAAGACTCTCTCATTAATACTGAGCAGAAAAAAGGCCTCTCTCACACACAGAATGAGTTTAACAGCAACAATAACTCCGTACTTACAAAAGCTCGTGTGTGCAGCCCCCACCCCCTCCAGCCCTGACGGCGAGTAAATAACCACAACCCTGAAACTGAAGGCGCTAAATGGAAGTCAGCCACCTTTTGAACTGTTAACTCCTGTGCTTTCCCCACTTTAATACTTCAGTGTCTCAACAGAAACAGGCTAATGCCAGAGCTGAGCAGCAGCCGGTGCCACCCCTTTGAAAATGTTTAGGCTTTTGGCAGAAAGTTGTTGCACTACAAGTAAAACTGCGGCATAAATCATTTGGACATGTGCGTCTGCGAGTGATTTAGCGTGCAGTAAACCAGAGTAATCGCCTTTCTCTCTTTAAAAATAATGTTTCTGTAAAGCTTGACAAAGTTTCCAGTGTTACAACCACTGCAGATGTGAGGCTCTGCCTGTGGCCAACATGTTTCGAGGGTTTAGTCTTCCCTCTTTTTAATGATGGGAAAAGAAGCTTTAATTCCCGAATTTCACCGTTTCCAACGAATCCCAAGCACCAAGCATGTAACTCTGCCGCAGGATCAAAACACGCTGTTTAGAGGCAACAGAGATGAAGAATTTGGCTCAGCTGCTGAGAATAAATGTGAAACAATGTGATGGTTTAAAAAAAATACTGACTAAATGTGAGGTTTGGTTTATATGCTGTGACATCACTCATCGCTGTTGCCTCTAAAAGTTGCCCGTGTCTCTCCAGCTGCCAAGATTTGGTACATTTGCATTGGTTAAACAGCATCTTTGACCTCCTTGTTGGTTCAGCAGCAAAACAAACAAACAAACAAAAACAAATTGTTTGCCCTCGTTCTTCCTCTCATTGGATACATTCAAGAAATCCAACACTTCTCTTACAAGCCGTCCTCTCTGGGCCATTTTGATTGAAATAAATGCACTTGTTTGTCCATTTACATCCATGTTTTTTGTCCTTGTGGATTTATCAGTCACACTGTTTGAATTATCCACACTGGGTTCATCCACCCGCCTCTGCCAGCCAATCAGAGACGAGCTGTAACATTCACATCTATCAGTTTGACTGACGAGAAGAGTCGGATCCAGTCAGGACTTTGGTCAAAAAAGTCAAAGTGTGATGAGTTTCTGTTACTTTTCTTTAAAAAAAATGAAATAAAATAGCCGACCCCCAAATCCTTTAAAAAAAAAAAAAATCTGGGCTTTAACCGCGTTTGATGATGTCACTTCCTCCTCAGTCCGTCTCTTTCTTCTTTTCGTCCAGGTCAAAGTCCAGCACGAGAAGTTTGGTCTCCTCAGTGCCGTTTCTGCTGCCGGCGGCGCACACCAGGCGAGTGTCGGACGCTCTGATTCGCCACACGACTCCACCTGGATCAAAGACGTGATTGGTTTAGCCACAGACATGTGATAACAGGTGAGGACATAAATAAAGTTCAGGTACTTATATATTTATTCTTAATATTTAATAACAGAGTGAATACTGCATCTACCTGCACCATTACAGTTCATTTAGCGTCTTTTCTACTGAAATGTGAATGTATTTAATCTGTTTGTTAGTTCCACATTAAAATGTTGACACTACAAAAAACCACATAATATATAATTGAGTCAGTTACTAAAAATATCTTCTTTGTATCATTTTATATGATGATGAAGTTGGGAATTTATTCATTTTTAATTTGTATATTTTTTGGACTGGGAAACACCGGTTGCTATAGAAACGTGTACTCTCTGACAAGATTGGGTGAAACTGGTTCCAAAGAGGTACATGAGCTACACCGAACACCACACTGTGACTGATTTAGTTGCTAGCAGACCGCCACGGTAACCTGTAATCTGCATGGAAGGCAAACCACTCACAAATCACGAGTGAAATTGTGAAAAGTGCAGTGCGAATGGGATACAGGCTGCTTGCTTACAAATTAAACGTTGTGCTGTCATGCACGTTTCCAGCTGTGCAGGATGGAAAAAGTGACTGACTGCCTTCAAAGTGAAAGAAACCCCTGTGTTTCCACTTTGTGCATTTTCAAACTTTCACTACAATTCAGTGAATGGCAATCACAGCAGCCTTCTAGCAAAAACAAACAAACAGAAAAGCAAGCACCACATACCTCTTTGCAAATGAATTGACTCAGTAACAGCCAGAAAAATACATTTTTCCCTAGCGACCTAAGGTGGCGCGAACTCCTCACCTGATCCTCGGCTCTGCAGCGCCACCACGTCCCGCAGCCAAGCTCCGGTCCGCAGGTCCCACAGTTTGACCGTCCCATCGTCAGAGCTGGACAGGACCAAGCCACGACAGAACTGCAGGCACGTCACCGCCGACTGGTGCTTGTTGGGACCTGAAAAGTACGCATCATTACACCGTGACCCTTGACCTCAACCAGTTGTCTTTACATGAGCAGCCTTTCTTCTCAGCGGTATCACTTTATGCATCCTTTCTTATATGAGCGTCAGCATGTGCATCTTCATATAACCTGATTTCACTGAGTTGTAAATTCTCATATTGAATCATTTCCTCCTTCTTTGGCTCTAAAATATTTGCTGCTTAAAATATTCACTGCTGGACAGATTTCCAAAAAGAAAAAAAGAGAGAAATTACATGGACATTTACAGTCCCAGAAAATAAAGTTCAATACCACTGGCAGCGAGTCCAATTTTTCATCCAGTCACCAAAAACCCTTGAAACCACTCACATTCCCTTTAGCTGTACTTTCTGGCTAAATCCATGTGGCTCGAATTGCCCGCACATGTGAGCTGAACAGATGAACAGCAAACGCTGTGAAATCCACAACCATAAAAGACTAAACAGGCCGTCACAGACTTTGCATGAAAGTATCCTCAGAACTCGTAGCAACAAACACCCTGTGGTTTGTTTTATTTCTCACGAGTCTGACCACAGCTCAGGTTCACTTTCTGCCTCAGACCTTAGCATGATTATTCACGTCATCTCAGAGCCTTTACAATGCCCCCTGTTTCCTCACTTCCTCCCAGCGGGTTGCGGACTTTTGAGTCAGCCTGTTTTATTGCCGAGTCAGCGATCTGGCGCAGAAGTTCCACGGCGACCCTCACCTTCAAGCTGCTCTCATTGTTTAATCGGACAGATTCCCTCTAAGGGACGTTACCAGCTTCTCACCTTGCAGCGTGTGGAGACACTGTCCTGTCCGGATGTCCCACACTCGCACCGTGGAGTCGGCATTCCCGGAAACCAGGATGTTGTCTCGAAGCTCCATGCCGCTGGTCAGCGATTGGTGGCCCGTCAGCGTGTGGACACACCCACCTGAACAAGAGACACTCGTTTAGCTTAGACTGACACCCATGCGTTTCATTTTTATTTGCAAATTTTTATATGATTACAGCAGGTTACCACCAACAGGGGGCGCACTGAGCATCACTGTATTTATTCTGTTTAAGTTAGATAAAAGTGAAAAGAGGCGACTGCAGCAGCTTTCTGCATTATTTGCCACAAACCATTAAAAATCAACCATATTTGTTTTTTTTCTTCATTTATCACAGAGAAAGAGGCGGTCGTGTTTCAGTTATGTTCCTGTGCGTTATATGTAAAGCAAAATAAATCTATAGTAATAATGATAAACACAGCCTGTCATCCAGAGTTACTGCCCCCTAGTGTCTGAATACAGAAATAAACTCATTAAATAACTCCAGGTTCACAGTGAGAAAACAGAGTCCGTGAGGTCTACCTGTCTCTGGGTCCCACACTTTGATTGAAGTGTCCAACGAGCCGCTCACCACGAACACGCCGTCAAACTGCAGAGAGGGGTGGGAGAGGTGGAGTCAAAACCAAAACAAGGAGCTCAAAGATGCTAAACCGCCTCATGTAGAGCTCTGTGTGTGTGTTTACCTGCAGCGAGTACACTCTGTTGGTGTGTCCCTGCAGCGTGTGCAGGCACACCTCTGTCTCGGGGTCCCACACCTTCACCATGTAGTCGTAGCCGCCCGACACCACGCGGCGCCCGTCGTACTGAACGCAGCGCACCGCCGCCAAGTGGCCAGTCAGGACGTGCTCACAGCGGCCAGTCGACACGTCCCACACGCGCAGCGTGGTGTCCCGAGAGCCCGACACCACCCTGAGAAAAAGAGAGAGAGAGAGGCATTACATCGCTGCAGTGACAGCCAATCAGGTCAAGGTGAACCAGAGGTGTGTGTTTGTGTCTCTGTTAAAGCTGCGCTGACCCAGTTCTATGAGTTCATGTGTAACATTAATTTGTGTGTGTGTGTGTGTGTGTGTGTGTGAGTCTGTTACCGGTTGCCGTTGAGATGCATGCAGCGCACGGTGGACGTGTGTCCGTAAAGCGTGTGCACGCACTCGCCGCTTTCAGCGTCCCACACGCGCAGCGTCCGGTCTGTGGAGCCGCTGATCACCGTGGTAGCCGCCATCTGACTGCACCACACCCCACCGGTGTGACCCGTCAACGTCCGCAGACACTGAGGGAGAACAAAAGAGGGATACATGATGATTAAACAGTGTTATGATTGAATTTAAACTTTGCTTTTAATTTAAATGATAAAACGCATGAAAACATTCAGACATGAATGCGACATGAAGACCAGTGATTACAGATAAAGTTGCATTTTTACTGCACTTTAAGATCAAATATTAGAGTTTGCATTTGGAACAGTCGAGGTCGAAGAAAAGCCAACACGTTCTTCCTCATTCACTTAAGATAAAGGAATAAAGAAATAATCTGCTGCTCTTATCTGGGCCAATGAAAGCTGTTATTCTGGGTTTTTCCTGCTTGGATCAAATTAATTAAACGCAATCAAAGCCTGCAGTTTGCACAAACACAGCGAACATTAAACGTCTCTCTCATTGTTTGCGAACGCGTGTGAGTCAATGTTTATTCCACTTTCATGGACAGCCTTGAGAGACAAACGCAGTTTCACCTTGAGGGTGTTGTAGCGATAGTTGCCATGGTAACAGTGGCAAAACTTTGCCTTGGCAACTGTTGCGGACACGGAGGAAGACACTGCGGGCGTCGACACGAGCGCTCGCTGTTACTACACGACTGTCAGCGGCTCGTACGCGGCGGCGCACACGCCTCATCACCCCCGCAGAGTAAAACATCGTGAGGGTGTGTGTGTTTTTCTTTCTGCAGGGAACAAAATGACTTCACACACACACACACACACACACACACACACACACACAGGCAGGTCTAGGCGGATGAGCGAGCAGGTGTGGCGGATTAAAGAATGTTTAACCGAAACCAGATGAACGACCTGAGTCTGCGATCTCTCACCACATACTGAGTCCTGCGAGTGTTACTGTGGTTTATATAGTACACTCAAAGTATCCCACAATGCCTCACTGTGAGTAATGTACAACCAAGGGTCACTATCCACGCATTGTATCCCATCATGCATTGTTGCTGGAGTAAGAGGCGCCGGTTGGTTTACAGGGCAGAATTTCATGAATGACAGGAATTCTTCAAACCCTGAACGCAAACACACACTGGAGCTTCATCAGAGTGTGTGATTGTGTTCCTGTTATGACACGGGTCAGCAGAGATGAGCTTCCTCTGAAGGGTGACCGGTCTCTCCCTTAGAGGCGGGGTAGAGACTCGTGAAACGAGACATGGTAAACGGCACCTCACGACAGAGTTAATGTCAAACTGTGGCTCTACCGCCTGAGCCACATGTAGAGCAGCTCATGTGTGAATGTCAGACACAAAGCACTCTGGCGTAGAGAAAAACGCCTGTTGCATGGAGAGCTTTGAGCGCTGCATAAGAACCAGACCATTTATCATTTTCCAAAATGACGTCACATGTGCTGTCGTGAGCCGCCGCAGTCCTGCGTGTCTCAAATTTTACAACTTTGTGTGTTTTGATGCTGCAGCTCGGTTAAAGACGTGAGTGTACCATCGTGTGGGTTTAACTGCAGTCTTAACAATGCACCAGCAGCTCACACATTACACAGACGGACATGCGGCAACAGTGTGAAAAAGATGAAACTTTGTGGAAAATACTCAAATTCTCATGATGTGGAGGTTTGTCTGAGTGGCGACGCCCGTCGGTCTGCAGAATGCTGCTGCGGCTAACAGCAGTGATAAATGGATGTGACCGTGTGACGTCACCGTGCCATGCAGTGTCCCACGCAGCGGGTTTACCGAGGCTTAACTCTTTCCACCTTTGATGCTTACAAGGATTTAGTTTGTTTCTCTTTTCTGAACCGAGTAGTTTCTGTCATACTTCATAACAACAGGTGAGCGTGGTCGCTGCCTACACAGCTGTCCTCGGAAAAAAAAACAGAACCTGTTCGTCCGTGTAGATTCTTGGTCATAAGGTCACAGTAGTCTAACGAGCTTAAAAAGAAGGCGACAGGACTTCTGGAAGTTTTTCAAATTCATGTACAGGTGATAGAACTCATCATTAAGGGTACAAGGGAGTTGGTCTAATACCATCTTAAGGGGAAAAGAGTTGAGGAGCTCGGTTACTCAAGGGCGTCCTCCACACCGACAGGAACCCTGAGGTGGTTCAGGATGGGGTGTGGATGCCTCCTGGGCACCTCGTTAGGAGGACACAAGCTCTCAGCTGGCTTGGGAACACAGCATCACCAGAGCAAAGAGGACGGAGGAGGTGAAGGTGAAGGAATCACAACAGTCTGCTGGTGTTTTAAGCCCGAAGCATGTTCAGGATTGTTCTTCTGGTATTACTCTCCTTTTCTTAAAGTGGACTTTCCTTATAAAACAAGATGAGCAAACAGTAAAAACACTGAAACCAGGAAATCAAGAGCACAAGATTGAAGCAAACTGGTATTACATGAGCCCGGCCTTAGTTTAACTTCAGCTGAAATCTCTTCAGCACAATCAAAGATGTCTTTGGCATCCTGCTCATGGTTACTTTTGGAGGGTTTTAAACTATTTTAAAAGGACCTGCAGGGACCCATAAAACTGTTATTTGGTGTAAAACAACCTCCTCTTGCAGAACATTTTGCAGAGTTAAATTAAGATGATCAGTTGCAGCACGGACGTGCACTTGCAATCAGACAGCTTCTTGGCTTCTGCAGAGAGGGCTGCGCTTTATGTCAACATTACATTATCCTCGTCTTGGTGCAGCGGGTAGACCGAGAATCTGCAACAATGGCGAAAGCTTAGCTGGCTTAAGATGAGTCCGGGCATCTTTTCTCTGAGGACAAAGGAGGGATTTATATTCCAGCAATGTTCCCTGTTTATTTAAGGAGCTTTTCATGGTCTGAAATAAGGTAAACGAGAGCCTGTCACCTTTCTGAATCCACTCTGATTGCATATTGTGTGTTTAACAGTCTGCGGGTGTTAAACAGGAAGGTTTACAAAAACACGCCAACAGAAACAGACACTTTCTCTACACCTTTAACACAAAAGTGAGTATTCAAACAGAGATGCCTCGGGTGGTGTATGTCTGTGTGTGTCTGTGTGTGTACACAAATAGCTTCCCAGCGACACACCCCGACTGACACGACTGCTCCGCCTGTGTTTAGTCCGTTTAGCCACTCTGAGCTTCTCACTGTCCTATTAGGTCACGCTGGCCTACATATTAAAATCTTATTCAGGTCAAATCTGAAGCTGAGTGCAGCTCGCACGCAGGAGCGTCCCATTATTTCATGATAATGTCTTTTACTGACGATTCTCAAGGTCACCTTGATTAAACACTCGATAGCTTCAAATTTAAACCCAAACATATTTGAGCTCTGATTCTTTGAAATCGGAGCTTGAAATGTGGTAAACATATGTTTGACTTCCAGACGATTAAGCCCACAGACTGACGGTTTCCTCTCGTCGCACCCCGATGTTCACATTTCCAGGCTGAAGTGAAATTTGTCCATGAACTCGAGCACCTGCTGTGGACTCGAAAGTCCTTCTAGAAGCAAGTCTAGCAACTCATCAGCCATTCTGGATCAAATCCAGGGAGTTACTCATTCCTCTGTATGAAAACATGTGAATGAGCGCCCGCTTGCTAACTTGATCTACAGGTAACTCACTTCCTCCTGATGACAGCCTCCTACACAAATACCTGCCCAGGACAAAAGATTCACTCATTCATCTTTCGCTCAACCAGCCACACCTGCATCTACCTGCAGCTCTTCCATGTGCTTTGCTCACCAGTCTGAAGGCGCTCGTAGGAGCGTTTCACTCTTTAGTCTGAACTGGTTTCACATGTTTATGTCAGACACAAAAGCACTCCACATCACTCTCCTCACATCCTGTAGAGCAGGGATGTCACATTATAGTGTTTCTGTTAGTTTTTAACAGATTAAAGATAAACATCGCCTTCCTGTATTCCCCTGATGGAGGTGCAGACACCACGTTGGCTCCTGAAGCAAAACCCTTCATTTCTCGTCCCAGTTCAATTATCGGTCCAAATCATACCACTCTGACTCCAAAGAAGGAAACATTGAGATCTGATAATGGTGTGCAACAGCATTATCAGATCTCAATAATAATGCTGCCCATAATGATGGGCAGACACCACCCTCACTGATGCACATCCAGTCATTTTGTTGTTTAAGGGGGATTGAAACAGTTTCAGGTCAGACAAGAGCTTCACAGGTTACTTCTAGCAGACGTGTTTCAGGGTATGAAGATATAAATCCTTGTTCTTGCTCGATGAACTTGGGCTCATGGATTATGCAATATTTAGATCATCTTTACAGAAGATTTCATGGCAGTTTCTTAATCTTAATTTTGTTAAAGTCTATATGGTTTGTTTATTTTTAGGTTGGTGCTAAATCATTTATCTGATAGGCTTTATTGTGAAGTACTACAAAATAAAAGTCATATTTGTACCGAATTTGACTTGCAAAAATAAAAGTCACTGAAGAGGATGTTTTACTGTCACCACCAGAGCCAAAGACCAGAGCTGGATTCTTAAAATATTCAAGTGAAATCACACTGGATCCAAACACAGCAAACACACATCTGTTATTATCTGAGGGGAACAGAAAAGCTATGTATACCAAAGAAGAACAATCCTATTCTGATCATCCAGACAGATTTACTGGATGGCTTCAGATCCTGAGTAAAGAGAGTCTGACTAGACGTTATTACTGGGAGGTGGAGTGGAGAGGAAAAGGAGTTGAAGTAGCAGTCACATACAAGAATATCCGAAGAGTAGGAAAACCAGACGTGTTTTTTGGATTCAATCAAAAATCGTGGTCACTGAAGTGTTATATCAACAAATATGAATTTAGGCACAACAAAATCCAAACTGTGCTCTCAGGTCCTCGGTCCTCCGGAGTAGGAGTGTACCTGGATCACAGAGCAGGTATTCTGTCTTTCTACAGCGTCTCTGAAACCATGACTCTCCTCCACAGAGTCCAGACCACATTCACTCAGCCGCTCTATGCTGGACTTGATTTTTTGGATCATGAAGATACTGCAGAGTTCATTACACTGAAATAGACAGAAGCCACTGATGGACAATTGGTTAAAATGTGTGTTTTATTTTCCACTTTTTTTTGTCTACATCATTGTTGAGATGGGAGTTGCTGAGAGCTCACAGTTGTGCTGTTTTTACTTTGCACGGAGATCACCTGTCAGTCACACTGAATAGCTGTTCCTTTGACCTTTTGTTATCCGTTTTCTATATTTTCCTAACATTACGTTTATATGCCATTTAAATGTTGTTCTTGTACTAATTAAATGTTAAATATATCAAAAAGAAGTCAAAGTGGCACCAAAAAGTTATTTCCTGTTTTCTTTTAATAAAGCGCACACCCTTATCCCTAATGACCATTTTGTGCCACGCCCCAAAAACTGCTATAAAAACATTATATATTCATATTTTTTTCCACTTTAAATTAGCCAATCTTTTAAAACTACTTCTCCCTGAAATATTTATATAAAGTTTTAAATATATTTTAATTATTTATTTATTTTTAATCGTAGTTTAATTACATGAGCGCCCTGTTTTTTTAGCCCCAAAAAACAAAAAAACTAAATATTTTCAAAAAAAACCATTTGAGGTAAAATTTTATTGTTATTATAATTAGGCCTTCAGATGGACCAAAGATTGGCACCAACATTCATTTCGATCCATTTTTAATTTTTTTTGCAGAAGCCAAAAATGGTCTCCAGGCGGCGCTGCTGCTCCAGCTCCCCGGGGAGGAGTGCCTCTGCCGCGGGTGTGTCTCGCGCAGCGCCGGGGCATATGGTTCGGTTTCCGTGTCTGCAGCACACACTTCCGCTACCACGTGAAAACAAATACGTCATTTCCTGTTGATTTAAAAAAAAAAAGCGCCATCAAACGATCCTAAGGGAAGGAAATGGTCCAGCCCGGTCAGCGGGCCGAGCTCCCGCTGCATGCGGGGAATGAGTGTGCCTTTTCCCGCGAGTGTGTCTCGAGCAGGCCGCTGGAAAGGGGTATTTCCGAGCAGGCGTCAAATGTGAAACAAGGGCGCCACCTGGTGGACAAATAAAAAAATTACAACTCTAAGGCCTCTAGTACAAAACGAAACCTAAGCTGGATTCATGACGATCCCTTTGACCGTAATTTTTTAGCCGTGAAAAATAGCGTTTATAATGGAAGTCAACGGGCACAAAATGACCACTAGGGGTATGGGTGTGGGGATTTTTGCTGCTCAGCCATTTTAGGCTGATTTAAGAAATTAACACTGAAATATTAAATCGGACAGAAAAAAAACTATCCTTTAACAAGTTTGGTTATATTCCACTGAACACAGTGGAAATGGCAGCCATTTAACACATGTAAGTGGCAACAAATGGCCCCAAGAAGGCAGGAAGGTTCAGTAAATTCAGAAGGTCATATTCATAATAAAAAATAACCTCAGTTTGTAAATGTCAAAACAATAAAAGTATTGTTTTGAGAGAATAAACTCACAGATCAAATGTTAGATAATGAAACATTATTTCAGTCCTTCCAACATACAGAGTTATAATAAAAATTTGCCAGTTATCTGTCCTGAGTCTGACCACTCTTACATCTGTGTTCTTCATTAACGTCTTGTCTTCAGGCTTATAATTTGGCCGGTTTCTCTTAAATATTTGTGAACTAAAGACAGCTTCAACCCTCTGTGTGTTGACCGCACTGCATTTTCTTGTTAGTAATAGCAACACCATTGTAACGACAGAAATACTAATTAGTTAGATTACTAGTTACTGAAAAACATTTATCGCCATTATTCCCATTTGTGCGAATTTATAAAACATTATGTAAAGATTGCTGGTATTTTTGTGCCCTTAAAAAGTGGAAATAATGATGAGAGCTGAATGAATGATAGTGACACGCAGATCTCGTTTTCACTCGTCTGTATTGAGTGTTACAAAAACAACACAACCCAAACCATATTCTCTCTGCATGGATACACTCAGTCTCAGGACCACAGTTTCCAAACTAAGTTGCCCTGTTTTAACTTATGAGAGTATTTAGACGGTGCACAACTTGAACTGTAACATAAGGTAAATACATCTTTTTAACTCACATATGTTAGCTGACACATTCGCTGACTTTCAACAGTAATGAAATAATACTTTATGCGCTGTATATGTCTTTCAGTAGTTAACTTAAATACAGATAGTGGCAGAAAAACTGTCATTCAATAAGGCGGGACACCAGTGAAAGCTAGCTTAAACAGCAACGGAGTTCAGCTGAAACTTCTCAGCAAAAACTGTCCACAAGTCACCTCTTTCCTTACAATAAACAATGATGGTGGGCTAATAGTCAACTGTAATACACAGAGTTCTGTGCGTGCAGTTACCTTAAACAGGGGAAACGGTGAGGAGAGATGAATGATGATACTGACACAAAGCGCTCGCTTTCACTCGTCTGTACAGAGTGAAGGACAAGAGGCGCGAATCCCTCTAGTGGAGCCCTGAGGAATTACCAATGGATCGATGCACAATCAATCGAGGACATTGTTCCTTCTCGAAAATTGAAAGATATTTCACGCACTGTTATTTATAGAAGGCTTCACACTGTTCCTGCTAACCATAAATATTGTTCCTAAAGTTTTATCCAACTGTAGACAGATTTCTAAACTCCCTTTTACTTAAGTCCTGTTGAAACTTGTATTAGAAAAAATATTACAAATTATTTAAAGTTATAAAGCACAGCACAGAACTGAAATGGCACAGTAGTTAACTTTACAGTTAGGCTGGGGTACAAATTTCCTCATAAAAACCCTGCTCTTATGTGGAATGACTCAGGGGTCCATTCTTGGCCCAGTATTTTTTCCCTCAATTTATGGGTTCATAAAAACCTTTATAAAAGTGACTAAATGCTAGGTATAATAGGTATTTTTGTCTGCTTTGGATTTTACTTCTACATTTCACCTTTAAAAACCGTTTATCTTGTCTTGTTTGGTATCATTCTTTTCAGCACACCTTAACATGTCAAAATTTACAGCTATTTTTTCATTTTGAAATACTATATTAAAACAATTGATCTCAAATCAGACAAAAAACATTAAACTCGAGTATAAAAAAGTAGAATTTTTTTCCACTAATAGAAAGCCAAGGTTTTTTCTTTCTGGGTTTTTTTTTGTCACAAACAGAGAATACTTTCAAGTGCTTCCCTTCCCGCTGTAAACACAAAGTTAGTATTCAGGAAAAAAAACATTGCGCATATTTTTAATCATAACTCTGGTTTTATGTGGCCTATCAACACAATTTAAAAACTGGTAGTTTGAAGTCCACACTTTTAACACAGAAATGGAGAAACCTCTTCTGGGAACTTGAATTCTTTGAATTTCAGGATACTTTTTCTTAATAAACGGTAAGCATTATACATATTGTCCTTACAGAGGTGGTTTCTCTTCTCGCAAGTGAAGTAGATTTTTTGAAGGCGTTTGTTTTTTTCGAGGTCGCGGATGATGTCAGGAGAAGGTGATTGGTCACTTGCAATGTTGAACCTGGAACAACATTATTTATGATGACGAGGGAACAACACCAACACAAGGATATCAGATCGTCTGGACACTCAGGGTTGTCTTGGGTAGCATCTTGTTGCTATGTCATCTTACAGTAACTTGGTCAGTAGTTTACCATGACTACTTTATTCTTCCTCAGCCAATCAGCAGCACTTGTGCAATTGTAACCTGTTGTGTATATAAACCTTCATTGACTGGTTTGAGAAATCCTTTAAACCAGTGACAGGAAAGTTGGATCACAGTGGTAATTATTAAAGGACATTGATGTTTGATGTCTCATTTCATTCGTCATCTGTCATTGAAATTATCAGAGGAGGCCTGAAAGGCTCGCACTAGCTGTACAACCACTCACAGCAGCCCATTCATTCATTTTCATTACTGGATACCATGACACTGGATTGCCCAATCAAATCTCTTAACTTGACCAGCCCATCCCCAGCTTGTAGGAAAAGTTCAGTGTGGAAGAAGTGGTGAAAAGATTGAGCTGAAAAGCTGAGCGAAAACAATAAACAGAAACTACAACTATTAGCCAGACCTTACAGTCACACAGCAAATCAAGGATTAAGGTCAAATGATTGGCTGCTTTCACCATGAGCCACTGCTAATTTTTAAAGTGTAGCATTTAATTATTGTCAAATGCTTTTAAAAAGAACAATCACTGATTGTTGTTTTAAAACTGATAACTTAAGCATGTTGATTGACTCATCTTCCTTTCCGCCTGCCTGGAGGCTCCCTTAACACCTCTCTCTGCCTCCTAACAAACCTTCCCCCTCTCATCTCGCTTCATCTTTGGCCTACAGTAGCACAGTTTCCACCAACACCTTGCTGGCCAACAGAAACTCGTACCTTAAATGAAATAAATGATATGGAGCACTCCAATCATGCTTTCAAAACGAAAGCAACTGCTAAAGAAAGAGGTGATAAACATGCCCCTGCGCCCGGTTCTTGTTGAAATGAGTTACTAACATGATTTCCCCTTCATGTATGGTGATAGACTGGCCAAAATATTAGGAATGCTCTGGAATTTCTGATGAAGCCAACAGTAAGTGTTGCTTTAAATCGGGGGTATTCAACAAAAATGAAAAGACTTCTTACTTCTTAATGCAAAGGTTCAGATGATCATTATTCTAAATATTTAATTACTTTAAATGATTTTATTTTATTTATTTTATTTACTTGTAATATATATTGTATTATACATATTATATTTTAAATATAGAGATAAGAAAAATCATTAGAAAAAGTTGTTATTATTGGTATTATTAGTATTATTGCATATTAATGATGAAGGAACTGACCTCACAGGTCACAGAATCAACTTTTTGGTAACAAGTTAATGTGGTAGTTCAACAGTTTAACCAGCAGAGGGAGCCAGATAAGCTGTTTTGAATTCAACACTAACAGGCAGAGGGGGAGGAGGAGGGACTGTTGCCGTAGTAACTGAATCTACAAAAGTCAGTAAGTGTTTGTCTTAAGTCAATCACACTTAGCTGTTAGTGTTCATCTTCAGGCACTGAATTCACTTACAAGAAACAGTCCAACAGATTCACACAAGGGGAACATGTTCGCTGTTTTTTCTGCAGCTGTGAGGACTGTTAGCCTGGACATAACAAGCTGTGTGGCTGCCCCACTGTTCAAACTTCAGGTTCCGAGTACCAGTTTTAGTTTTAGAGCTCAGCAGACCCAGTAGCTCATCACCACTGCTCCTTCATAACAACAGTGGTGAGGCTGAAGGGGACTGGAAAATAATGTACATGGAAATGAATCACTGTAAATAACACTATATAATGTTTGATGATAATACGGTCTGAAGGTTAAATAAACATGTTTACTGCCTGGTATAACACTTGGTTTCGTCTCTGGGGATAGAATTGTGTCCACTTTGACTTGTGGTAATTAAAGTGGAATTTTTCACTTGGTTGATTTGTTGAACTTTCTTAAATCTCTTCTTTAAACACAGTGTCATCTGATTGTATTTACTGACCATTTTAGAGATTTACAATCAATAACTGGGAAACAGGAAGCATTTCACACTCTGCTACCGATGAGTCTCATGGTGCTTTCACCACAAGTTTTTTAATAAAAATAATAAAAATCTACAAAAACACGAACAGAATTTATTAGTACAGTAAAATCCTAAAAATTCAGTTAAATTCCTAAAAAACAAGAAGTGTTCATCCAGGAACCTTTAAATGGTCTTCAGATCCCCAGGCCTGCATAAAGCACCAGGACACAACTGTTGTTGTGTTCATTTGCTTATTAAAAAATTGAATTAAATTGATTAATGATTATTAAATAAACAATTATTATGCGGTCAGCATGGTGGCACGGTGGTTAGCACTGTTGCTGCACAGCAAGAAGGTCCTGAGTTCAATTCCACCATCAGGCCGGGGGCTTTCTGTGTGGAGTTTGCATGTTCTCCCCGTGTTTGCGTGGGTTCCCTCTGGGTACTCCGGCTTCCTCCCACCGTCCAAAGACATGCAGCTTGTGGGGATAGGTTAATTGGATAATCCAAATTGTCACTACGTGTGAATGTGCGAATGAGTGTGAATGGTTGTCTGTCCCTGTGGCCCTGCGACAGACTGGGGACCTCTCCAGGGTGTACCCTGCCTCTTGCCCTATGACAGCTGGGATAGGCTCCCGCGACCCTGAAAAGGATAAGCGGAAGCGAATGGATGGATAGTTCCTCCTTACATTTCCAAAGCAGACTTGTTCCTTTAAGTTCATCTAGTGTTTATACTCAGGGATTAAAGTGGGCTGGAGTTATGGTTGTGGTACTTCAGAGTAGCTAGTGTGTTGTTGTGTCCGGGGAAAGCAGGTTAGTTTGCATTCATGTGGTGAATTCACTATAAAACACTGTTGGACAGCTTATGGTTACATGAAGTGTGGCAGAAATGAATGTGCATTTAAGATAATGATGCTTAGATTACTTAACTGAATTGAAACTTTGTATGAGCTGTATACTGTCTAGTGTGAAGCCGCATAGTGGCTGTAGCTCAAGGTGGTAGAGCAGGTCATCTACTGATCGGAAGGTTGGTGGTTCGATTCCTGGCTTCCCCTAGTCTGCATGCCAAATATCCTTGGGCAAGATACTAACCCGAAATTGCTCTCCGATGCATCCATCGGAGTATGAATGTGTGTGAATGTCAGTTAGAAAGCACCTAGAAAAAATGTGCTGGTGTGAATGGGTGAATGCACAAGTTGTGTAAAGCGCTTTGAGTGCTCAGAAGAGTAGAAAAGCGCTATATAAGAACCAGTCCATTTACCATTTACCATAGTGTGAGTGTAGGGGATGGACATCAGATATGATAGCTGGTGAAACTGCGTACATGTTGTTAAGTTCAGTTGTGTAAATCCACAAAGAGCAGCAGGTCAGCTGATTGCAGCCTTTACACTAAGAAAACTTTATGAAGCTTACATCAGAAATTATTGTGGGCCATCATTTTTTCCCTACACTGAGCGCCATTACTAATTTTAGAGTTCCTCCACCACTTTAACCCCTGACTGCTCATTTTCCTGTTTAGAGGCAAAGTCACCCTCTACAAAGTAGGCAACAGGAAACAGTTATTGTTTTGAAATCTTTCAAATCAAAATAAGCACATTCATTAGAATTAGAATTTAGATTAGAATAATATTTGTATTCTTGTGCACTGATAATATTTTCTGATTATATTCTTATATTAATATAGCACAAGCTTTAGTTACCTTGTAACCTGCAAACTGTACTTTTTCACTTTTACTCAAAGAAGTTGCTTCAGTGCTTTTACTGGAGAATATTTTTTTTAAAAACACGGGTATCTGTACTTCTACTTAAGTAAAGAACGTCTGTACTTTTGCCCCCTCTGATGGTCTGTGTAACTCATTACTATCATCTTCACATCATGGGGTGTTTTTACAGATACTGAGTTTTATTTAGAGGCAGTGCCTGTGTGGTTATGACTGAATATGTACTGTTAACAGTAATTTTGGGGAAACTCCAGAACTGACACCCTGTTATGGAACCATAAGTCATAACAAGATGATGAGCTTTGGGACTGTAGTGAGGACAGTATGCACATGTTCAGATGCTGTGTAGGTGTTCAAGTCTCTGATTTTGATTTATCCAGAAAAAAAGATTCTGCTGTTGGAAGATTATGTCAACTGTATTTGATTTTTTGCGGGCAAGCCCCTCCAAAGTCTCCCACTGCCCATCTTAATGTGACCAGAGGTACAAAACAACAGAGATGCTTCTGTGTGCACAGGTGCTCAAGTGTGAACTCAGAGCAACAATTAAAACAAACACACTCCAGATGAACCTGCTGTGATTCATGCAGATGAGTCAGGATGTTGTTTATGGTGTTTTTATTCTCCCTGTTTTTCCTTTACAGCTCCCTTTATTATGTGTTAGCTGCTTAAGTGCTGGTGTCCAGATTCTCTCTGCGATTCTCCTTTAGTTAAACAAGCACGTCTAATGTTTCTGCTATTGGTGATGTGTTTTAGCAGGACAGAAAAAAAAGGTCATTACTTCTGTTAAATCTCTTCGATTTTGTTCCTCATTTGCATATTTTCTGCTTGGCTGCAGAAGCTGAAAGCGAAACAGTCACTGTGTGCCTGCACTAATGTTTCCCTGTGATGCTTGCAGTGGTGTTTTTGTGGACTTTTATGGTTTTACAGCTTTACAGCCTATCAACACGACTGATTAGAGAGGGATTGTAGATGGTGAGGTATTTAGTGAAGACCTTACATGTTGTTTCAGTAACAATTAAATTCACCCTGATTATTTTCATCTTGTTTTTACTGCAGCTGTAACATTTGTAAAACGACACTGAGAGAGAGCCTGTTTCTGCATCTTTGTGCTGCTCTTACAGGAGTTAAATGTTCAGATGATGATTCCAGCTGTTCTTCAACCTGCAGAAACCATCATAAAGCTACTACATCTGGATTAGAACAAACCAGTGTTTTTAATATCAGTTTAGTCAAGTTTATTGTTTCTGCCCAGAGATCAGGTACAAAAACTCATCTCAGAGATGACAGTATCTCAAACTAGCAACGTCAAAACAGAGCAACAATAAAATAAATACATGCACATCTATGCAAAACAAACAAACAAATGAGCCAGTTACTGATCTGAAACATAGTTAACAATGTCCATGAACAAAAAAAT
Source organism: Copadichromis virginalis (assembly GCF_057382275.1). Lineage (NCBI taxonomy): Eukaryota > Metazoa > Chordata > Actinopteri > Cichliformes > Cichlidae > Copadichromis > Copadichromis virginalis. The sequence goes on along the minus strand of NC_140620.1, from coordinate 26,819,089 downwards.
CAACAGCTCGCACACTACAAGTTTCCAACTTTACCAGTTGTTTTGCAAATGTTTCCAGCACTCGTGATCTTCGTCGGACAATAACACAAATCAACGCCATTGTAACATGACAAAAATGCATTGAAAAATTCAAAAAGGAAGAAAACTCCAGCGCTATCTTATTTAAAAAAAATAGTTCCACATGTTTATTAAAGAGGGAAAAGAAAACTACTGTAATTTAATACAAACAACTGAAACATACAGGATAAAAGCCAGGTGAACAAAATCCAGAGAAAATCCAGGGAACAGACCTGAGAAACACAGATATATGCACCAAAAACAGTATGCAGTACCATCATAGACAGCCATATAACAACTAGAAGTAGACATAGTAGAATACACAGAAAAAAAGACATTGGTAAGGGAACACTAATAGAAATGATAAAGTAACAACTTTGATGACGTTTAATTAACTGTTTAATAACTGTGTCACCTGATGGTGACAGAAGATCTCCTGTTTGACTGATATACAACATTCACTAATGTTTTCTCTGGGCTACTCCATGAGACACGCTGGTTTTCTACTGAACATTACATGAGTCATATTGATATTTTCTATGAATTTGCATCTTCTGCACTGGTGTTAGATAGTACCTATTAGTTGTGTGTGTTTCTCTCCCTGTGATTATTATTATTACACACACACACACACACACACACACACACGCAGTGTTGTAACCTTCTGTGACCATGAGAATAAAAGGCTGCAATAAAGGCTGTTTATTTATTTTATTTTAAGGTGGATAAGCTACCTGATTTCCCCACCAGTTTTTAATTTTTTTTAAGGAGGTCTGGTTTGTCCGCCAGTTTTCAAGAAGGTTTAAGGATGGTTTCACCACCGAAAGGAGGTTTTTTTCTCCGCCACTGAGGACGTAAAGTGTTTGGTTTTGTATGTAAGGAGGATAGAGCTCTCACTGGTGACTCTGCTTTAAGGGAGATCATAGGCCTATTTTGTGTGTGAACAAGTGTGGGCCAGACGTGGTCTGTGTGCGGCTGAAAGTTGTCTTGTTAAGTGTAAATGCATTACTAGTCCCTAAGGACGCTAAGGACCCCAAAGCGCTTTACACATTTAGTCATCCACCCATTCACACACTGGTGATGGCTGGGGCGCACTGACAGAGGCGAGGCTGCTGGACACTGGCGCCACCGGGCCCTCTGACCACCACCAGTAGGCAACGGGTGAAGTGTCTTGTCCAAGGACTCAACAACCGAGACTGTCCAAGCTGGGGCTCGAACCGGCAACCTTCCGATTACAAGACGAACGCCCAACTCTTGAGCCATGATGGGGAATAAACTGAGTAAGTAGTAAGTATGCCTTGAAAGGGGATGGAAAACATTGCAAAGTATTCACCAGGCAGCACGTAATATGTAGATCATTGAAGGAAGAAAAGAAGTGAAATTGTGCGCAAAGCAGTGTAATGTGTCTGAAGTCACTGTGTGTGTGAACCACAGAGAGGTGTGAAAGTGTGTGGGTGAGAATAGTCTCCAACGGGGGAAGAGGTGATTCTGCAGGTCAGCTTCTACCCCAGTGGACAGAAAAGAAAGAAAATAGTTGTGCTGTTGATGAAAAAAAAGGAAGTGATAAATGAAGAGCTCAGCCTAAGGCAACTTCAATCTCACTTTCTGTTTTAAAGAAAGGAGAGTTCAAAAACCAGAGAGAGATGTGTGTTGTTTTAGGCGTCTCTCTATTGTGAAAACAGGGTTAGCAGAGGCGAGGGTGCCGGGTTAGCCTCGCCACTGCCTCTGCGAGGCTAACCCGGCCTAGCAGAGGGTGTGACTTGCAGGTGAAAAGCAGACCAGGATCAAATTTCCACATGCAGCAGTTGGACGACAATTATAGGTTAACATCATTAGAAACACCCAGGCCGAGTCTTGGCTGAATTGTGTTTACAGGTTAACTCCTATGTGTTTCTCACCCCGAGAAAGCAAGCTCCACGGAAGCTAACCTCTGCCTGAAGACAAGGAGTGCAGTTCTAGAACAATGAGATGGATATCAAGAGCTCACAGCAGGTCAAGAGACAGCAGTATCCTGAGCAGAGAGGTCCAGCAGCGCTTTGGGCAAACGGCATCAGAGAGAAAGAAAACCCATCACCTGACTGGATGGACATGTGTTTCCAGCAAGCTACAACTTCACTGTGTGACATTTGCCACTTTTGGAGTGAAATGCCAAGATGAGACAGTGGAAAACACAGGCCAAAGCTGAAGAGAACTGACTGCCATTGGACTGCAGAGTGGGAGAGGAGAACAGAGTGGAAGAAGTAGGTGAGTATACAGAGGAATGCTGTTGTTTAGTGTGGGAAATCAAAATTTGGGTTAGCAAACCTGTGAAAAAGGAAAATAACTGCTTTAAGTGGGAACATTTGAGGAGTCTGAAGCACTACAAAATGAAAAAGGTACACAAAAAAAACACAAACGGAAAATGTATTAATCCTACTAACCCTACATACACATACAATGAAACTCATGAAGACCAGACAGCATCTTAAGCATGTGATTCTGTTTGTCATCTTATCCAAGTCACTTAGATGAGAAGTGATACATAGACTAGTGGACTAATATTATGGGAGGACAGATGATTGCATCAAAGCTGGGGGAAAACAGAATGCTGATGAGGGGTCTTGAAAGAGTGAGCTGGGCGAGCTAATAGGTTGTTGAGTTTCTGAGGTGTGTGAAGAAGTTTTAACATGGCACACATCTGATTACATGAGAAGAAACTTATTATGTGAAAAGACATCAGGGTTATGTTGTATGTTGTGTGTCGCAAGGTGTGTGGCTGATGGATGAATGCTTGAGATTAATCTGGCCGATGATTTGTCTTTTGTTACAAATTTGAACCTGACAATTAGGTTTGGTATGATTTACCCTCCTGGGATGAAGAGCATATGTCATGACTTAACAAGGCTTTTCTTTTCTTTTCTCCTTTTTATTTTGTTACAACTTGCCTAATAATTCTGCACTCCCTGTATGTGCTGCGGCACAGTGGTTGGAAACACTGATTTAGAGTTCAAGGAGATGTTAGTGACATCAGAGCCGTACGTATTAGCAGGTACACGTCCCTCACTCATCCTCAAAAGCAGATGCAACAGATGTTCCTGTCTTGGTTTGAAGACACCTGCATGCATACTTAGAAAATCCATCTGTACATGTCAGTAAGTGTCTCACATCATCATTACTAATGTGTCTGTCATCACTATAACTGCATGTGTACAATGTGGAAATTGATGTTATGTAACGATGATACAAAAACAATATCAGAACATAATTTGATTCAGCAAATCCTATTTATTAACAACTATTAGTGTAAATAAAACATTCTGTCATCTTTTAATAGCAAAACACATTAAAGCAGACGTGTGTCCAAACCTCCTCCACTAACACATCCGTTTCTATGGTGCTGTCATCAGCTCGAGGCACAGCTGCACCCTTACTAACTCCATCAGGCACATTTAAGTCACTACAATCTTTTCATAATCCCCCATCGTTCAAGAGTCAGGTATCTCTGAAGGTTTCCAGAGTACTTTTTCACACACATCCAAGTCATGTAGTTGCAGTACCTCGACCGCAGCATTGTCCAACTCATTCTGAGTCGCTTGTCTGATGGATCCTGTGTTCTGCTGTTTTAACCAGTCCAGCTGGTGCTGGAGGACCGAACACTGGTGATGGACTGCACTGTGCTGAGACAGATTTTGTGTTATAGGCTTCATGTTATGGACGCACAGTGTGAGCACTCAGGTCGCATCAGAGCATCGGGCCGTATAGTGTGAGACCTGCATCGTGACCTACAAACTTCTAACCCCTGTGATTCACTCATACAGTTTGAGCTGAATAACACGACTGAAAATTTTTTAAAAATAAAAATTAATAAATCACATAGTGTATGCCCAGCTTAACCAGACTGATGACAGATTTCAAACATGCTGAATATGAAGAGTAGTATCATTTAAACTCACATGATTATCAGCCATAAGAACAAATTCAGATTTATATTGATGTAAGGTATATAAATGTAAGTACAGTTTGAATCAGTGCAATATTATTTTCACACATCAATGGACCACTGAACTTCTCAGCTTCTAAAATGTAAAGCCTCATTTAGAAACTACACAAGTACATATAATGGTCAGGGATCAACATGAACCTGTCTTCTCTGTTTGACTTTAATCAACTCTGCAGTGACTCCAGGTCCAAGACCAAGTCCAGCATAGAGCGGCTGAGTGAATGTGGTCTGGACTCTGTGGAGGAGAGTCATGGTTTCAGAGACGCTGTAGAAAGACAGAATACCTGCTCTGTGATCCAGGTACACTCCTACTCTGGAGGACCGAGGACCTGAGAGGACAGTGCGGACATTGTTGTACAAAAATTTACAACTGTTTGTGTCACAACGTAATGCCCAAGATTTGTCATTGTTTCCAAATCCACATTCATAGTCCCACCCTGCTCTGCTGATATTCTTGTATGCGACTGCTACACGAACTGCTCCTCCTCTCCACTCCACCTCCCAGTAACAACGTCCAGTCAGACTCTCTCTACTCAGGACCTGACACCATGCAGTGAATCTGTCTGGATGATCAGAATAAGACTGTGATTGATTAATTTTTGTTGCTTTTCTGTTCCCCTCAGATAATAATAGATGTGTGTATGCTGTGTTTGGATCCAGTGTGATTTCATGTGAATATTTTAAGAATCCAGCTCTGGTCTTTGGCTCTGCTGGTGACAGTAAAACATCCACTTCAGTGACTGTCAGTGAGATGTTTGTCCATTCCTCTCTCAGAATGTCCTGTAGTCTATCTCTGGTCTCTGACACAGCTGCTGTCACATCCTCAAAGTAGCTCAGAGGACGAATATTGATGCTGGATGAGTGTGTAGACTCACTGAGTGCTGACAGTGAGGGGTAGTTGTGTAGAAACTGGTTGTGATCCTCTGTGTGTGAGAGCTGCTCCAGCTCGCCGTCTTTCCTCTTCAGCTCAGCGATCTCCTGCTCCAGCTTCTCCTGAAGCTCTTTGACTCGACTCACTTCAGTTTCCTGCTGGGATCTGACCTGCTGCTTCACATCAGAGCTTCTTTTCTGGATGAGACGGATCAGCTCAGTGAACATCTTCTCACTGTCCTCCACTGCTTTATCAGCAGAGCCATTGATGGCCTCCACCTCCTGTTGAAGCAGCTTCACATCTTTCTCTTGCTCCTGGATTCTCTGCTGGATGTTTAGTCGTCTCACCTCGAGCTCCTTCTGCTTCTCAGTCCTTTCTGCTGCAGCTGGGACTGTTTCATGGCCTTTATGTTCATCCATCAAGCAGAGATAACAGATACTCTGCTGATCAGTACGACAGAAAATCTTCATCACCTCATCATGACGAGAGCAGATGTTCTCCTGGAGCTTCTTGGAGGGGGCCACCAGCTTGTGTTTCTTTAACGGAGCTGCATCATAGTGAGGTTGGAGGTGTTTCTCACAGTAAGAGGTCAGACAGACTAAACAGGACTTGATGGCTTTCAGCTTCCTCCCAGTGCAGACATCACAGGCCACATCTTCAGGTCCAGCATAGCAGTGATCAGCTGGAGCAGCTTGGAGTCCAGTCTTCTTCAGCTGCTCCACTAAAGCTGCTAACATGGTGTTTTTCTCCAGGACAGGCCTCGGTATGAAAGTCTTCCTGCACTGAGGGCAGCTGTGGATTCCCTTCCTGTCCTCTTCATCCCAGAAACTTTTAATACAGTTCCTGCAGTAGTTGTGTCCACAGGCTGTAGTCACCGGATCCTTCAGTAGATCCAAACAGATGGAACAAGAAATTGTTTCACTCTCCAGCTGAACTCCTTTCTGCGCCATTTCTCCTCTCAGTGTCAGTGACTGTGTGAGTTTCTCTTCCTTATAACTGAAACTAGTCTGAGCTCTGATCTCAACAACATGTTTCTGCAGTGAATGGAGCCTGTCAGCTCTTACACGTCACCACATGTTGGTTACACCCATCTTCAAAGTGCAGATCTGAAGGGGAGGGAACGAGGAAACACGTGGACAGAGAGGAGGTGCTGTGTTTAAGAGCAGGAAGAAGAGGGAGGTTATCAGGCTGTGCTTCACTCCAGGAAGAGGAGCAGTTAGAGAGTGAAACTGTGTGTTTAACCATTTTTATTTACTGCTTCTTCTATATAAATAATTTTTAAAAATCCAGCTTTAATGAACACTGGACAGAAACGTCTCAGGTAACAATAACTGTCAGAACAGCAGAGGCTGCTGACCTAATCAAAGCATATGTGGAGAGCAGGGTTAGGTTAGCAGACATATGCTGGTTGCTTTTATTTATTTATTTATTGCTTTTATAGGCAGTAATCGATGTTGCTGTAACAGGATGAGAACTAGATAAATGCCACTGCATTGCTTTGAACAGTCAGCAGAGTCTGCACATATAATTACAGATATTCCTGCAAAAAGTTAATTACTCAAAAGAATCTTGCATTTTAGTTTTGCATTTATAACAGCTGCTGCAACAGAAATAACCATGTTCTTTACATTAAAATAGCAACAAACCTTTCTGGAACAACTTTCAAGGTTCATGGCGAAGACAAAGATCTAATGACATGAAGACTCCAGTGAAACTTAAAGTATTAGGAACCAGTTTTAATGCGTGACCAACACATTTCCCCTGTGGCCTTCACCAGGGTCATTGCTAAATACCCTTGTGATTGTGAAAAGACTACTGGTCAAGTCAAAAAGGAGTGTATGGTAAAATGACCAATGACCATGTGACAAGATCAAGCAAGCATTTTTCTGATGTGTTCACCGCTCAATGGTTTGTTGTCATATTGAACAAAATATTAGGTTCTCTTTGTATATTACACTCAGGCATCAGGAAAGAGTGGTAACTAGTTCATAGTTTTTAGCTAATGACATGTCAATCACAAGACATTGCTCAGAAAACGTGCAGATTCTCAGCTAGATCCACCTTCCACTCTTTACTTACAGTTTCACAACAGCAAACAAACACACAAATAAGTTGAAGTAATTGTTTCCTGTATGACTTCACTGGTCTCGCATCAGTAAGGACTTTTGCTCCTTGTTGCTTGAGTTCATTGAGGTGGTGAGCATACATTTATCCCCAGACATGTCCATGTACACAAACATTAAACAACTTCTTTCTGACTTGTTTCACACTTTTGCACCACTTCAGAGGAATCCCCTTAACCTCAAATCACTGTTTTCTTAAGGTATGACTTACCTTCACAGCTGTGTGGATTACGCATCATGTCACAGAAGGTCCACAAGCATAGATGCACGTGTGTGTTCATGTCTGTAAGCTATTATTGTTTCATCTCACTGAAAGCACAAATGCCATCCTCTCTCTCTCTATTTTTATATGAGGATGGGGTGGACAAAATAACAGGAACACCTCACAACAGTGATGGCGCTGAGTTGCAAAGCTGCCTGAGCTGCATTAGAGACTGCGCTGGTGTTATTCACCTATAACGTGCTACAGTTCGTGCTTCCCTGTGTGTGTCGCTTACAAGAAGGTCAACAAACACACCGCAGTGCTGCAGGCAGAACATACATAATCAATCAGCCCTCAGTGCAAGCTACAAACATAAAATATGGGACACACACACACACACACACACTCTCTCTCTCTCTCTCTCTCTCTCTCTCTCTCTCTCTCTCTCTCTCTCTCTCTCTCTCTCTCTCTCTCTCTCTCTCTCTCTCTCTCTCTCTCTCTCTCTCTCTCTTTTAATAGGAAGCTATAGATATCAGAGCAGGCGTGTGTGTGTGGGCCGGGTCCTCAGAAGGTCGGGTAGGCTGGAAGTAAACGACCGTGAAATTGGACGGTCTAGCCTTCAGATTAGCGTCACCGCTGTCTCGGTGGAGTTTAATAAACTCAGCCGTCTGCTTCTTGCTATCTAAAGTATAACAGGACACTGGCGTAAATTCTCAACTGTCTCATACTTCTTTTTAATTAGTTTTCTATTTGACATTTAGTCAGCTGTGTAAAAACCAAGGAGGAACCCACCCGGGGGATTAATAAAGTTTTATTTTATCTAATCTAATCTAATAACTTTAATCTCAGCCAAACCGATTTACTCACGAACAAACAAAACACTGAAAAAAGCCCAACAATAACATTTTTAGGTTGTCTAAGTGACTTATATATTACGTTTAACCCGAGTAGTCCACGGTGATCTGAAAATGATGTGCCGGGAATTGTGCCGTTCTCGGCGGCATCACTGACCATCGAGCTTCCGGCTAGCTATCGAGCTGGTGGGTAGCAGACGTCTCCGAAAACGTCGAAGCACTTTTGCAAATATGTGATATCTTGATAAACTGAGCAGATATTTGATGTTTACACAGCTACTTTCTCGCCTGAAAATATGCTAAAAGTTTATTTTGTGACCCAGAAAGATTAGTAAGAGTAATTTTAAAACTTTGTATCGGCCGCCATTGTTGGAAACTGGAGTTTGGCTGGGCCGCGCTATGAATTCTGGGATATAGTAGGCCACGAAGGACACAGCCGACCCATCCTTCAAATTCGGGGAAAAGGAGGACGCATTTGTCGGCTGCATTCGGAGGAGTCTACGAATTTGGACAGCCTTCGGCGCGTCGCTGTGACGTAATCGGTCTACAAATGCGGCCTCAGGAGGATGCAGCCCATGAATTTGGACACGACCACTGGCTGTATCCCAATTCAGGGTCTGCAGCCTTAAAGGCCGCATTTTAAGGCCGATTACGTCACAGCGATGCGACGAAGGCTGTCCCAATTCAAAGGCTGCTCGAAATGCGGCCCTCAAATACGTCCTTCATTTCCCTGAATTTTAAGGATGTGGCGGTGTAGACTTCATGGCCCAACATATCCCAGAATGCATAGCGCGGCGGTGGGTGTGGATAATTTTGCCGGAAAAAAAAACGGCGGAAGAGGGGCGGCCGAAGAGTAAACTGTTAAAAGTAAGTACTGAATATTATGTCACTTATTTATGTGCAAATGTTTAATAACGAAGAACATTAAAACATTCCTGTTGGCAAAGTTATGTGACATTAGCGATGTTAGTACTAACTTGACTTTAAAGCCTTTACTTTAAAATATACACCGTTCAATAGTTGACCTTAATCTTACAGAGACTGTGATGATTTCATGGATATTTAAAGTAAGCACTGAGAGAAATTTAGTAATGCCAACATATTGAAAGAACAATATTTGTCTCTTATATATAATACATTTATATATACAGTGTCAAAGGAACCTGTCTTTGAGTGAAGATTTAAGGCGACAGGAAATATAAATAATATAAATAAATGCAGCTTGAATCTTTACTGAAGCTCAGTATTTGAAACAGAGTCATTCACTGCTGTAATAACTAATAATGATTGAAATTATAACTTTAATATTGGCAATATTATATTTACAATACCAAAGTGAGATTACTTTAGTCTCATGAACAACATCAGCTAATTGTTATTTACTAGCTAATCTTAAAATGACTGTTCAGTACAGAAATGAAGCCCAACTATCATAATTTCACAGTCTCGGGGTCTCAGCCTCAGATACTTATCAAATCAAAGCTCATGTAGAAACAAACAAACAAATGAACAAAATATGTTTTCCTTCATTTCTGTCAAACAAAGCTGTATGAAACGTTTCCAGCTGTTAGTGTCATGGTTGCTAGGCAACCTGGGCAACAGGGCAGAGGCTAGACCGTCCCATTTCACAAGCCTCGCACTTCCGGCCTTAGCGGTCTTTGAGTACGCCTCCTTTGTGGACCATTAAGGCTGCGTACATTTAGATGAGAAAATATATATTTGACACATTTAAGGAAAATACTAATAAAAAAAATAAACAAAATAAATGTTTAATAAGCAATTTTAAATAGGAAATTGCTTAATTTTAGAAATGTTTTTGCTGCTTTTGCTCTATAAAATAGTTGTTTTCTTTTAGAATCACTCATCTTATTAGTAGGATATACATGAAAATGTACATTTTTTGCACTTTCTGGTCAACTGACTCAGTGAATCAAATGACTCAAAAAACCGATTCACTTTGGTGAGTGACTCATTAAAACTCGAATCAGTAAAAAGAATCAAATTTACCATCACTACTTTGGGGGTGCTGAGCACCCAGAGAGCTGCCCATCCAGGCAAGGTAAACTTTACTCGTCATAAGGAGACGTCTTCCCCGTCTCTGTCAGTCCCTGCATCCTTAAATGTCTCCAGTTGTCCTGAGTTTTTGAATTCTCTGGTCTCTGCAGTATCCTCTTTGTGGTGTATTTTTGATCAATTTAACCGATGTTTCTTTCCTACCTTCCTGTTAAACAGTCAAATATTAAGCACAGACCAGGGGCGATTCTAGGATCAGAGCTTTGGGGGTGCTGAGCAGAGAGCTGCCCAGCCAGGTATGATAAACTTTACTCGTCACAATGAGACGTCTTCCCCGTCTCTGTCAGTCCCTGCATCCTTAAATGTCTCCAGTTGTCCTGAGTTCCCTCTGACTGTCTCCTTGGTGCATTTAAATCCCTGTTCCTCCCTGTCCTCATCGTCTGTTGTCTTCATCTCCATTTTCACTCATCATAATTTTACCCTCTCTGTGCAAGTCTGCAAATTTCTTTATTAAATCATAAGATTCTTAAATTCATCAAGTCTCTCTGTGCCTGGGTCCTCGTCACAAAACATGACATGACTGTTTTGTACATTTTAACACAATTGAATCCCCACATTTGTGAAAGAAAAGCAAAACACTTTTTGAAAAGTCTGAAACAAAACCATCAAATCTGATCAAGGTTATTTAAATGCTGCTAAAGAAGAATGGATTGGAATTTAAAAAAAATACATATTCTAACCTTAATTACTGACTTAAATAACTTGACTTAAATAACTTGAATAACTTAATTATTCTAATCTTAATTACTGGAGGAGAATAATGAATGATGCTCAAAGTGAGTAAAAAGTAAACTGAGTGCATTTTTTGGACAGAGATTCACTTTTAATGTGTATGTATAATACAATACAGATACATAAAAAATACACTGCAAAAATAGAAGAGTCCTTGAAATGTACAAAATATTATTACAAAATTAGACAAACTGAGACACCTTGGCCTCTGGTACAATGTATACAATGTATGAAAAGATCTTTACTGCAGATATTACTATGGCTCTGCAGATTTTTTCTTTTATTTTAACCTATGTCGCCTCACCTTGAGGTTGGCAAATCTGTCTATCACATTTTGGTGGTCAAGTCTCTCAGGCATCTCTTTCTCAACTGACATCACAGCCAGGTGCTGGAGTCTGCTTTGACCCATGGTCCTTCTCAGCCAGGTATGGAGCTGACTCAAGACACTAAACGACCTCTCACAGCTACAGCTGCTAACTGGGTTTGTTAGGGCAACCTGAATAACAGTTTTCAGTGTGGGGAAGCTCTGATTATCCAGAAGATTGTACAATGTTAACATATCTGGGATGGCACCAGCCTCACTCTTGAGCTTCAAAAAGTCTTTGGCAACCGTAACTTCCTCTGACTGAAGCTCAATATGGTAATGCAGTGCCAGGGCTGACAACCCAGTTTGTTTTGCAGATTCTGTATAGCAGCTTTAATATAGGGAGAACACAACTTCGAGATTGTATGAGTAAAATTTGTTTGTTTGTTTTTTCTTTGTCAGTTTAACAGTTTCTGTTTTGCCTGTCACTGTTCCCTGTCTGTTTTCTTACCTGGTTCTTCCTGAACTTGTACTTTCTCCTCATGTTCCCCTCTTTCCTCTCTCTTTCTTTGGACTGACAATCATACACAAATAGATTGTATTCAGTTAGATTAAAAAAAATACTATTAAGATCACTAATAAAAAAAAGTCCTCTCTCAATGTACTTTCAACCAAAAGGCAAATAACCAGACCACATGTACATCTAATAAAGGATATAAATATTGAAACACTGATCCAACATTATCCTTTATTGATGGATCATTTGATCTTACACTTTTACCTGAATGTGGCTCCTGTTTTTGAAAAAACGTCTTCATATTCATTATGAACCTGGCAGTCTCTGCACACACGCGCACACACACACACACACACACACACACACAAACAACAGGAGTTATAAGGTTAATGGGCATCCAGTCAGTTAGCTAGTTAGTATCTTGGGTTCAATATCGGCACATATGACAAAATAACCAGCTTCTCTCATCACATTTCAAACAGGTACAGGTAATGTTAAGTTTTAGATTTTAAATAGGCTGTATAAATTTCAATGGGAGCAACAGGACGGTCAAATATCGCTGATTTTACTACAGAGCAGGACGGATTGTAGGGTAGCAAACATTGTCGGGAAACACGTTTTCAACCCTGCAGGTTACCTGGGGTAATGTTTTTCAGTTAAAAAGAAACACGGTCTGACTCCGACCTAACTATATAAAGAGTAACTGAAGGTTAAATGCAGCTAACATGTGCTGTTTTAAGCCAGCACTCACACCTCCGCTCCGCTGCGTCTCAGCCACTATTGCTCTGGCAGCAACCGTGCCAGAGCCAGGGCAGGGGAGAGGCGAGCTGGAACAAACCATTTTGGGAGGGGGGAGGGGTTATCTAAACTTTTGATGTTAAAATTTTTTACTGATCAGTGACTAAAGTTTCATACAGATTGATTTAAAGACTTTATCACAGTAACAAATGCTTTAGTGCAGAGTTACTGACTGATAACCAGTGTGGATTCAGTCAATCAATAATCTATATTCATGTGGATCTGTCTTCAAACAGAGGAGTGATCAAAGTTTGTCCTAAAATAAGAGTTGAACATCTGGTACAAACATCACAGAGCAGAAACAACATCTTTCAAGTTCCTGACAAACGGACTCTGATGTGAAAAGTGAAACTTCCTTCTGTCTCTTTCCATGGAACACAGGATCATTTTTGTTTTTACTTTCTTGGTTAATTTACTTTAAATCTGCCATACAACTTCTCACAAACCACCAGGTTCAGGGAACAGACTGCTTCCTCTTAACTCCAGTACAGACATGATCCCATAAAGAAATCCAATCAGTTTTTCTATCATTCTGTGTCTCTATATACAATAGAAAGCACTTATTTGAAGTAAAAACATACTGTTGATAACAGTGTTAGTGTCAGCAGTCAGAGAGAGCTCCATTCACACCGAGCTGTGATTTCAGGGGAGGTGGACATATTTATTTATTTATTTATTTATTTTCTTTTTCCTTTTTTTCTCCTTCCCTCTTCCCTTTTTTTTCGTTTTTTTTCTCTTCTCTTCCTTTCTGTTTTCTTTTCTCCTGTAAATAAATGATTCTAATGATTTTGTTCAGTTTTTGCTTAATATGGTTTCTTTTTTGTACTTTTAGGATTTGTGAGGAAGTTTTAAGACTGTGAGGAATGTAAGCATGTAAATGTAAACTCCACAGATCAACCTTTCAGAACTTTTGCGTATCTTTCTGATATTTACTGTTTATTTAAACCTCCACTGAATTAGAAAAATCACCTTTCTCAGCTCCGTCCCCTCCCTGAGGTCCCAGCATACGGGCTGGGTGTACTGTTCTCACACACAATGCAACAACAACCAAAAGTACCGCAAACGTGTATACCCAAGTCACACATCCAGTAGATAATTTATGCAACATTTGACAACTTTTGAGTAGCTGAAGACTTTTTTTTTTCAATACTAAAACAAAATATGTTCTTCATGTCCATTTGAAAGCAGAAGACTGTAAGACCAGCTCAGCCTTTTTTTTCTCTGTCACACTCTTGGAAGCACACGTGCAAACACACACACAGACGCACATGCACACAGTCTCCTTTAGCCTCTCTGTGCCATAATAAGAACCTGTCAGCGCAGCACTGTGAAAACAAATTAGTCCAATGATTAATGAAAGGGTATTAGAGCCAGCAGCTCATCCTGCTGTGTAGATGGGACACCCAGTGCAGAACAGCATGTGGCATATACGGCCCATACACACTTAAACACACCTTTATTTCTCAGCTTATATTTTAAATATCAGAGACAAATCCTTTACAAATCAGCAGCAATATTTATATCGCATAATGTTAATATGACCACCGTTTTGTATCATCATTTGCAAGTGCAAATAATGCCAGATAAGCATTTATTTTTCAGTTTTTGTGGTAATGTTAATCATTTGTTTCACTGTTTAAAGTGTTCCAAATCGTGTTTGGCCTGCTGCATGTGTCATGCTCCATACTATAGGGACATATTTTAAAATGCAACAACTGAATTAAAAGCTAACTGACAAAAATGAGGTGGACATATTTAAACATCATTAGCAACAGTACTAAGTCTCTCAGAGCACGAGACTGTTCTTTTCATCCGGATGTCCTTCAGCTGTGTTGTGTAGACAATCAAAGAAACTGAAATGACCTGTAAGCTTGTTACAGCTCCCACATCCGACTGTAAACATTGAAACCTGAAGTTCCAGTTTGACGATCATTCTTGTTTTTTTTCTGTAACAGACACGAAAAATTATTAAAAGGTTAAAATTCTTCTAAAGTTAATTCATATCTTTTTTGTCCAGAAAGAACACAGTGAACAGTAAGTGATTCATATAAGCTTCCTTCTTTTCCTGCTCCCCACTTACAGCCTGTATGATCTGCTTCTTAATGTTGTTGAGTTAAATTGTTGTGACACAGTTTTTTCTCCTCAGTGAAGAGTGACTATTACAGGCGAACATAATCAAACACAGTTCAGCTGTGATGAAACTCCTACTCTGTCTGCTCTATCCTTCTTTCTGGTTTTATGTATACATCAGACAAAGTGTGAGAGTCAGATACTACTATTCTGGTCTGCTAACATGTTGTCTCTTTTCTCCTCAGCAAATTAAAATGAGGTGTTAACTTCAGGATAAACTTAATTAATCTGAATTTTAAACATGTTTAAACATTATTTTCTTGCTCACATAGATGGGGAAAAAAGAGTTCATCTGGACTCCACACCCCATGATTCAAAAACAACAAACACTGTATTATATTCTGATTCACAATTCGTTTCTCCAACTAAAATAGAGCATTATATTACAAGATTTCTGGAAACTAGAAAAATCAGATGAAGACAAATGAAACAAGTTTGACACGTTTCATGGATCCTGATCATGTACAGACTTTACTGTGTAGAAACAGATCTTTGTTTTTATAATTTAATGTTAATTTGATTAAAGCTTTTGACCTTCATCATTGTTTGACTTCAGACTGGTTCAGAGTAAAGTTCTCTTGTTGTATCTGCCAGTGTGAACAGACATCTAATATCAGCCACACCCAGACTGCTTACTTTGTTTGGAGCATTTCTACTGCAAAGTTTCACTCTGTTCCAAGTCTATAGATGCAGTCACACTTTCTGTGAGAGATAAAAATGATCCTATTGACAACATGATTCTTTTTTTTTTTTGCTGGATGACTAGGTGTTCCTGTTCATCGATGACTAACACGACCTGGATGACTGAGAAGCTCCAGTTTCAATTTCTTTATGAATCTTCTGAATTCTGACCTCTGAAGCATTCAAGCATGAAAGGGCTTCTAACTCGAGGATGAACGAGTGTGATGCTCATCTTTGTACACTTTAATTTCACTCTTTTTTATGCTCTGTTTTTTGTGGTGAAGCAATTTGTGATGGTCGTCTTGAAAGGTGTTCTATAAATAAAATGACATGACAGATGTTTAAACTGCATCTGGAGCTGCTCTAATACAACCAGCCTGTCATGGAAACACATCGTTTGCTCCCATTTCTCTTGTTGGATCCACAAGAAATGCTAAAAATAACAGCTGCCATGCATCAACAAGTCTCTGTGAAAGAAACAGAAACAAAGAGTTCTTGTTTGTGAGTTCAGGCAGTAAGTGTTCAGGCTGTGAAAAAACTAAACACTGACTGTTTCTGCCTTTTGATTTTCTGTATTTCTATGTGTTTTTGCACATTTCACTGCATGCATTTCACAGCAGACTAGAAACAAATGAGGGCTGGCTCCAGACTTTTGCACAGTACTGTAGATTCCCAAAGAGCCCCTTAACTCAGTCAGAGTGCACAGGAAAAGCTGCTCAGCACAAGCTGACCCTTCAAACTCTTTCACATGTATGAATGTGATGGAAGGTCAGAGGCGTGTGCTGATTCTAAGCTGCACTGCTGCTGTATCTCCACTGGGTTCATCTGTGATCTGAGAGGCTAGGCTACAGTTACTGAGCTAGACTGATGGCCAAACACAGATGTTGACCAGGGTTATGCACAATGTACAGAAAACTCCTTCTGAATGACTTTGCTCTTCCATATATTTATTCAGCACAGCAGCGAGGAAAAGATTCTCTAATCCAAACAAATCCCTCTCTCACTGGCTCTGATCTTTGCTGATCCATCTGTAGAAAAAAGAGGTGAAGAACTCCACCATCAGAAGAACAAATTAAACCTGAAGAGACACTTTTGTGTGTCCTACCAAACAAAGTCATCATGGAAACACAGAACTGTGTGGATGACAGCGCTCTGAAGCACTTGTTCCATGTTTGTTAGTATGAAGCAGAGGGTTACAGAACTCTATCTGCTAGCCATGCCTGTGCCTGCTTAGACTTAAACATAGACTTATAGAAAGAAATCTTTTGAGCTCAGGAATTTAGCAAGTGCCACGACAGGAAGCAACGATCATGAGCTGCCAGCTCCTGAGCAGCATCTGTCGTTGGTCAGGCTGGTCTACACCCCCATCCCTGAGTCCAGGAGCTTTACCTCAAACAGTAACCTCCTCCTTTAAATGCAGTCTAGTCCTGTTCAGGCGGCTCTCCCATGTTTGCCATGTGTGGAACTGGATTAACAAGGAATCCCAGAAACAGGAAATCTGTGTCACATTAGTAGTGATGACGTGCAAAGCAGCCGCTGATACACTATAGTGTACCTAACACACACTGTGTGACGACACTTGCTGTGTTTGCTGTTGGAAACATTACTGTACAGTGTTGTCATTCCACGTGAACAGCACACAGCCATTAATCACCACATCTTCTACATTTACACTATAATCAAACTATCAAACTGTATTAGCAGAACAAAAAAAAGCTGCTCCTCATTTTAACAAATGTCACTCTAACCCAAAAGAAACAGGAAAGTGCATCAATTCATTAGATGATAAAGACAATCAGAAACATGCATTTTACTGCTCAGAGCTGCATTTAACAACTTGTTATATCCAGATTGTTGACATGAGTGATGAAAGGTGTCCATGTGTTCTCAGAGCTCTGCTGTTTAGCCTTTAAACTGGAGCTTATTCCTTCTCCTGATTGGTGCTTGGTCTGTGAGCAACTTCCAGAACAATGAAATATAGTCAGACTGAGATCCACAACAACTCAGAGCTCATTTTTACTACAACTATGCTTTTCAGTCCCATCAGGAAAAGTTTGGCATCGTCTCCTCCTCAGTATCTGACTCGTGTTGTTGGGCCTGCGTCGCTCATTCTGCGCTTTTTTATCTCCTTCCTTGTGTTCTTTGTGACCTCCACAGCAGCACCAAATCCTGCAGATGATCCTGGTTTCATGGAGCTCACAGTTGCCATGCTCTCATGAGTGTTTTGTGCATCACTGGAAATATGCACATAAGTGCATTAGTTTGCTAGTTTTAATGATTTTGGTTTGTTGGATTTACGGGTTTCAGCGTGAAAGTGAATTGAGCCTCGATGCTTTTAGAAGGATTCTGTCATGATCAGCAGCAGAGCAGTGAGCTTCCTTCATGGCAGCTATAACCAGCCTCATCTATATGTTAGAGAACAGGCACCTTTCCCTGAAAGCAGCGTGAGCACTCCTGAAGATCTGTTAGAGCTCAGACTATCAGAAGCCCTGAAGGTTTTTAAGAGCAGCAGGAGGAAATATGGCTGCAGGTGAGAGAAAAACTCTCTTTGAAACATTCATTTCATCAAATCCTGTTAGATCGAGTTTAAATCACAGTTTAACGCACAGCTTTCCTTCATGTTTATAAGATTGGAGAAACCTGCAGTCAGCTGAGACTGAAGAAGTCACTTGGATGAGTGACTAAACATTTCTCCCACTGAAAACATTCAGATGAACAAAATCAACTTTTGAAAATTTACTTACCTGGATGATTGTGTAATAAAAATATGAACATGTATTTATAAGTTACACTTGTGTTATTTTATTATTGTTATATTTCTTATTGTGTTATTTATAAGTTGGTCCGTATACAGAATACTGAATGTAATAAACATCTAAGTCATGAATTATGATTCATTAGCTTTCTTCGAATCTAATCAGAACTACAAATGGGAATTCCTATATGAACATCTACATGCACAAGTTTCATACACTACTTCCAAAGCCTTACAGTACATGACACTGACTGCCAATACACACAACAACAATATATCACAAAACACCAAATGGGTTTAGCTTACAGCTAGCAAGTATGTAGCATAACAAGTAGCATTAGTAGCATGAACTAGCCACATAGCAAACAGGTCAATACACATTGCACTCCTACATCCACTAAATGTCCAAATGGCATAAAAGACTAAAACTGTCCTTTCCAGGTAGGGCTCCACGTCTACTCACAGTTCTTTAGCGACGCACACGACTCACACCGTGTGTAGACATCCACTGCTGAGTCAGTCTGCCAGGTGGCTTTTGCCCTGTGTTAGCTCAAATAAACTCTGATCACTGGAACATGTCCTCAATAGTGCAGCTGTGCTCTCTCGCCACAAGGGGGCTCCCCCACTCAGCTGACAGCCTTTCCAACAGATATGATTTTTACCTTATCTTTAAGCATACCCTTACTATTTGAATATAATTAATCTTGCATTGACAAGATGTCTGTGAAGGTTCTCAGTCATCCAGGTCATTGTAGTCAAAGGAGCTTGCAAAGAAAAGCGTCTGGACTTCTTTAAGTTGCTTGAAGACGTTTCACCTCTCATCCGAGAAGCTTCTTCAGTTCTAAGATCAAATGGTGGGGAGTCCCAGATTTAAACCTAGTGGGAGTAACCCCCCACAGAGGGACAAAAGGACCAAAAAGAAAGAAGCCATCTATGTCCACTGTGAGCAACCATCTTGAACAGAGGCGGTGGTTTACGACACCAACTGTCTGCCATCTATAATCCAGTTTTGAGTTCCCTCCCCAGACGCCTTAATGCCCACTCACATCCTGGGCCATCTGACCTCAGGAATTTGCATGATAAGGTGGGGCCAGGTTTCACAATGAGCTCACCCGAAACCCTGGCCGATTGGGACCCACACCCAGTTTCACACCTTAGCTCAGGCGATTAGAGGATCATCAGGGGGTCCTTTTGTCCCTCTGTGGGGGTCACTCCCACTAGGCTTAAATCTGGGACTCCCCACCATTTGACCTTAGAACTGAAGAAGCTTCTCGGATGAGAGGTGAAACGTCTTCAAGCAACTTAAAGAAGTCCAGATGCTTTTCTTTGCAAGCTCCTTAGCATTGACAAGTACCATCAGACCACTCCCTAAACATACATAAGCAAACATTAATATTAACATTAAAGCTGTATAAAACAACAGCTACAGAAATGAACTTTATTTGGTCAAAAAAAAAAAAAAAGAAAGAAAAAAAAGACTTCCAACTGTGGGGTCTCCAATGACCCTAAGTAAGCCCCGATAAAGAAGGGGGCTTCGAGGGGGGGCCTCTCTCACCTCTATGTGAGACAGGGCCTTCCTTTGCCAGCCGGCCAATGTCCATTCTACTAGCATAGGTAAAACATCCGCCTATTTTCAATTTCTGCATTGCCACTTGAGTATATTATTTCGAAATAAGAAGTCTTTACCAGGTTAGTTTCCTTAGAGGATATTTTAATTACATTAAACTCACCACCTGTTCTCTTTACTCCTCAATTTTTCGGTGTCCCACTCATTCTTACTCGGAGTCTTTCCTTATAATCTCGGGTCTGGTCTTTATTTACTTGGCTCCGTGTTTTCCTTTCTATGCACCACGATAAACGTCGGATCTGTTCCAGAAGCGTCTCCGGGCGTTTGATGATCGTCACCGGGAATCCACTCTTTACCATGTCATCTGTTGCCTCCTCCACCGAGCCGTATAGCACTGTTCCCTCAGTATAAAAAACTCTCATCTTTGCTGGAAAAGGAGTTTGGAATCGGATTTTCTTGTCTTTTAAAACAGATTTCACCCCTGCGTATTCCTTTCGCTGCTTTAAAATCTGTGGTGCATAATCATGATCCAAGTTAACTGTCTTGCCTTGGTAGTCAAATCCACGCTTCTGCCAGGTCAATTTCAATATTTCTTCTTTCATTCTGGAACTAGACAGTTTGACAACAATTGACCGTTGCGTCGCTCCTGGCGGTGGTTTTGACATCAAAGCGTGATGTGCTTTTTCCACTCGTAGCTCAGCGGAGTCCAGCAACTCCAGATTCTGTCGTAATAAACTCTCCACAAATACGACCATTGATGTAGAATTGTCTTCCGACCCCTCCTTGACACCGTATATTCGAATGTTTTCTCTTCTAGACCATCCCTCCAGGTCTGTTAGCTTGGCATCCATCTCAATATGCAGTTTGAGCATCTCTGTTACTACTTCCTCATTAGCTTGTACTTGGGTTTCAACATCCACAATTCTTTCTTCTACCTCTTCCACTCGTTGGTTTTGTTTATTTCTTCTCTTTCCTTCCCCGAGAATTAAGGGAATTCAGAAGAGATAACTGTGCACAATTGAATGAAATCAGAGAGGTGTGTCCTATTGCTAGCAAGGGGATGATCTCAGAGCAGCATCTCTGCCCTCGTCTCAGACCACCACTCCAAAGAACCAGCATCCCCCTGCAGTATGTGCACGTGAGTGAGTGTGTGTGGATGTGGGTGTTTGTGTGACTTCCTGCTGATCACAAAGGGTCATCATAGGACTTGTTCTGAATAGTGTTTGTTGCAATGTTTGTAGACACTCCTCGTTCCCTCCCACATGTAAGAGCGGACAGCCTCCATTTCCTGTTGATTAGATCAGAGGTCAGACTAGTTTCACTTTTACAACAGACAAAGCTGCAAGTCTTTCTTACTAAGAAGAGAAATGACGCAGAAGGAAATTAAAATGGATGAAGAAAACATTTCTTGTTCCATCTGTTTGGATCTACTGAAGGATCCGGTGACTATTCCCTGTGGACACAGCTACTGCATGAACTGTATCAAAAGTCACTTTGATGAAGAGGACAGGAAGGGAATCCATAGCTGCCCTCAGTGCAGGACGAACTTCATGCCAAAGCCTGTCCTGGAGAAAAACATTATGTTAGCAGAGTTAGTAGAGGAACAGAAGAATATCTCACCGAGAGTTGCTGAAGTGGATGTTTTACTGTCACCAGCAGAGCCAAAGACCAGAGCTGGATTCTTAAAATATTCACATGAAATCACACTGGATCCAAACACAGCAAACACACATCTGTTATTATCTGAGGGGAACAGAAAAGCAACAATAATGAGACAAAAACAGTCTTATTCTGATCATCCAGACAGATTCACCGGATGGCTTCAGGTCCTGAGTAGAGAGAGTCTGACTGGACGCTGTTACTGGGAGGTGGAGAGGAGGAGGAGTTGGTGTTGCAGTTGCATACAAGAATATCAGCAGAGCAGGGAGCTCAAATGAATGTAAATTTGGATTCAACGACAAATCTTGGTCTTTACGTTATGATTCAAAGGGTTTTCAGTTTTGGCACAATGAAGTCCAAACTGTCCTCTCAGGTCCTCGGTCCTCCAGAGTAGGAGTGTACCTGGATCACAGAGCAGGTATTCTGTCTTTCTACAGCGTCTCTGAAACCATGACTCTCCTCCACAGAGTCCAGACCACATTCACTCAGCCGCTCTATGCTGGACTTGATTTTTTGGATCATGAAGATACTGCAGAGTTCATTACACTGAAATAGACAGAAGCCACTGATGGACAATTGGTTAAAATGTGTGTTTTATTTTCCACTTTTTTTTGTCTACATCATTGTTGAGATGGGAGTTGCTGAGAGCTCACAGTTGTGCTGTTTTTACTTTGCACGGAGATCACCTGTCAGTCACACTGAATAGATGTTCCTTTGACCTTTTGTTATCCGTTTTCTATATTTTCCTAACATTACGTTTATATGCCATTTAAATGTTGTTCTTGTACTAATTAAATGTTAAATATATCAAAAAGAAGTCAAAGTGGCACCAAAAAGTTATTTAACAGTAAATTCAGAAGGTCATATTCATAATACAAAATAACCTCAGTTTGTAAATGTCAAAACAATAAAAGTATTGTTTTGGGAGAATAAACTCACAGATCAAATGTTAGATACTGAAACATTATTTCAGTCCTTCCAAGATACAGAGTTATAATAAAAGTTTGCCAGTTATCTGTCCTGAGTCTGACCACTCTTACATCTGTGTTCTTCATTAACGTCTTGTCTTCAGGCTTATAATTTGGCCGGTTTCTCTTAAATATTTGTGAACTAAAGACAGCTTCAACCCTCTGTGTGTTGACCGCACTGCATTTTCTTGTTAGTAATAGCAACACCATTGTAACGACAGAAATACTAATTAGTTAGATTACTAGTTACTGAAAAACATTTAACGCCATTATTCCCATTTATGCGAATTTACAAAACATTATGTAAAGATTGCTGGTATTTTTGTGCCCTTAAAAAGTGGAAATAATGATGAGAGCTGAATGAATGATAGTGACACGCAGATCTCGTTTTCACTCGTCTGTATTGAGTGTTACAAAAACAACACAACCCAAACCATATTCTCTCTGCATGGATACACTCAGTCTCAGGACCACAGTT
This sequence comes from Copadichromis virginalis, assembly GCF_057382275.1. Lineage (NCBI taxonomy): Eukaryota > Metazoa > Chordata > Actinopteri > Cichliformes > Cichlidae > Copadichromis > Copadichromis virginalis. The sequence goes on along the minus strand of NC_140620.1, from coordinate 26,796,341 downwards.
TCCAAACTAAGTTGCCCTGTTTTAACTTATGAGAGTATTTAGACGCTGCACAACTTGAACTGTAACATAAGGTAAATACATCTTTTTAACTCACATATGTTAGCTGACACATTCGCTGACTTTCAACAGTAATGAAATAATACTTTATGCGCTGTATATGTCTTTCAGTAGTTAACTTAAATACAGATAGTGGCAGAAAAACTGTCATTCAATAAGGCGGGACACCAGTGAAAGCTAGCTTAAACAGCAACGGAGTTCACCTGAAACTTCTCAGCAAAAACTGTCCACAAGTCACCTCTTTCCTTACAATAAACAATGATGGTGGGCTAATAGTCAACTGTAATACACAGAGTTCTGTGCGTGCAGTTACCTTAAACAGGGGAAACGAGGAGAGATGAATGATGATACTGACACAAAGCGCTGGCTTTCACTCGTCTGTACAGAGTGAAGGACAAGAGGCGCGAATCCCTCTAGTGGAGCCCTGAGGAATTACCAATGGATCTATGCACAATCAATCGAGGACATTGTTCCTTCTCGAAAATTGAAAGATATTTCACGCACTGTTATTTATAGAAGGCTTCACACTGTTCCTGCTAACCATAAATATTGTTCCTAAAGTTTTATCCAACTGTAGACAGATTTCTAAACTCCCTTTTACTTAAGTCCTGTTGAAACTTGTATTAGAAAAAATATTACAAATTATTTAAAGTTATAAAGCACAGCACAGAACTGAAATGGCACAGTAGTTAACTTTACAGTTAGGCTGGGGTACAAATTTCCTCATAAAAACCCTGCTCTTATGTGGAATGACTCAGGGGTCCATTCTTGGCCCAGTATTTTTTCCCTCAATTTATGGGTTCATAAAAACCTTTATAAAAGTGACTAAATGCTAGGTATAATAGGTATTTTTGTCTGCTTTGGATTTTACTTCTACATTTCACCTTTAAAAACCGTTTATCTTGTCTTGTTTGGTATCATTCTTTTCAGCACACCTTAACATGTCAAAATTTGCAGCTATTTTTTCATTTTGAAATACTATATTAAAACAATTGATCTCAAATCAGACAAAAAACATAAAACTCGAGTATAAAAAAGTAGAATTTTTTTCCACTAATAGAAAGCCAAGGCTTTTTCTTTCTGGGTTTTTTTTTTGTCACAAACAGAGAATTATTATTATTAGTGTGAATGCTTGAAAAGCATTCACAGTATTGTTCTTCTAATCTTTATTAGTGTGAATGCTTGAAAAGCATTCACAGTATTGTTCTTCTAATCTTTATTATTAGTGTGAATGCTTGAAAAGCATTCACAGTATTGTTATTCTAATCTTTATTATTATTCCATTTTTTTATTAGTGTGAATGCTTGAAAAGCATTCACAGTATTGTTCTTCTAATCTTTATTAGTGTGAATGCTTGAAAAGCATTCACAGTATTGTTCTTCTAATCTTTATTCTATTTTATTATTATGGATTCCGTACGTTTTTTGTAATCTATCTCCTTCAAAACCGTTCAACTTAGAAAAACCATTCAAACACCATTAGATTCCTATTCTTTTGGACATGACTGCTTCTATTTTTCTCATTTTTAACATTTATATTTTTAATTTTATTCAACTTTTTTCAACAAAAATTTCCCATGTATTTCAATGGGGAGACCCTTCAAATTCTCATTCAACTTCCTCCTCTTTAAACTGTATCTACTTCCACATACATTGACATAGAGCCACCATTCAAACTTTAAAATGAAGACAAGACATTCAACTATTCAACTTGTATTTATCTTTTCAATATCTATTATACTTTTTCTTCAGTTCCAGTTTAAGTTTCATGATGTTTTTTCACCCGTTTCAGAGTTTATAATGGGTGTGTATGGGACGGAATGTTGGGGCTAGAGTGAGGCAGCTCAACTGCTAGAGTGAGAGGAGCAAAAAAATTAATCTTAAAATATTTTTTAAAACTGCTGCTGTGTCCGCAGCGTTTGCTCTACAGGTATGATTTTACCCTCAAAACGTAGCCATGGCTGTCCTCTTTCATCCAATGTGTTTACTATTGTACTAGGTGTTATGGTTCTTTCATAAATGTCACCAATGCACAGCCTCCTCCCTCCAACTCTTCCATAGACTCTAATGTTAAAATGGCTCAGAAGGTTCGTTTGAAAATCAGAAGAGCATGGTGTCTTTCCACTGTCACCACGTCCATATAATAAACTCCACAGGCATGAAAACTGAGAATTCAGTAGACTAGAAGCTGTTGTCGCTCACGGTGAAAGAATTTTGTCAATACGACTTTTACTTTTCATTTGGGAACGATTTGTTTCGGCCTGACTTTTCTGTTCATTTTAAGCAGCAAAAGTGAGGCGCATGTCTGTGTACGTGTGTATGGAGCCATTGGGTGCGGTCACTATAGCAACCAGGCTCACACCTGCCTGCTTAACGAGCTCTGCCTGCCACTGTACCAAGATTCATCTTAAACACTTCTCTTTCAACTGCTGCTGTGTCCACAGTGTTACAGCCATCATTTTACCCTCAAATTGTCGCCATTATTGTTCTCTTTCCAACACCGTATCTTTCAAAGCTCAGGCATTTAAACTTTTTAAACTGTGTGGATCAAAGTGGAGGGATCACATTTGAGTCATTCAGTGATTCAAAGAATATGACCTTTTAATATTCATTCAGATGTTTTCTGACTCTAAATGTTCTTTTCTCATTTCTTAGGGTTTTCTAATTTACATTTAAAACATTTTCAGTTTTTTTCCAACTTCTTCTTCTGTGTAACCTTCAGCTTTTAGCAGTTCAGCACTTTTGTTTTCAGGTTAAATTCGGGTTTTTTTTTTTAATCTCATTCAAAATTTTTAACTTAAATTCAGTAATTATTTCATTTCAGTGCATACATTCAGATTCAAGCATTCACACTGCAGTTTCTTCAGAAAATGCACTTTCTAGTTATTATATTTTATTATTTTTCCGTACGTTTTTTGAAAGCCTACTCCTTCAAAACCGTTCAACTTAGAAAAACCATTCAAACATCGTTAGATTCCTATTATTTTGGACAACACTGCTTCTATTTTTCATATTTTTAACATTTATATTTTTAATTTTATTCAACTTTATTCAACAAAAATTTATAATGCATTTCAATGGGGAGACCCTTCAAATCCTCATTCAACTTACTCATTTTTAAACTCTTACTACTTCCACATACATTGACATAGAGCCACCATTCAAACTTTAAAACGAAGACAAGACATTCAACTATTCAACTTGTATTTATCTTTTCAATATCTATTATACTTTTTCTTCAGTTCCAGTTTAAGTTTCATGATGTTTTTTCACCCGTTTCAGAGTTTATAATGGGTGTGTATGGGACGGAATGTTGGGGCTAGAGTGAGACAGCTCAACTGCTAGAGTGAGAGGAGCAAAAAAATTAATCTTAAAATATTTTTTAAAACTGCTGCTGTGTCCGCAGCGTTTGCTCTACAGGTATGATTTTACCCTCAAAACGTAGCCATGGCTGTCCTCTTTCATCCAATGTGTTTACTATTGTACTAGGTGTTATGGTTCTTTCATAAATGTCACCAATGCACAGCCTCCTCCCTCCAACTCTTCCATAGACTCTAATGTTAAAATGGCTCAGAAGGTTCGTTTGAAAATCAGAAGAGCATGGTGTCTTTCCACTGTCACCACGTCCATATAATAAACTCCACAGGCATGAAAACTGAGAATTCAGTAGACTAGAAGCTGCTGTCGCTCACGGTGAAAGAATTTTGTCAATACGACTTTTACTTTTCATTTGGGAACGATTTGTTTCGGCCTGACTTTTCTGTTCATTTTAAGCAGCAAAAGTGAGGCGCATGTCTGTGTACGTGTGTATGGAGCCATTGGGTGCGGTCACTATAGCAACCAGGCTCACACCTGCCTGCTTAACGAGCTCTGCCTGCCACTGTACCAAGATTCATCTTAAGCACTTCTCTTTCAACTGTTGCTGTGTCCACAGTGTTACAGCCATCATTTTACCCTCAAATTGTCCCCATTATTGTTCTCTTTCCAACATCTTGTCTTTCAAAGCTCAGGCATTTAAACTTTTTAAACTGTGTGGATCAAAGTGGAGGGATCACATTTTCTTCATTCAGTGATTCAAAGAATATGACCTTTTAATATTCATTCAGATGTTTTCTGACTCTAAATGTTCTTTTCTCATTTCTTAGGGTTTTCTAATTTACAATTAAAACATTTTCAGTTTTTTTCCAACTTCTTCTTCTGTGTAACGTTCAGCTTTTAGCAGTTCAGCACCTTTGTTTTCAGGTTAAATTCGGGTTTTTTTTTTTTTATCTCATTCAAAATTTTTAACTTAAATTCAGTAATTATTTCATTTCAATGCATACATTCAGATTCAAGCATTCACACTGCAGTTTCTTCAGAAAATGCACTTTCTAGTTAGTGTGAATGCTTGAAAAGCATTCACAGTATTGTTCTTCTAATCTTTATTCTATTTTATTCTGTATTCCGTACGTTTTTTGTACTCCTACTCCTTCAAAACCGTTCAACTTAGAAAAACCATTCAAACACCATTAGATTCCTCTTCTTTTGGACATGACTGCTTCTATTTTTCTCATTTTTAACATTTATATTTTTAATTTTATTCAACTTTATTCAACAAAAATTTCCCAAAATTTCCCATGTATTTCAATGGGGAGACCCTTCAAATCCTCATTCAACTTACTCATTTTTAAACTCTTACTACTTCCACATACATTGACATAGAGCCACCATTCAAACTTTAAAACGAAGACAAGACATTCAACTATTCAACTTGTATTTATCTTTTCAATATCTATTATACTTTTTCTTCAGTTCCAGTTTAAGTTTCATGATGTTTTTTCACCCGTTTCAGAGTTTATAATGGGTGTGTATGGGACGGAATGTTGGGGCTAGAGTGAGGCAGCTCAACTGCTAGAGTGAGATGAGCAAAAAAATTAATCTTAAAATCTTTTTTAAAACTGCTGCTGTGTCCGCAGCGTTTGCTCTACAGGTATGATTTTACCCTCAAAACGTAGCCATGGCTGTCCTCTTTCATCCAATGTGTTTACTATTGTCCTAGGTGTTATGGTTCTTTCGTAAATGTCACCAATGCACAGCCTCCTCCCTCCAACTCTTCCATAGACTCTAATGTTAAAATGGCTCAGAAGGTTCGTTTGAAAATCAGAAGAGCATGGTGTCTTTCCACTGTCACCACGTCCATATAATAAACTCCACAGGCATGAAAACTGAGAATTAGGTAGACTAGACATTGCTGTCGCTCACGGTGAAAGAATTTTGTCAATACGACTTTTACTTTTCATTTGGGAACGATTTGTTTCGGCCTGACTTTTCTGTTCATTTTAAGCAGCAAAAGTGAGGCGCATGTCTGTGTCGTGTGTATGGAGCCATTGGGTGCGGTCACTATAGCAACCAGGCTCACACCTGCCTGCTTAACGAGCTCTGCCTGCCACTGTACCAAGATTCATCTTAAGCACTTCTCTTTCAACTGCTGCTGTGTCCACAGTGTTACAGCCATCACTTTACCCTCAAATTGTCGCCATTATTGTTCTCTTTCCAACACCGTATCTTTCAAAGCTCAGGCATTTAAACTTTTTAAACTGTGTGGATCAAAGTGGAGGGATCACATTTGAGTCATTCAGTGATTCAAAGAATATGACCTTTTAATATTCATTCAGATGTTTTCTGACTCTAAATGTTCTTTTCTCATTTCTTAGGGTTTTCTAATTTACATTTAAAACATTTTCAGTTTTTTTCCAACTCCTTCTTCTGCGTAACCTTCAGCTTTTAGCAGTTCAGCACCTTTGTTTTCAGGTTAAATTCGTTTTTTTTTTTTTATCTCATTCAATATTTTTAACTCAAAATTCAGTAATTAATTCATTTCAGTGCATACATTCAGATTCAAGCATTCACACTGCAGTTTCTTCAGAAAATGCACTTTCTAGTTAGTGTGAATGCTTGAAAAGCATTCACAGTATTGTTCTTCTAATCTTTATTAGTGTGAATGCTTGAAAAGCATTCACAGTATTGTTCTTCAAATCTTTATTAGTGTGAATGCTTGAAAAGCATTCACAGTATTGTTCTTCTAATCTTTATTATTAGTGTGAATGCTTGAAAAGCATTCACAGTATTGTTCTTCTAATCTTTATTATTAGTGTGAATGCTTGAAAAGCATTCACAGTATTGTTCTTCTAATCTTTATTATTATATTTTATCTATTCCGTACGTTTTTTGAAAGCCTACTCCTTCAAAACCGTTCAACTTAGAAAAACCATTCAAACACCATTAGATTCCTATTATTTTGGACATGATTGCTTGTATTTTTCTCATTTTTAACATTTATATTTTTAATTTTATTCAACTTTATTCAACAAAAATTTCCCATGTATTTCAATGGGGAGACCCTTCAAATTCTCATTCAACTTACTCATTTTTAAACTCTTACTACTTCAACATACGTTCACATAGAGCCACCATTCAAACTTTAAAACGAAGACAAGACATTCAACTATTCAACTTGTATTTATCTTTTCAATATCTATTATACTTTTTCTTCAGTTCCAGTTTAAGTTTCATGATGTTTTTTCACCCGTTTCAGAGTTTATAATGGGTGTGTATGGGACGGAATGTTGGGGCTAGAGTGAGAGAGCTCAACTGCTAGAGTGAGAGGAGCAAAAAAATTAATCTTAAAATATTTTTTAAAACTGCTGCTGTGTCCACAGCGTTTGCTCTACAGCCACCATTTTACCCTCAAAACGTAGCCATCGCTGTCCTCTTTCATCCAATGTGTTTACTATTGTCCTAGGTGTTATGGTTCTTTCATAAATGTCACCAATGCACAGCCTCCTCCCTCCAACTCTTCCATAGACTCTAATGTTAAAATGGCTCAGAAGGTTCTTTTGAAAATCAGAAGAGCATGGTGTCTTTCCACTGTCACCACGTCCATATAATAAACTCCACAGGCATGAAAACTGAGAATTCAGTAGACTAGACATTGCTGTCGCTCACGGTGAAAGAATTTCGTCAATACGACTTGTACTTTTCATATGGGAACGATTTGTTTCGGCCTGACTTTTCTGTTCATTTTAAGCAGCAAAAGTGAGGTGCATGTCTGTGTCCGTGTGTATGGAGCCATTGGGTGCAGTCACTATAGCAACCAGGCTCACACCTGCCTGCTTAACGAGCTCTGCCTGCCACTGTGCCAAGATTCATCTTAAGCACTTCTCTTTCAACTGCTGCTGTGTCCACAGTGTTACAGCCATCATTTTACCCTCAAATTGTCGCCATTATTGTTCTCTTTCCAACACCGTGTCTTTCAAAGCTCAGGCATTTAAAATTTTTAAACTGTGTGGATCAAAGTGGAGGGATCACATTTTAGTCATTCAGTGATTCAAAGAATATGACCTTTTAATATTCATTCAGATGTTTTCTGACTCTAAATGTTCTTTTCTCATTTCTTAGGGTTTTCTAATTTACATTTAAAACATTTTCAGTTTTTTTTCCAACTCCTTCTTCTGTGTAACCTTCAGCTTTTAGCAGTTCAGCACCTTTGTTTTCAGGTTAAATTCGGGTTTTTTTTGTTTTTTTTTAATCTCATTCAATATTTTTAACTCAAAATTCAGCAATTAATTCATTTCAGTGCATACATTCAGATTCAAGCATTCACACTGCAGTTTCTTCAGAAAATGCACTTTCTAGTTAGTGTGAATGCTTGAAAAGCATTCACAGTATTGTTCTTCTAATCTTTATTATTATATTTTCTTATTCCGTACGTTTTTTGAAAGCCTACTCCTTCAAAACCGTTCAACTTAGAAAAACCATTCAAACACCATTAGATTCCTATTATTTTGGACATGACTGCTTCTACTTTTCTCATTTTTAACATTTATATTTTTAATTTTATTCAACTTTATTCAACAAAAATTTCCCATGTATTTCAATGGGGAGACCCTTCAAATTCTCATTCAACTTACTCATTTTTAAACTCTTACTACTTCCACATACATTGACATAGAGCCACCATTCAAACTTTAAAACGAAGACAAGACATTCAACTATTCAACTTGTATTTATCTTTTCAATATCTATTATACTTTTTCTTCAGTTCCAGTTTAAGTTTCATGATGTTTTTTCACCCGTTTCAAAATTTATAATGGGTGTGTATGGGACGGAATGTTGGGGCTAGAGTGAGGCAGCTCAACTGCTAGAGTGAGAGGAGCAAAAAAATTAATCTTAAAATCTTTTTTAAAACTGCTGCTGTGTCCGCAGCGTTTGCTCTACAGGTATGATTTTACCCTCAAAACGTAGCCATGGCTGTCCTCTTTCATCCAATGTGTTTACTATTGTACTAGGTGTTATGGTTCTTTCATAAATGTCACCAATGCACAGCCTCCTCCCTCCAACTCTTCCATAGACTCTAATGTTAAAATGGCTCAGAAGGTTCGTTTGAAAATCAGAAGAGCATGGTGTCTTTCCACTGTCACCACGTCCATATAATAAGCTCCACAGGTATGAAAACTGAGAATTAGGTAGACTAGACATTGCTGTCGCTCACTGTGAAAGAATTTTGTCAATACGACTTTTACTTTTCATTTGGGAGCGATTTGTTTCGGCCTGACTTTTCTGTTCATTTTAAGCAGCAAAAGTGAGGTGCATGTCTGTGTGCGTGTGTATGGAGCCATTGGGTGCGGTCACTATAGCAACCAGGCTCACACCTGCCTGCTTAACGAGCTCTCTCTGCCACTCTGCCAAAATTCATCTTAAACACTTCTCTTTCAACTGCTGCTGTGTCCACAGTGTTACAGCCATCATTTTACCCTCAAAACGTTGTTCTCTTTCCAACATCTTGTCTTTCAAAGCTCAGAGATGTAAACTTTTTAAACTGTGTGGATCCAAGTGGAGGGATCACATTTTAGTCATTCAGTGATTCAAAGAATATGACCTTTTAATATTCATTCAGATGTTTTCTGACTCTAAATGTTCCTTTCTCATTTCTTAGGGTTTTCTAATTTACAATTAAAACATTTTCAGCTTTTTTCCAACTTCTTCTGTCTAACCTTCAGCTTTTAGCAGTTCAGCACTTTTGTTTTCAGGTTAAATTCGGACTTTTTTTTTTTATCTCATTCAAAATTTTTAACTCAAAATTCAGCAATTAATTCATTTCAGTCCATACATTCAGATTCAAGCATTCACACTGCAGTTTCTTCAGAAAATGCACTTTCTAGTTATATTTTCTTATTCCGTACGTTTTTTGAAAGCCTACTCCTTCAAAACCGTTCAACTTAGAAAAACCATTCAAACACCGTTAGATTCCTATTATTTTGGACATGACTGCTTCTATTTTTCTCATTTTTAACATTTATATTTTTAATTTTATTCAACTTTATTCAACAAAAATTTCCCATGTATTTCAATGGGGAGACCCTTCAAATTCTCATTCAACTTACTCATTTTTAAACTCTTACTACTTCCACATACATTGACATAGAGCCACCATTCAAACTTTAAAACGAAGACAAGACATTCAACTATTCAACTTGTATTTATCTTTTCAATATCTATTATACTTTTTCTTCAGTTCCAGTTTAAGTTTCATGATGTTTTTTCACCCGTTTCAGAGTTTATAATGGGTGTGTATGGGACGGAATGTTGGGGCTAGAGTGAGGCAGCTCAACTGCTAGAGTGAGAGGAGCAAAAAAATTAATCTTAAAATCTTTTTTAAAACTGCTGCTGTGTCCGCAGCGTTTGCTCTACAGGTATGATTTTACCCTCAAAACGTAGCCATCGCTGTCCTCTTTCATCCAATGTGTTTACTATTGTCCTAGGTGTTATGGTTCTTTCGTAAATGTCACCAATGCACAGCCTCCTCCCTCCAACTCTTCCATAGACTCTAATGTTAAAATGGCTCAGAAGGTTCGTTTGAAAATCAGAAGAGCATGGTGTCTTTACACTGTCACCACGTCCATATAATAAACTCCACAGGCATGAAAACTGAGAATTCAGTAGACTAGACATTGCTGTCGCTCACAGTGAAAGAATTTTGTCAATACGACTTTTACTTTTCATTTGGGAACGATTTGTTTCGGCCTGACTTTTCTGTTCATTTTAAGCAGCAAAAGTGAGGTGCATGTCTGTGTACGTGTGTATGGAGCCATTGGGTGCGGTCACTATAGCAACCAGGCTCACACCTGCCTGCTTAACGAGCTCTGCCTGCCACTGTACCAAGATTCATCTTAAGCACTTCTCTTTCAACTGCTGCTGTGTCCACAGTGTTAAAGCCATCATTTTACCCTCAAAACGTCGCCATCGTTGTTCTTTTTCCAACATCTTGTCTTTCAAAGCTCAGAGATGTAAACTTTTTAAACTGTGTGGGTCCAAGTGGAGGGATCACATTTTAGTCATTCAGTGATTCAAAGAATATGACCTTTTAATATTCTTTCAGATGTTTTCTGACTCTAAATGTTCTTTTCTCATTTCTTAGGTTTTTCTAATTTACAATTAAAACATTTTCAGCTTTTTTCCAACTTCTTCTTCTGTGTAACCTTCAGCTTTTAGCAGTTCAGCACTTTTGTTTTCAGGTTAAATTCGGGGTTTTTTTTTTTTTTTTATCTCATTCAAAATTTTTAACTTAAATTCAGTAATTATTTCATTTCAATGCATACATTCAGATTCAAGCATTCACACTGCAGTTTCTTCAGAAAATGCACTTTCTAGTTATATTTTATTTTTCCGTACGTTTTTTGAAAGCCTACTCCTTCAAAACCGTTCAACTTAGAAAAACCATTCAAACATCGTTAGATTCCTATTATTTTGGACAACATTGCTTCTATTTTTCTCATTTTTAACATTTATATTTTTAATTTTATTCAACTTTATTCAACAAAAATTTCCCATGTATTTCAATGGGGAGACCCTTCAAATTCTCATTCAACTTACTCATTTTTAAACTCTTACTACTTCAACATACGTTCACATAGAGCCACCATTCAAACTTTAAAACGAAGACAAGACATTCAACTATTCAACTTGTATTTATCTTTTCAATATCTATTATACTTTTTCTTCAGTTCCAGTTTAAGTTTCATGATGTTTTTTCACCCGTTTCAGAGTTTATAATGGGTGTGTATGGGACGGAATGTTGGGGCTAGAGTGAGGCAGCTCAACTGCTAGAGTGAGAGGAGCAAAAAAATTAATCTTAAAATCTTTTTTAAAACTGCTGCTGTGTCCGCAGCGTTTGCTCTACAGGTATGATTTTACCCTCAAAACGTAGCCATCGCTGTCCTCTTTCATCCAATGTGTTTACTATTGTCCTAGGTGTTATGGTTCTTTCATAAATGTCACCAATGCACAGCCTCCTCCCTCCAACTCTTCCATAGACTCTAATGTTAAAATGGCTCAGAAGGTTCGTTTGAAAATCAGAAGAGCATGGTGTCTTTACACTGTCACCACGTCCATATAATAAACTCCACAGGCATGAAAACTGAGAATTCAGTAGACTAGAAGCTGCTGTCACTCACGGTGAAAGAATTTTGTCAATACGACTTTTACTTTTCATTTGGGAACGATTTGTTTCGGCCTGACTTTTCTGTTCATTTTAAGCAGCAAAAGTGAGGCGCATGTCTGTGTACGTGTGTATGGAGCCATTGGGTGCGGTCACTATAGCAACCAGGCTCACACCTGCCTGCTTAACGAGCTCTGCCTGCCACTGTACCAAGATTCATCTTAAGCACTTCTCTTTCAACTGCTGCTGTGTCCACAGTGTTACAGCCATCATTTTACCCTCAAATTGTCGCCATTATTGTTCTCTTTCCAACACCGTATCTTTCAAAGCTCAGGCATTTAAACTTTTTAAACTGTGTGGATCAAAGTGGAGGGATCACATTTGAGTCATTCAGTGATTCAAAGAATATGACCTTTTAATATTCTTTCAGATGTTTTCTGACTCTAAATGTTCTTTTCTCATTTCTTAGGGTTTTCTAATTTACATTTAAAACATTTTCAGCTTTTTTCCAACTTCTTCTTCTGTGTAACGTTCAGCTTTTAGCAGTTCAGCACCTTTGTTTTCAGGTTAAATTAGTTTTTTTTTTTGTTTTTTTTTAATCTCATTCAATATTTTTAACTCAAAATTCAGCAATTAATTCATTTCAGTGCATACATTCAGATTCAAGCATTCACACTGCAGTTTCTTCAGAAAATGCACTTTCTAGTTATTATTCCACATTCCGTACGTTTTTTGGCATCTAACTCCTTCAAAACCGTTCAACTTAGAAAAACCATTCAAACATCGTTAGATTCCTATTATTTTGGACATGACTGCTTCTATTTTTCTCATTTTTAACATTTATATTTTTAATTTTATTCAACTTTATTCAACAAAAATTTCCCATGTATTTCAATGGGGAGACCCTTCAAATTCTCATTCAACTTACTCATTTTTAAACTCTTACTACTTCCACATACATTGACATAGAGCCACCATTCAAACTTTAAAACGAAGACAAGACATTCAACTATTCAACTTGTATTTATCTTTTCAATATCTATTATACTTTTTCTTCAGTTCCAGTTTAAGTTTCATGATGTTTTTTCACCCGTTTCAAAATTTATAATGGGTGTGTATGGGACGGAATGTTGGGGCTAGAGTGAGACAGCTCAACTGCTAGAGTGAGAGGAGCAAAAATTTAATCTTAAAATCTTTTTTAAAACTGCTGCTGTGTCTGCAGCGTTTGCTCTACAGGTATGATTTTACCCTCAAAACGTAGCCATCGCTGTCCTCTTTCATCCAATGTGTTTACTATTGTACTAGGTGTTATGGTTCTTTCATAAATGTCACCAATGCACAGCTTCCTCCCTCCAACTCTTCCATAGACTCTAATGTTAAAATGGCTCAGAAGGTTCGTTTGAAAATCAGAAGAGCATGGTGTCTTTCCACTGTCACCACGTCCATATAATAAACTCCACAGACATGAAAACTGAGAATTTGGTAGACTAGACATTGCTGTCGCTCACAGTGAAAGAATTTTGTCAATACGACTTTTACTTTTCATTTGGGAACGATTTGTTTCGCCCTGACTTTTCTGTTCATTTTAAGCAGCAAAAGTGAGGTGCATGTCTGTGTACGTGTGTATGGAGCCACTGGGTGCGGTCACTATAGCAACCAGGCTCACACCTGCCTGCTTAACGAGCTCTGCCTGCCACTCTGCCAAAATTCATCTTAAACACTTCTCTTTCAACTGCTGCTGTGTCCACAGTGTTACAGCCATCATTTTACCCTCAAAACGTCGCCATCGTTGTTCTTTTTCCAACATCTTGTCTTTCAAAGCTCAGAGATGTAAACTTTTTAAACTGTGTGGGTCCAAGTGGAGGGATCACATTTTAGTCATTCAGTGATTCAAAGAATCTGACCTTTTAATATTCATTCAGATGTTTTCTGACTCTAAATGTTCTTTTCTCATTTCTTAGGTTTTTCTAATTTACAATTAAAACATTTTCAGCTTTTTTCCAACTTCTTCTTCTGTGTAACCTTCAGCTTTTAGCAGTTCAGCACTTTTGTTTTCAGGTTAAATTCGGGTTGTTTTTTTTATCTCATTCAAAATTTTTAACTTAAATTCAGTAATTATTTCATTTCAATGCATACATTCAGATTCAAGCATTCACACTGCAGTTTCTTCAGAAAATGCACTTTCTAGTTAGTGTGAATGCTTGAAAAGCATTCACAGTATTGTTCTTCTAATCTTTATTATTAGTGTGAATGCTTGAAAAGCATTCACAGTATTGTTCTTCTAATCTTTATTATTAGTGTGAATGCTTGAAAAGCATTCACAGTATTGTTCTTCTAATCTTTATTATTATATTTTATTATTATTATCTATTCCGTACGTTTTTTGAAAGCCAACTCCTTCAAAACTGTTCAACTTAGAAAAACCATTCAAACACCGTTAGATTCCTATTCTTTTGGACAACATTGCTTCTATTTTTCTCATTTTTAACATTTATATTTTTAATTTTATTCAACTTTTTTCAACAAAAATTTATAATGTATTTCAATGGGGAGACCCTTCAAATTCTCATTCAACTTCATCCTCTTTAAACTGTATCTACTTCCACATACATTGACATAGAGCCACCATTCAAACTTTAAAACGAAGACAAGACATTCAACTATTCAACTTGTATTTATCTTTTCAATATCTATTATACTTTTTCTTCAGTTCCTGTTTAAGTTTCATGATGTTTTTTCACCCGTTTCAGAGTTTATAATGGGTGTGTATGGGACGGAATGTTGCCGCTAGAGTGAGACAGCTCAACTGCTAGAGTGAGAGGAGCAAAAAAATTAATCTTAAAATCTTTTTTAAAACTGCTGCTGTGTCCGCAGCGTTTGCTCTACAGGTATGATTTTACCCTCAAAACGTAGCCATCGCTGTCCTCTTTCATCCAATGTGTTTACTATTGTCCTAGGTGTTATGGTTCTTTCGTAAATGTCACCAATGCACAGCCTCCTCCCTCCAACTCTTCCATAGACTCTAATGTTAAAATGGCTCAGAAGGTTCGTTTGAAAATCAGAAGAGCATGGTGTCTTTCCACTGTCACCACGTCCATATAATAAACTCCACAGGCATGAAAACTGAGAATTCAGTAGACTAGAAGCTGCTGTCGCTCACGGTGAAAGAATTTTGTCAATACGACTTTTACTTTTCATTTGGGAACGATTTGTTTCGGCCTGACTTTTCTGTTCATTTTAAGGAGCAAAAGTGAGGCGCATGTCTGTGTACGTGTGTATGGAGCCATTGGGTGCGGTCACTATAGCAACCAGGCTCACACCTGCCTGCTTAACGAGCTCTCTCTGCCACTCTGCCAAGATTCATCTGAAGCACTTCTCTTTCAACTGCTGCTGTGTCCACAGTGTTAAAGCCATCATTTTACCCTCAAAACGTCGCCATCGTTGTTCTTTTTCCAACATCTTGTCTTTCAAAGCTCAGAGATGTAAACTTTTTAAACTGTGTGGGTCCAAGTGGAGGGATCACATTTTAGTCATTCAGTGATTCAAAGAATATGACCTTTTAATATTCATTCAGATGTTTTCTGACTCTAAATGTTCTTTTCTCATTTCTTAGGTTTTTCTAATTTACAATTAAAACATTTTCAGCTTTTTTCCAACTTCTTCTTCTGTGTAACCTTCAGCTTTTAGCAGTTCAGCACCTTTGTTTTCAGGTTAAATTCAGGTTGTTTTTTTTTTTTTTTTATCTCATTCAAAATTTTTAACTCAAAATTCAGCAATTAATTCATTTCAGTCCATACATTCAGATTCAAGCATTCACACTGCAGTTTCTTCAGAAAATGCACTTTCTAGTTCCATTTTATTATTATTATCTATTCCGTACGTTTTTTGAAAGCCTACTCCTTCAAAACCATTCAACTTAGAAAAACCATTCAAACATCGTTAGATTCCTATTATTTTGGACATGATTGCTTGTATTTTTCTCATTTTTAACATTTATATTTTTAATTTTATTCAACTTTATTCAACAAAAATTTCCCATGTATTTCAATGGGGAGACCCTTCAAATTCTCATTCAACTTACTAATTTTTAAACTCTTACTACTTCAAGATACGTTCACATAGAGCCACCATTCAAACTTTAAAACGAAGACAAGACATTCAACTATTCAACTTGTATTTATCTTTTCAATATCTATTATACTTTTTCTTCAGTTCCAGTTTAAGTTTCATGATGTTTTTTCACCCGTTTCAGAGTTTATAATGGGTGTGTATGGGACGGAATGTTGGGGCTAGAGTGAGGCAGCTCAACTGCTAGAGTGAGAGGAGCAAAAAAATTAATCTTAAAATCTTTTTTAAAACTGCTGCTGTGTCCACAGCGTTTGCTCTACAGGTATGATTTTACCCTCAAAACGTAGCCATGGCTGTCCTCTTTCATCCAATGTGTTTACTATTGTCCTAGGTGTTATGGTTCTTTCATAAATGTCACCAATGCACAGCCTCCTCCCTCCAACTGTTCCATAGACTCTAATGTTAAAATGGCTCAGAAGGTTCGTTTGAAAATCAGAAGAGCATGGTGTCTTTCCACTGTCACCATGTCCATATAATAAACTCCACAGACATGAAAACTGAGAATTTGGTAGACTAGACATTGCTGTCGCTCACGGTGAAAGAATTTTGTCAATACGACTTTTACTTTTCATTTGGGAACGATTTGTTTCGGCCTGACTTTTCTGTTCATTTTAAGCAGCAAAAGTGAGGTGCATGTCTGTGTGCGTGTGTATGGAGCCATTGGGTGCGGTCACTATAGCAACCAGGCTCACACCTGCCTGCTTAACGAGCTCTCTCTGCCACTCTGCCAAAATTCATCTTAAACACTTCTCTTTCAACTGCTGCTGTGTCCACAGTGTTAAAGCCATCATTTTACCCTCAAAACGTCGCCATCGTTGTTCTTTTTCCAACATCTTGTCTTTCAAAGCTCAGAGATGTAAACTTTTTAAACTGTGTGGGTCCAAGTGGAGGGATCACATTTTAGTCATTCAGTGATTCAAAGAATGTGACCTTTTAATATTCATTCAGATGTTTTCTGACTCTAAATGTTCTTTTCTCATTTCTTAGGGTTTTCTAATTTACATTTAAAACATTTTCAGTTTTTTTCCAACTTCTTCTTCTGTGTAACCTTCAGCTTTTAGCAGTTCAGCACTGTTGTTTTCAGGTTAAATTCAGTTTTTTTTTTTTTTTTATCTCATTCAAAATTTTTAACTCAAAATTCAGCAATTAATTCATTTCAGTCCATACATTCAGATTCAAGCATTCACACTGCAGTTTCTTCAGAAAATGCACTTTCTAGTTATTATTATCTATTCCGTACGTTTTTTGAAAGCCTACTCCTTCAAAACCGTTCAACTTAGAAAAACCATTCAAACACCGTTAGATTCCTATTCTTTTGGACAACACTGCTTCTATTTTTCATATTTTTAACATTTATATTTTTAATTTTATTCAACTTTATTCAACAAAAATTTATAATGTATTTCAATGGGGAGACCCTTCAAATCCTCATTCAACTTACTCATTTTTAAACTCTTACTACTTCCACATACATTGACATAGAGCCACCATTCAAACTTTAAAACGAAGACAAGACATTCAACTATTCAACTTGTATTTATCTTTTCAATATCTATTATACTTTTTCTTCAGTTCCAGTTTAAGTTTCATGATGTTTTTTCACCCGTTTCAGAGTTTATAATGGGTGTGTATGGGACGGAATGTTGGGGCTAGAGTGAGAGAGCTCAACTGCTAGAGTGAGAGGAGCAAAAAAATTAATCTTAAAATATTTTTTAAAACTGCTGCTGTGTCCGCAGCGTTTGCTCTACAGGTATGATTTTACCCTCAAAACGTAGCCATCGCTGTCCTCTTTCATCCAATGTGTTTACTATTGTCCTAGGTGTTATGGTTCTTTCGTAAATGTCACCAATGCACAGCCTCCTCCCTCCAACTCTTCCATAGACTCTAATGTTAAAATGGCTCAGAAGGTTCGTTTGAAAATCAGAAGAGCATGGTGTCTTTCCACTGTCACCACGTCCATATAATAAACTCCACAGGCATGAAAACTGAGAATTCAGTAGACTAGACATTGCTGTCACTCACGGTGAAAGAATTTTGTCAATACGACTTTTACTTTTCATTTGGGAACGATTTGTTTCGGCCTGACTTTTCTGTTCATTTTAAGCAGCAAAAGTGAGGCGCATGTCTGTGTACGTGTGTATGGAGCCATTGGGTGCGGTCACTATAGCAACCAGGCTCACACCTGCCTGCTTAACGAGCTCTGCCTGCCACTGTACCAAGATTCATCTTAAGCACTTCTCTTTCAACTGCTGCTGTGTCCACAGTGTTACAGCCATCATTTTACCCTCAAATTGTCGCCATTATTGTTCTCTTTCCAACACCGTATCTTTCAAAGCTCAGGCATTTAAACTTTTTAAACTGTGTGGATCAAAGTGGAGGGATCACATTTGAGTCATTCTGTGATTCAAAGAATATGACCTTTTAATATTCATTCAGATGTTTTCTGACTCTAAATGTTCTTTTCTCATTTCTTAGGGTTTTCTAATTTACATTTAAAACATTTTCAGTTTTTTTCCAACTCCTTCTTCTGTGTAACCTTCAGCTTTTAGCAGTTCAGCACCTTTGTTTTCAGGTTAAATTCGTTGTTTTTTTTTGTTTTTTTTTTAATCTCATTCAATATTTTTAACTCAAAATTCAGCAATTAATTCATTTCAGTGCATACATTCAGATTCAAGCATTCACACTGCAGTTTCTTCAGAAAATGCACTTTCTAGTTGTGTGGATGCTTTAAGCATCCACACTATTGAGTTCCTGTTTCTCTTTATTCTTTATTATTATTATTATTATTATTATTATTCTAGTTGCTTCCGTACACTTTTTGGCACTTAACTACTTCCACAATTTTCAGCCGATTTTCACCGTTCAAATTTTAAACTATTCTGCTATTTTTGCTCTTTCTTGCTACGATTTTTGCTATTTTTAACTATTATACTTTTTAAAATATTCCACTTTTTTCCTTTAATTTGTCCCATTGAAATGAATGGGAAACTTCTGCAATTCTGCTAAAATTTGCTTGTTTTTGAAACTTAACTACTTCCTCATATTATCACCTAGAACAACCATTCAAACTTTAAAATGTTCATAAATTATTGGGCTATTCAGGTATGATTCAGCTTTTTGAAATCTTTTACTGTTTTACTTTTATGCCTCTTAAAGTTTTGAGTTGCAAAATTGTGATTTTTCACAAAATACATGCGTTGTTATGGTTGCTATGCTCTTGGCTTCCAGTGTGCCACTGAAGGTTTTGCAATTTTCACTTCATGTCCGAACAACTTCTTGCTACTTGCTCAATTTTCACTCAACTTCCACAAATTATACATCAAAACGTAGGTATTTTTGCTGGCTTTCAGAAAATGTCACTATCATTGTTGTGGGATTTATAGAATTTTTGCAAATCTCCTCAGACCAACACAAGGTCTCAAAACTCTCCATATAAAGTCAATGGAGAGCTTGTTCAAAATCATCGCTGGATTTCTGTAATGAGAGGCATATTCGAATCGTCATATCTCCTTAACGAAGCGACTTTAAGACATGAGGCTTGTCCCCGAATATCTTCAGACACCCCTGACGCTCACAATTCAAGAATTTCTTTCTCACCTATTACCGTTCTGAAATGAGTTGGACTTGTTTGAGGGTAGGAAATTCGTCCTTCGCTCAGATTTCTTCAGATTTCAAACTGTGGAAATGAACCACTTTTTTCTCTCGTCATAACTTTTTGTTGGATTTCCACAGAGACCTGAAAACTTCCATGACTGTTCACCAAAGCCTGCTGTCTCTTACGGTGAAAGAATGATATTGATACTCCAAATAGATTTCGAGTTACAAAGCGTTGTTTGAGGGCAAGTCAAGGCAGTTTTTGCTTCACTCTGCTCAGTTATGGTGCATTAGAAGTCTAATATCTTTAATAATTCATATTTTAATGATAAATTGTTAACACTGGAAGATTCCCCCATCTCTTCTGAACAAAACGGTGTAAGAATGACCGCTCTAGCCCCTACGGTTAGGAAATTATGGTCATTTGTTTGAGGGGAGTCCTCACTATGAGAAATAGGCTGCAATAATCCTGTGCCTCTCTGTGCTGCGTGTGTAAAAAGATGCACCTGTTTTGGCGGGAAAACGTAAACAGCCGCTCTGATTGGTGGATTTAAATTCGGCAGCTCTCTCCCTCTGTGTGTGTGTGTGTGTGTGTGTGTGTGTGTGTGTGTGTGCGTGTGTGTGTGTGTGTGTGTTTAGTGGGAGAGAGAGGACCCTGCCCTTATTTGGCAGCATGTCATTGTAGGATTTAAATTGAATATAGTTAGACTGGTTGACTGGATTAGAGCCTGTGTTTGTGTGTCCCTCTGTGCATTTGTGTTTCAATATGCCTCCATATTTGTAATTTTGTAAGTTATTACTATTCTGCTAAATGATACTATTTCTGCTTTTCATAAGATTTGTGCCTAATATAGTATTTCTGCTAAATTATAGTATTTATTATTTTTATAGGATTTGTGCCAAACATAGTATTTCTGCTAAATTATAGTATTTCTGCTTTTTATACTATTTGTGCCTAATATAGTATTTCTGCTTTTTATAGGATTTGTGCCTAATATATTATTTCTGCTTTTTATAGGATTTGTACCTAATATAGTATTTCTGCTTTTTATAGTATTTGTGCTTAATATAGTATTTCTGCTAAATTATAGTATTTCTGCTTTTTATAGTATTTGTGCTAAAACATAGTATTTTTACTAAATGTAGTATTTATGCTTAATCATAGTATTTCTATATATTTCTGCCAGGTCCCCAGGCAGCCAATCCTCTGTGAGGACTTAGACATTCAAATTTTCAAATCAGGGCCTGCACGGTTTCCCAGCCAATCATATATGTGTCCTGAGGCATTCAAATTTGCATATTGGGGCCTTCATGGCTTCTAAGCCAGCCAATCATATCTGAGGGCTGAGGAATTCAAATCCACAAATCAGGGCCTGCACAGCTTCCCAGCCAGCCAATCATGTATGTGGGCTCCAGGTATTCAAATTTGCATATTGGGGAATTCGTGGCTTCTAAGTCAACAAGTCATCCATGTCATATATCTCTAAAAATTCATATTTTAATGATAAATTGTCAACACTTGAAGATTCCCCCATCTCTTCTGAACAAAACGGTGTAAGAATGACCGCTCTAGCCCCTATGGTTAGGAAATTATGGTCATTTGTTTGAGGGGAATCCTCACTATGTGAAATAAACTGAAAGAAGCAGGTCTATGTCTCTGTGCTGCGTGTGTAAAAAGATGCACCTGTTTTGGCGGGAAAACGTAAACAGCCTCTCTGATTGGTGGATTCAAATTCACCAGCTCCCAGGCTGACCTAGAAACTTAGTCCTCTCTCCCTGTGTGTGTGTGTGTGTGTGTGTGTGTGTGTTTGTTTAGTGGGAGAGAGAGGACCCTGCCCTTATTTGGCAGCATGTCATTGTAGGATTTAAATTGAACATAGTTAGACTGGTTGACTGGATTAGAGCCTGTGTTTGTGTGTCCCTCTGTGCATTTGTGTTTCAATAAGTTATTACTATTCTGCTAAATCATAGTATTTCTGGTACTTTTCGGTACTTGTGCTAAATACAGTATTTCTGCTAAATCATACTATTTCTGCTTTTCATAGGATTTATGCCTAATATAGTATTTCTGCTAAATTATAGTATTTCTGCTTTTTATAGGATTTGTGCCTAACATAGTATTTCTGCTAAATTATAGTATTTCTGCTTTTTATAGGATTTGTGCCTAACATAGTATTTCTGCTAAATTATAGTATTTCTGCTTTTTATACTATTTGTTCTAAATTATAGTATTTCTGCTTTTTATAGGATTTGTGCTTAATATAGTATTTCTGCTAAATTATAGTTTTTCTTCTTTTTATAGTATTTGTGCTAAAACATAGTATTTCTACTAAATGTAGTATTTATGCTTAATAATAGTATTTCTATATATTTCTGCCAGGTCCCCAGGCAGCCAATCCTCTGTGAGGACTGAGACATTCAAATTTTCAAATCAGGGCCTGCACGGTTTCCCAGCCAATCAAATAAGTGTCCTGAGGCATTCAAATTTGCATATTGGGGCCTTCGTGGCTTCTAAGCCAGCCAATCATATCTGAGGGCTGAGGAATTCAAATCCACAAATCAGGGCCTGCACGGCTTCCCAGCCAGCCAATCACATATGTGGTCTCAGGCATTCAAATTTGCATATTGGGGCCTTCGTGGCTTCTAAGCCAGCCAATCATATCTGAGGGCTGAGGAATTCAAATCCACAAATCAGGGCCTGCACGGCTTCCCAGCCAGCCAATCACATATGTGGTCTCAGGCATTCAAATTTGCATATTGGGGAATTCGTGGCTTCTAAGTCAACAAGTCATCCATGTCATATATCTCTAAAAATTCATATTTTAATATTAAATTGTCAACACTTGAAGATTCCCCCATCTCTTCTGAACAAAACGGTGTAAGAATGACCGTTCTAGCCCCTACGGTTAGGAAATTACGGTCATTTGTTTGAGGGGAGTCGTCACTATGAGAAATAGACTGCAAAAATCCTGTGTCTCTCTGTGCTGCTGCGTGTGTAAACAGATGCACCTGTTTTGGTGGGGAAAAGTGCACAGCCTCTCTGATTGGTGGATTCAAATTCACCAGCTCCCAGGCTGACCTAGAAACTTACTTCTCTCTCCCTGTGTGTGTGTGTGTGTGTGTGTGTGTGTGTGTGTGTGTGTGTGTGTGTGTGTGTGTGTGACAGAGAGAGAGAGAGAGAGAAAGCCTTTTAATGGGATGATCCCATTGTAAGATTCAAATTCAATATATTTAGACTGGTTGACTGAATTGGATCTTGTGTGTGTGTCTCTCTGTGCATGTGTGTTTCCTCATGTGTACATATTTGTAATTGTGTGGCAGTCATAAATTTTTTTGCTGATTTTTGTCATTTAACAAGTATATTTGAGGGAACCTCAGCATGTTCAGCATTTTTTCAGCTGTCCATTTTGCTTTTCCAATTTTTCTGTTTAACTTATTACTATTGTGCTAAATCACACTATTTCTGCTATTTTATAAGATTTGTGCTTAATATACTATTTCTGCTTTTATAGGATTTGTGCTTAATATAGTATTTCTGCTTTTTATAAGATTTGTGCTTAATATAGTATTTCTGCTAAATGTAGTATTTATGCTTAATCATACTATTTCTGCTTTTCATAGGATTTGTGCTAAATATAGTATTTCTGCTAAATTTAGTATTTCTGATTAATTATAGTCTTTCTACTAAATCATAGTACAGTATTTCTGCTTTTTATGGGATTTGTGCTAAAACAAAGTATTTCTACTAAATGTAGTATTTATGCTTAATCATACCATTTCTGCTTTTTATAGGATTTGTGCTTAATATAGTATTTCTGCTAAATTATAGTATTTCTGCCAAATTATAATATTTGTGCTAAAACATAGTCTTAATTTAAAATTACAATATTCATAGTTCATCACAGTGTCTCTGGTAAATCACAATATTTCTGCTCTGTTGTACTATTTTTCTAAATCATAGTGTTTCTGTAATGTTTAAGTATTTTTGGCTAAATATATTCTTTCTGTTATCTTATACTATTTCTCCTAAATTCTTGTATTTTTGAGAAGTTATCATGTTTCTGGTAAGTTACAATATTTCTGCTAAATTCTGCTATGCTATTGTATCTCTGCCAAGTATTATGTTTCCTCTAAGATATTGCAGTTCTGCTAAATTATTCCATTTTAGCAAAGTTCCTTTGCTTCTGCAAAGTTTTTACAATTTCTGCAACTTTTCAGCTTTTTCAGCTACTTTTTGCATACAGCTTCAGCTTTAAGCATCCACACTGCATTTTCGCAGGAAATGCAAATTTTTCTAGTTATTTTTTCCTATTCCGTACGTTTTTCGCCGACTATCTCCTTCAAAACCGTTCAACTTAGAAAAACCATTCAAACACCATTAGATTCCTCTTCTTT
Organism: Copadichromis virginalis; assembly: GCF_057382275.1. Classification (NCBI taxonomy): domain Eukaryota; kingdom Metazoa; phylum Chordata; class Actinopteri; order Cichliformes; family Cichlidae; genus Copadichromis; species Copadichromis virginalis. Next base: position 26,772,692 of record NC_140620.1, on the reverse strand, counting down.
TGGAATGGTGTGCTTCTATTTTTCTCATTTTTAACATTTATATTTTTAATTTTATTCAACTTTATTCAACAAAAATTTTCCATGTATTTCAATGGGGAGACCCTTCAAATTCTCATTCAATTTACTCATTTTTAAACTCTTACTACTTCCACATACATTGACATAGAGCCACCATTCAAACTTTAAAACGAAGACAAGACATTCAACTATTCAACTTGTATTTATCTTTTCAATATCTATTATACTTTTTCTTCAGTTCCAGTTTAAGTTTCATGATGTTTTTTCACCCGTTTCAGAGTTTATAATGGGTGTGTATGGGACGGAATGTTGGGGCTAGAGTGAGGCAGCTCAACTGCTAGAGTGAGAGGAGCAAAAAAATTAATCTTAAAATCTTTTTTAAAACTGCTGCTGTGTCCGCAGCGTTTGCTCTACAGGTATGATTTTACCCTCAAAACGTAGCCATCGCTGTCCTCTTTCATCCAATGTGTTTACTATTGTCCTAGGTGTTATGGTTCTTTCGTAAATGTCACCAATGCACAGCCTCCTCCCTCCAACTCTTCCATAGACTCTAATGTTAAACTTTCTCAGAAGGTTCGTTTGAAAATCAGAAGAGCATGGTGTCTTTCCACTGTCACCACGTCCATATAATAAACTCCACAGGCATGAAAACTGAGAATTCAGTAGACTAGACATTGCTGTCACTCACGGTGAAAGAATTTTGTCAATACGACCTATACTTTTCATTTGGGAACGATTTGTTTCGCCCTGAATTTTCTGTTCATTTTAAGGAGCAAAAGTGAGGCGCATGTCTGTGTATGTGTGTATGGAGCCATTGGGTGCGGTCACTATAGCAACCAGGCTCACACCTGCCTGCTTAACGAGCTCTGCCTGCCACTGTACCAAGATTCATCTTAAACACTTCTCTTTCAACGGCTGCTGTGTCCACAGTGTTACAGCCATCATTTTACCCTCAAATTGTCGCCATTATTGTTCTCTTTCCAACACCGTATCTTTCAAAGCTCAGGCATTTAAACTTTTTAAACTGTGTGGATCAAAGTGGAGGGATCACATTTGAGTCATTCAGTGATTCAAAGAATATGACCTTTTAATATTCATTCAGATGTTTTCTGACTCTAAATGTTCTTTTCTCATTTCTTAGGGTTTTCTAATTTACATTTAAAACATTTTCAGTTTTTTTCCAACTCCTTCTTCTGTGTAACCTTCAGCTTTTAGCAGTTCAGCACCTTTGTTTTCAGGTTAAATTCGGTTTTTTTTTTTGTTTTTTTTTTTTAATCTCATTCAATATTTTTAACTCAAAATTCAGCAATTAATTCATTTCAGTGCATACATTCAGATTCAAGCATTCACACTGCAGTTTCTTCAGAAAATGCACTTTCTAGTTATTAGTGTGAATGCTTGAAAAGCATTCACAGTATTGTTATTCGAATCTTTATTATTAGTGTGAATGCTTGAAAAGCATTCACAGTATTGTTATTCGAATCTTTATTATTATTATTATTATATTTTATCTATTCCGTACGTTTTTTGTAATCCTACTCCTTCAAAACCGTTCAACTTAGAAAAACCATTCAAACACCGTTAGATTCCTATTCTTTTGGACAACACTGCTTCTATTTTTCATATTTTTAACATTTATATTTTTAATTTTATTCAACTTTATTCAACAAAAATTTATAATGTATTTCAATGGGGAGACCCTTCAAATCCTCATTCAACTTACTCATTTTTAAACTCTTACTACTTCCACATACATTGACATAGAGCCACCATTCAAACTTTAAAACGAAGACAAGACATTCAACTATTCAACTTGTATTTATCTTTTCAATATCTATTATACTTTTTCTTCAGTTCCAGTTTAAGTTTCATGATGTTTTTTCACCCGTTTCAGAGTTTATAATGGGTGTGTATGGGACGGAATGTTGGGGCTAGAGTGAGGCAGCTCAACTGCTAGAGTGAGAGGAGCAAAAAAATTAATCTTAAAATCTTTTTTTAAAACTGCTGCTGTGTCCGCAGCGTTTGCTCTACAGGTATGATTTTACCCTCAAAACGTAGCCATGGCTGTCCTCTTTCATCCAATGTGTTTACTATTGTACTAGGTGTTATGGTTCTTTCGTAAATGTCACCAATGCGCAGCCTCCTCCCTCCAACTCTTCCATAGACTCTAATGTTAAAATGGCTCAGAAGGTTCTTTTGAAAATCAGAAGAGCATGGTGTCTTTCCACTGTCACCACGTCCATATAATAAACTCCACAGGCATGAAAACTGAGAATTCAGTAGACTAGACATTGCTGTCGCTCACGGTGAAAGAATTTCGTCAATACGACTTGTACTTTTCATATGGGAACGATTTGTTTCGGCCTGACTTTTCTGTTCATTTTAAGCAGCAAAAGTGAGGTGCATGTCTGTGTACGTGTGTATGGAGCCATTGGGTGCGGTCACTATAGCAACCAGGCTCACACCTGCCTGCTTAACGAGCTCTCTCTCTCACTCTGCCAAGATTCATCTGAAACACTTCTCTTTCAACTGCTGCTGTGTCCACAGTGTTACAGCCATCATTTTACCCTCAAATTGTCGCCATTATTGTTCTCTTTCCAACATCTTGTCTTTCAAAGCTCAGAGATGTAAACTTTTTAAACTGTGTGGGTCCAAGTGGAGGGATCACATTTGAGTCATTCAGTGATTCAAAGAATATGACCTTTTAATATTCTTTCAGATGTTTTCTGACTCTAAATGTTCTTTTCTCATTTCTTAGGTTTTTCTAATTTACAATTAAAACATTTTCAGCTTTTTTCCAACTTCTTCTTCTGTGTAACCTTCAGCTTTTAGCAGTTCAGCACTTTTGTTTTCAGGTTAAATTCGGGTTTTTTTTTTTATCTCATTCAATATTTTTAACTCAAAATTCAGTAATTAATTCATTTCAGTGCATACATTCAGATTCAAGCATTCACACTGCAGTTTCTTCAGAAAATGCACTTTCTAGTTATTATTATATTTTATCTATTCCGTACGTTTTTTGTAATCCTATAACTTCAAAACCGTTCAACTTAGAAAAACCATTCAAACACCGTTAGATTCCTATTCTTTTGGACAACACTGCTTCTATTTTTCATATTTTTAACATTTATATTTTTAATTTTATTCAACTTTATTCAACAAAAATTTATAATGTATTTCAATGGGGAGACCCTTCAAATCCTCATTCAACTTACTCATTTTTAAACTCTTACTACTTCCACATACATTGACATAGAGCCACCATTCAAACTTTAAAACGAAGACAAGACATTCAACTATTCAACTTGTATTTATCTTTTCAATATCTATTATACTTTTTCTTCAGTTCCAGTTTAAGTTTCATGATGTTTTTTCACCCGTTTCAGAGTTTATAATGGGTGTGTATGGGACGGAATGTTGGGGCTAGAGTGAGGCAGCTCAACTGCTAGAGTGAGAGGAGCAAAAAAATTAATCTTAAAATCTTTTTTAAAACTGCTGCTGTGTCCGCAGCGTTTGCTCTACAGGTATGATTTTACCCTCAAAACGTAGCCATGGCTGTCCTCTTTCATCCAATGTGTTTACTATTGTATTAGGTGTTATGGTTCTTTCATAAATGTCACCAATGCACAGCCTCCTCCCTCCAACTCTTCCATAGACTCTAATGTTAAAATGGCTCAGAAGGTTCGTTTGAAAATCAGAAGAGCATGGTGTCTTTCCACTGTCACCACGTCCATATAATAAGCTCCACAGGCATGAAAACTGAGAATTAGGTAGACTAGACATTGCTGTCGCTCACGGTGAAAGAATTTTGTCAATACGACTTTTACTTTTCATTTGGGAGCGATTTGTTTCGGCCTGACTTTTCTGTTCATTTTAAGCAGCAAAAGTGAGGCGCATGTCTGTGTACGTGTGTATGGAGCCATTGGGTGCGGTCACTATAGCAACCAGGCTCACACCTGCCTGCTTAACGAGCTCTCTCTCTCACTCTGCCAAGATTCATCTTAAACACTTCTCTTTCAACTGCTGCTGTGTCCACAGTGTTAAAGCCATCATTTTACCCTCAAAACGTCGCCATCGTTGTTCTTTTTCCAACATCTTGTCTTTCAAAGCTCAGAGATGTAAACTTTTTAAACTGTGTGGGTCCAAGTGGAGGGATCACATTTTAGTCATTCAGTGATTCAAAGAATATGACCTTTTAATATTTTTTCAGATGTTTTCTGACTCTAAATGTTCTTTTCTCATTTCTTAGGTTTTTCTAATTTACAATTAAAACATTTTCAGCTTTTTTCCAACTTCTTCTTCTGTGTAACCTTCAGCTTTTAGCAGTTCAGCACTTTTGTTTTCAGGTTAAATTCGGGTTTTTTTTTTTTTATCTCATTCAAGATTTTTAACTTAAATTCAGTAATTAATTCATTTCAGTGCATACATTCAGATTCAAGCATTCACACTGCAGTTTCTTCAGAAAATGCACTTTCTAGTTATTATTATTATTATATTTTATCTATTCCGTACGTTTTTTGTAATCCTATAACTTCAAAACCGTTCAACTTAGAAAAACCATTCAAACACCGTTAGATTCCTATTCTTTTGGACAACACTGCTTCTATTTTTCATATTTTTAACATTTATATTTTTAATTTTATTCAACTTTATTCAACAAAAATTTATAATGTATTTCAATGGGGAGACCCTTCAAATCCTCATTCAACTTACTCATTTTTAAACTCTTACTACTTCCACATACATTGACATAGAGCCACCATTCAAACTTTAAAACGAAGACAAGACATTCAACTATTCAACTTGTATTTATCTTTTCAATATCTATTATACTTTTTCTTCAGTTCCAGTTTAAGTTTCATGATGTTTTTTCACCCGTTTCAGAGTTTATAATGGGTGTGTATGGGACGGAATGTTGGGGCTAGAGTGAGGCAGCTCAACTGCTAGAGTGAGAGGAGCAAAAAAATTAATCTTAAAATCTTTTTTAAAACTGCTGCTGTGTCCGCAGCGTTTGCTCTACAGGTATGATTTTACCCTCAAAACGTAGCCATGGCTGTCCTCTTTCATCCAATGTGTTTACTATTGTACTAGGTGTTATGGTTCTTTCATAAATGTCACCAATGCACAGCCTCCTCCCTCCAACTCTTCCATAGACTCTAATGTTAAAATGGCTCAGAAGGTTCGTTTGAAAATCAGAAGAGCATGGTGTCTTTCCACTGTCACCACGTCCATATAATAAGCTCCACAGGCATGAAAACTGAGAATTAGGTAGACTAGACATTGCTGTCGCTCACGGTGAAAGAATTTTGTCAATATGACTTGTACTTTTCATTTGGGAGCGATTTGTTTCGGCCTGACTTTTCTGTTCATTTTAAGCAGCAAAAGTGAGGCACATGTCTGTGTACGTGTGTATGGAGCCATTGGGTGCGGTCACTATAGCAACCAGGCTCACACCTGCCTGCTTAACGAGCTCTGCCTGCCACTGTACCAAGATTCATCTTAAGCACTTCTCTTTCAACTGCTGCTGTGTCCACAGTGTTACAGCCATCATTTTACCCTCAAATTGTCCCCATTATTGTTCTCTTTCCAACACCGTATCTTTCAAAGCTCAGGCATTTAAATTTTTTAAACTGTGTGGATCAAAGTGGAGGGATCACATTTGAGTCATTCAGTGATTCAAAGAATATGACCTTTTAATATTCATTCAGATGTTTTCTGACTCTAAATGTTCTTTTCTCATTTCTTAGGGTTTTCTAATTTACATTTAAAACATTTTCAGTTTTTTTCCAACTTCTTCTTCTGTGTAACCTTCAGCTTTTAGCAGTTCAGCACCTTTGTTTTCAGGTTAAATTCGGTTTTTTTTTTGTTTTTTTTTTATCTCATTCAATATTTTTAACTCAAAATTCAGCAATTAATTCATTTCAGTGCATACATTCAGATTCAAGCATTCACACTGCAGTTTCTTCAGAAAATGCACTTTCTAGTTATTTTTTCCTATTCCGTACGTTTTTCGCCGACTATCTCCTTCAAAACCGTTCAACTTAGAAAAACCATTCAAACACCATTAGATTCCTCTTCTTTTGGAATGGTGTGCTTCTATTTTTCTCATTTTTAACATTTATATTTTTAATTTTATTCAACTTTATTCAACAAAAATTTTCCATGTATTTCAATGGGGAGACCCTTCAAATTCTCATTCAATTTACTCATTTTTAAACTCTTACTACTTCCACATACATTGACATAGAGCCACCATTCAAACTTTAAAACGAAGACAAGACATTCAACTATTCAACTTGTATTTATCTTTTCAATATCTATTATACTTTTTCTTCAGTTCCAGTTTAAGTTTCATGATGTTTTTTCACCCGTTTCAGAGTTTATAATGGGTGTGTATGGGACGGAATGTTGGGGCTAGAGTGAGGCAGCTCAACTGCTAGAGTGAGAGGAGCAAAAAAATTAATCTTAAAATCTTTTTTAAAACTGCTGCTGTGTCCGCAGCGTTTGCTCTACAGGTATGATTTTACCCTCAAAACGTAGCCATCGCTGTCCTCTTTCATCCAATGTGTTTACTATTGTCCTAGGTGTTATGGTTCTTTCGTAAATGTCACCAATGCACAGCCTCCTCCCTCCAACTCTTCCATAGACTCTAATGTTAAACTTTCTCAGAAGGTTCGTTTGAAAATCAGAAGAGCATGGTGTCTTTCCACTGTCACCACGTCCATATAATAAACTCCACAGGCATGAAAACTGAGAATTCAGTAGACTAGACATTGCTGTCACTCACGGTGAAAGAATTTTGTCAATACGACCTATACTTTTCATTTGGGAACGATTTGTTTCGCCCTGAATTTTCTGTTCATTTTAAGGAGCAAAAGTGAGGCGCATGTCTGTGTATGTGTGTATGGAGCCATTGGGTGCGGTCACTATAGCAACCAGGCTCACACCTGCCTGCTTAACGAGCTCTGCCTGCCACTGTACCAAGATTCATCTTAAACACTTCTCTTTCAACGGCTGCTGTGTCCACAGTGTTACAGCCATCATTTTACCCTCAAATTGTCGCCATTATTGTTCTCTTTCCAACACCGTATCTTTCAAAGCTCAGGCATTTAAACTTTTTAAACTGTGTGGATCAAAGTGGAGGGATCACATTTGAGTCATTCAGTGATTCAAAGAATATGACCTTTTAATATTCATTCAGATGTTTTCTGACTCTAAATGTTCTTTTCTCATTTCTTAGGGTTTTCTAATTTACATTTAAAACATTTTCAGTTTTTTTCCAACTCCTTCTTCTGTGTAACCTTCAGCTTTTAGCAGTTCAGCACCTTTGTTTTCAGGTTAAATTCGGTTTTTTTTTTTGTTTTTTTTTTTTAATCTCATTCAATATTTTTAACTCAAAATTCAGCAATTAATTCATTTCAGTGCATACATTCAGATTCAAGCATTCACACTGCAGTTTCTTCAGAAAATGCACTTTCTAGTTATATATTATGCTTCCCTTCCCACTTTAAACACAAAGTTAGTATTCAGGAAAAAAAACATTGCGCATATTTTTAATCATAACTCTGGTTTTATGTTACCTATCAACACAATTTAAAAACTGGTAGTTTGAAGTCCACACTTTTAACACAGAAATGGAGAAACCTCTTCTGTCCGCCGATCCAGGAACTTGAATTCTTTGAATTTCAGGATACTTTTTCTTAATAAACGGTAAGCATTATACATATTGTCCTTACAGAGGTGGTTTCTCTTCTCGCAAGTGAAGTAGATTTTTTGAAGGCGTTTGTTTTTTTCGAGGTCGCGGATGACGTCAGGAGAAGGTGATTGGTCACTTGCAATGTTGAACCTGGAACAACATTATTTATGATGACGAGGGAACAACACCAACACAAGGATATCAGATCGTCTGGACACTCAGGGTTGTCTTGGGTAGCATCTTGTTGCTATGTCATCTTACAGTAACTTGGTCAGTAGTTTACCATGACTACTTTATTCTTCCTCAGCCAATCAGCAGCACTTGTGCAATTGTAACCTGTTGTGTATATAAACCTTCATTAACTGGTTTGAGAAATCCTTTAAACCAGTGACAGGAAAGTTGGATCACAGTGGTAATTATTAAAGGACATTGATGTTTGATGTCTCATTTCATTCGTCATCTGTCATTGAAATTATCAGAGGAGGCCTGAAAGGCTCGCACTAGCTGTACAACCACTCACAGCAGCCCATTCATTCATTTTCATTGCTGACACTGGATTGCCCAATCAAATCTCTTAACTTGACCAGCCCATCCCCAGCTTGTAGGAAAAGTTCAGTGTGGAAGAAGTGGTGAAAAGATTGAGCTGAAAAGCTGAGCGAAAACAATAAACAGAAACTACAACTATTAGCCAGACCTTACAGTCACACAGCAAATCAAGGATTAAGGTCAAATGATTGGCTGCTTTCACCATGAGCCACTGCTAATTTTTAAAGTGTAGCATTTAATTATTGTCAAATGCTTTTAAAAAGAACAATCACTGCTTGTTGTTTTAAAACTGATAACTTAAGTATGTTGATTGACTCATCTTCCTTTCCGCCTGCCTGGAGGCTCCCTTAACACCTCTCTCTGCCTCCTAACAAACCTTCCCCCTCTCATCTCGCTTCATCTTTGGCCTACAGTAGCACAGTTTCCACCAACACCTTGCTGGCCAACAGAAACTCGTACCTTAAATGAAATAAATGATATGGAGCACTCCAATCATGCTTTCAAAACGAAAGCAACTGTTAAAGAAAGAGGTGATAAACATGCCCCTGCGCCCGGTTCTTGTTGAAATGAGTTACTAACATGATTTCCCCTTCATGTATGGTGATAGACTGGCCAAAATATTAGGAATGCTCTGGAATTTCTGATGAAGCCAACAGTAAGTGTTGCTTTAAATCGGGGGTATTCAACAAAAATGAAAAGACTTCTTACTTCTTAATGCAAAGGTTCAGATGATCATTATTCTAAATATTTAATTACTTTAAATGATTTTATTTTATTTATTTTATTTACTTGTAATATATATTGTATTATGCATATTATATTTTAAATATAGAGATAAGAAAAATCATTAGAAAAAGTTGTTATTATTGGTATTATTAGTATTATTGCATATTAATGATGAAGGAACTGACCTCACAGGTCACAGAATCAACTTTTTGGTAACAAGTTAATGTGGTAGTTCAACAGTTTAACCAGCAGAGGGAGCCAGATAAGCTGTTTTGAATTCAACACTAACAGGCAGAGGGGGAGGAGGAGGGACTGTTGCCGTAGTAACTGAATCTACAAAAGTCAGTAAGTGTTTGTCTTAATTAAATCACACTTAGCTGTTAGTGTTCATCTTCAGGCACTGAATTCACTTACAAGAAACAGTCCAACAGATTCACACAAGGGGAACATGTTCGCTGTTTTTTCTGCAGCTGTGAGGACTGTTAGCCTGGACATAACAAGCTGTGTGGCTGCGTCACTGTTCAAACTTCAGGTTCCGAGTACCAGTTTTAGTTTTAGAGCTCAGCAGACCCAGTAGCTCATCACCACTGCTCCTCCATAACAACAGTGGTGAGGCTGAAGGGGACTGGAAAATAATGTACATGGAAATGAATCACTGTAAATAACACTATATAATGTTTGATGATAATACAGTCTGAAGGTTAAATAAACATGTTTACTGCCTGGTATAACACTTGGTTTCGTCTCTGGGGATAGTATTGTGTCCACTTTGACTTGTGGTAATTAAAGTGGAATTTTTCACTTGGTTGATTTGTTGAACTTTCTTAAATCTCTTCTTTAAACACAGTGTCATCTGATTGTATTTACTGACCATTTTAGAGATTTACAATCAATAACTGGGAAACAGGAAGCATTTCACACTCTGCTACCGATGAGTCTCATGGTGCTTTCACCACAAGTTTTTTAATAAAAATAATAAAAATCTACAAAAACACGAACATAATTTATTAGTACAGTAAAATCCTAAAAATTCAGTTAAATTCCTAAAAAACAAGAAGTGTTCATCCAGGAACCTTTAAATGGTCTTCAGATCCCCAGGCCTGCATAAAGCACCATGACGCAACTGCTGTTGTGTTCATTTGCTTATTAAAAAATTGAATTAAATTGATTAATGATTATTAAATAAACAATTATTATGCGGTCAGCACGGTGGCACGGTGGTTAGCACTGTTGCTGCACAGCAAAAAAGTCCTGAGTTCAATTCCACCATCAGGCCGGGTGCTTTCTGTGTGGAGTTTGCATGTTCTCCCCGTGTTTGTGCAGGTTCTCCCCGGATACTCCGGCTTCCTCCCACAGTCCAAAAACATGCAATAGGGGGGATAGGTTAATTGGTCAATCTAAATTGCCCATAGGTGTGAATCTGTGAGTGAATGTTTGTCTGTGTCTCTATGTGTTAGCCTGTCTCTTGCCCTATGACAGCTGGGATAGGCTCCAGTGCCCACTGCGACCCTGGAAAGGAGAAGCGGATGGATGGATAATTATTATGCTCTTCTCACATAATGTCTCAAACTGGTTACATTCATAAAATACTTGGCAGGTATTTTGTCTTTCTACAGCTGAACCATGACTCTTCAGAGTCCAGACCATATGCACTCAGCTGCTCTGTGCTGGACTTTATCTTTTTATCAATCATGGAGACCCTGCTGACTTCATTAGTTTATTAGTTGTTGATAGAAATTCCACAATATGTGGTTTATATTGTCTGGTGTGATTTTCTTTTCCCTCTTTGTAACAGTGCAGCCCTTAGCGGCTGGAAACACAGTGAGACAGACCAAGGCAAGTGTAGTGGAACAAAGTATTTATTTGCTATATGGCTCTCCTTAAAACAATTAACTTGTCGAGCTTCTTCACAGCACAAAAATCCACCTCTAATGACAACTGGCAGCCTTAAATATGTTCAGCTGTCACAGACTTAACCATTATTCCACTCTCAGGTAATTCTTAAATCCCAACCTTCCACCACAGTATACAATATATCAATAAGAATAAATAAATACATAAATACATCTTCACATTTACATATTAATAAATATTTCACACTTTAATGTTACACCAAACCCAATATTATAAAAACCCAGAAACCCAAGCACAAAAAGATTCACCACACTCTCTTTACCAATGGTCTCTCCCGGAACCTTTAAATGGTGTCTGGACCCCCAGGGAAGCATTTGCCCAAACACCTTGAAGAGGACACAGGCAAGAAAGGTGAGTAATCATTAACTTACAAACACTTATTTGCACCACTTTTATCCCTAGATTTCACACACACATTTGCATTAGTTTTCCTTATTGGTAAACCTTAATCACAATCTCAATCACCATTCTTCTCTCCTGACAGACAACCACCACATTCCTTGATGAGGAGCAGCTGTGCAGGATCTGAAACAAGGCCACCAACTGATTTTAAAATTCCCAATAAATAGTCAATAAATATTTAAACTTCTTGTGTGCAAATCCATGCTTAAAGTGCAATGCTCATAAAGTGCTTGATAAGGTGCTTTTAATAAAGTGAAAGGTGTGCTCTAAAGTGCTATACAGACAATACAATATAAATAAATGCAGTAAGGGAGTCCTCTTCCTTACACTCTTAATGAAAACTTCTTGACTTGTGGATTTATTTGTGGTTTTGTCTGTTCGTCTTTGCTAATGCAAAGAGAAAATTAGTGTTGAAATATATGTAGACCTGTAGAAATTTACTCGTTCGTGTAGAAAAACAGTCAAATGAAACATTCTGGACTTTTACCATTTAAAAAGGGGAAAAACCTTTATCCTGTAGATGTGAGAGCAGTCTGATGAAAACACACTTTTGTCTTTTAATTGTTTAAGCCTAAACAACAAAGGGAGAGAGAAAAATGATTAATAGATCGATAGTTGTGACCAGTTTATGAGCTGCTGATCTGCACATAAAATCATTTCATCATTTGATTGTTTTTCCATGTACCATCTATATTTACGGATGGATGTTAATAAGGTTTTATTGATGTTGGTTTGGTTTACAAAGGTGGAAAGTTAACATAGTACAAATACTTAAGTAGATTTTTCACATATGTTTACTTCACTTGAGTATTTATTTTTAGTTTTACTCCCTACATTATTAAACTGTGTATAAATATCTGTGCTTTCTACTCCTTACATTTCCAAAGCAGACTTGTTCCTTTAAGTTCATCTAGTGTTTATACTCAGGGATTAAAGTGGGCTGGAGTTATGGTTGTGGTACTTCAGAGTAGCTAGTGTGTTGTTGTGTCCGGGGAAAACAGGTTAGTTTGCATTCATGTGGTGAATTCACTATAAAACACTGTTGGACTGCTTATGGTTACATCAAGTGTGGCAGAAATGAATGTGCATTTAAGATAATGATGCTTAGATTATTTAACTGAATTGAAACTTTGTATGAGCTGTATACTGTCTAGTGTGAAGCCGCATAGTGTGAGTGTAGGGGATGGACATCAGATATGATAGCTGGTGAAACTGTGTACATGTTGTTAAGTTCAGTTGTGTAAATCCACAAAGAGCAGCAGGTCAGCTGATTGCAGCCTTTACACTAAGAAAACTTTATGAAGCTTACATCAGAAATTATTGTGGGCCATCATTTTTTCCCCACACTGAGCGCCATTACTAATTTTAGAGTTCCTCCACCACTTCAACCCCTGACTGCGCATTTTCCTGTTTAGAGGCAAAGTCACCCTCTACAAAGTAGGCAACAGGAAACAGTTATTGTTTTGAAATCTTTCAAATCAAAATAAGCACATTCATTAGAATTAGAATTTAGATTAGAATAATATTTGTATTCTTGTGCACTGATAATATTTTCTGATTATATTCTTATATTAATATAGCACAAGCTTTAGTTACCTTGTAACCCGTAAACTGTACTTTTTCACTTTTACTCAAAGAAGTTGCTTCAGTGCTTTTACTGGAGAATATTTTTTTAAAACACGGGTATCTGTACTTCTACTTAAGTAAAGAACGTCTGTACTTTTGCCCCCTCTGATGGTGTGTGTAACTCATTACTATCATCTTCACATCATGGGGTGTTTTTGGGGGGGAAACCAAGAATCCAGCTCTCTGTGAAAACAACAGGAAATGAGCAGATACACTGTCAGAGTGGGGTACAGATACTGGGTTTTATTTAGAGGCAGTGCCTGTGTGGTTATGACTGAATATGTACTGTTAACAGTAATTTTGGGGAAACTCCAGAACTGACACCCTGTTATGGAACCATAAGTCATAACAAGATGATGAGCTTTGGGACTGTAGTGAGGACAGTATGCACATGTTCAGATGCTGTGTAGGTGTTCAAGTCTCTGATTTTGATTTATCCAGAAAAAAGATTCTGCTGTTGGAAGATTATGTCAATTGTATTTGATTTTATGTGAGCAAGCCCCTCCAAAGTCTCCCGCTGCCCATCTTAATGTGACCAGAGGTACAAAAAGGCAGAGATGCTTCTGTGTGCACAGGTGCTCAAGTGTGAACTCAGAGCAACAATTAAAACAAACACACTCCAGATGAACCTGCTGTGATTCATGCAGATGAGTCAGGATGTTGTTTATGGTGTTTTTATTCTCCCTGTTTTTCCTTTGCAGCTCCCTTTATTATGTGTTAGCTGCTTAAGTGCTGGTGTCCTGATTCTTTCTGCGATTCTCCTTTAGTTAAACAAGCATGTCTAATGTTTCTGCTATTGGTGATGTGTTTTAGCAGGACAGAAAGAAAAGGTCATTACTTCTGTTAAATCTCTTCGATTTTGTTCCTCATTTGCATATTTTCTGCTTGGCTGCAGAAGCTGAAAGCGAAACAGTCACTGTGTGCCTGCACTAATGTTTCCCTGTGATGCTTGCAGTGGTGTTTTTGTGGACTTTTATGGTTTTACAGCTTTACAGCCTATCAACACGACTGATTAGAGAGGGATTGTAGATGGTGAGGTATTTAGTGAAGACCTTACATGTTGTTTCAGTAACAATTAAATTCACCCTGATTATTTTCATCTTGTTTTTACTGCAGCTGTAACATTTGTAAAACGACACTGAGAGAGAGCCTGTTTCTGCATCTTTGTGCTGCTCTTACAGGAGTTAAATGTTCAGATGATGATTCCAGCTGTTCTTCAACCTGCAGAAACCATCATAAAGCTACTACATCTGGATTAGAACAAACCAGTGTTTTTAATATCAGTTTAGTCAAGTTTATTGTTTCTGCCCAGGGTTCAGGTACAGAAATGGTCGTCTCAGAGATGACAGTATCTCAAACTAGCAACGTCAAAACAGAACAATAAAATAAATACATGCACATCTATGCAAAACAAACAAATGAGCCAGTTACTGATCTGAAACATAGTTAACAATGTCCATGAACAAAAAAATCAACAGCTCGCACACTACAAGTTTCCAACTTTACCAGTTGTTTTGCAAATGTTTCCAGCACTCGTGATCTTCGTCGGACAATAACACAAATCAACGCCATTGTAACATGACAAAAATGCATTGAAAAATTCAAAAAGGAAGAAAACTCCAGCGCTATCTTATTTAAAAAAAATAGTTCCACATGTTTATTAAAGAGGGAAAAGAAAACTACTGTAATTTAATACAAACAACTGAAACATACAGGATAAAAGCCAGGTGAACATCCAGGGAACAGACCTGAGAAACACAGATATGTGCACCAAAAACAGTATGCAGTACCATCATAGACAGCCATATAACAACTAGAAGTAGACATAGTAGAATACACAGAAAAAAAAAGACATTGGTAAGGGAACACTAATAGAAATGATAAAGTAACAACTTTGATGACGTTTAATTAACTGTTTAATAACTGTGTCACCTGATGGTGACAGAAGATCTCCTGTTTGACTGATATACAACATTCACTAATGTTTTCTCTGGGCTACTCCATGAGACACGCTGGTTTTCTACTGAACATTACATGAGTCATATTGATATTTTCTATGAATTTGCATCTTCTGCACTGGTGTTAGATAGTACCTATTAGTTGTGTGTGTTTCTCTCCCTGTGATTATTATTATTACACACACACACACACACACACACACACACACATGCAGTGTTGTAACCTTCTGTGACCATGAGAATAAAAGGCTGCAATAAAGGCTGTTTATTTATTTTATTTTAAGGTGGATAAGCTACCTGATTTCCCCACCAGTTTTTAATTTTTTTAAGGAGGTCTGGTTTGTCCGCCAGTTTTCAAGAAGGTTTAAGGATGGTTTCACCACCGAAAGGAGGTTTTTTTCTCCGCCACTGAGGACGTAAAGTGTTTGGTTTTGTATGTAAGGAGGATAGAGCTCTCACTGGTGACTCTGCTTTAAGGGAGATCATAGGCCTATTTTGTGTGTGAACAAGTGTGGGCCAGACGTGGTCTGTGTGCGGCTGAAAGTTGTCTTGTTAAGTGTAAATGCATTACTAGTCCCTAAGGACGCTAAGGACCCCAAAGCGCTTTACACATTTAGTCATCCACCCATTCACACACTGGTGATGGCTGGGGCGCACTGACAGAGGCGAGGCTGCTGGACACTGGCGCCACCGGGCCCTCTGACCACCACCAGTAGGCAATGGGTGAAGTGTCTTGTCCAAGGACTCAACAACCGAGACTGTCCAAGCCGGGGCTCGAACCGGCAACCTTCCGATTACAAGACGAACTCCCAACTCTTGAGCCATGATGGGGAATAAACTGAGTAAGTAGTAAGTATGCCTTGAAAGGGGATGGAAAACATTGCAAAGTATTCACCAGGCAGCACGTAATATGTAGATCATTGAAGGAAGA
This sequence comes from Copadichromis virginalis, assembly GCF_057382275.1. NCBI lineage: Eukaryota > Metazoa > Chordata > Actinopteri > Cichliformes > Cichlidae > Copadichromis > Copadichromis virginalis. The sequence goes on along the minus strand of NC_140620.1, from coordinate 26,756,875 downwards.
AAAGAAGTGAAATTGTGCGCAAAGCAGTGTAATGTGTCTGAAGTCACTGTGTGTGTGAACCACAGAGAGGTGTGAAAGTGTGTGGGTGAGAATAGTCTCCAACGGGGGAAGAGGTGATTCTGCAGGTCAGCTTCTACCCCAGTGGACAGAAAAGAAAGAAAATAGTTGTGCTGTTGATGAAAAAAAAGGAATTGATAAATGAAGAGCTCAGCCTAAGGCAACTTCAATCTCACTTTCTGTTTTAAAGAAAGGAGAGTTCAAAAACCAGAGAGAGAGATGTGTGTTGTTTTAGGCGTCTCTCTATTGTGAAAACAGGGTTAGCAGAGGCGAGGGTGCCGGGTTAGCCTCGCCACTGCCTCTGCGAGGCTAACCCGGCCTAGCAGAGGGTGTGACTTGCAGGTGAAAAGCAGACCAGGATCAAATTTCCACATGCAGCAGTTGGACGACAATTATAGGTTAACATCATTAGAAACACCCAGGCCGAGTCTTGGCTGAATTGTGTTTACAGGTTAACTCCTATGTGTTTCTCACCCCGAGAAAGCAAGCTCCACGGAAGCTAACCTCTGCCTGAAGACAAGGAGTGCAGTTCTAGAACAATGAGATGGATATCAAGAGCTCACAGCAGGTCAAGAGACAGCAGTATCCTGAGCAGAGAGGTCCAGCAGCGCTTTGGGCAAACGGCATCAGAGAGAAAGAAAACCCATCACCTGACTGGATGGACATGTGTTTCCAGCAAGCTACAACTTCACTGTGTGACATTTGCCACTTTTGGAGTGAAATGCCAAGATGAGACAGTGGAAAACACAGGCCAAAGCTGAAGAGAACTGACTGCCATTGGACTGCAGAGTGGGAGAGGAGAACAGAGTGGAAGAAGCAGGTGAGTGTACAGAGGAATGCTGTTGTTTAGTGTGGGAAATCAAAATTTGGGTTAGCAAACCTGTGAAAAAGGAAAATAACTGCTTTAAGTGGGAACATTTGAGGAGTCTGAAGCACTACAAAATGAAAAAGGTACACAACAAAAACACAAACGGAAAATGTATTAATCCTACTAACCCTACATACACATACAATGAAACTCATGAAGACCAGACAGCATCTTAAGCATGTGATTCTGTTTGTCATCTTATCCAAGTCACTTAGATGAGAAGTGATACATAGACTAGTGGACTAATATTATGGGAGGACAGATGATTGCATCAAAGCTGGGGGAAAACAGAATGCTGATGAGGGGTCTTGAAAGAGTGAGCTGGGCGAGCTAATAGGTTGTTGAGTTTCTGAGGTGTGTGAAGAAGTTTTAACATGGCACACATCTGATTACATGAGAAGAAACTTATTATGTGAAAAGACATCAGGGTTATGTTGTATGTTGTGTGTCGCAAGGTGTGTGGCTGATGGATGAATGCTTGAGATTAATCTGGCCGATGATTTGTCTTTTGTTACAAATTTGAACCTGCCAATTAGGTTTGGTATGATTTACCCTCCTGGGACGAAGAGCATATGTCATGGCTTAACAAGGCTTTTCTTTTCTCCTTTTTATTTTGTTACAACTTGCCTAATAAATCTGCACTCCCTGTATGTGCTGCGGCACAGTGGTTGGAAACACTGATTTAGAGTTCAAGGAGATGTTAGTGACATCAGAGCCGTACGTATTAGCAGGTACACGTCCCTCACTCGTCCTCAAAAGCAGATGCAACAGATGTTCCTGCCTTGGTTTGAAGACACCTGCATGCATACTTAGAAAATCCATCTGTACATGTCAGTAAGTGTCTCACATCATCATTACTAATGTGTCTGTCATCACTATAACTGCATGTGTACAATGTGGAAATTGATGTTATGTAACGATGATACAAAAACAATATCAGAACATAATTTGATTCAGCAAATCCTATTTATTAACAACTATTAGTGTAAATAAAACATTCTGTCATCTTTTAATAGCAAAACACATTAAAGCAGACGTGTGTCCAAACCTCCTCCACTAACACATCCGTTTGTATGGTGCTGTCATCAGCTCGAGGCACAGCCGCACCCTTACTAACTCCATCAGGCACATTTAAGTCACTACAATCTTTTCATAATCCCCCATCATTCAAGAGTCAGGTATCTCTGAAGATTTCCAGAGTACTTTTTCACACACATCCAAGTCATGTAGTTGCAGTACCTCGACCGCAGCATTGTCCAACTCATTCTGAGTCGCTTGTCTGATGGATCCTGTGTTCTGCTGTTTTAACCAGTCCAGCTGGTGCTGGAGGACCGAACACTGGTGATGGACTGCACTGTGCTGAGACAGATTTTGTGTTATAGGCTTCATGTTATGGACGCACAGTGTGAGCACTCAGGTCGCATCAGAGCATCGGGCCGTATAGTGTGAGACCCCCATCGTGACCTACAAACTTCTAACCCCTGTGATTCACTCATACAGAGTCAAACATGCTGAATATGAAGAGTAGTATCATTTAAACTCACATGATTATCAGCCATAAGAACAAATTCAGATTTATATTGATGTAAGGTATATAAATGTAAGTACAGTTTGAATCAGTGCAATATTATTTTCACACATCAATGGACCACTGAACTTCTCAGCTTCTAAAATGTAAAGCCTCATTTAGAAACTACACAAGTACATATAATGGTCAGGGATCAACATGAACCTGTCTTCTCTGTTTGACTTTAATCAACTCTGCAGTGGCTCCAAGTCCATAAAGCCAAAGTCCAGCATAGAGCGGCTGAGTGAATGTGGTCTGGACTCTGTGGAGGAGAGTCATGGTTTCAGAGACGCTGTAGAAAGACAGAATACCTGCTCTGTGATCCAGGTACACTCCTACTCTGGAGGACCGAGGACCTGAGAGGACAGTGTGGACTTTGTTGTGCCAAAATTTATAACTGTTTGTGACACAACGTAATGCCCAAGATTTGCCATTGAATCCAAATCCACATTCACTGCCCCTCCCTGCTCTGCTGATATTCTTGTATGTGACTGCTATAAAAACTGCTCCCCCTCTCCACTCCACCTCCCAGTAACAACGTCCAGTCAGACTCTCTCTACTCAGGACCTGATACCATCCAGTGAATCTGTCTGGATGATCAGAATAAGACTGTTGTTGGTTCATCAATGTTACTTTTCTGTTCCCCTCAGATAATAACAGATGTGTGTTTGCTGTGTTTGGATCCAGTGTGATTTCATGTGAATATTTTAAGAATCCAGCTCTGGTCTTTGGCTCTGCTGGTGACAGTAAAACATCCACTTCAGTGACTGTCAGTGAGATGTTTGTCCATTCCTCTCTCAGAATGTCCTGTAGTTTATCTCTGGTCTCTGACACAGCTGCTGTCACATCCTCAAAGTAGCTCAGAGGAAGAATATTGATGCTGGATGAGTGTGTAGACTCACTGAGTGCTGACAGTGAGGGGTAGTTGTGTAGAAACTGGTTGTGATCCTCTGTGTGTGAGAGCTGCTCCAGCTCGCCGTCTTTCCTCTTCAGCTCAGCGATCTCCTGCTCCAGCTTCTCCTGAAGCTCTTTGACTCGACTCACTTCAGTTTCCTGCTGGGATCTGACCTGCTGCTTCACATCAGAGCTTCTTTTCTGGATGAGACGGATCAGCTCAGTGAACATCTTCTCACTGTCCTCCACTGCTTTATCAGCAGAGCCATTGATGGCCTCCACCTCCTGTTGAAGCAGCTTCACATCTTTCTCTCGCTCCTGGATTCTCTGCTGGATGTTTAGTCGTCTCACCTCGAGCTCCTTCTGCTTCTCAGTCCTTTCTGCTGCAGCTGGGACTGTTTCATGGCCTTTATGTTCATCCACTGTGCAGAGATAACAGATACTCTGCTGATCAGTACGACAGAAAATCTTCATCACCTCATCATGACGAGAGCAGATGTTCTCCTGGAGCTTCTTGGAGGGGGCCACCAGCTTGTGTTTCTTTAATGGAGCTGCATCATAGTGAGGTTGGAGATGTTTCTCACAGTAAGAGGCTGGACAAGATAAACAGGACTTGATGGCTTTCAGCTTCCTCCCAGTGCAGACATCACAGGCCACATCTTCAGGTCCAGCATAGCAGTGATCAGCTGGAGCAGCTTGGAGTCCAGTCTTCTTCAGCTGCTCCACTAAAGCTGCTAACATGGTGTTTTTCTCCAGGACAGGCCTCGGTGTGAAAGTCTTCCTGCACTGAGGGCAGCTGTGGATTCCCTTTCTGTCCTCTTCATCCCAGAAACTTTTAATACAGTTCCTGCAGTAGCTGTGTCCACAGGTTGTAGTCACCGGATCCTTCAGTAGATCCAAACAGATGGAACAAGAGAAGGTTTCTCGGTCCAGCTGAACTCCTTTCTGTGCCATTTCTCCTCTCAGTGTCAGTGACTGTGTGAGTTTCACTTCCTTATAACTGAAACTAGTCTGAGCTCTGATCTCAACAACATGTTTCTGCAGTGAATGGAGCCTGTCAGCTCTTACACGTCACCACATGTTGGTTACACCCATCTTCAAAGTGCAGATCTGAAGGGGAGGGAACGAGGAAACACGTGGACAGAGAGGAGGTGCTGTGTTTAAGAGCAGGAAGAAGAGGGAGGGTTATCAGGCTGTGCTTCACTCCAGGAAGAGGAGCAGTTAGAGAGTGAAACTGTGTGTTTAACCATTTTATTTACTGCTTCTTCTATATAAATAATTTTTAAAAATCCAGCTTTAATGAACACTGGACAGAAACGTCTCATGTAACAATAACTGTCAGAACAGCAGAGGCTGCTGACCTAATCAAAGCATATGTGGAGAGCAGGGTTAGGTTAGCAGACATATGCTGGTTGCTTTTATTTATTTATTTATTGCTTTTATAGGCAGTAATCAATGTTGCTGTAACAGGATGAGAACTAAATAAATGCCACTGCATTGCTTTGAACAGTCAGCAGAGTCTTTCCTTTTTCTTGCTTTTGACCCAACGACTGATTGTAAAGCTCACATGTAAGTCTTCATGTTGTTAAATCACATATTGGTTCTGTACATGTGACATTATGTTTTTTCATATCCTGAAACGTGCTGCTAAACAAACTGAGGCACTGTGCTATTTAAAGGTTGCAGGTTAGTGCAGGATAAACAGGTTAGTTTGCTGCAGAACAGTGTGTGACTGCTGCACAGTGGCTGTGGTTTCATGCTCAGAGTTTGGTTACATCAAGTGTAGCAGAGATGAATTTGCAGTTAAGATTCACTGAATTTCACCTTCATACCAGCTGAATAGTGTCTAATAAAAAGAGCATAAACAGTTTACTGTCAGTGTAGAGGATGGAAAGCAGTTCAACTCATAAAACATCTTCTGACATCTGGTTGAATTCACTTGTGTAAATCCACAAAGAGCAGCAGGTCAGCTGATCACAGCCTGTCCATTCAGAAAATCTACTGGAGCTCTCAGCAGTAATTATACTGAGTCGTGAATGTTTTCCCCACACTGAGCTGTTGCAACTGATTTTAGGGTTCCTCCACCTGCTGAATCCACTTTAACCCCTGACTGCTCATTTTCCTGTTTAGAGACAAAGTGACCTTCTACTATGTAGGCAACAAAAAATAGAGCCTTTTTCCTAGTGTAAGTCCAGAAACTCACCTCAGACATGTTGTTCTTTCCTCACTCCACAGCAATCCTGGAGAAACGCCCCTCTCTGTAGCTTTGCTTCAGCATTTAATAGTGAGTGAGTCCTGCTCCCATGTCATTCCCTCCATGTCTCGCCTCGACCTTCATGATCCCTGCTATAAATCAAGTTTTCATTCAAATCAAACAAACATGTACTGAGTCAGCTTTTGGCTCCAACCTCTTTACACCGGCTGCTTGGCCTTGACAGCACAAGGTCCTGGACCACGTTTACACGTCTTCATAAGTTAACAGATGTGAAGTATTTTCACATACGGCCCTTAAAGCTTCTGTTAAAACATTCCACAAAACTTGGTTTAATCAATGTGTGATGTTAAACTGAACCTTCAGCTGATGGAAATGTTTATTATTAAACTCCTCGCCTTCATCTATTTGAAGTTTAACAGGTACACATCCTTCACTCAGAACATCCTCAAAAGCAGATGCAACAGATGCTGCTGCCTTGGTTTGAAGACACCTGCATGCATACTTGGAAAATCCATCTGTACATGTCAGTAAGTGTCTCACATCATCATTATCTGCTCAATATTCACCCATATCAGCCAAATCAGCCTCAAACTGTTTGTCAGTTCCACTAATCAAAACTCTGTTTCTGGGGAAAAGTCTTCTTGCTGGTTAATAACAAAGAAATAAACTGTTGGTAGATCCACTTTTTACAACGAATCATCCATCAATAAAAATCTAACTCAGTTCCAAAACAACAAATTCAACATTCATATAAAAAATCCAGCCCAGCAGGGATCAAACAGCTGATCAAACACCAGGGTTGGACACAGACTTTCTAATCTGACATCACAAAGTTATTCTGAAGCTGTAAATCTAATTAAAAACTCCCCAAAACTACTAAGAGAAAACCCATAAAAGGTTCAATGATAGAAGGAAAATCCTTTACATGTAAAATCAACAGAGGTTCCTGATAAACAGACTAATAAATGAAGAATAACTGAACAGTTTCTGTGTCATGAGTGAAATTTCAGTGAGTATGAATCATCTCCAGGAAGTAAAAAGGGTTGGAGCTCAGCATCAGTCAGAAGAGGAAGATGAGGTGATGAAGAAGAGAGCGTTCAGTGGAAAAAGGCCAGTGAGTTCATGTAAATGCTGCTTCTGCTGTAAGAATCAGACCTAAAAGTGAACAAATGCTTCATGATTCTCATTTCTATCCATCATCTTGAACACTGACTATAAATGTGTTCACTTCATTATTGTGTGATTTGGCTTCTTCACGTGTCTCCTTCAGTGCAAATAAAGGACTGTTAGAGTGTGTGCTGTGTGTTTGTCTGAAGCATGACAATCCTTTCCAACAAGTATTTCCAGCTGTTTGTCTCCACTCTGCACTTTAGTCTTTCTTCCTGTCATGTCTATATTTGTCCACCAGGTGTCTCCCTCAGCTCATTTTCTCCAAATCAGAAGCTTCAGATTTGTGGAGACGCTCTGCCTGCCAGACACAGCTCAGGGCAAGAAACATGTCTATCCTCCACAACATACAGGCCTGTGTTATTTAGTTCAACAGTCCCCAACCTTTTTGTGTGTCACCGACCGGCTATTAAGGTGTTGTTGATAAATACAACAAAATAAAACCAGTATCAGTACAAAAAATGTTTTCTTCTCTTGCTGCCTGGTCTGTCTGGGGCCCGGGGGTTGGGGAACACTGATTTGGTTTTTTATATTTAAATGTATAAATAAGTGAGTGTGATCAAGCTTTTCATCTCAAAAAGACATTAAATGTCATCACTGTAGATACAATAATAATAATAATAATAATAATGATAATATAATATCAAAAACCTCAAGGATTAATTTTTTTGTTGCATTTTAAAAGTTCAAACCTCAAAGACATTAAGTTTACAGTCATATATGATCAAGAAAATCAACAATCTTCACATTTCAGAAACTGGAACCAGCTTTAAATGTGACTAAAATAATGATAAAACAATCAATTCTCTAATCATTGACTAACTGATGAATCACTGCAGCTCCAATATATTGTTGCATTTGACAACCCACTACAGCAACTACAGAATAAAAGCACTAACCAGACTGATGACAGATTTCAAACATGCTGAATATGAAGAGTAGTATCATTTAAACTCACATGATTATCAGCCATAAGAACAAATTCAGATTTATATTGATGTAAGGTATATAAATGTAAGTACAGTTTGAATCAGTGCAATATTATTTTCACACATCAATGGACCACTGAACTTCTCAGCTTCTAAAATGTAAAGCCTCATTTAGAAACTACACAAGTACATATAATGGTCAGGGATCAACATGAACCTGTCTTCTCTGTTTGACTTTAATCAACTCTGCAGTGGCTCCATCATCCCAAAGACAAAGTCCAGCATAGAGCGGCTGAGTGAATGTGGTCTGGACTCTGTGGAGGAGAGTCATGGTTTCAGAGACGCTGTAGAAAGACAGAATACCTGCTCTGTGATCCAGGTACACTCCTACTCTGGAGGACTGAGGACCTGAGAGGACAGTTTGGACTTTGTTGTGCCAAAATTTAAAACTGTTTGTGTAACAATCTAATGCCCAAGATTTGTCATTGAATCCAAATAAACATTCATCGCCCCCCCCTGCTCTGCTGATATTCTTGTATGTGACTGCTGTCTGAGGAGGGTGCACAGTATCCTGCGGGACCAACATCACCCTGCGCGCCACCTTTTCCATCTGCTGCCCTCAGGGAGAAGGTACAGGTCTATACAGGCCAGAACATCCAGACTGGCCAACAGCCTGTATCCACAGGCTGTGAGGCTCCTGAACTCTCTGCCCCCCTCTCACGGACAATAACCATATCCAACTTCTTAATAGCAATGAACTGGTCTGCATTGGTGCATCATATCTTTATTCTCTTCCCCCTCCTGCCCCCCCCCTTTCTTAAATAGATAACTATCATATCTGATATCATATCTCACAGTACAATAATATTGAATGGGTTGCATTGTTGTATTTTGTCATGTTTCTCAGGTCTTTGTCTGAATTTCTACGAACATTATTGCTAAGGATTGTCTTTTTGCATTGGAGTCACACTGGGTTAAATATGTACACTTGGGTTTTAAGGGGTATTTATTATTTTCTTCTTTTTTTTGGGTTGTATGGAAGCCCCAAACGCAATTTCATTGTTCTTGACAATGACAATAAATAAATAAATACTAAATACTAATACATAAACTGCTCTCCCTCCTCCTCTCCCTCCTCCTCTCCCTCCTCCCCCCAGTAACTCTCTCTACTCACGACATAAGGCCACACAATGAATCTGTCTGGATGATCAGAATAAGACTCTTGTTGTTCCATAAATGGATCTGAACATTTTAAGAATCTAGCTCCGGTCTTTGGCTCTGCTGGTGACAGTAAAACATCCACTTCAGTGACTGTCAGTGAGATGTTTGTCCATTCCTCTCTCAGAATGTCCTGTAGTTTATCTCTGGTCTCTGACACAGCTGCTGTCACATCCTCAAAGTAGCTCAGAGGACGAATATTGATGCTGGATGAGTGTGTAGACTCACTGAGTGCTGACAGTGAGGGGTAGTTGTGTAGAAACTGGTTGTGATCCTCTGTGTGTGAGAGCTGCTCCAGCTCGCCGTCTTTCCTCTTCAGCTCAGCGATCTCCTGCTCCAGCTTCTCCTGAAGCTCTTTGACTCGACTCACTTCAGTTTCCTGCTGGGATCTGACCTGCTGCTTCACATCAGAGCTTCTTTTCTGGAGGAGACGGATCAGCTCAGTGAACATCTTCTCACTGTCCTCCACTGCTTTATCAGCAGAGCCATTGATGGCCTCCACCTCCTGTTGAAGCAGCTTCACATCTTTCTCTCGCTCCTGGATTCTCTGCTGGATGTTTAGTCGTCTCACCTCGAGCTCCTTCTGCTTCTCAGTCCTTTCTGCTGCAGCTGGGACTGTTTCATGGCCTTTATGTTCATCCATCGTGCAGAGATAACAGATACTCTGCTGATCAGTACGACAGAAAATCTTCATCACCTCATCATGACGAGAGCAGATGTTCTCCTGGAGCTTCTTGGAGGGGGCCACCAGCTTGTGTTTCTTTAACGGAGCTGCATCATAGTGAGGTTGGAGGTGTTTCTCACAGTAAGAGGCCAGACAGACTAAACAGGACTTGATGGCTTTCAGCTTCCTCCCAGTGCAGACATCACAGGCCACATCTTCAGGTCCAGCATAGCAGTGATCAGCTGGAGCAGCTTGGAGTCCAGTCTTCTTCAGCTGCTCCACTAAAGCTGCTAACATGGTGTTTTTCTCCAGGACAGGCCTCGGTGTGAAAGTCTTCCTGCACTGAGGGCAGCTGTGGATTCCCTTCCTGTCCTCTTCATCCCAGAAACCTTTAATACAGTTCCTGCAGTAGCTGTGTCCACAGGCTGTAGCCACCGGATCCTTCAGTAGATCCAAACAGATTGAACAAGAGAAGGTTTCTCGGTCCAGCTGAACTCCTTTCTGCGCCATTTCTCCTCTCAGTGTCAGTGACTGTGTGAGTTTCACTTCCTTATAACTGAAACTAGTCTGAGCTCTGATCTCAACAACATGTTTCTGCAGTGAATGGAGCCTGTCAGCTCTTACACGTCACCACATGTTGGTTACACCCATCTTCAAAGTGCAGATCTGAAGGGGAGGGAACGAGGAAACACGTGGACAGAGAGGAGGTGCTGTGTTTAAGAGCAGGAAGAAGAGGGAGGTTATCAGGCTGTGCTTCACTCCAGGAAGAGGAGCAGTATTAGATTATTCTGTTATTATATGTTACCTTATATATGTAATCAAAGTAGTTGAATTAGAATACTGCTGTAGATCATATTATACCCTTTAATATAGAGTGTGTGAGCTGTATGTAGTTTAGTTGTCATTATACTTTTGAGTTAACAGAACATATTCACATATTAGTTCATTAGATAAATGTGCATCACTCTGTATCCTTGATCTGCTGGGAATGTGTTACACTGTTTTCTTGACATGCTTAATTGTTGAATCATGAAGAGAAGGTTGTAAGCAGTAGACTCTGTGTCTAAAGACAGGGGAGATAGACAGACCACATTCCACACCCCCACCTTACAGAAAGCAGAGAAACAACTGCCGAGGTCATAACTTAGGCGCTGTAACAGAGAAAAAATGTGATGTTTTGGCTTTTACGACTAGCTGGGGGCCACTAGAGACTATAAAAAGCTGAGCAACCCGTCACCATTTTGAGACATGTGCCTGACCCTCTGGTAGCATCTCTCCCGTCCGGACGTTGTAATGCTCTGACTGTTGAATTGTATGGAAATAAATGATTGTTGATTGAGCATTGATACACCGAGTATTGTCCCTCCTTCAGCCCAAAGATTCGAAGAATTGGGAGATTTCAACAGCAGTTAGAGAGTGAAACTGTGTGTTTAACCATTTTTTTATTTACTGCTTCTTCTATATAAATAATTTTTAAAAATCCAGCTTTAATGAACACTGGACAGAAACGTCTCAGGTAACAATAACCGTCAGAACAGCAGAGGCTGCTGACCTAATCAAAGCATATGTGGAGAGCAGGGTTAGCAGACATATGCTGGTTGCTTTTATTTATTTATTTATTGCTTTTATAGGCAGTAATCGATGTTGCTGTAACAGGATGAGAACTAGATAAATGCCACTGCATTGCTTTGAACAGTCAGCAGAGTCTGCACATATAATTACAGATATTCCTGCAAAAAGTTAATTACTCAAAAGAATCTTGCATTTTAGTTTTGCATTTATAACAGCTGCTGCAACAGAAATAACCATGTTCTTTACATTAAAATAGCAACAAACCTTTCTGGAACAACTTTCAAGGTTCATGGCGAAGACAAAGATCTAATGACATGAAGACTCCAGTGAAACTTAAAGTATTAGGAACCAGTTTTAATGCGTGACCAACACATTTCCCCTTGTGGCCTTCACCAGGGTCATTGCAAAATACCCTTGTGATTGTGAAAAGACTACTGGTCAAGTCAAAAAGGAGTGTATGGTAAAATGACCAATGACCATGTGACAAGATCAAGCAAGCATTTTTCTGATGTGTTCACCGCTCAATGGTTTGTTGTCATATTGAACAAAATATTAGGTTCTCTTTGTATATTACACTCAGGCATCAGGAAAGAGTGGTAACTAGTTCATAGTTTTTAGCTAATGACATGTCAATCACAAGACATTGCTCAGAAAACGTGCATATTCTCAGCTAGATCCACCTTCCACTCTTTACTTACAGTTTCACAACAGCAAACAAACACACAAATAAGTTGAAGTAATTGTTTCCTGTATGACTTCACTGGTCTCGCATCAGTAAGGACTTTTGCTCCTTGTTGCTTGAGTTCATTGAGGTGGTGAGCATACATTTATCCCCAGACATGTCCATGTACACAAACATTAAACAACTTCTTTCTGACTTGTTTCACACTTTTGCACCACTTCAGAGGAATCCCCTTAACCTCAAATCACTGTTTTCTTAAGGTATGACTTACCTTCACAGCTGTGTGGATTACGCATCATGTCACAGAAGGTCCACAAGCATAGATGCACGTGTGTGTTCATGTCTGTAAGCTATTATTGTTTCATCTCACTGAAAGCACAAATGCCATCCTCTCTCTCTCTATTTTTATATGAGGATGGGGTGGACAAAATAACAGGAACACCTCACAACAGTGATGGCGCTGAGTTGCAAAGCTGCCTGAGCTGCATTAGAGACTGCGCTGGTGTTATTCACCTATAACGTGCTACAGTTCGTGCTTCCCTGTGTGTGTCGCTTACAAGAAGGTCAACAAACACACCGCAGTGCTGCAGGCAGAACATACATAATCAATCAGCCCTCAGTGCAAGCTACAAAAATAAAATATGGGACACACACACACACACACACACACACACACACACACACACACACACATTCTCTTTTAATAGGAAGCTACAGATATCAGAGCAGGCTGCTGTGTGTGTGTGTGTGTGTGTGTGTGTGTGTGTGTGTGTGTGTGTGTGTGTGTGTGTGTGTGTGTGTGTGTGTGAGGGATTAAAACACCTAATAAAGTCAGGGAAAAGCTCTCAGACTCGCAGACGGTAAAATTCAACATCAAAACATCCGGCTGGGACTCATTAAACTGTGAGGGTTTGTAGGAGATGCAGCGCGCGCACACACACACACACACACACACACACACACACACACACACACACACACAGAGTCATGTTTTCATATCCTTCCCTAGATGTTTATCCTAACACTAACCCAGTGCTTCCCAAAAACGGTGCCGTGGCACACAGGTGTGCCGTAGAAGATTATCTGGTTTCACCTGATTAGTACTCCAAGTGACCGCAGTGAGTAACAGGCAGAACAATTACATTGTCTTCCACTAGAGGGCGGTACAACCACCTGTTCTAATTAAGTTGGTTGTCAAACAGAAGAAGATATTACATAATAGTCATGCTGTCAGAACACAGCACATAATAGCAATAGATAAATATTTGAAGAGAAAAAGCAGTCAGTCTGGGTCCTGGAGAAAATTCCAGCCCACATGAAGGCCGTCATGAGTGATGGTCAGAAGAAAGCAAAAAAGGTATACTGGGGACAAACTGAGCCTATTTTGCTAAGATAAATGATCAAAATGCTTTTTGAGACATTTTTGTTTGGTGATGTGCTGTTTGATTTTTCTAATGTGAAATATGTGCTGTGGCTCCAAAAGGTTGGGAAACACTGGTCTAACCTATTTTCTGTGCCCATAAGGGCTGTTGGTCCCCACAAGTATGGTAAACTTCCAATTCTTGGTCCCCACACAGGTATGTAAACATGGTACACACACACACACACTTTTTCCTAGGGGTACATGTGTGTGCATTTAGCCGTATTACTATTTTAGTGGGGACGTTTCTATGTCGTCACCCTTTGGGGACAGAAAAACAGGCCCCTGTAATATAAATCATTAAATCATAGGATGGAGCCTGAGTTTAACTCTGTCTTTTAGTAGATCTCCAACTTTAATTTGTCATGTAAATATCACAGAATTCAGTCTTAAGGCGACTAATTAGTTGCTTTAATTATCTGGATACAAATTATAGCACTATGTTGGGCTGGTGTTCTGACTCCAGAGTGGATAAGCAGAAGATGGATAGATGACTTCTTCAGTCTCAGCTGAAGCCTCCACGGCTTTTCATTTGCTTTCTTTTATTTACCTTTTCCTTACTTTGCATCCTATTCTGTTTTATAACCTCTTTGTCCTTATTTACTTTATTTTTCCTCTTTTGTTTCTTTTTATCCTTCACATTAATGTACTTTTGTTTCTTCATCTTATTCCACTTTCCTTTGTCTTCGGTGTTTCCATCATTCCTGCTTCCACCTTCATTTACTTAGCTTGTCTTCATGTGTTTTTCTCTTTGCTTTATTTCCTTCCTCACTTGTCCTTCCCTATATTTCATTTGTTTCTCCTCTTTGAATTGTTTTTCTTTCCTTCATCTTTCTTTTGTATCCTAATCAATGTTTTCCTTCCTTCCATTTCTGCCTCTTCTGTTTCCTCTTCCCCTCTGCCACTTTCCTCCCTTCGTCTTTTCTTCTTTCCCATCTTTGGTCTTTCTGGTTCATTTTTTTCACTCTTCAGCTGTTTTTGCTCTCTTTGTTTGGGATTTTGCAGTCGTCTGCCTGTTGTTGTGTCAGCTGGCGGTACGTTATCAGGCTACTACAAACACACATCAAACTCTACACACACTTTCACGCTGCACCTTTCATTTCCAGCAGGTTGTAAAAATAGAAAGCCCATAAAATCTGACTCTTTCATGTCGGAGCATCAGGCAGGAAGAAAACCATCCACATGTGCAGAGCACTGATGAGCAGCAGCACGGACCTGCTGCACAGCTTAGATTTAATTCATTAGTTTTATCAATGAAGCTCAGAGAAAAGGAAAAAAACACCTACATGCTTCAGTTTTCCTCGTACGGGGTGTTGCAGCCAGTTCTGGTTGCATAATATTATCTGCTCTCCTACAAACTCCCACATACTGAAGCAGAAAGCTTCAGAGGCTCAGACAGGAGATGTGTGGGAAGACAGAGATTCAAAGTCAGAGTTCGTCTCATCCTGGTTGAGAATAAATAAGCTTCCTTTAAACGGATTCTGAGTGTAGTAGAGTCTACTCCAAGACGCTGCTAAAATAAACTCGACTCATTAAAGTCTGGGTTTCCGCTGCTTTAATGAAGCGCAGTTTCTACATTCCTCCACGGAGATCAGATTCAGTCTCGTACCAGTGAAGTTGGTCCGAAAAACCTCAAGCTGACGTTAGAGCTCGCTACATTACCAAGTTCAACGTGGCTTTACGTTCACTTCCATCTGTCAGTCTCTTCTCCTTCCTTTCTCATATTTTTCCTTTTACTCTCTTCTTTCATCTTTTCCTTCCTTTTTCACTCCTCTTCCATTTTTCCTTCCTTTTCCCTCTCCCATTTTTTCCCTTCCTACCTTCCTCCATCCCTCCTCCCCCATCTTTTCCTTCCTCCTTTCCTTCTCTCCCTCCTCTCCTTGTCCCCCTTCTAGCCAGTTTCTTTTCCTCTTGTTGAATATGAGCGTTTGCAGTAAACAAACATTAAAATGACCAAGGAAGGAAGGAAGAGAACGATGTGTGCTTGTCAGCATTCAGCTCACCTGTAAATTTCAAGTGACGACTTCATTGAGGTCGTATGAGCCATTCTTTTACTTTGGTAAACCAGAGTTTACCTCAAAGCAGCTCTGTGTACACGGCATTTGGCCGTCTTTGTGAGGACATTCATCAACATCAGTGGGTTTCCCCGTGTATTTAGGAAGTACTACTAAGTGCTTAACTAAAACTCTGACCACAGCCTCATTTAAAGTGGTTTTTGTTTTTTAAATTATTTGGTTTCAGTGGCAGACACCTTCAGCTCACTCATGTTTGGACATTTGGTGCTCTCCTCTTTATGATCAGCTGCAGGTGAAACGTTTAGAGGACATCTGTAAATTGCAGACACATAACCTGCAGTGTTAATACAACACAGGTGTGCATCAAGAGTGAAATCCAACTACCATAAAACTGAGTTACAAATTCTTCTGGGTCACTTTGGTTTGAGTTTTTCATAATAAAAGTCAGAGGAGCTGTAAGAAAAGCAGCAGAAAACTCCCATCACATTTCAAAAGCAATGTTTAAAACACAAAAGACAAGCAGTCAGCACTTTATAAAACTCATCTTTATTGATTCAGAGTCATCCCTCCATCCACGACAATATTTTCTCTGCTGTGTTCTTATAAAAAGCTGAATATGTACATCCTCTTGTATTTACATTATTTTACATGATTACATCGTCAGAGAGCCTCACACCTGCAAAAAGGTCAACTCTCCTGCCTGAAACGTATCACCTGTTGTCAGGGGAAATGAACAATAGAGCAACTTGCTCCTGGGTTGTTGCCTGGCAACAGCAGCTTATCGGATTAATATCGGTAAAGAGGAATTGTTTTTAATTATTTATCTTATTTTTCTAAATATTTCACAAGCTTAGAAAAACATGCGGAGTGACCCCATGTGCTGTGGCAGGGGGTGGGGAAAAACACAAATTAAAAAAGTAATGGAACATATAATGTAGTGCAATGCAAGTTTCTAATGTGAAGTCGTGACGAAAGTACAAACTAATAACAATAAAGTCGATGCACGTGAAAGAGTTTTTGTGCACTTTACATAAACACACAGTCTGAGGAAAGTTTAACAACAAAAACTGTAGCTAACACTAGGCTGCTAAACATCTCCTCATCAATCAGCTTAGTCCTGCACAAGAAGGTGAGAGGGAAAAATGATACAAAATACAGGGTGGAAAAATGTCCTAAAAAATATACACAAACCACTGATCAGACTTAATGCTGATTATCTGATAAATCATAGAAAGACATCAAAAGGTGGCTGGAAAACATAATGTGGAGAGCAGACTCAGAGCATAAATGTGGCTCTTTAAAACCTGCTTTGTTCTCTAATGAGAAACAAAACAGGTTTTATTTTATGTCTGTAATATGACTTAAAGTAAAAGCACATAATTACTTAGGTATAAAAATATTTTATCCATGGAGGCAGAAAATGTTCACCGAGGTCATGTGAAGTGTTCAAGGGTCGTTTTCACTTTTCTCTTCTTTATTTTAAAAACTGTGTTAATGCTAATGTTAGCAGCTATGTGTAAAGGCAGGAGAGGCCCCAGTCATTCAGGTCTTAGAGAGTGGTGTGCGATTCCGTGGCAACTACTGGTCGCTATGGAAAAATGTGTATTCCCAGACTCGTTGGAGAGTAGTTTCTAGCAACTGCCTGTTGTTTGCAAGGAAGGCGTCGCCTTGTCTGCAAACATCACCAACTATGCAGCTGTTAAACTGAGAAGCACAACACAAACTGGAAACAGAGATAGTTCACCTTTGAAATAAAAGTTGAACCTTTTGAAATGTACGTAGTAAGAAGCAAATTTTCTGTTTTGTGTTGGGGAGCAGTTGGCTAGTGTTTGCAGACAAGTTGGCAACTTCCAAGCGAACTACGGGTGACCACAACAATTTGCTAGCAACACAGTCACAAGGTGGTGCAGCTCAGCCTTCGTGATCAATTTCACAACAGGTAAGTGGTTCATAACCTCTGCACAGCTGAATGAATGACAGGTGTGCAGAAGGAAGAAAAATGATACATATAATAAAATAGTACCTAGCAGCAGTCAGCAATCACTTAGCAACCAGTCAGGGGAATATGCAATTTCCCCTAGCAACCAGAGGTTTCCATAGTATCAACAACTGCTCTCTAAGCCTGCGTGACCGAAGCCTAAGCTTTTAAAACATTCAAGACTCTCTCATTAATACTGAGCAGAAAAAAGGCCTCTCTCACACACAGAATGAGTTTAACAGCAACAATAACTCCGTACTTACAAAAGCTCGTGTGTGCAGCCCCCACCCCCTCCAGCCCTGACGAAGAGTAAATAACCACAACCCTGAAACTGAAGGCGCTAAATGGAAGTCAGCCACCTTTTGAACTGTTAACTCCTGTGCTTTCCCCACTTTAATACTTCAGTGTCTCAACAGAAACAGGCTAATGCCAGAGCTGAGCAGCAGCCACCCCTTTGAAAATGTTTAGGCTTTTGGCAGAAAGTTGTTGCACTACAAGTAAAACTGCGGCATAAATCATTTGGACATGTGCGTCTGCGAGTGATTTAGCGTGCAGTAAACCAGAGTAATCGCCTTTCTCTCTTTAAAAATAATGTTTCTGTAAAGCTTGACAAAGTTTCCAGTGTTACAACCATTGCAGATGTGAGGCTCTGCCTGTGGCCAACATGTTTCGAGGGTTTAGTCTTCCCTCTTTTTAATGATGGGAAAAGAAGCTTTAATTCCCGAATTTCACCGTTTCCAACGAATCCCAAGCACCAAGCATGTAACTCTGCCGCAGGATCAAAACACGCTGTTTAGAGGCAACAGAGATGAAGAATTTGGCTCAGCTGCTGAGAATAAATGTGAAACAATGTGATGGTTTAAAAAAAATACTGACTAAATGTGAGGTTTGGTTTATATGCTGTGACATCGCTCATCGCTGTTGCCTCTAAAAGTTGCCCGTGTCTCTCCAGCTGCCAAGATTTGGTACATTTGCATTGGTTAAACAGCATCTTTGACCTCCTTGTTGGTTCAGCAGCAAAACAAACAAACAAACAAACAAACAAAAACAAATTGTTTGCCCTCGTTCTTCCTCTCATTGGATACATTCAAGAAATCCAACACTTCTCTTACAAGCCGTCCTCTCTGGGCCATTTTGATTGAAATAAATGCACTTGTTTGTCCATTTACATCCATGTTTTTTGTCCTTGTGGATTTATCCGTCACACTGTTTGAATTATCCACACTGGGTTCATCCACCCGCCTCTGCCAGCCAATCAGAGACGAGCTGTAACATTCACATCTATCAGTTTGACTGACGAGAAGAGTCGGATCCAGTCAGGACTTTGGTCAAAAAAGTCAAAGTGTGATGAGTTTCTGTTACTTTTCTTTAAAAAAAAAAGAAATAAAATAGCCGACCCCCAAATCCTTTAAAAAAAAAAAAAAAAATCTGGGCTTTAACCGCGTTTGATGATGTCACTTCCTCCTCAGTCCGTCTCTTTCTTCTTTTCGTCCAGGTCAAAGTCCAGCACGAGAAGTTTGGTCTCCTCAGTGCCGTTTCTGCTGCCGGCGGCGCACACCAGGCGAGTGTCGGACGCTCTGATTCGCCACACGACTCCACCTGGATCAAAGACGTGATTGGTTTAGCCACAGACATGTGATAACAGGTGAGGACATAAATAAAGTTCAGGTACGTATATTTTTTCTTAATATTTAATAACAGAGTGAATACTGCATCTACCTGCACCATTACAGTTCATTTAGTGTCTTTTCTACTGAAATGTGAATGTATTTAATCTGTTTGTTAGTTCCACATTAAAATGTTGACACTACAAAAAACCACATAATATATAATTGAGTCAGTTACTAAAAATATCTTCTTTGTATCATTTTATATGATGATGAAGTTGAGAATTTATTCATTTTTAATTTGTATATTTTTTGGACTGGGAAACACCGGTTGCTATAGAAACGTGTACTTTCTGACAAGATTGGGTGAAACTGGTTCCAAAGAGGTACATGAGCTACACCGAACACCACACTGTGACTGATTTAGTTGCTAGCAGACCGCCACGGTAACCTGTAATCTGCATGGAAGGCAAACCACTCACCAATCACGAGTGAAATTGTGAAAAGTGCAGTGCGAATGGGATACAGGCTGCTTGCTTACAAATTAAACGTTGTGCTGTCATGCACGTTTCCAGCTGTGCAGGATGGAAAAAGTGACTGACTGCCTTCAAAGTGAAAGAAACCCCTGTGTTTCCACTTTGTGCATTTTCAAACTTTCACTACAATTCAGTGAATGGCAATCACAGCAGCCTTCTAGCAAAAAACAAACAAACAGAAAAGCAAGCACCACATACCTCTTTGCAAATGAATTGACTCAGTAACAGCCAGAAAAATACATTTTTCCCTAGCGACCTAAGGTGGCGCGAACTCCTCACCTGATCCTCGGCTCTGCAGCGCCACCACGTCCCGCAGCCAAGCTCCGGTCCGCAGGTCCCACAGTTTGACCGTCCCATCGTCAGAGCTGGACAGGACCAAGCCACGACAGAACTGCAGGCACGTCACCGCCGACTGGTGCTTGTTGGGACCTGAAAAGTACGCATCATTACACCGTGACCCTTGACCTCAACCAGTTGTCTTTACATGAGCAGCCTTTCTTCTCAGCGGTATCACTTTATGCATCCTTTCTTATATGAGCGTCAGCATGTGCATCTTCATATAACACCTGATTTCACTGAGTTGTAAATTCTCATATTGAATCATTTCCTCCTTCTTTGGCTCTAAAATATTTGCTGCTTAAAATATTTACTGCTGGACAGATTTCCAAAAAGAAAAAAAAGAGAGAAATTACATGGACATTTACAGTCCCAGAAAATAAAGTTCAATACCACTGGCAGCGAGTCCAATTTTTCATCCAGTCACCAAAAACCCTTGAAACCACTCACATTCCCTTTAGCTGTACTTTAAGGCTAAATCCATGTGGCTCGAATTGCCCGCACATGTGAGCTGAACAGATGAACAGCAAACGCTGTGAAATCCACAACCATAAAAGACTAAACAGGCCGTCACAGACTTTGCATGAAAGTATCCTCAGAACTCGTAGCAACAAACACCCTGTGGTTTGTTTTATTTCTCACGAGTCTGACCACAGCTCAGGTTCACTTTCTGCCTCAGACCTTAACATGATTATTCACTTCATCTCAGAGCCTTTACAATGCCCCCTGTTTCCTCACTTCCTCCCAGCGGGTTGCGGACTTTTGAGTCAGCCTGTTTTATTGCCGAGTCAGCGATCTGGCGCAGAAGTTCCACGGCGACCCTCACCTTCAAGCTGCTCTCATTGTTTAATCGGACAGATTCCCTCTAACGGTGTGTTCACACCGAACGCGATGGACGCGAATAAAACGCCCCAAACGCCCCTAATTTGACGCGTGTACATTCGCGTCTCAACGCGTGTCCAAGAAAAATCCATCGCGCGTCAAAATATCATATTTTGACGCGCGTGAACCGGAAATGTGGGAGGAATGTGGGAGGGAGTTGTGCCAGACCGGTATTTTTGCAAGATGGCAGCTATCGAGCTAGCGCTTGAAGAGAGAGTCTCCCTTCTCTATGTACTGTGGAGAGCAGAGCAGCAGCGTAAAAGACGTCCTCGCCGTACCTGGGTCCATCAGGTCCTCCAGAGGCATGAGCAGTTTGGTGAGTTTCACCACTTGCTCCAGGAGCTGCGCCTGGATGACGGCCGATTCCAGCGCTATCACCGTCATTCACTCGGCCAGTTTGAGGACCTGCTTTCCCTCGTCGGTCCCAGCATCGCCCGCCTAGACACCAACTACAGGCGCTCAATCCCACCTGCAGAGCGCCTGTCCGTCTGCCTGCGGTTAGTAAAACTATTTAATACGGTAGTCCTTTATTGATATCTGTGCTAATATGCTAATCCATCCAGTTATACACTGCTAACATGGATGTGCTATGCTAACAGTGAATGCTGTCGGTGTTTACTGAAAGCAAACTGTGGTACAGAGACGACTCTTTATAATATTTCTAGTGATACTCAGAAGGTCTCATCAAGCCCCGATTTAATTCGATTTATGCTGTTATCAGTGTTTGAATGATAGCATGGCTGTGGTGTCACATCAATGTATGCGCTCGGTGTTTGCTGATATCAAACTGTAGCATTAGGACCACTGAGTTAACCTTTGTAGTGATACTCACTCCTTTTTATTTAGACCTGGTTTAATTCTGGGATAGTTGAATATTTGTATATAATCCCTGAAGCTGTCAGACTCTATAACAGGGGTCACAGCCTTTATTAAAACAGAGTTAGATAAAACTGAACAGTTTGGTTCATCTCTAGTTACATGGTTCTATCTTGATAAGCTGTCTTATCACAGATTAATTTTTCAAAAATATTAATGATTTAAGCAAGGAAAGGGCTACATGTCAACACACAACTCTTTATTTCTATTAATGTCTTACTTCATTCCTACCTGATTGACATGTTTAGGAATTATGAGTGATTGGCTCACTGTAGTTGTGAAAGTTGCTACCAATCAAATTATGATATGTTAAAGTTAAAACAAAACACAACTGTTTTAGATATTATCTAATATACATTTTGTAATTATCCTTATAATTACAAAATGTTTTATGTAAGATTCATGTTTTGTGATTTATATCTGACATCACAAAAGTATTTTGGAATTTGAATAATGTATTTTGTAACTGCAGTACACATAATACTGATTTTGAACAATTTTGTCCAGGTTCCTTGTCACCGGGGACTCCTTCAGGACCATCGCGTTCAGTTTCAGAGTCGGTGTGTCCACGGTGAGCCAGATCACCCCCCAGGCAGCGACGTCCATCTGGGACTGTCTAGTGGACGACTTCATGGCTGTGCCTTCACCTGGAGACTGGCGGTCCATCACAGAGGGATTCCAGGAGCGCTGGAACTTTCCTCTGTGCTGTGCAGCTCTGGATGGGAAGCACATCCAGACAAAGGCACCCCATATATCATATAGGAGACACACACATTGATATACACTAAATATTCATTTCATTTCTTTTTTGTGGTGCCCAAATTGATGCACCTGCTTGATTTTGTTTAAACAATTATTGCACACTTTCTGTAAATCCAGTAAACTTCTTTTCACTTCTCAAATATCACTGTGTGTGTCTCCTGTATGATATTTAACTGACATTTTTTATTGTAACAACCAACGATTTATACAGGAAAATAATGTCTATTAACAAGGTTGCCCAAACTTCTGCATCCCACTGTATCAGTATATTTTGTCATTAGTATAATATGAAATAAATTCTACATGTGTCAAGTCGTGTGCCAACATTTGCTGTGTAGTAGAACTGAGACATTAGTCATTATAAAAATTTATTTGAAATAATATTAAAAGTCTCAAACAGAAAAACATTAAACATAAATATATAAAATATAAGAATTTACAGAGAGACAGGAATAAAAAGGACCAGCTGCTCTCCAGAGCAGGAACAAGGCTGAGGAGGAAATGCTCCATTGGAGACTGGTGTGGACTCTTCAGGGACTCCAGGGTGGCCAGCTCCACCGCCGATGGACCGTCCTGGGACCCGTCCCTCATCTGCCTCGGAGCCGTCCTCCTCTGTGGGCCTGTAAAACAGCACAAAACACAAAGAAATGAGAAGGCTGCTACTAGATTTTAATTTCAACATTGAAAAAAAACAAAAAAACAATAACAGGATATAATCAGATTGGTTGTAGATATTTAGTAAAGGTGATCACAAGGGAATCCCACCGACTAAAAAGGTATCAGTGCTTGCTGTACATATCTGTGGGTGCAGGAGCTCAGGGACTGGGGATGCTCTGCTGCAGAATCAGTTCGTTCTATCAATACAGTATTAAATGTTAACAGGTTGAATATAATAATCATAGAGTAGACAGTGGTCCCTCATTTATTGCAGGGGTTCTCAGAATAACTAGCCCCTGGCCACGCACTTTATACACTGTTTTCCCCACACTCATGAACATTGGTCACAGTTCTCACAATTGATTCTCAAAGTGCAAACCTTTGTAGATTGCAAAACGTAAAAGTATTATTATGCCGCGGTTTGTCTTCATCTGCCCGCCACTTTCGTGCGCCTTTTTCCCTCGCGGTGCAGGTGTCTATTTCCGAATGAGGCTCATAGTTATGGGTGTTTTTGTGCTGTTTTTTCTATTGGACGTGATGGTTATCAAAACCAAACATAAATTTGGCAAGCGCAGGAGATTTGTCAATCAGGCTGCAGAATGCAATGCTGTACTGTGCAATAAAAAATCAGCGAAAAAGCAAAGCAGTGACGGATGAACAGCGGGACCACTGTGTGCTGTTTATTAATAAACAATAAAATATATTCCTAAATGACAACATGCATAAAAGCAGAACGGTATTTGTACGTCAGTGGGAAAATAGCGGTGGCTTGCTAGCTTTTGTGCGGCTTCCCCGGGTCAGTGAAAACTTTCAAAAGAGAAATGAATGAACTTACCAGGTTGCCCGATCTCTTCACATATCTTCCTCCAAGCTCGGTCCTTTTTATTCCTGTCTCGGTACTGAAAGCAGCTGGTGTTGTACAGCTCCGAGTTGTTTGCTACCGCATTGATTAGCCTTCCCCTCCATTGAAGTATGAAAGGCTTTGGCTGGATCTGCCCCTTTGACCTAGGTAACAGCCACGTCACCAGGCTCCTGATTGGTTGTCGCGGCGCGATTTGACGCTGGAGTTCAGATTTTTCCAACTCGAGCGGTAGACGCGAAACGCGCGTATGCACAAAATGCAACACAAAAACTCACGCGCGTGGTTTTATTCGCGAGTCAAACGCGCCAGACGCGCTGCACTGACGCGCGTTTCACGCGTTTTGGCGTTTTGGCGTTTTCGCGACGCAAATCTGCTTCCGAATTTTCGCGGGACCCGCAATCGCGCGTCATCGCGCCTTTCCATTGACTTTACATGTAAACCTGACGCTCTATTCGCGTCCATCGCGTTCGGTGTGAACACACCGTAAGGGACGTTACCAGCTTCTCACCTTGCAGCGTGTGGAGACACTGTCCTGTCCGGATGTCCCACACTCGCACCGTGGAGTCGGCATTCCCGGAAACCAGGATGTTGTCTCGAAGCTCCATGCCGCTGGTCAGCGATTGGTGGCCCGTCAGCGTGTGGACACACCCACCTGAACAAGAGACACTCGTTTAGCTTAGACTGACACCCATGCGTTTCATTTTTATTTGCAAATTTTTATATGATTACAGCAGGTTGCCACCAACAGGGGGCGCTCTGAGCATCACTGTATTTATTCTGTTTAAATTAGATAAAAGTGAAAAGAGGTGATTGCAGCAGCTTTCTGCATTATTTGCCACAAACCATTAAAAATCAACCATATTTGTTTTTTTTCTTCATTTATCACAGAGAAAGAGGCGGCCGTGTTTCAGTTATGTTCCTATGCGTTATATGTAAAGCAAAATAAATCTATAGTAATAATGATAAACTCAGCCTGTCATCCAGAGTTACTGCCCCCTAGTGTCTGAATACAGAAATAAACTCATTAAATAACTCCAGGTTCACAGTGAGAAAACAGAGTCCGTGAGGTCTACCTGTCTCTGGGTCCCACACTTTGATTGAAGTGTCCAACGAGCCGCTCACCACGAACACGCCGTCAAACTGCAGAGAGGGGTGGGAGAGGTGGAGTCAAAACCAAAACAAGGAGCTCAAAGATGCTAAACCGCCTCATGTAGAGCTCAGTTTAAAGACTCCTGCTCTGTGTTTACCTGCAGCGAGTACACTCTGTTGGTGTGTCCCTGCAGCGTGTGCAGGCACACCTCTGTCTCGGGGTCCCACACCTTCACCATGTAGTCGTAGCCGCCCGACACCACGCGGCGCCCGTCGTACTGAACGCAGCGCACCGCCGCCAAGTGGCCAGTCAGGACGTGCTCACAGCGGCCAGTCGACACGTCCCACACGCGCAGCGTGGTGTCCCGAGAGCCCGACACCACCCTGAGAAAAAGAGAGAGAGAGAGAGGCATTACATCGCTGCAGTGACAGCCAATCAGGTCAAGGTGAACCAGAGGTGTGTGTTTGTGTCTCTGTTAAAGCTGCGCTGACCCAGTTCTATGAGTTCATGTGTAACATTAATTTGTGTGTGTGTGTGTGTGTGTGTGTGTGTGTGTGTGTGTGTGTGTGTTTTACCGGTTGCCGTTGAGATGCATGCAGCGCACGGTGGACGTGTGTCCGTAAAGCGTGTGCACGCACTCGCCGCTTTCGGCGTCCCACACGCGCAGCGTCCGGTCTGTGGAGCCGCTGATCACCGTGGTAGCCGCCATCTGACTGCACCACACCCCACCGGTGTGACCCGTCAACGTCCGCAGACACTGAGGGAGAACAAAAGAGGGATACATGATGATTAAACAGTGTTATGATTGAATTTAAACTTTGCTTTTAATTTAAATGATAAAACGCATGAAAACGTTCAGACATGAATGCGACATGAAGACCAGTGATTACAGATAAAGTTGCATTTTTACTGCACTTCAAGCTCAAATATTAGAGTTTGCATTTGGAACAGTCGAGGTCGAAGAAAAGCCAACACGTTCTTCCTCATTCACTAAAGATAAAGGAATAAAGAAATAACCTGGTGCTCTGGGCCAATGAAAGCTGTTATTCTGGGTTTTTCCTGCTTGGATCAAATTAATTACCGTATTTCCCGGACTACAGAGCGCACCTGAATATTAGCCGCACAAGCTAAAAGCCGCAGGTGTTTCAATGTTGACTTATCATATGTAAGAGAATATGCACAAATCGAATTGTCAGGAAAGAGATGGCTGTTTGGAGACACACCACTTTTATTAATATTTTGAAAAACAAGTTATGGGTACATATTTGCACAACCTTTTAGGGTATGTGTACAAGTAGTGGTAATTACAAGTACAAAACATGTACTGTGCTTCATAAATGAGTAACAAATGTAGTACATAACAATAACCTACAGCACACCAGAAAAACAGATTCAGACTACCTTTTAGGCTCAGGTGCAGTGACACGGCTTTAACAAGAAGAAAAGTCAGTCATTCACCACCATCTTTCTCTTCTTCCTGCGCACTAAAACCACCAAAGTCCTCTCCTCCAGTGTCGGAAACGAACAGGCTCAGGGTGGCTTCATCATCCACTCTCAGCTCCTTTCTTTCGTTGTCACTTTCAAAACCAAAGAAATCCTCATTGTCAGTGTCAGAGTCGAACACCTTCTGAAGAGCCTCCTCTCCATCAGGCAGCAGTCCAGCCCTTCGAAATCCGTTGGTGATCGTGGATGTTTTCACACTTTCCCACGCTGTCAGAATCCAGTGGTGGAGTTGGGCATAACTTGCTTTTTGCAAGTTTATCGCCGCTCATCATCCACGCCTCCAGCTGTATGGAACGCCAGGACTGCCATAATGAATTAATTAAATACACCATTAAATAATTAATTAAATGTGGCAATAATTAATTAAAATTGGAATTAATTAATTAAATAAATAGTTATGACACATGTAATTAATTAATTATTGACACATTTAATTAATTATTTATGTATTTCACATTTTAATTAATTATTGACACATTTAATTAATTATTGACACATTTAATTAATTATTTAATGATATATTTATTTATTTCATTTTGGCAGTCCTGACGCCTGGCTCTCGTCATGAAATAATTTTATCTGTCAGCCTCACCCATCAAACTCAGGGGGCGGGGTTAACGCTGCCCATGCAGCTTCTCTAACATTTGATTGGTTGCCGTGCAAAGTAAGTCAAAACAGGTCGATCCTAGAAAATCGATTGCTTGTGTAGACTTGGGGCAGCCAGTTATCCCAGAATGCAGATCAAATCACAAGCAGCAATGGTGGTGGTGTAGTTTTAAAATACCCCGTTTTTCTGTCACCAGCTACACTTTTAACAGTGTTTTAGCCGCGAATGTCGCGACGTATGTCTGGTCAGGTTGTCAACATAGAACATGTTTGCAAAAGTGCTCAGATGTTTTCAGAGATTTCACTAGCTCTGCTAACAGTTAGCATGCAGAGTGCACCGAGGGGGTTACGTTAACCGGTTTGTTTACATATTCCACTCTCCGTGTTCCACATGTTGCATTCGCAGATTCTCATTTTCACCGAACGATCGTCTCTTTCCGCCTGGTCTTGTGTCTCTGTGGTTCTGTAACATAAAGAACGAGCTGACATTTTTCTCACGAAACCAGCGATCAGCTCAGCAGACCCTCAGTTTACCTGCATGCATCCTCCTCCTCATCTGTCAGCTGTTTAACACCTGCTGCTAATTCAAGAAACACGCCTAGTTACCTGGTGATAGTCACAGTTTAACTGGGCAGCCGGTGCTCGATATAACGCAATGTCAGCGCATTTTTCTGCACAAGATAAGTAAATATAGTATTTTCCCCGAGCGCAGAGCTGCTGGAGCTCGTTTCCTTACAGAGAACTTTATAGGCGAGCCAGCTTTATCAGCGGCTGATGTCCAATCACCGGCACACAGCTTTCAAACCTCAGCTGAGTTTTAGCTCTCAGTGGTTAAACGCTGGACTTCATTCACTCAGGTTCTGTCTGTCGGGTCACGTTTACTTCGCTGTTTTATTTACAACTGAGCAAATCGGTTTGGCTGAGGTTAAAGTTACGTTTCATAACTGCATAGTTTCACAGACGTTTAATGGTTCACTGGCACATGTGTTAGACTGAACTATCATCTAAATATCATCTGTTTTTTAATAGTTATTCAACTGTATTCTAAGCACCAGCTGTCTGTTAGAATGTGATTTTTTTTCTCTCTCTGTTGGCAGAGGTATAAAAATGCGCAGGAAAATCTGACGTGCATGGCAAACTTCACCGACGATATTTAGGGAGGAATAAACACACATCAGACATAAATGAACCATTTGCCTGTCTCCATAATTGAGAGCATTTTCTCTTCTTATGTCAACACTCTCTCTCTTTTTTTTTTCTTTTTTTTTGCTTTTTCGGTCATGTTATGTTTACCTGTCAAAGGCTTGTTACAAACTATGAAACACATTGTGCAGACTTCTGGATGTTAGAAGAAAACTAATACTGCTCATGAATGAGACTAAAGGCAGGAAGGTGTCCTTTAAAACTAAACATGTTAATAGGACCTCCCTGTTTATATCATAGTTTATGATATAGCACGTGTATTTCAGTAATAGCCTGCTGAGGCCACTATACGTGCTGGCCTCATATCAAATGTGAAGGCAGACTGAGTCTATGTTTGACGTTTTTTATATCTAATCTTCCTTTTCAAACATTTAAACAGCAGCGAGTCTGCAGCTGAGGGAATACAAATTCAAATTGTCGGAACAGGTTTGCTCGTTTCTTGGATTCATTTGGTGATTTATTAAATGTATAACTGTTATTCTAATCTGCTGCTGAGTCTCTTACACTTTTCTTTATGCTGTATATTTTCACGTCTCTGGAATAGTTGGCAGTTAGATAGTCAGCTGGGAAACTTTGTGTTAACTCATGGAGCTGAGGATATCGTGGATATGCTGACCTCGCTGCGTGGTGTACAGAGCGAGGTCAGCATGATTAATATTCACAATAAAAATATTAGCCGAACATCATGAAGTCTGTATGTGTTTCATAGTGTCGAACAACCTTTGTACAGTTAAAGCCAGCAGTTACTACATGACGGAAACACCAACGTTATCTCTTTTATGTGTTTATACACAGGTCACGCTGATTACTGAACAAAAACCCAAAGATCAGATGTTAAACAGATTTATTTGCTCTCTCTCCTCCTTAAACATGTTTTTAATGTTAGTTATAATTCAGAATTGGCGACTGAAACACGTAGGACACATAAGAACATCAGGAAATAAAACATCGATAAATATAACCTCAGTAAAAGAAGTCAGCGGGGGTTACTACAGCTGTGTACCGGGGCCTGCGCTTTGTCGGTGGGATTGCTTGCGAGGCGAGCGGGTCTATCCCACGCTTTGCCGTGAGACTGGGCAGACATCTCCGAAATCATCGAAACACTTTTGCAAAGAGGCTGTATCTTGACAAACCGACCAGACACATGAAGATTAAACCACTACATTCTCGGCTAAAAAAATATTAAAACGGTATTTGGTAACACACAAACAGGGTTTTTCAAAGCTCAGTTCTGTTAGCTTCCACATGCCGGTTGTTGTGTGCTAGAAACAATGGCCACCAGGCCAAAGCAATGGTTTTGACTCGATCAGCGTTAACCCCGCCCCCTGAGTTTGATGGGTGAGGCTGACAGATAAAATTATTTCATGATGAGAGCCAGGCGTCAGGACTGCCAAAATGAAATAAATAAATATATCATTAAATAATTAATTAAATGTGTCAATAATTAATGAAATGTGTCAATAATTAATTAAAATGTGAAATACATAAATAATTAATTAAATGTGTCAATAATTAATTAATTAAATGTGTCAATAATTAATTAAAATGTGAAATACATAAATAATTAATTAAATGTGTCAATAATTAATTAATTACATGTGTCATAACTATTTATTTAATTAATTAATTCCAATTTTAATTAATTATTGCCACATTTAATTAATTATTTAATGGTGTATTTAATTAATTCATTATGGCAGTCCTGGCGTTCCATACAGCTGAACGCGTAGTGCTACTTTGAAGTTTGTTTTTCGCGCTACTTCGTATGGCACTACGTTGCCTGGCGGATGGACATGTGACTAACATACCACTCTTGAACTCCGATCCTTCCGCCAGGCAACGTAGTGCCGTACAACAGCGGAACAAACAAAACAAATCCGCTCATGGACAATCCATAGAAAAGCCGCACCTGACTAAAAGCCGCAGGGTTCAAAGCTTGTGCAAAAAGTAGCGGCTTATAGCCCGACAATTACGGTAAATGCAATCAAAGCCTGCAGTTTGCACAAACACAGCGAACATTAAACGTCTCTCTCATTGTTTGCGAACGCGTGTGAGTCAATGTTTATTCCACTTTCATGGACAGCCTTGAGAGACAAATGCAGTTTCACCTTGAGGGTGTTGTAGCGATAGTTGCCATGGTAACAGTGGCAAAACTTTGCCTTGGCTACTGTTGCGGACACAGAGGAAGACACTGCGGGCGTCGACACGAGCGCTCGCTGTTACTACACGACTGTCAGCGGCTCGTACGCGGCGGCGCACACGCCTCATCACCCCCGCAGACTAAAACATCGTGAGGGTGTGTGTGTTTTTCTTTCTGCAGGGAACAAAATCGCGACCAGAACATGGACCCTGCAGACTCTTTTTCCTTTGAGTTCAACAGCGAGATGGAGCGGCTGGTGCGCCTGCTCGACCGCATCGCCCAGTCCCCGGATTTAAGGACCATGGCAGTGGGGCTGAGCGCGGTGGAGGCCATCATTCGGCATAATCCCCAGCTTAGCCAGTTCGCTAAGGACACTGAGTTGGGGAACACCATAACTGCCTGGAGAGAGCAGGTCAGGGCTAGTGAGCTTGCTCTCTCCCTCACTACATCTTCCCCACCGCTGCCGCAGAACAACGCACACTCTGCTTCATCGCCACTGCAGGCTTCCTCCCCTTCCTCACGCCAGCTGGGACCTTGTTCGCCTGTCCGTTCGCCTGCCTTTTTCCTGGCGGCTGTGTGGTCGGAGGATGAGGAGGAGGTCTCCGTTTCTCCACCGGTTCCTGTTCCCTCGTCTAAAAGGAAGCGACGCCACCGTCGCTCCTCTCCTCGGTCATCCGTTCAGCTTCCTGTCTCCGCTGGAGGGTCCGAGGAACCGCTTCAGCCACCTGTCTCCGCTGGAGGGTCCGAGGAACCGCTTCAGCCACCTGTCTCCGCTGGAGGGTCCGAGGAATCGCTTCAGCCGTCTCTTCCTGCTGGAGGGCCCGAGGAACCGCTTCAGCCACCTGTCTCCGCTGGAGGGTCCGAGGAACCGCTTCAGCCGTCTCTTCCTGCTGGAGGGTCCGAGGAACCGCTTCAGCCACCTGACTCCGCTGGAGGGTCCGAGGAACCGCTTCAGCCACCTGACTCCGCTGGAGGGTCCGAGGAACCGCTTCAGCCACCTGACTCCGCTGGAGGGTCCGAGGAACCGCTTCAGCCGTCTCTTCCTGCTGGAGGGCCCGAGGAACCGCTTCAGCCACCTGTCTCCGCTGGAGGGTCCGAGGAATCACTTCAGCCTCACGCCTCGTCAGCTGGAGGGCCCGAGGAGCCCGTTCAGCCTCACGCCTCGTCAGCTGGAGGGCCCGAGGAGCCCGTTCAGCCTCACGCCTCATCAGCTGGAGGGCCCGAGGAGCCCGTTCAGCCTTCTGCCACGTCAGCTGGAGGGCCCGAGGAGCCCGTCCAGCCTTCTGCCACGTCAGCTGGAGGGCCCGAGGAGCCCGTCCAGCCGCCATTAGCCTCTGCCTCGGCTCCGCCTGGTCCGGCCTCTGCAGCTCCGCCTGGTCCGGCCTCTGCAGCTCCGCCTGGTCCGGCCTCTGCAGCTCCGTCTGCTCCTGAGGTCTCCCTACTGTCTGTTCCTGCCCGGCCTGCACATCCTGCCCGGCCTGCTCGTCCTGCACGTTCTGTCCGGCCGATGACTGGACGTCGTTGCCGTCATGGTCAGCCCTCTGAACTACGCCGCCGTCATGGACGGCCCCCTGAACTACTCTGCCACCAGTGCCTCCCGCCCGGCCGGCCTCCTGACCTGCTCGGTCGCCACCGGTGCCTCCGGGCCGCCCCCCTGAACTGCCCGGGATTGGACTATCGTGCTGTCAGCCTCTGGGCCGGCCCCCCTGAACTTTTTTTTGAGACTATTGCCTGGGCCTCTGCGCCTTTCGTGAGCTCTTTTGTTTGTTTGCTTTTGGACTTTGCCTGGGCCTTGGTGCTGTTGTTTTGGACTTTGTTTCTGTGTTTTGTTCTGTTGCTTTCCGGGCTCCAGTGTTTGCACTGTTTTTTGTTTTGTTGTTTCTGGCTCCTTGTTTGGTTTGGTTCGAGCCCTCCATCCTGTTTCCCCCGCCGCCCACCCTGGTTGGGTTGTTTTTGTTTTTGATGTTTTGGTTTGGGCTGTCTGGAAGCCAGCCCTTAAGGGGGGGGGGTACTGTTAGGATGCCTGGGTCGTCGACCCAGGGTTTTTGGAGTTTATGATATTATTTATACTTTCTAGTTTTTGGTTTCTTTGAGTTCTGTCTTATGGCTTATGTCTCTGTCTTCTTTAGTTGCTCTGTCTCCCCTATCACCTGCATCCCCTTGTCTAGTTCGCGTCTATGTGTATCCTAAGTTCCTATTTCCCCGTGTTCAGTCAGTGTTTGTGTCTGCCCTGTTCCCACGTCTCTGTTCCCTTTGTTATAGTGCCTGCCCGTGAGTCTGTGTTATGTTTCCTGTTTTACTTTGAAAGTCCATGTCTGATGTTAATGTGTCTGGTTTTGCTTCCCCTTGTCTCGTTAGGCCTGATTTGCCCCAGCTGTGTTTCCCTCCTGTTACCCATTCCCTGATTGTTCCCTCTGTGTATTTAAGCCCTGTGTTTCTTAGTGTCTGTGTCGCGATCTACCGTTTATTTTGCTGTGTGTTTTGCCTGTCCACCGGTGTAAGTTTATTTTGAGTTTTTTCCCGTTATGTCATGTTTGCGTTCAGCATTAAAGCTGTTTTGGTTTAAGTTCTGTCTCCGGAGTCTGCACCTTGGGTCCTATTCCTGTCTGCACACAGCCTCACCTAACACACTTTAAATTAGCCAACCTTGTAAAACTACTTCTCCCTGAAATATTCATGTACAGTTTTAATTATATTTTCGTTGTTTTAACCCTTCAAATCCCAGTGTTATTACATGAGTGCCCTGTGTTATAAGCCCCAAAAAACAAAACTAAATATTTCCACAAAAAACCAGTTGAAGTAATATGTGATTGTTATTATAATTAGGCCTTTAGATGGACAAAAGATTGACACCAACATTCATTTTGATCCATTTTTAATTTTTTTTGCAGAAGCCAAAAATGGTCTCCAGGCGGCGCTGCTGCTCCAGCTCCCCGGGGAGGAGTGCCTCTGCCGCGGGTGTGTCTCGCGCAGCGCCGGGGCATATGGTTCGGTTTCCGTGTCTGCAGCACACACTTCCGCTACCACGTGAAAACAAATACGTCATTTCCTGTTGATTTTTTTTAAAAAAAAAGCGCCATCAAACGATCCTAAGGGAAGGAAATGGTCCAGCCCGGTCAGCGGGCCGAGCTCCCGCTGCATGCAGGGAATGAGTGTGCCTTTTCCCGCGAGTGTGTCTCGAGCAGGCCGCTGGAAAGGGGTATTTCCGAGCAGGCGTCAAATGTGAAACAAGGGCGCCACCTGGTGGACAAATAAAAAAATTACAACTCTAAGGCCTCTAGTACAAAACGAAACCTAAGCTGGATTCATGACGATCCCTTTGACCGTAATTTTTTAGCCGTGAAAAATAGCGTTTATAATGGAAGTCAACGGGCACAAAATGACCACTAGGGGTATGGGTGTGGGGATTTTTGCTGCTCAGCCATTTTAGGCTGATTTAAGAAATTAACACTGAAATATTAAACCGGACAGAAAAAAAACTATCCTTTAACAAGTTTGGTTATATTCCACTGAACACAGTGGAAATGGCAGCCATTTAACACATGTAAGTGGCAACAAATGGCCCCAAGAAGGCAGGAAGGTTCAGTAAATTCAGAAGGTCATATTCATAATAAAAAATAACCTCAGTTTGTAAATGTCAAAACAATAAAAGTATTGTTTTGGGAGAATAAACTCACAGATCAAATGTTAGATACTGAAACATTATTTCAGTCCTTCCAAGATACAGAGTTATAATAAAAATTTGCCAGTTATCTGTCCTGAGTCTGACCGCTCTTACATCTGTGTTCTTCATTAACGTCTTGTCTTCAGGCTTATAATTTGGCCGGTTTCTCTTAAATATTTGTGAACTAAAGACAGCTTCAACCCTCTGTGTGTTGACCGCACTGCATTTTCTTGTTAGTAATAGCAACACCATTGTAACAACAGAAATACTAATTAGTTAGATTACTAGTTACTGAAAAACATTTAACGCCATTATTCCCATTTGTGCGAATTTACAAAACATTATGTAAAGATTGCTGGTATTTTTGTGCCCTTAAAAAGTGGAAATAATGATGAGAGCTGAATGAATGATAGTGACACGCAGATCTCGTTTTCACTCGTCTGTATTGAGTGTTACAAAAACAACACAACCCAAACCATATTCTCTCTGCATGGATACACTCAGTCTCAGGACCACAGTTTCCAAACTAAGTTGCCCTGTTTTAACTTATGAGAGTATTTAGACGCTGCACAACTTGAACTGTAACATAAGGTAAATACATCTTTTTAACTCACATATGTTAGCTGACACATTCTCTGACTTTCAACAGTAATGAAATAATACTGTATGCGCTGTATATGTCTTTCAGTAGTTAACTTAAATACAGATAGTGGCAGAAAAACTGTCATTCAATAAGGCGGGACACCAGTGAAAGCTAGCTTAAACAGCAACGGAGTTCACCTGAAACTTCTCAGCAAAAACTGTCCACAAGTCACCTCTTTCCTTACAATAAACAATGATGGTGGGCTAATAGTCAACTGTAATACACAGAGTTCTGTGCGTGCAGTTACCTTAAACAGGGGAAACGAGGAGAGATGAATGATGATACTGACACAAAGCGCTGGCTTTCACTCGTCTGTACAGAGTGAAGGACAAGAGGCGCGAATCCCTCTAGTGGAGCCCTGAGGAATTACCAATGGATCGATGCACAATCAATCGAGGACATTGTTCTTTCTCGAAAATTGAAAGATATTTCACGCACTGTTATTTATAGAAGGCTTCACACTGTTCCTGCTAACCATAAATATTGTTCCTAAAGTTTTATCCAACTGTAGACAGATTTCTAAACTCCCTTTTACTTAAGTCCTGTTGAAACTTGTATTAGAAAAAATATTACAAATTATTTAAAGTTATAAAGCACAGCACAGAACTGAAATGGCACAGTAGTTAACTTTACAGTTAGGCTGGGGTACAAATTTCCTCATAAAAACCCTGCTCTTATGTGGAATGACTCAGGGGTCCATTCTTGGCCCAGTATTTTTTCCCTCAATTTATGGGTTCATAAAAACCTTTATAAAAGTGACTAAATGCTAGGTATAATAGGTATTTTTGTCTGCTTTGGATTTTACTTCTACATTTCACCTTTAAAAACCGTTTATCTTGTCTTGTTTGGTATCATTCTTTTCAGCACACCTTAACATGTCAAAATTTACAGCTATTTTTTCATTTTGAAATACTATATTAAAACAATTGATCTCAAATCAGACAAAAAACATAAAACTCGAGTATAAAAAAGTAGAATTTTTTTCCACTAATAGAAAGCCAAGGTTTTTTCTTTCTGGGTTTTTTTTTGTCACAAACAGAGAATACTTTCAAGTGCTTCCCTTCCCACTGTAAACACAAAGTTAGTATTCAGGAAAAAAAACATTGCGCATATTTTTAATCATAACTCTGGTTTTATGTTACCTATCAACACAATTTAAAAAGTGGTAGTTTGAAGTCCACACTTTTAACACAGAAATGGAGAAACCTCTTCTGTCCGCCGATCCAGGAACTTGAATTCTTTGAATTTCAGGATACTTTTTCTTAATAAACGGTAAGCATTATACATATTGTCCTTACAGAGGTGGTTTCTCTTCTCGCAAGTGAAGTAGATTTTTTGAAGGCGTTTGCTTTTTTCGAGGTCGCGGATGATGTCAGGAGAAGGTGATTGGTCACTTGCAATGTTGAACCTGGAACAACATTATTTATGATGACGAGGGAACAACACCAACACAAGGATATCAGATCGTCTGGACACTCAGGGTTGTCTTGGGTAGCATCTTGTTGCTATGTCATCTTACAGTAACTTGGTCAGTAGTTTACCATGACTACTTTATTCTTCCTCAGCCAATCAGCAGCACTTGTGCAATTGTAACCTGTTGTGTATATAAACCTTCATTAACTGGTTTGAGAAATCCTTTAAACCAGTGACAGGAAAGTTGGATCACAGTGGTAATTATTAAAGGACATTGATGTTTGATGTCTCATTTAATTCGTCATCTGTCATTGAAATTATCAGAGGAGGCCTGAAAGGCTCACACTAGCTGTACAACCACTCACAGCAGCCCATTCATTCATTTTCATTACTGGATACCATGACACTGGATTGCCCAATCAAATCTCTTAACTTGACCAGCCCATCCCCAGCTTGTAGGAAAAGTTCAGTGTGGAAGAAGTGGTGAAAAGATTGAGCTGAAAAGCTGAGCGAAAACAATAAACAGAAACTACAACTATTAGCCAGACCTTACAGTCACACAGCAAATCAAGGATTAAGGTCAAATGATTGGCTGCTTTCACCATGAGCCACTGCTAATTTTTAAAGTGTAGCATTTAATTATTGTCAAATGCTTTTAAAAAGAACAATCACTGATTGTTGTTTTAAAACTGATAACTTAAGCATGTTGATTGACTCATCTTCCTTTCCGCCTGCCTGGAGGCTCCCTTAACACCTCTCTCTGCCTCCTAACAAACCTTCCCCCTCTCATCTCGCTTCATCTTTGGCCTACAGTAGCACAGTTTCCACCAACACCTTGCTGGCCAACAGAAACTCGTACCTTAAATGAAATAAATGATATGGAGCACTCCAATCATGCTTTCAAAACTACAGCAACTGTTAAAGAAAGAGGTGATAAACATGCCCCTGCGCCCGGTTCTTGTTGAAATGAGTTACTAACATGATTTCCCCTTCATGTATGGTGATAGACTGGCCAAAAATATTAGGAATGCTCTGGAATTTCTGATGAAGCCAACAGTAAGTGTTGCTTTAAATCGGGGGTATTCAACAAAAATGAAAAGACTTCTTACTTCTTAATGCAAAGGTTCAGATGATCATTATTCTAAATATTTAATTACTTTAAATGATTTTATTTTATTTATTTTATTTACTTGTAATATATATTGTATTATACATATTATATTTTAAATATAGAGATAAGAAAAATCATTAGAAAAAGTTGTTATTATTGGTATTATTAGTATTATTGCATATTAATGATGAAGGAACTGACCTCACAGGTCACAGAATCAACTTTTTGGTAACAAGTTAATGTGGTAGTTCAACAGTTTAACCAGCAGAGGGAGCCAGATAAGCTGTTTTGAATTCAACACTAACAGGCAGAGGGGGAGGAGGAGGGACTGTTGCCGTAGTAACTGAATCTACAAAAGTCAGTAAATGTTTGTCTTAAGTCAATCACACTTAGCTGTTAGTGTTCATCTTCAGGCACTGAATTCACTTACAAGAAACAGTCCAACAGATTCACACAAGGGGAACATGTTCGCTGTTTTTTCTGCAGCTGTGAGGACTGTTAACCTGGACATAACAAGCTGTGTGGCTGCGTCACTGTTCAAACTTCAGGTTCCGAGTACCAGTTTTAGTTTTAGAGCTCAGCAGACCCAGTAGCTCATCACCACTGCTCCTCCATAACAACAGTGGTGAGGCTGAAGGGGACTGGAAAATAATGTACATGGAAATGAATCACTGTAAATAACACTATATAATGTTTGATGATAATACAGTCTGAAGGTTAAATAAACATGTTTACTGCCTGGTATAACACTTGGTTTAGTCTCTGGGGATAGTATTGTGTCCACTTTGACTTGTGGTAATTAAAGTGGAATTTTTCACTTGGTTGATTTGTTGAACTTTCTTAAATCTCTTCTTTAAACACAGTGTCATCTGATTGTATTTACTGACCATTTTAGAGATTTACAATCAATAACTGGGAAACAGGAAGCATTTCACACTCTGCTACCGATGAGTCTCATGGTGCTTTCACCACAAGTTTTTTAATAAAAATAATAAAAATCTACAAAAACACACGAACATAATTTATTAGTACAGTAAAATCCTAAAAATTCAGTTAAATTCCTAAAAAACAAGAAGTGTTCATCCAGGAACCTTTAAATGGTCTTCAGATCCCCAGGCCTGCATAAAGCACCATGACGCAACTGTTGTTGTGTTCATTTGCTTATTAAAAAATTGAATTAAATTGATTAATGATTATTAAATAAACAATTATTATGCGGTCAGCACGGTGGCATGGTGGTTAGCACTGTTGCTGCACAGCAAAAAAGTCCTGAGTTCACTTCCACCATCAGGCCGGGGGCTTTCTGTGTGGAGTTTGCATGTTCTCTCCATGTTTGTGCAGGTTCTCCCCGGATACTCCGGCTTCCTCCCACCGTCCAAAAACATGCAATAGGGGGGATAGGTTAATTGGTCAATCTAAATTGCCCATAGGTGTGAATCTGTGAGTGAATGTTTGTCTGTGTCTCTATGTGTTAGCCTGTCTCTTGCCCTATGACAGCTGGGATAGGCTCCAGTGCCCACTGCAACCCTGGAAAGGAGAAGCGGATGGATGGATAATTATTATGCTCTTCTCACATAATGTCTCAAACTGGTTACATTCATAAAATACTTGGCAGGTATTTTGTCTTTCTACAGCTGAACCATGACTCTTCAGAGTCCAGACCATATGCACTAAGCTGCTCTGTGCTGGACTTTATCTTTTTATCAATCATGGAGACCCTGCTGACTTCATTAGTTTGTTTAGGGATTAAAGTGGGCTGGAGTTATGGTTGTGGTACTTCAGAGTAGCTAGTGTGTTGTTGTGTCCGGGGAAAACAGGTTAGTTTGCATTCATGTGGTGAATTCACTATAAAACACTGTTGGACTGCTTATGGTTACATCAAGTGTGGCAGAAATGAATGTGCATTTAAGATAATGATGCTTAGATTATTTAACTGAATTGAAACTTTATTCTAGCTGTATACTGTCTAGTGTGAAGCCGCATAGTGTGAGTGTAGGGGATGGACATCAGATATGATAGCTGGTGAAACTGTGTACATGTTGTTAAGTTCAGTTGTGTAAATCCACAAAGAGCAGCAGGTCAGCTGATTGCAGCCTTTACACTAAGAAAACTTTATGAAGCTACATCAGAAATTATTGTGGGCCATCATTTTTTCCCCACACTGAGCGCCATTACTAATTTTAGAGTTCCTCCACCACTTTAACCCCTGACTGCTCATTTTCCTGTTTAGAGGCAAAGTCACCCTCTACAAAGTAGGCAACAGGAAACAGTTATTGTTTTGAAATCTTTCAAATCAAAATAAGCACATTCATTAGAATTAGAATTTAGATTAGAATAATATTTGTATTCTTGTGCACTGATAATATTTTCTGATTATATTCTTATATTAATATAGCACAAGCTTTAGTTACCTTGTAACCTGTAAACTGTACCTTTTCACTTTTACTCAAAGAAGTTGTTTCAGTGCTTTTACTGGAGAATATTTTTTAAAAACACGGGTATCTGTACTTCTACTTAAGTAAAGAACGTCTGTACTTTTGCCCCCTCTGATGGTGTGTGTAACTCATTACTATCATCTTCACATCATGGGGTGTTTTGGGGGGGGAAACCAAGAATCCAGCTCTCTGTGAAAACAACAGGAAATGAGCAGATACACTGTCAGAGTGGGGTACAGATACTGGGTTTTATTTAGAGGCAGTGCCTGTGTGGTTATGACTGAATATGTACTGTTAACAGTAATTTTGGGGAAACTCCAGAACTGACACCCTGTTATGGAACCATAAGTCATAACAAGATGATGAGCTTTGGTACTGTAGTGAGGACAGTATGCACATGTTCAGATGCTGTGTAGGTGTTCAAGTCTCTGATTTTGATTTATCCAGAAAAAAGATTCTGCTGTTGGAAGATTATGTCAACTGTATTTGATTTTATGTGAGCAAGCCCCTCCAAAGTCTCCCGCTGCCCATCTTAATGTGACCAGAGGTACAAAAAGGCAGAGATGCTTCTGTGTGCACAGGTGCTCAAGTGTGAACTCAGAGCAACAATTAAAACAAACACACTCCAGATGAACCTGCTGTGATTCATGCAGATGAGTCAGGATGTTGTTTATGGTGTTTTTATTCTCCCTGTTTTTCCTTTGCAGCTCCCTTTATTATGTGTTAGCTGCTTAAGTGCTGGTGTCCTGGTTCTCTCTGCGATTCTCCTTTAGTTAAACAAGCACGTCTAATGTTTCTGCTATTAGTGATGTGTTTTAGCAGGACAGAAAGAAAAGGTCATTACTTCTGTTAAATCTCTTCGATTTTGTTCCTCATTTGCATATTTTCTGCTTTGCTGCAGGAAGCGAAACAGTCACTGTGTGCCACACTGTCATTATATCAATGCTGCTATCCTGTACATATTGTACATACTATTGTTTGAGTACTTACGATTGTTTTTTTTGTTTTTTGTTTTTTTGTACTTTTTATATTTTACATTTATATTTATTATTGAAACTTGCACCAAGGGAGCGGCACTCCAATTTCGTTGTACTCTGTACAATGACAATAAAGGCTATTCTATTCTATTCTATTCTATTCTATTCTATTCTAATGTTTCCCTGTGATGCTTGCAGTGGTGTTTTTGTGGACTTTCATCGTTTTACAGCTTTATAGCCTAAAAACACGACTGATTATAGAGGGATTGCAGATGGTGAGGCATTTAGTGAAGACCTTACATTTTGTTTCAGTAACAATTAAATTCACCCTGATTATTTTCATCTTGGTTTTACTGCAGCTGTAACATTACAGTATTTGTAAAACGACACTGAGAGAGAGCCTGTTTCTGCGTCTTTGTGCTGCTCTTACAAAGGTTAAATGTTCAGATGATGATTCCAGCTGTTCTTCAACCTGCAGAAATCATCGTAAAGCTACTACATCTGGATTAGAACAAATCAGTGTTTTTAATATCAGTTTAGTCAAGTTTATTGTTCCTGCCCAGAGATCAGGTACAAAAACTCATCTCAGAGATGACAGCATCTCAAATTAGCATCGTCAAAACAGAGCAACAATAAAATAAATACATGCACATCTATGCAAAACAAACAAACAAACGAGGCAGTTACTGAGCTGAAACATAGTTAACAATGTACATGACAACAGCTCGCACACTGCAAGTTTCCAACTTTACCAGTTGTTTTGCTAATGTTTCCAGCACTCGTGATCTTCATGCACTGAGTATTTCTATTTATTTCTGAGTTAATCTATTAACTTGTGAATGACAGGACAACTGCACATTTGTCATGGTCCCCGTGCCTCGCCAGCTGACCCCTTGTTAGGCAACATGTTGTTTTTTTTTGTTTTTTTTTGTTTTCTGCTCTCTCTCTCTCTCTCCTCTGCTGGGGCGGTGCTTATTACGGGCTCCCGCCCTTGGCCCACGCACCTGCGTTCAATCTCCCCACCTGCTGCTGATCTCCACTAATCTTGAGCCCTTCTTAAGACAGTAGTGCTTTGCTACTCATCGTTGGATCGTTGAGCAATCTGTGTCAGGCACCCTTTAATCTAAAAACTAGAATCCTTGAGTTGTTGTCGTTACTAACTGACGCTTCTTTGTGTAGATCTTTCCTAGACCTGCCTACCTGAAATCCTGCAAGTGAGTGTGTGGAAGCATGAGAGCCTGCTGAGGAGAGTGGAGTGTGATTTGGAGAGGAGTGGAGCATGTTTGATCCCTTCCTTTTCCCCCACGGTCCCTGGAGCCCCTCTAGAACATTGTGTATATATATAATCACTTGGTGTTGTCACTGTAAATACATTCACTGTCTTTTCTGCAAGGATCCCTCGTCTGCGCCTGAGTCTGTTTAGGAACTCTGACAACACTGGAGTTGGACACATGTAATCTTTAAAAGCTTCTCATAGTGTTTAGGTCTGGAGGTGCAGAGTGCACATGACCATTACTCCTAAATGTTTTCCTCCTAGTGAGGAAACAAAATATTCACATTTTGCACAGTGAAAGCTGACAGTCAGTTAGAAAACTGGTATTTTAAGCATACTGACCGACTCATGACGTCAGCACGTCTTTTTCTTTTGGCTGCTCCATTTAGGGAATCACCACAGCAGATCCTCTGCCACCATCTCATCCAGTCCCTAGCATCCTCCTCTGTCACATCCTTAACGACAAATAAGAATCTTGTATGTGGTCTTACTCTTTTCCTCATTCTAGGTTTGACAGATTTTCAATGATTGTATGATCATTGATCAGAAATTACAAAGTAAGACCTGAGGTGACCAACATTTTTAAATGTATTCTATATGTATTCTGTTTAATACAAACTGCGACTCCTATATTCACTGTTTTCCGAGGTTTCAGCGTTCAACGTTCAAAGACATGAAAATTAGGGGTGGGTTTTTATAATCGATTCATCGATTAAAATCGATTCTGGCTTGGATAACGTAAAATCGATTCATTAAAATCCTGAATCGATTTTTTAATATAAATTTATTTTGTCCGAAATGCCAGAATCTCTGGTGACATCTCACAAAATTTCAAGAACCACCAAACAGTAAATGAGAGCAGGTACAGGGATTCTGCACATAGACTTAAACACACAGCGCAACCCGCGGATCAGAATCAGTTAGATGTCGCCTTTCTCACAGTCGGGGCTGAAAGCCGACAGCTCGCTGATCCGGGTCCGCGCTTTGTGTTCACGCCCTTTATGCGCTGATTCTAAAGCTGTTAGTTTGATCCCCCCCCCCCCCCCTCTCTCGAACAGTTTCGCTTTCTTCATTATTCGCTTGCTTGTTATGCACAAGTCTACTGTTGTTTACAGGCTGTCGGCCGCTGTTTTTTTCCCTTTTACATTCTTCCGAAAAGAAAACCTCATTTCTGCTGTTCAATACTGAACAAATTTAAACTTTTTTAAATTATTCAAAATGCAAAATGCTTAGCCGTGTGTCTAATAAAACCGCTGTAACGTCAGAGGTAATGTTCATTAATTAATGGTTTTCTTTCGTTTTTGATGTACTGCAGAATATTTTTATAAAATCCCAGGCCAGGAAAATCACCTACATGTTTTTCTGTGTTTTATCTTCAGCTACTTTGACACAAAGGCATCTGCTGTGATGCTCACACCTTGGATAAAGTCTTGAGAGTGTCAGCTTCCTTTTTATAGATACAAAAATATGTAAATGTCCTGATCTGAATTATATCTCTGACTGTCAAAATTTCCCAGATTTAAATCGAATCGAATCGAATTAAATCGAATCGTGGATCGAATCGATTTGGGACCTTGTGAATCGGAATTGAATCGATTCTAGAAATCAGTGACGATACCCAGCCCTAATGAAAATGTTACACAAGCTCCTCAATTAATCTCAGTTTTATCTATATAGCGCCAAATCACA
The DNA here is from genome assembly GCF_057382275.1 of Copadichromis virginalis. Taxonomy (NCBI): domain Eukaryota; kingdom Metazoa; phylum Chordata; class Actinopteri; order Cichliformes; family Cichlidae; genus Copadichromis; species Copadichromis virginalis. The sequence continues at coordinate 26,713,364 of NC_140620.1, read as the reverse complement.
ACAACTGTTCACTCAAGGTGCTTTATACTATAAAGACCCTACAGTGATGCAAACATATGACTGATTTCCAGGCATTGCTGTAGTTTCATACAGAAGTCACATTAATTAGCAGGTGCCACTGTGCCACCCTCCTGGAAGGAGCTGAGGAGAGCCCCAGACTCGGGGTCACCCAGCAGCCACGGTGCAGAAGCTACAGGGACTATATTTCAATTCACTCTCCTCTCATTACTATATGCGAATCTGCCTGGGCTGGGAGCCACCACTGCTATTCTGCTCTGAGGCCTTCCCCAAACATTTGTCTTAATTCATGCTTATGCCATCTGCCTTTACGTATGTGAAATGCTTTCAAATCTAAATGAGAATTTGGGCCAGCTAAAGAATTACAATGCAGAAGTTGTCATTACAGGATTGGTGTGCTTGCAATGTTTTACATGTGTTGCACAGTATGGAATCTTGTTGTTTTTAAGGTTGCTGCAGTTACAGTGGTTATTCAACTGCAAAAGGGATCACTTTCTGTTGTTGGTTTTGCTGCCAGAGGTTTCTGTAGTTTCCATTGATTTTGTTAGTTGCAGGTATAGTGTCAATGGTTGCTTGCATCACTCCAGGTGTTTTGTTAGTTTCACAGGTTTGTTACCCTGCAGATTTTTGGGAGATTGTGGGAGTTGCCTTGTGTAGTTGTAGGCAATGCTGTAGACACAGTTTAGCAGTTTTGGCAATTTCAGTGACAATTTTAGACGTTGTTCACATTGGTGTTGTTAGTTACACTGGTTTCAGATATTGCTCTAGTTTAATTGCTAAGTCGTTTTTTTTATAAGGGTTGCCGTAAATGCTGCAGTGAGAGAACTGCTGAATTCATTTAAGTCGCCTGTTTAAAGGCACGATTAATCAGAAATTGCCACCTAAAAACTGAGCCGACCAAAATGTTTAAATGTAAGACTCACAACTCTTACCTCATTTCACTGAAACACAGCACCTCCTCTTGGTGATGTCACCTCATTCCCTCACCGACAGCTATCAGCCTACAACACATATGTTGGGTTTAGATTAGTTTCACTTCTACAAAGAGGAACCTACACTGTCATTATTACTGAGAGGAGAAATGGCGCAGAAAGGAGTTCAGCTCGACCGAGAAACCTTCTCTTGTTCCATCTGAGCTACTTTGAGGATGTGACAGCAGCTGTGTCAGAGACCAGAGATAAACTACAGGACATTCTGAGAGAGGAATGGACAAACATCTCACTGACAGTCACTGAAGAGGATGTTTTACTGTCACCAGCAGAGCCAAAGACCAGAGCTGGATTCTTAAAATATTCACATGAAATCACACTGGATCCAAACACAGCAAACACACATCTGTTATTATCTGAGGGGAACAGAAAAGTAACATTTATGAAGCAACAACAGTCTTATTCTGATCATCCAGACAGATTCACTGCATGGCTTCAGGTCCTAAGTAGAGAGAGTCTGACTGGACGTTGTTACTGGGAGGTGGAGTGGAGAGGGAGAGTTGGTGTAGCAGTTGCATACAAGAATATCAGCAGAGCAGGGAGCTCTGATGAATGCAAATTTGGATTCAACGACAAATCTTGGTCTTTACGTTACGATTCAAATGGTTTTCAGTTTTGGCACAATGAAGTCCGAACCAACCTCTCAGGTCCTCGGTCCTCCAGAGTAGGAGTGTACCTGGATCACAGAGCAGGTATTCTGTCTTTCTACAGCGTCTCTGAAACCATGACTCTCCTCCACAGAGTCCAGACCACATTCACTCAGCCGCTCTATGCTGGACTTCGGTTCTTTTATTATGACAGTGACACCGCAGAGTTCATTAAACTGAAATAGACAGAAATGATTGAAGGACACTTGGTTAAAACAGGTTTTTCGGTTTCCACTTTCTTTGGTCTCTTTCATTGTTGCTCAGACGTTATTGATGTGCTGTTGCTTAGCCTGTCAGTAACACTTTATAGGTGCGACTTTGACATTGCATTATTTGTTGTCTAGTTAATGATTGGCTTTGTTTTAATGAAGGAAAAGTGTTTCACTCTGCAGAAACAATACAGCCTCATATATCTTTGTAAATGTTGTATGTTGTTCTAATTAAGGTATTTAATGTAAAACATCCCATTTCTAGTTTGTTATATCTTCTACACAAGAGTTATTCTTTATGGGAAACTGTTTTTCATTTATGTGCACTGTCATGTTTCAATTTAGAGAAGTGATCAGTTTGGTTGGGTGTTTTTGTGTTATTCTCTGGTTGGTTCCTTTTTCTTTTGTTTAAGAAAACTAGCCATTGAAATATGCGCAACCCTGTGAAAAGAAGAAGTAATATGCACTCAAACAACTTTGTATGGAATAAAATGACACCTTATATAAAACTTCCTCAGTTAATCACTGTATTGTGTTCCAGTAAAATTTGACTGAGTTAAAAGTTTCATCTCTGAAAAATATTGTTAACTTGATCAGACTGATATAACAGTTCAATAGTTCAGGCCCTGAAGTGCCGGTGATGATCGTCCGGAGTGAGGCCCATTTAGTCCAGCACAACTCTGCAGACGTCTGCGAATCTGCCCCGTGAGGTTGGCGGCAGACTCAGGGCCGCCATCTCAGCCCCCCCGACAGCAGTGGAAGCTGCTGTGGTGCCCAATCTTGCACACTTCTGCCCCAGGACTAAAAATATGTCATATCCTGGATTAATCACATCACATCCTGCATTGGACAATTCCTGACTGAGTCTATCAAAGTCATAGTGGTAAACACGAATAACTTGGATGTGAAATAGATTCACAAAGACATTTGGAAGGAGGTAACCCAGACAGACATGAAACCATACATGAGTCATTTGATTTGTACAGATCTAGAAATGAATCTACCAGAAGTTCATGCAGAGTCTGGCTGGACAATCTTTTGGGCCAATCACTCAATGAATTTCCCATGTTGCCATGCGTGATTCACTTTAACAACTGTGATTCAAGACCAGGCCGTCATCAACAAGACAAGCTGGCAGTCAGTGGATGGCGTGCCTGCCCCTCATTTTTAACCCAATCCAAACATCAGTTGATGAGCATCTAGTCACTTTTAGGGGATGCTGCCCTTTTACACAGTATATGCCAAGAGTGCCATTTAAATGTAGCATAACGATCTGGGCAACATATCATGGCAGGACAAGTTATGCCTGAAACATTCAAGTATGTACTGGGAAACATGAAGACGGTGTTCCTCAAAAAGAACCAAGGGCAGCACATGGTTTTGGAGATAACTGCAACTATCATTGGGCCATTCTGGATTACAATAGGAACAAAGGTGGATTTGACAACCATGCTAAGGTATGCTTATTTTTGTACTCCTTGTCTATCATCAGATTGTTTGAAATGGACTATAAAGTGCTGCGCCAGCTGGCCCGGCCTCCACAGTCACCTGACCTAAACCCAATCCAGATGGTTTGGGATGAGATGGAGCGCAGAGTGAAAGCAAAGGGCCAACAAGTGCTCAGCATCTCTGGGAACACCTTCAAGACTGTTGGAAGAACATTTCAGGTGATTACACATTGAAGCTCATCGAGAGAATGCCAAGAGTGTACAAAGCAGTAATCAAAGCAAAGGGTGGCTATTTTGAAGAATCTAAAATAGGTTTTGAGTAATTTCAGATTTTATTGCTTACTGCATAATTCAATACGTGTTAATTCATAGTTTTGATCATGAAAACAAGAAAAAACATTAAATGAGAAGGTGTGTCCAAACTTTTGACTGGTAATGTACACTCACATCAACGAGACATATGGATTATGAACAACAAATAACAGTTCAATACATGGGTAGCACTTTATAATAATGTCACACTAGTAAGTATTAGTGAGGTATTGGCAGGTGCTTCATTCTTACTATGCCATTTATAAATACAGTTATGTTATGTTTATCCATCTGTTACTGGTACACCATGCACAGCTATCACTGCTATTACATCACTGCTAGTAAAACTGATAATCATAATCATATCCTTTCATTCATTTCCGCTTATCTTTTTTCAAGGTCGAGGGGGGACTGGAGCCTGTTCCAGCTGTCTTAAGACAAGAGGCAGGGTACACCTTGGACATGTCGCCAATCTGTCCCAGGGATAACCCACATACACAGACAACCATTCACACTCACATTCACACCTATCCCCACTAATTGCATGTCTTTGGACTGTGGGAGGAAGCCGTAGTACCCGGGGAGAACCACACAAACACGAGGAGAAGAGAACTCTAAACAGAAAGACCCCGGCCTGATAATGAAATTGATTTTGCTGCAGTTGCTATATGTAGTTTCAGATGCTAGTTTAATTGCAGAAGTTACCATGTTTTGTAGAAGATGCTGCTGTAGTTTGCAGGTTTTGTGGTTAAAACTGTTACTATACTTTGCTGATGATGTTGCTTCTAGTTTCAGTCATTGAATTAGTTGCAGACGTTGCCACTGCTTCAATGTGTTTGTTGGGTTGCAGTAGCTATGCTTACTTACAGTTTTTTTGTGCTTGTTTTACATTTGTTATCCAAGTTGGAATCTTTAGTCACATGTTTTTAAGGTTGCTGCAACTCAAATAAAGTTGCAAAAGTTGCCAAAGGGATCCTTGTTGTTGTGCTATTGTTGCTATTGTTGCTATTGGCATTGTTAGTTGCAGGTGTACTGTCAGTGGTCACTTTCTTCATTGTAGGTGTTGCATTAGTGTCACAGGTTAGTTTAGCTATAGTGTCTGATTAGTTGTGGGAGTTGCCTTGTGTAGCTGTAGGCATTGTTGTAAACATGAGGGGTTTTTTTGTAATTTTTGCAATTTCAGTAACAAACTTAGTTGCAGATTGCAGTTGCAGTTTTTCTGATAAGTGTTTGTTACAGTGGTTGTAGATATTTCTGTAGTTTCATTCAGAAGTCATTTATTTATTTAAAGATGTTACTGTAAATGTTGCAGTGATGGGTTTGTTTACCTCATTTAAGTGTCGCTCCTATCAGAGAGCCCATTCTGATTCCATTTAATAACAATTTTACGGGTTTTCCTGAATTTACCACCTAAAAACTGAGCTCACCAACATTTTTTAATATACTGTTTATAAAAAAGGTATTTACTTCAAACTCAAACCTCATCCTGGAATACACCAGATACTGATAACTCCTCCCCTTCTACCTGACAGCACCTCCTCTTTGTCTGTTTCCTCATTCCCTCCCATTCAGTCTATATTTTGAAAATGGGCATAACCAACATCTGTTGACGTGTAAGAGCAGACAGCCTCCATTTCCCACGTAAACACCTATTGATTAGGTCACAGCTCAGAATAGTTTCACTTCTGCAAAAGACAAACCAGCAAGTCATTGTTACTAAGAAAAGAGAATGGATGAAGAAAACATTTCTTGCTCCATCTGTTTGGATCTACTGAAGGATCCGGTGACTACAACCTGTGGACACAGCTACTGCATGAACTGTATTAAAACCCACTTTGATGAAGAGGACAGGAAGGGAATCCACAGCTGCCCTCAGTGCAGGAAGACTTTCACACCGAGGCCTGTCCTGGAGAAAAACACCATGTTAGCAGCTTTAGTGGAGCAGCTGAAGAAGACTGGACTCCAAGCTGCTCCAGCTGATCACTGCTATGCTGGACCTGAAGATGTGGCCTGTGATGTCTGCACTGGGAGGAAGCTGAAAGCCATCAAGTCCTGTTTATCTTGTCCAGCCTCTTACTGTGAGAAACATCTCCAACCTCACTATGATGCAGCTCCGTTAAAGAAACACAAGCTGGTGGCCCCCTCCAAGAAGCTCCAGGAGAACATTTGCATGGTTTCAGATATACAAGAGAAAGTGACAGACATCTCATCAAGAGTTGCTGAAGAGGATGTTTTACTGTCACCAGCAGAGCCAAAGACCAGAGCTGGATTCTTAAAATATTCACATGAAATCACACTGGATCCAAACACAGCAAACACACATCTGTTATTATCTGAGGGGAACAGAAAAGCAACAACAGTGAAAAAACATCTCTGAAACCATGACTCTCCTCCACAGAGTCCAGACCACATTCACTCAGCCGCTCTATGCTGGACTTCGGTTCTTTTATTATGACAATGACACTGCAGAGTTCATTGAACTGAAACAGACAGAAATGATTGAAGGACACTTGGTTAAAAACTTTTTTTTTTCTAGTTTCCACTTTTTGTCTACATTGTTGCTGCTTAGAGGTAATTGATGTGCTGTTTCTTAACCTGCCAGATCTGCAAATAAAGTCATTTTACATTTGAATCTTTTGGACAGATGTTAACAGGGTTTTGTTGATGCTGGTGTGGTACATGTAACTCATCACTCGTGTTTTTATATTGTGTGTTGTCAATATTAAAAAGGTTAAATACAGTGTCTGCTTCAAATCAATCCTCTTTCTGGAATACATCAGAGACTGGTAACCCCTCCCCTTTTTCTGCCTGTTACTGGTCTGTCTGTAATACCTCCATATGTCAACCTGTTTCCCCCCCTGGTTGTTTTCCTGTGAGTTATCAACACGTTCTCACTCCCAACTCGTCAAACGTGTGACGCATGGTCAGGCTCCCTCTGCTTCACTTATCGACGCGCAGGGTACCCCCCGGGAATTGACGTGCAGGGTCCTCTCATTGAATACTATAGAGCTCCCTAAACGTTGCTTATTGACGACAAGAGATTGCCGCGGAAGAGCCTGTTGTTCGTATATTTATACATTTCCAAAATCACATTGTAGTGACCTATACAAAACACAATAAATTATATAATGTAAACAACTACCTGAGAAACAGCAGATACAGCAGATACATTAATTATAGGCTGTTACTTTTGTATCGTTTATTGCATATGGAGGGAGTGATGTATGCTGGGTAATGGCACAGCTAGCTACTGGGTGACTTTATTCACCTGCTTCGGCTGTTATCAGTCCATACAATGGGCGTTATTAGCACAAATCAGTCCCATAGATATGGGCCATCAAAAATAAAGTTTGTATTCCCATCTAATAATATTATTTTATTATTACATACCTGTAGCACAATCCGTTCAGTTAGCTTCACACAAAAATAGCTGGTAGAAATGTCCTCCAAAGATTATCTTTGTTCACCTCTGAGGGGGTATTTTGATGCTGATCCTCTTCATCTGTTCACTGCCTGCTGGAAACCTGCTTGCTGCTGCTGCTCTTCTCTCGGCTTCCCAGAGTAAATCTGAAAAGTCACCTGCCTGCCCTCCTGCCTGCCACAACACACCTCTGCTCTAAAAAAGAAAAGGTCAGACATGTTGTTCTTCTCTTTACTCCACCACACACCCAGAGAAACTCCCGTCTCTGTAGCTTTGCTTCAGCCTGTAATACAAGGAGGCAAAATCTCCTTTCACTCACCTCACATCGTACTCACCTTTAACCTCATCTAGAAATAACTCACCTTCTCCCTCTGTTACAGTGAGTCCTGCTCTGTGGAATTTCCTCCACGTCTCACCTCAGCCTTTCTGATCCGTGCGATAAATAAAGTTTTCCTTCAAATCAAACAAACATGTACCGAGTCAGCTTTTGGCTCCAACCTCTTTACACCGGCTGCTTGGCCTTGACAGCACAAGGTCCTGGACCACGTTTACATGTCTTCATAAGTTAACAGATGTGAAGTATTTTCACATACGGCCCTTAAAGCTTCTGTTAAAATGCTCCACAACACTTGGTTCAATCTGGCTTTATGCAGAGAAATGTGTGATGTTAAACTGAACCATCAGCTGATGCAAATGTTTATTATTAAACTCCTCGCCTTCATCTGTTGGAAGTTTAACAGGTACACGTCCTTCACTCAGAACATCCTCAAAAGCAGATGCAACAGATGCTGCTGCCTTGGTTTGAAGACACCTGCATGCATACTTAGAAAATCCATCTGTACATGTCAGTAAGTGTCTCACATTATCGTTACTAATGTGTCCGTCATCACTATAACTGCATGTGTACAATGTGGAAATTGATGTTATGTAACGATGATGCAAAAACAATATCAGAACATAATTTGATTCAGCAAAACCTATTTATTAACAACTATTAGTGTAAATAAAACATTCTGTCATCTTTTAATAGCAAAACACATTAAAGCAGACGTGTGTCCAAACCTCCTCCACTAACACATCCGTTTCTATGGTGCTGTCATCAGCTCGAGGCACAGCGGCACCCTTACTAACTCCATCAGGCACATTTAAGTCACTACAATCTTTTCATAATCCCCCATCGTTCAAGAGTCAGGTATCTCTGAAGGTTTCCAGAGTACTTTTTCACACACATCCAAGTCATGTAGTTGCAGTACCTCGACCGCAGCATTGTCCAACTCATTCTGAGTCGCTTGTCTGATGGATCCTGTGTTCTGCTGTTTTAACCAGTCCAGCTGGTGCTGGAGGATCGAACACTGGTGATGGACTGCACTGTGCTGAGACAGATTTTGTGTTATAGGCTTCATGTTATGGACGCACAGTGTGAGCACTCAGGTCGCATCAGAGCATCGGGCCGTATAGTGTGAGACCCCCATCGTGACCTACAAACTTCTAACCCCTGTGATTCAGTCATACAGAGTCAAACATGCTGAATATGAAGAGTAGTATCATTTAAACTCACATGATTATCAGCCATAAGAACAAATTCAGATTTATATTGATGTAAGGTATATAAATGTAAGTACAGTTTGAATCAGTGCAATATTATTTTCACACATCAATGGACCACTGAACTTCTCAGCTTCTAAAATGTAAAGCCTCATTTAGAAACTACACAAGTACATATAATGGTCAGGGATCAACATGAACCTGTCTTCTCTGTTTGACTTTAATCAACTCTGCAGTGGCTCCATAAAGCCAAAGTCCAGCATAGAGCGGCTGAGTGAATGTGGTCTGGACTCTGTGGAGGAGAGTCATGGTTTCAGAGACGCTGTAGAAAGACAGAATACCTGCTCTGTGATCCAGGTACACTCCTACTCTGGAGGACCGAGGACCTGAGAGGACAGTTTGGACTTTGTTGTGCCAAAATTTATAACTGTTTGTGTCACAATCTAATGCCCAAGATTTGTCATTGTTTCCAAATACACAGCCCCCCCCTGCTCTGCTGATATTCTTGTATGCGACTGCTACACGAACTCCTCCCCCTCTCCACTCCACCTCCCAGTAACAACGTCCAGTCAGACTCTCTCTACTCAGGACCTGATACCATCCAGTGAATCTGTCTGGATGATCAGAATAAGACTGTTGTTGTTCTGTTCTTGTTACTTTTCTGTTCCCCTCAGATAATAACAGATGTCTGTGAGTTGTGTTTGGATCCAGTGTGATTTCACGTGAATATTTTAAGAATCCAGCTCTGGTCTTTGGCTCTGCTGGTGACAGTAAAACATCCACTTCAGTGACTGTCAGTGAGATGTTTGTCCATTCCTCTCTCAGAATGTCCTGTAGTTTATCTCTGGTCTCTGACACAGCTGCTGTCACATCCTCAAAGTAGCTCAGAGGACGAATATTGATGCTGGATGAGTGTGTAGACTCACTGAGTGCTGACAGTGAGGGGTAGTTGTGTAGAAACTGGTTGTGATCCTCTGTGTGTGAGAGCTGCTCCAGCTCGCCGTCTTTCCTCTTCAGCTCAGCGATCTCCTGCTCCAGCTTCTCCTGAAGCTCTTTGACTCGACTCACTTCAGTTTCCTGCTGGGATCTGACCTGCTGCTTCACATCAGAGCTTCTTTTCTGGAGGAGACGGATCAGCTCAGTGAACATCTTCTCACTGTCCTCCACTGCTTTATCAGCAGAGCCATTGATGGCCTCCACCTCCTGTTGAAGCAGCTTCACATCTTTCTCTCGCTCCTGGATTCTCTGCTGGATGTTTAGTCGTCTCACCTCGAGCTCCTTCTGCTTCTCAGTCCTTTCTGCTGCAGCTGGGACTGTTTCATGGCCTTTATGTTCATCCACTGTGCAGAGATAACAGATACTCTGCTGATCAGTACGACAGAAAATCTTCATCACCTCATCATGACGAGAGCAGATGTTGTCCTGGAGCTTCTTGGAGGGGGCCACCAGCTTGTGTTTCTTTAATGGAGCTGCATCATAGTGAGGTTGGAGGTGTTTCTCACAGTAAGAGGCCAGACAGACTAAACAGGACTTGATGGCTTTCAGCTTCCTCCCAGTGCAAACATCACAGGCCACATCTTCAGGTCCAGCATAGCAGTGATCAGCTGGAGCAGCTTGGAGTCCAGTCTTCTTCAGCTGCTCCACTAAAGCTGCTAACATGGTGTTTTTCTCCAGGACAGGCCTCGGTATGAAAGTCTTCCTACACTGAGGGCAGCTGTGAATTCCCTTCCTGTCCTCTTCATCAAAGTGGGTTTTAATACAGTTCATACAGTAGCTGTGTCCACAGGCTGTAGTCACCGGATCCTTCAGTAGATCCAAACAGATGGAACAAGAGAAGGTTTCTCGGTCCAGCTGAACTCCTTTCTGCGCCATTTTTCCTCTCAGTGTCAGTGACTGTGTGAGTTTCTCTTCCTTATAACTGAAACTAGTCTGAGCTCTGATCTCAACAACATGTTTCTGCAGTGAATGGAGCCTGTCAGCTCTTACACGTCACCACATGTTGGTTACACCCATCTTCAAACTGCAGATCTGAGGGGGAGGGAACGAGGAAACACGTGGACAGAGAGGAGGTGCTGTGTTTAAGAGCAGGAAGAAGAGGGAGGTTATCAGGCTGTGCTTCACTCCAGGAAGAGGAGCAGTTAGAGAGTGAAACTGTGTGTTTAACCCTTTTTATTTACTGCTTCTTCTATATAAATAATTTTTAAAAATCCAGCTTTAATGAACACTGGACAGAAACGTCTCAGGTAACAATAACTGTCAGAACAGCAGAGGCTGCTGACCTAATCAAAGCATATGTGGAGAGCAGGGTTAGGTTAGCAGACATATGCTGGTTGCTTTTATTTATTTATTTATTGCTTTTATAGGCAGTAATCAATGTTGCTGTAACAGGATGAGAACTAGATAAATGCCACTGCATTGCTTTGAACAGTCAGCAGAGTCTGCACATATAATTACAGATATTCCTGCAAAAAGTTAATTAGTCAAAAGAATCTTGCATTTTAGTTTTGCATTTATAACAGCTGCTGCAACAGAAATAACCATGTTCTTTACATTAAAATAGCAACAAACCTTTCTGGAACAACTTTCAAGGTTCATGGCGAAGACAAAGATCTAATGACATGAAGACTCCAGTGAAACTTAAAGTATTAGGAACCAGTTTTAATGCGTGACCAACACATTTCCCCTTGTGGCCTTCACCAGGGTCATTGCTAAATACCCTTGTGATTGTGAAAAGACTACTGGTCAAGTCAAAAAGGAGTGTATGGTAAAATGACCAATGACCATGTGACAAGATCAAGCAAGCATTTTTCTGATGTGTTCACCGCTCAATGGTTTGTTGTCATATTGAACAAAATATTAGGTTCTCTTTGTATATTACACTCAGGCATCAGGAAAGAGTGGTAACTAGTTCATAGTTTTTAGCTAATGACATGTCAATCACAAGACATTGCTCAGAAAACGTGCAGATTCTCAGCTAGATCCACCTTCCACTCTTTACTTACAGTTTCACAACAGCAAACAAACACACAAATAAGTTGAAGTAATTGTTTCCTGTATGACTTCACTGGTCTCGCATCAGTAAGGACTTTTGCTCCTTGTTGCTTGAGTTCATTGAGGTGGTGAGCATACATTTATCCCCAGACATGTCCATGTACACAAACATTAAACAACTTCTTTCTGACTTGTTTCACACTTTTGCACCACTTCAGAGGAATCCCCTTAACCTCAAATCACTGTTTTCTTAAGGTATGACTTACCTTCACAGCTGTGTGGATTACGCATCATGTCACAGAAGGTCCACAAGCATAGATGCACGTGTGTGTTCATGTCTGTAAGCTATTATTGTTTCATCTCACTGAAAGCACAAATGCCATCCTCTCTCTCTCTATTTTTATATGAGGATGGGGTGGACAAAATAACAGGAACACCTCACAACAGTGATGGCGCTGAGTTGCAAAGCTGCCTGAGCTGCATTAGAGACTGCGCTGGTGTTATTCACCTATAACGTGCTACAGTTCGTGCTTCCCTGTGTGTGTCGCTTACAAGAAGGTCAACAAACACACCGCAGTGCTGCAGGAAGAGCATACATAATCAATCAGCCCTCAGTGCAAGCTACAAAAATAAAATATGGGTTACACACACACACACACACACACACACACACACACACACACACACACACACACACACATTCTCTTTTAATAGGAAGCTATAGATATCAGAGCAGGCTGCTGTGTGTGTGTGTGTGTGTGTGTGTGTGTGTGTGTGTGTGTGTGTGTGTGTGTGTGTGTGTGTGTGTGTGTGTGTGTGTGTGTGTGTGTGTGGTTTTATTGTTTTATTTTTTTATTGTTTTATTGTTGGCAATAACAGAGGTCAAACGTTTACTATAGGTCTTTACCAGGTTTGCACACACAGTAGCTGGTATTTTGGCCCATTCCTCCATGCAGATCTTCTTGAGAGCAGTGATGTTTTGGGGCTGTCGCCGAGCAACACGGACTTTCAACTCCCGCCACAGATTTTCTATGGGGTTGAGGTCTGGAGACTGGCTAGGCCACTCCAGGACTTTCAAATGCTTCTTACGGAGCCACTCCTTTGTTGCCTGGGCGGTGTGTTTTGGATCATTGCCATGTTGGAAGACCCAGCCTCGTTTCATCTTCAAAGTTCTCACTGATGGAAGGAGGTTTTGGCTCAAAATCTCACGATACATGGCCCCATTCATTCTGTCCTTAACACGGATCAGTCGTCCTGTCCCCTTGGTAGAAAAACAGCCCCATAGCATGATGTTTCCACCCCCATGCTTCGCAGTAGGTATGGTGTTCTTGGGATGCAACTCAGTATTCTTCTTCCTCCAAACACGACGAGTTGAGTTTATACCAAAAAGTTCTACTTTGGTTTCATCTGACCACATGACATTCTCCCAATCCTCTGCTGTATCATCCATGTGCTCTCTGGCAAACTTCAGACGGGCCTGGACATGCACTGGCTTCAGCAGCGGAACACGTCTGGCACTGCGGGATTTGATTCCCTGCCGTTGTAGTGTGTTACTGATGGTGACCTTTGTTACTTTGGTCCCAGCTCTCTGCAGGTCATTCACCAGGTCCCCCCGTGTGGTTCTGGGATCTTTGCTCACCGTTCTCATGATCATTTTGACCCCACGGGATGAGATCTTGCGTGGAGCCCCAGATCGTGGGAGATTATCAGTGGTCTTGTATGTCTTCCATTTTCTGATGATTGCTCCCACAGTTGATTTTTTCACACCAAGCTGCTTGCCTATTGTAGATTCACTCTTCCCAGTCTGGTGCAGGTCTACAATACTTTTCCTGGTGTCCTTCGAAAGCTCTTTGGTCTTGGCTATGGCGGAGTTTGGAGTCTGACTGTTTGAGGCTGTGGACAGGTGTCTTTTATACAGATGATGAGTTCAAACAGGTGCCATTCATACAGGTAACGAGTGGGGGACAGAAAAGCTTCTTAAAGAAGACGTTACAGGTCTGTGAGAGCCAGAGATTTTCCTTGTTTGAGGTGACCAAATACTTATTTTCCACCCTAATTTACGAATAAATTCTTTACAAATCCTACCATGTGAATTCATGGATTTTTTTTTTCACATTCTGTCTCTCACAGTTGAAGTGTACCTCTGGTGCAAATTACTGACCTCTGTCATCATTTTAACCCTCCTGCCATCCTTTAAAAAACTCACACCCATTACCCTAGGGACCATTCTCAGCCACGCCCAAAAACGCTATAAAAAGACCATATATCCATATTTTATTCCACTTTGTTAGGATGCCTGGGTCGTCGACCCAGGGTTTTTGGAGTTTATGATATTATTTATACTTTCTAGTTTTTGGTTTCTTTGAGTTCTGTCTTATGGCTTATGTCTCTGTCTTCTTTAGTTGCTCTGTCTCCCCTATCACCTGCATCCCCTTGTCTAGTTCGCGTCTATGTGTATCCTAAGTTCCTATTTCCCCGTGTTCAGTCAGTGTTTGTGTCTGCCCTGTTCCCACGTCTCTGTTCCCTTTGTTATAGTGCCTGCCCGTGAGTCTGTGTTATGTTTCCTGTTTTACTTTGAAAGTCCATGTCTGATGTTAATGTGTCTGGTTTTGCTTCCCCTTGTCTCGTTAGGCCTGATTTGCCCCAGCTGTGTTTCCCTCCTGTTACCCATTCCCTGATTGTTCCCTCTGTGTATTTAAGCCCTGTGTTTCTTAGTGTCTGTGTCGCGATCTACCGTTTATTTTGCTGTGTGTTTTGCCTGTCCACCGGTGTAAGTTTATTTTGAGTTTTTCCCGTTATGTCATGTTTGCGTTCAGCATTAAAGCTGTTTTGGTTTAAGTTCTGTCTCCGGAGTCTGCACCTTGGGTCCTATTCCTGTCTGCACACAGCCTCACCTAACACACTTTAAATTAGCCAACCTTGTAAAACTACTTCTCCCTGAAATATTCATGTACAGTTTTAATTATATTTTCGTTGTTTTAACCCTTCAAATCCCAGTGTTATTACATGAGTGCCCTGTGTTATAAGCCCCAAAAAACAAAAAACAAAACTAAATATTTCCACAAAAAACCAGTTGAAGTAATATGTGATTGTCATTATAAGTAGGCCTTTAGATGGACCAAAGATTGGCACCAACATACATTTTGACCTGCCATTATTTTTTTGCATTTTTTTTGCAATTTAAAAATTCAAACTTCAAGGCCCTGAGTCTTCATTGACATCCAAGAAAAGAAGAAAAAATAAAATCATATAATCATAATTTGGGGATGAAAAATAGCGTTTATAATGGAAGTCAATGGGCAGAAAATGGTCCCCAGGGTGATGGGTGTGGGGATTTCTGCTGCTCAGCCATTTTAGGCTGATTTAAGGAATTCACACTGGAATATTAACATTGACAGGTAAAAACTATCCTGTGGCAAGTTTGGTTATATTCCACTGAACACAGTGGAAATGGCAGCCATTTAACACATAGCAGTGGCACAAAAAGGTCCCAAGAAGGCAGGAAGGTTAAGTGGGGGAACTTGCACAATCGGTGGCTGACTAAATACTTTTTTGCCCCACTGTATATAGTACACTCAAAGTATCCCACAATGCCTCACTGCGAGTAATGTACAACCAAGGGTCACTATCCTCGCATTGTATCCCATCATGCATTGTTGCTGGAGTAAGAGGCGCCGGTTGGTTTACAGGACAGAATTTCATGAATGACAGGAATTCTTCAAACCCTGAACGCAAACACACACTGGAGCTTCATCAGAGTGTGTGATTGTGTTCCTGTTATGACACGGGTCAGCAGAGATGAGCTTCCTCTGAAGGGTGACCGGTCTCTCCCTTAGAGGCGGGGTAGAGACTCGTGAAACGAGACATGGTAAACGGCACCTCACGACAGAGTTAATGTCAAACTGTGGCTCTACCGCCTGAGCCACATGTAGAGCAGCTCATGTGTGAATGTCAGACACAAAGCACTCTGGCGTAGAGAAAAACGCCTGTTGCATGGAGAGCTTTGAGCGCTGCATAAGAACCAGACCATTTATCATTTTCCAAAATGACGTCACATGTGCTGTCGTGAGCCGCCGCAGTCCTGCATGTCTCACATTTTACAACTTTGTGTGTTTTGATGCTGCAGCTCGGTTAAAGACGTGAGTGTACCATCGTGTGGGTTTAACTGCAGTTTTAACAATGCACCAGCAGCTCACACATTACACAGACGGACATGCGGCAACAGTGTGAAAAAGATGAAACTTTGTGGAAAATGCTCAAATTCTCATGATGTGGAGGTTTGTCTGAGTGGCGACGCCCGTCGGTCTGCAGAATGCTGCTGCGGCTAACAGCAGTGATAAATGGATGTGACCGTGTGACGTCACCGTGCCATGCAGTGTCCCACGCAGCGGGTTTGCTGAGGCTTAACTCTTTCCACCTTTGATGCTTACAAGGATTTAGCTTTGTTTCTCTTTTCTGAACTGAGTAGTTTCTGTCATACTTCATAACAACAGGTGAGCGTGGTCGCTGCCTACACAGCTGTCCTCGGAAAAAAAAACAGAACCTGTTCGTCCGTGTAGATTCTTGGTCATAAGGTCACAGTAGTCTAACGAGCTTAAAAAGAAGGCGACAGGACTTCTGTAAGTTTTTCAAATTCATGTACAGGTGACAGAACTCATCATTAAGGGTACAAGGGAGTTGGTCTAATACCATCTTAAGGGGAAAAGAGTTGAGGAGCTCGGTTACTCAGGGGCGTCCTCCACACCGACAGGAACCCTGAGGTGGTTCAGGATGGGGTGTGGATGCCTCCTGGGCACCTCGTTAGGAGGACACAAGCTCTCAGCTGGCTTGGGAACACAGCGTCACCAGAGCAAAGAGGACGGAGGAGGTGAAGGAATCACAACAGTCTGCTGGTGTTTTAAGCCCGAAGCATGTTCAGGATTGTTCTTCTGGTATTACTCTCCTTTTCTTAAAGTGGACTTTCCTTATAAAACAAGATGAGCAAACAGTAAAAACACTGAAACCAGGAAATCAAGAGCACAAGATTGAAGCAAATTGGTATTACATGAGCCCGGCCTTAGCTTAACTTCAGCTGAAATCTCTTCAGCACAATCTAAGATGTCTTTGGCATCCTGCTCATGGTTACTTTTGGAGGGTTTTAAACTATTTTAGAAGGACCTGCAGGGACCCATAAAACTGTTATTTGGTGTAAAACAACCTCCTCTTGCAGAACATTTTGCAGAGTTAAATTAAGATGATCAGTTGCAGCACGGACGTGCACTTGCAATCAGACAGCTTCTTGGCTTCTGCAGAGAGGGCTGCGCTTTATGTCAACATTACATTATCCTCGTCTTGGTGCAGCGGGTAGACCGAGAATCTGCAACAATGGCGAAAGCTTAGCTGGCTTAAGATGAGTCCGGGCATCTTTTCTCTGAGGACAAAGGAGGGATTTATATTCCAGCAATGTTCCCTGTTTATTTAAGGAGCTTTTCATGGTCTGAAATAAGGTAAACGAGAGCCTGTCACCTTTCTGAATCCACTCTGATTGCATATTGTGTGTTTAACAGTCTGCGGGTGTTAAACAGGAAGGTTTACAAAAACACGCCAACAGAAACAGACACTTTCTCTACACCTTTAACACAAATGTGAGTATTCAAACAGAGATGCCTCGGGTGGTGTATGTCTGTGTGTGTCTGTGTGTGTACACAAATAGCTTCCCAGCGACACACCCCAACTGACACGACTGCTCCGCCTGTGTTTAGTCCGTTTAGCCACTCTGAGCTTCTCACTGTCCTATTAGGTCACGCTGGCCTACATATTAAAATCTTATTCAGGTCAAATCTGAAGTTAGTGCAGCTCGCACGCAGGAGCGTCCCATTATTTCATGATAATGTCTTTTACTGACGATTCTCAAGGTCACCTTGATTAAACACTCGATAGCTTCAAATTTAAACCCAAACATATTTGTGCTCTGATTCTTTGAAATCGGAGCTTGAAATGTGGTAAACATATGTTTGACTTCCAGACGATTAAGCCCACAGACTGACGGTTTCCTCTCGTCGCACCCCGATGTTCACATTTCCAGGCTGAAGTGAAATTTGTCCATGAACTCGAGCACCTGTTGTGGACTCGAAAGTCCTTCTAGAAGCAAGTCTAGCAACTCATCAGCCATTCTGGATCAAATCCAGGGAGTTACTCATTCCTCTGTATGAAAACATGTGAATGAGCGCCCGCTTGCTAACTTGATCTACAGGTAACTCACTTCCTCCTGATGACAGCCTCCTACACAAATACCTGCCCAGGACAAAAGATTCACTCATTCATCTTTCGCTCAACCAGCCACACCTGCATCTACCTGCAGCTCTTCCATGTGCTTTGCTCACCAGTCTGAAGGCGTTCGCAGGAGCGTTTCACTCTTTAGTCTGAACTGGTTTCACATGTTTATGTCAGACACAAAAGCACTCCACATCACTCTCCTCACATCCTGTAGAGCAGGGATGTCACATTATAGTGTTTCTGTTAGTTTTTAACAGATTAAAGATAAACATCGCCTTCCTGTATTCCCCTGATGGAGGTGCAGACACCACGTTGGCTCCTGAAGCAAAACCCTTCATTTCTCGTCCCAGTTCAATTATCGGTCCAAATCATACCACTCTGACTCCAAAGAAGGAAACATTGAGATCTGATAATGGTGTGCAACAGCATTATCAGATCTCAATAATAATGCTGCCCATAATGATGGGCAGACACCACCCTCACTGATGCACATCCAGTCATTTTGTTGTTTAAGGGGGATTGAAACAGTTTCAGGTCAGACAAGAGCTTCACAGGTTACTTCTAGCAGACGTGTTTCAGGGTATGAAGATATAAATCCTTGTTCTTGCTCGATGAACTTGGGCTCATGGATTATGCAATATTTAGATCATCTTTACAGAAGATTTCATGGCAGTTTCTTAATCTTAATTTTGTTAAAGTCTATATGGTTTGTTTATTTTTAGGTTGGTGCTAAATCATTTATCTGATAGGCTTTATTGTGAAGTACTACAAAATAAAAGTCATATTTGTACCGAATTTGACTTGCAAAAATAAAAGTCACTGAAGAGGATGTTTTACTGTCACCACCAGAGCCAAAGACCAGAGCTGGATTCTTAAAATATTCAAGTGAAATCACACTGGATCCAAACACAGCAAACACACATCTGTTATTATCTGAGGGGAACAGAAAAGCTATGTATACCAAAGAAGAACAATCCTATTCTGATCATCCAGACAGATTTACTGGATGGCTTCAGATCCTGAGTAAAGAGAGTCTGACTAGACGTTATTACTGGGAGGTGGAGTGGAGAGGAAAAGGAGTTGAAGTAGCAGTCACATACAAGAATATCCGAAGAGTAGGAAAATCAGACGTGTTTTTTTGGATTCAATCAAAAATCGTGGTCACTGAAGTGTTATATCAACAAATATGAATTTTGGCACAACAAAATCCAAACTGTCCTCTCAGGCCCTCGGTCCTCCAGAGTAGGAGTGTACCTGGATCACAGAGCAGGTATTCTGTCTTTCTACAGCGTCTCTGAAACCATGACTCTCCTCCACAGAGTCCAGACCACATTCACTCAGCCGCTCTATGCTGGACTTGATTTTTTGGATCATGAAGATACTGCAGAGTTCATTACACTGAAATAGACAGAAGCCACTGATGGACAATTGGTTAAAATGTGTGTTTTATTTTCCACTTTTTTTTGTCTACATCATTGTTGAGATGGGAGTTGCTGAGAGCTCACAGTTGTGCTGTTTTTACTTTGCACGGAGATCACCTGTCAGTCACACTGAATAGCTGTTCCTTTGACCTTTTGTTATCCGTTTTCTATATTTTCCTAACATTACGTTTATATGCCATTTAAATGTTGTTCTTGTACTAATTAAATGTTAAATATATCAAAAAGAAGTCAAAGTGGCACCAAAAAGTTATTTCCTGTTTTCTTTTAATAAAGCGCACACCCTTATCCCTAATGACCATTTTGTGCCACGCCCCAAAAACTGCTATAAAAACATTATATATTCATATTTTTTTCCACTTTAAATTAGCCAATCTTTTAAAACTACTTCTCCCTGAAATATTTATATAAAGTTTTAAATATATTTTAATTATTTATTTATTTTTAATTGTAGTTTAATTACATGAGCGCCCTGTTTTTTTAGCCCCAAAAAACAAAAAAACTAAATATTTTCAAAAAAAACCATTTGAAGTAATATTTGATTGTTATTATAATTAGGCCTTCAGATGGACCAAAGATTGGCACCAACATTCATTTTGACCTGCCATTATTTTTTTTTGCAGGAGCACATTAAAAAATGCATGCCTAAGGACAATTCCCCAAAAAGTGCAATAAAAATATTAAATATTAATTTTTTTTTCACTTTAAATTGGTCAGTCTTTTAAAACTACTTCTCCCTGAAATATTCATATAAAGTTTTAATTATATTTTCGTTGTTTTAACCCTTTAAATCCCAGTTGTATTACATGAGCGCCCTGTTTTTCAGCCCCAAAAAACAGAAAAACTAAATATTAAAAAAAAAAAAACATTTGAAGTAAAATTTTATTGTTATTATAATTAGGCCTTTAGATGGACAAAAGATTGACACCAACATTCATTTCGATCCATTTTTAATTTTTTTTGCAGAAGCCAAAAATGGTCTCCAGGTGGCGCTGCTGCTCCAGCTCCCCGGGGAGGAGTGCCTCTGCCGCGGGTGTGTCTCGCGCAGTGCCGGGGCATATGGTTCGGTTTCCGTGTCTGCAGCACACACTTCCGCTACCACGTGAAAACAAATACGTCATTTCCTGTTGATTTAAAAAAAAAAAGCGCCATCAAACGATCCTAAGGGAAGGAAATGGTCCAGCCCGGTCAGCGGGCCAAGCTGCCGCTGCATGCGGGGAATGAGTGTGCCTTTTCCCGCGAGTGTGTCTCGAGCAGGCCGCTGGAAAGGGGTATTTCCGAGCAGGTGTCAAATGTGAAACAAGGGCGCCACCTGGTGGACAAATTTAAAAATTACAACTCTAAGGCCTCTAGTACAAAACGAAACCTAAGCTGGATTCATGACGATCCCTTTGACCGTAATTTTTTAGCCGTGAAAAATAGCGTTTATAATGGAAGTCAACGGGCACAAAATGACCACTAGGGGTATGGGTGTGGGGATTTTTGCTGCTCAGCCATTTTAGGCTGATTTAAGAAATTAACACTGAAATATTAAATCGGACAGAAAAAAAACTATCCTTTAACAAGTTTGGTTATATTCCACTGAACACAGTGGAAATGGCAGCCATTTAACACATGTAAGTGGCAACAAATGGCCCCAAGAAGGCAGGAAGGTTCAGTAAATTCAGAAGGTCATATTCATAATAAAAAATAACCTCAGTTTGTAAATGTCAAAACAATAAAAGTATTGTTTTGGGAGAATAAACTCACAGATCAAATGTTAGATACTGAAACATTATTTCAGTCCTTCCAAGATAAAGAGTTATAATAAAAATTTGCCAGTTATCTGTCCTGAGTCTGACCGCTCTTACATCTGTGTTCTTCATTAACGTCTTGTCTTCAGGCTTATAATTTGGCCGGTTTCTCTTAAATATTTGTGAACTAAAGACAGCTTCAACCCTCTGTGTGTTGACCGCACTGCATTTTCTTGTTAGTAATAGCAACACCATTGTAACGACAGAAATACTAATTAGTTAGATTACTAGTTACTGAAAAACATTTATCGCCATTATTCCCATTTGTGTGAATTTACAAAACATTTTGTAAAGATTGCTGGTATTTTTGTGCCCTTAAAAAGTGGAAATAATGATGAGAGCTGAATGAATGATAGTGACACGCAGATCTCGTTTTCACTCGTCTGTATTGAGTGTTACAAAAACAACACAACCCAAACCATATTCTCTCTGCATGGATACACTCAGTCTCAGGACCACAGTTTCCAAACTAAGTTGCCCTGTTTTAACTTATGAGAGTATTTAGACGCTGCACAACTTGAACTGTAACATAAGGTAAATACATCTTTTTAACTCACATATGTTAGCTGACACATTCTCTGACTTTCAACAGTAATGAAATAATACTTTATGCGCTGTATATGTCTTTCAGTAGTTAACTTAAATACAGATAGTGGCAGAAAAACTCATTCAATAAGGCGGGACACCAGTGAAAGCTAGCTTAAACAGCAACGGAGTTCACCTGAAACTTCTCAGCAAAAACTGTCCACAAGTCACCTCTTTCCTTACAATAAACAATGATGGTGGGCTAATAGTCAACTGTAATACACAGAGTTCTGTGCGTGCAGTTACCTTAAACAGGGGAAACGAGGAGAGATGAATGATGATACTGACACAAAGCGCTGGCTTTCACTCGTCTGTACAGAGTGAAGGACAAGAGGCGCGAATCCCTCTAGTGGAGCCCTGAGGAATTACCAATGGATCGATGCACAATCAATCGAGGACATTGTTCCTTCTCGCAAATTGAAAGATATTTCACGCACTGTTATTTATAGAAGGCTTCACACTGTTCCTGCTAACCATAAATATTGTTCCTAAAGTTTTATCCAACTGTAGACAGATTTCTAAACTCCCTTTTACTTAAGTCCTGTTGAAACTTGTATTAGAAAAAATATTACAAATTATTTAAAGTTATAAAGCACAGCACAGAACTGAAATGGCACAGTAGTTAACTTTACAGTTAGGCTGGGGTACAAATTTCCTCATAAAAACCCTGCTCTTATGTGGAATGACTCAGGGGTCCATTCTTGGCCCAGTATTTTTTCCCTCAATTTATGGGTTCATAAAAACCTTTATAAAAGTGACTAAATGCTAGGTATAATAGGTATTTTTGTCTGCTTTGGATTTTACTTCTACATTTCACCTTTAAAAACCGTTTATCTTGTCTTGTTTGGTATCATTCTTTTCAGCACACCTTAACATGTCAAAATTTGCAGCTATTTTTTCATTTTGAAATACTATATTAAAACAATTGATCTCAAATCAGACAAAAAACATAAAACTCGAGTATAAAAAAGTAGAATTTTTTTCCACTAATAGAAAGCCAAGGTTTTTTCTTTCTGGGTTTTTTTTTGTCACAAACAGAGAATACTTTCAAGTGCTTCCCTTCCCGCTGTAAACACAACGTTAGTATTCAGGAAAAAAAACATTGCGCATATTTTTAATCATAACTCTGGTTTTATGTGGCCTATCAACACAATTTAAAAACTGGTAGTTTGAAGTCCACACTTTTAACACAGAAATGGAGAAACCTCTTCCGTCCGCCGATCCAGGAACTTGAATTCTTTGAATTTCAGGATACTTTTTCTTAATAAATGGTAAGCATTATACATATTGTCCTTACAGAGGTGGTTTCTCTTCTCGCAAGTGAAGTAGATTTTTTGAAGGCGTTTGTTTTTTTCGAGGTCGCGGATGACGTCAGGAGAAGGTGATTGGTCACTTGCAATGTTGAACCTGGAACAACATTATTTATGATGACGAGGGAACAACACCAACACAAGGATATCAGATCGTCTGGACACTCAGGGTTGTCTTGGGTAGCATCTTGTTGCTATGTCATCTTACAGTAACTTGGTCAGTAGTTTACCATGACTACTTTATTCTTCCTCAGCCAATCAGCAGCACTTGTGCAATTGTAACCTGTTGTGTATATAAACCTTCATTAACTGGTTTGAGAAATCCTTTAAACCAGTGACAGGAAAGTTGGATCACAGTGGTAATTATTAAAGGACATTGATGTTTGATGTCTCATTTAATTTGTCATCTGTCATTGAAATTATCAGAGGAGGCCTGAAAGGCTCACACTAGCTGTACAACCACTCACAGCAGCCCATTCATTCATTTTCATTACTGGATACCATGACACTGGATTGCCCAATCAAATCTCTTAACTTGACCAGCCCATCCCCAGCTTGTAGGAAAAGTTCAGTGTGGAAGAAGTGGTGAAAAGATTGAGCTGAAAAGCTGAGCGAAAACAATAAACAGAAACTACAACTATTAGCCAGACCTTACAGTCACACAGCAAATCAAGGATTAAGGTCAAATGATTGGCTGCTTTCACCATGAGCCACTGCTAATTTTTAAAGTGTAGCATTTAATTATTGTCAAATGCTTTTAAAAAGAACAATCACTGATTGTTGTTTTAAAACTGATAACTTAAGCATGTTGATTGACTCATCTTCCTTTCCGCCTGCCTGGAGGCTCCCTTAACACCTCTCTCTGCCTCCTAACAAACCTTCCCCTTCTCATCTCGCTTCATCTTTGGCCTACAGTAGCACAGTTTCCACCAACACCTTGCTGGCCAACAGAAACTCGTACCTTAAATGAAATAAATGATATGGAGCACTCCAATCATGCTTTCAAAACGACAGCAACTGTTAAAGAAAGAGGTGATAAACATGCCCCTGCGCCTGGTTCTTGTTGAAATGAGTTACTAACATGATTTCCCCTTCATGTATGGTGATAGACTGGCCAAAATATTAGGAATGCTCTGGAATTTCTGATGAAGCCAACAGTAAGTGTTGCTTTAAATCGGGGGTATTCAACAAAAATGAAAAGACTTCTTACTTCTTAATGCAAAGGTTCAGATGATCATTATTCTAAATATTTAATTACTTTAAATGATTTTATTTTATTTATTTTATTTACTTGTAATATATATTGTATTATACATATTATATTTTAAATATAGAGATAAGAAAAATCATTAGAAAAAGTTGTTATTATTGGTATTATTAGTATTATTGCATATTAATGATGAAGGAACTGACCTCACAGGTCACAGAATCAACTTTTTGGTAACAAGTTAATGTGGTAGTTCAACAGTTTAACCAGCAGAGGGAGCCAGATAAGCTGTTTTGAATTCAACACTAACAGGCAGAGGGGGAGGAGGAGGGACTGTTGCCGTAGTAACTGAATCTACAAAAGTCAGTAAGTGTTTGTCTTAATTAAATCACACTTAGCTGTTAGTGTTCATCTTCAGGCACTGAATTCACTTACAAGAAACAGTCCAACAGATTCACACAAGGGGAACATGTTCGCTGTTTTTTCTGCAGCTGTGAGGACTGTTAGCCTGGACATAACAAGCTGTGTGGCTGCCCCACTGTTCAAACTTCAGGTTCCGAGTACCAGTTTTAGTTTTAGAGCTCAGCAGACCCAGTAGCTCATCACCACTGCTCCTCCATAACAACAGTGGTGAGGCTGAAGGGGACTGGAAAATAATGTACATGGAAAAGAATCGCTGTAAATAACACTATATAATGTTTGATGATAATACAGTCTGAAGGTTAAATAAACATGTTTACTGCCTGGTATAACACTTGGTTTCGTCTCTGGGGATAGAATTGTGTCCACTTTGACTTGTGGTAATTAAAGTGGAATTTTTCACTTGGTTGATTTGTTGAACTTTCTTAAATCTCTTCTTTAAACACAGTGTCATCTGATTGTATTTACTGACCATTTTAGAGATTTACAATCAATAACTGGGAAACAGGAAGCATTTCACACTCTGCTACCGATGAGTCTCATGGTGCTTTCACCACAAGTTTTTTAATAAAAATAATAAAAATCTACAAAAACACACGAACATAATTTATTAGTACAGTAAAATCCTAAAAATTCAGTTAAATTTCTAAAAAACAAGAAGTGTTCATCCAGGAACCTTTAAATGGTCTTCAGATCCCCAGGCCTGCATAAAGCACCATGACGCAACTGCTGTTGTGTTCATTTGCTTATTAAAAAATTGAATTAAATTGATTAATGATTATTAAATAAACAATTATTATGCGGTCAGCACGGTGGCACGGTGGTTAGCACTGTTGCTGCACAGCAAAAAAGTCCTGAGTTCAATTCCACCATCAGGCCGGGTGCTTTCTGTGTGGAGTTTGCATGTTCTCCCCGTGTTTGTGCAGGTTCTCCCCGGATACTCCGGCTTCCTCCCACCGTCCAAAAACATGCAATAGGGGGGATAGGTTAATTGGTCAATCTAAATTGCCCATAGGTGTGAATCTGTGAGTGAATGTTTGTCTGTGTCTCTATGTGTTAGCCTGTCTCTTGCCCTATGACAGCTGGGATAGGCTCCAGTGCCCACTGCGACCCTGGAAAGGAGAAGCGGATGGATGGATAATTATTATGCTCTTCTCACATAATGTCTCAAACTGGTTACATTCATAAAATACTTGGCAGGTATTTTGTCTTTCTACAGCTGAACCATGACTCTTCAGAGTCCAGACCATATGCACTCAGCTGCTCTGTGCTGGACTTTATCTTTTTATCAATCATGGAGACCCTGCTGACTTCATTAGTTTGTTAGTTGTTGATAGAAATTCCACAATATGTGGTTTATATTGTCTGGTGTGATTCTCTTTTCCCTCTTTGTAACAGGGCAGCCCTTAGCGGCTGGAAACACAGTGAGACAGACCAAGGCAAGTGTAGTGGAACAAAGTATTTATTTGCTATATGGCTCTCCTTAAAACAATTAACTTGTCGAGCTTCTTCACAGCACAAAAATCCATCCTCTAATGACAACTGGCAGCCTTAAATATGTTCAGCTGTCACAGACTTAACCATTATTCCACTCTCAGGTAAATTCTTAAATCCCAACCTTCCACCACAGTATACAATATATCAATAAGAATAAATAAATACATAAATACATCTTCACATTTACATATTAATAAATATTTCACACTTTAATGTTACACCAAACCCAATATTATAAAAACCCAGAAACCCAAGCACAAAAAGATTCACCACACTCTCTTTACCAATGGTCTCTCCCGGAACCTTTAAATGGTGTCTGGACCCCCGGGGAAACATTTGCCCAAACACCTTGAAGAGGACACAGGCAAGAAAGGTGAGTAATCATTAACTTACAAACACTTATTTGCACCACTTTTATCCCTAGATTTCACACACACATTTGCATTAGTTTCCCTTATTGGTAAACCTTAATCACAATCTCAATCACCATTCTTCTCTCCTGACAGACAACCACCACATTCCTTGATGAGGAGCAGCTGTGCAGGATCTGAAACAAGGCCACCAACTGATTTTAAAATTCCCAATAAATAGTCAATAAATATTTAAACTTCTTGTGTGCAAATCCATGCTTAAAGTGCAATGCTCATAAAGTGCTTGATAAGGTGCTTTTAATAAAGTGAAAGGTGTGCTCTAAAGTGCTATACAGACAATACAATATAAATAAATGCAGTAAGGGAGTCCTCTTCCTTACACTCTTAATGAAAACTTCTTGACTTGTGGATTTATTTGTGGTTTTGTCTGTTTGTCTTTGCTAATGCAAAGAGAAAATTAGTGTTGAAATATATGTAGACCTGTAGAAATTTACTCGTTCGTGTAGAAAAACAGTCAAATGAAACATTCTGGACTTTTACCATTTAAAAAGGGGAAAAAACTTTATCCTGTAGATGTGAGAGCAGTCTGATGAAAACACACTTTTGTCTTTTAATTGTTTAAGCCTAAACAACAAAGGGAGAGAGAAAAATGATTAATAGATCGATAGTTGTGACCAGTTTATGAGCTGCTGATCTGCACATAAAATCATTTCATCATTTGATTGTTTTTCCATGTACCATCTATATTTACGGATGGATGTTAATAAGGTTTTATTGATGTTGGTTTGGTTTACAAAGGTGGAAAGTTAACATAGTACAAATACTTAAGTAGATTTTTCACATATGTTTACTTCACTTGAGTATTTATTTTTAGTTTTACTCCCTACATTATTAAACTGTGTATAAATATCTGTGCTTTCTACTCCTTACATTTCCAAAGCAGACTTGTTCCTTTAAGTTCATCTAGTGTTTATACTCAGGGATTAAAGTGGGCTGGAGTTATGGTTGTGGTACTTCAGAGTAGCTAGTGTGTTGTTGTGTCCGGGGAAAACAGGTTAGTTTGCATTCATGTGGTGAATTCACTATAAAACACTGTTGGACTGCTTATGGTTACATCAAGTGTGGCAGAAATGAATGTGCATTTAAGATAATGATGCTTAGATTATTTAACTGAATTGAAACTTTATTCTAGCTGTATACTGTCTAGTGTGAAGCCGCATAGTGTGAGTGTAGGGGATGGACATCAGATATGATAGCTGGTGAAACTGTGTACATGTTGTTAAGTTCAGTTGTGTAAATCCACAAAGAGCAGCAGGTCAGCTGATTGCAGCCTTTACACTAAGAAAACTTTATGAAGCTTACATCAGAAATTATTGTGGGCCATCATTTTTTCCCCACACTGAGCGCCATTACTAATTTTAGAGTTCCTCCACCACTTCAACCCCTGACTGCTCATTTTCCTGTTTAGAGGCAAAGTCACCCTCTACAAAGTAGGCAACAGGAAACAGTTATTGTTTTGAAATCTTTCAAATCAAAATAAGCACATTCATTAGAATTAGAATTTAGATTAGAATAATATTTGTATTCTTGTGCACTAATAATATTTTCTGATTATATTCTTATATTAATATAGCACAAGCTTTAGTTACCTTGTAACCTGTAAACTGTACTTTTTCACTTTTACTCAAAGAAGTTGTTTCAGTGCTTTTACTGGAGAATATTTTTTAAAAACACGGGTATCTGTACTTCTACTTAAGTAAAGAACGTCTGTACTTTTGCCCCCTCTGATGGTCTGTGTAACTCATTACTATCATCTTCACATCATGGGGTGTTTTTGGGGGGGAAACCAAGAATCCAGCTCTCTGTGAAAACAACAGGAAATGAGCAGATACACTGTCAGAGTGGGGTACAGATACTGGGTTTTATTTAGAGGCAGTGCCTGTGTGGTTATGACTGAATATGTACTGTTAACAGTAATTTTGGGGAAACTCCAGAACTGACACCCTGTTATGGAACCATAAGTCATAACAAGATGATGAGCTTTGGTACTGTAGTGAGGACAGTATGCACATGTTCAGATGCTGTGTAGGTGTTCAAGTCTCTGATTTTGATTTATCCAGAAAAAAGATTCTGCTGTTGGAAGATTATGTCAATTGTATTTGATTTTTTGCGGGCAAGCCCCTCCAAAGTCTCCCACTGCCCATCTTAATGTGACCAGAGGTACAAAACAACAGAGATGCTTCTGTGTGCACAGGTGCTCAAGTGTGAACTCAGAGCAACAATTAAAACAAACACACTCCAGATGAACCTGCTGTGATTCATGCAGATGAGTCAGGATGTTGTTTATGGTGTTTTTATTCTCCCTGTTTTTCCTTTGCAGCTCCCTTTATTATGTGTTAGCTGCTTAAGTGCTGGTGTCCTGGTTCTCTCTGCGATTCTCCTTTAGTTAAACAAGCACGTCTAATGTTTCTGCTATTGGTGATGTGTTTTAGCAGGACAGAAAAAAAAGGTCATTACTTCTGTTAAATCTGTTGGATTTTGTTCCTCATTTGCATATTTTCTGCTTGGCTGCAGAAGCTGAAAGCGAAACAGTCACTGTGTGCCTGCACTAATGTTTCCCTGTGATGCTTGCAGTGGTGTTTTTGTGGACTTTTATGGTTTTACAGCTTTACAGCCTATCAACACGACTGATTAGAGAGGGATTGTAGATGGTGAGGTATTTAGTGAAGACCTTACATGTTGTTTCAGTAACAATTAAATTCACCCTGATTATTTTCATCTTGTTTTTACTGCAGCTGTAACATTTGTAAAACGACACTGAGAGAGAGCCTGTTTCTGCATCTTTGTGCTGCTCTTACAGGAGTTAAATGTTCAGATGATGATTCCAGCTGTTCTTCAACCTGCAGAAACCATCATAAAGCTACTACATCTGGATTAGAACAAACCAGTGTTTTTAATATCAGTTTAGTCAAGTTTATTGTTTCTGCCCAGGGTTCAGGTACAGAAATGGTCGTCTCAGAGATGACAGTATCTCAAACTAGCAACGTCAAAACAGAACAATAAAATAAATACATGCACATCTATGCAAAACAAACAAATGAGCCAGTTACTGATCTGAAACATAGTTAACAATGTCCATGAAAAAAAAAATCAACAGCTCGCACACTACAAGTTTCCAACTTTACCAGTTGTTTTGCAAATGTTTCCAGCACTCGTGATCTTCGTCGGACAATAACACAAATCAACGCCATTGTAACATGACAAAAATGCATTGAAAAATTCAAAAAGGAAGAAAACTCCAGCGCTATCTTATTAAAAAAAATAGTTCCACATGTTTATTAAAGAGGAAAAAGAAAACTACTGTAATTTAATACAAACAACTGAAACATACAGGATAAAAGCCAGGTGAAAATCCAGGGAACAGACCTGAGAAACACAGATATGTGCACCAAAAACAGTATGCAGTACCATCATAGACAGCCATATAACAACTAGAAGTAGACATAGTAGAATACACAGAAAAAAAAAAGACATTGGTAAGGGAACACTAATAGAAATGATAAAGTAACAACTCTGATGACGTTTAATTAACTGTTTAATAACTGTGTCACCTGATGGTGACAGAAGATCTCCTGTTTGACTGATATACAACATTCACTAATGTTTTCTCTGGGCTACTCCATGAGACACGCTGGTTTTCTACTGAACATTACATGAGTCATATTGATATTTTCTATGAATTTGCATCTTCTGCACTGGTGTTAGATAGTACCTATTAGTTGTGTGTGTTTCTTTCCCTGTGATTATTATTATTACACACACACACACACACACACATGCAGTGTTGTAACCTTCTGTGACCATGAGAATAAAAGGCTGCAATAAAGGCTGTTTATTTATTTTATTTTAAGGTGGATAAGCTACCTGATTTCCCCACCAGTTTTTAATTTTTTTAAGGAGGTCTGGTTTGTCCGCCAGTTTTCAAGAAGGTTTAAGGATGGTTTCACCACCGAAAGGAGGTTTTTTTCTCCGCCACTGAGGACGTAAAGTGTTTGGTTTTGTATGTAAGGAGGATAGAGCTCTCACTGGTGACTCTGCTTTAAGGGAGATCATAGGCCTATTTTGTGTGTGAACAAGTGTGGGCCAGACGTGGTCTGTGTGCGGCTGAAAGTTGTCTTGTTAAGTGTAAATGCATTACTAGTCCCTAAGGACGCTAAGGACCCCAAAGCGCTTTACACATTTAGTCATCCACCCATTCACACACTGGTGATGGCTGGGGCGCACTGACAGAGGCGAGGCTGCTGGACACTGGCGCCACCGGGCCCTCTGACCACCACCAGTAGGCAACGGGTGAAGTGTCTTGTCCAAGGACTCAACAACCGAGACTGTCCAAGCTGGGGCTCGAACCGGCAACCTTCCGATTACAAGACAAACTCCCAACTCTTGAGCCATGATGGGGAATAAACTGAGTAAGTAGTAAGTATGCCTTGAAAGGGGATGGAAAACATTGCAAAGTATTCACCAGGCAGCACGTAATATGTAGATCATTGAAGGAAGAAAAGAAGTGAAATTGTGCGCAAAGCAGTGTAATGTGTCTGAAGTCACTGTGTGTGTGAACCACAGAGAGGTGTGAAAGTGTGTGGGTGAGAATAGTCTCCAACGGGGGAAGAGGTGATTCTGCAGGTCAGCTTCTACCCCAGTGGACAGAAAAGAAAGAAAATAGTTGTGCTGTTGATGAAAAAAAAGGAATTGATAAATGAAGAGCTCAGCCTAAGGCAACTTCAATCTCACTTTCTGTTTTAAAGAAAGGAGAGTTCAAAAACCAGAGAGAGAGATGTGTGTTGTTTTAGGCGTCTCTCTATTGTGAAAACAGGGTTAGCAGAGGCGAGGGTGCCGGGTTAGCCTCGCCACTGCCTCTGCGAGGCTAACCCGGCCTAGCAGAGGGTGTGACTTGCAGGTGAAAAGCAGACCAGGATCAAATTTCCACATGCAGCAGTTGGACGACAATTATAGGTTAACATCATTAGAAACACCCAGGCCGAGTCTTGGCTGAATTGTGTTTACAGGTTAACTCCTATGTGTTTCTCACCCCGAGAAAGCAAGCTCCACGGAAGCTAACCTCTGCCTGAAGACAAGGAGTGCAGTTCTAGAACAATGAGATGGATATCAAGAGCTCACAGCAGGTCAAGAGACAGCAGTATCCTGAGCAGAGAGGTCCAGCAGCGCTTTGGGCAAACGGCATCAGAGAGAAAGAAAACCCATCACCTGACTGGATGGACATGTGTTTCCAGCAAGCTACAACTTCACTGTGTGACATTTGCCACTTTTGGAGTGAAATGCCAAGATGAGACAGTGGAAAACACAGGCCAAAGCTGAAGAGAACTGACTGCCATTGGACTGCAGAGTGGGAGAGGAGAACAGAGTGGAAGAAGTAGGTGAGTGTACAGAGGAATGCTGTTGTTTAGTGTGGGAAATCAAAATTTGGGTTAGCAAACCTGTGAAAAAGGAAAATAACTGCTTTAAGTGGGAACATTTGAGGAGTCTGAAGCACTACAAAATGAAAAAGGTACACAAAAAAAAACACAAACGGAAAATGTATTAATCCTACTAACCCTACATACACATACAATGAAACTCATGAAGACCAGACAGCATCTTAAGCATGTGATTCTGTTTGTCATCTTATCCAAGTCACTTAGATGAGAAGTGATACATAGACTAGTGGACTAATATTATGGGAGGACAGATGATTGCATCAAAGCTGGGGGAAAACAGAATGCTGATGAGGGGTCTTGAAAGAGTGAGCTGGGCGAGCTAATAGGTTGTTGAGTTTCTGAGGTGTGTGAAGAAGTTTTAACATGGCACACATCTGATTACATGAGAAGAAACTTATTATGTGAAAAGACATCAGGGTTATGTTGTATGTTGTGTGTCGCAAGGTGTGTGGCTGATGGATGAATGCTTGAGATTAATCTGGCCGATGATTTGTCTTTTGTTACAAATTTGAACCTGCCAATTAGGTTTGGTATGATTTACCCTCCTGGGACGAAGAGCATATGTCATGGCTTAACAAGGCTTTTCTTTTCTCCTGTTTATTTTGTTACAACTTGCCTAATAATTCTGCACTCCCTGTATGTGCTGCGGCACAGTGGTTGGAAACACTGATTTAGAGTTCAAGGAGATGTTAGTGACATCAGAGCCGTACGTATTAGCAGGTACACGTCCCTCACTTGTCCTCAAAAGCAGATGCAACAGATGTTCCTGCCTTGGTTTGAAGACACCTGCATGCATACTTAGAAAATCCATCTGTACATGTCAGTAAGTGTCTCACATCATCATTACTAATGTGTCTGTCATCACTATAACTGCATGTGTACAATGTGGAAATTGATGTTATGCAACGATGATACAAAAACAATATCAGAACATAATTTGATTCAGCAAATCCTATTTATTAACAACATTAGTATGAATAAAACATTCTGTCATCTTTTAATAGCAAAACACATTAAAGCAGACGTGTGTCCAAACCTCCTCCACTAACACATCCGTTTCTATGGTGCTGTCATCAGCTCGAGGCACAGCTGCACCCTTACTAACTCCATCAGGCACATTTAAGTCACTACAATCTTTTCATAATCCCCCATCGTTCAAGAGTCAGGTATCTCTGAAGGTTTCCAGAGTACTTTTTCACACACATCCAAGTCATGTAGTTGCAGTACCTCGACCGCAGCATTGTCCAACTCATTCTGAGTCGCTTGTCTGATGGATCCTGTGTTCTGCTGTTTTAACCAGTCCAGCTGGTGCTGGAGGACCGAACACTGGTGATGGACTGCACTGTGCTGAGACAGATTTTGTGTTATAGGCTTCATGTTATGGACGCACAGTGTGAGCACTCAGGTCGCATCAGAGCATCGGGCCGTATAGTGTGAGACCTGCATCGTGACCTACAAACTTCTAACCCCTGTGATTCAGTCATACAGACTGATGACAGATTTCAAACATGCTGAATATGAAGAGTAGTATCATTTAAACTCACATGATTATCAGCCATAAGAACAAATTCAGATTTATATTGATGTAAGGTATATAAATGTAAGTACAGTTTGAATCAGTGCAATATTATTTTCACACATCAATGGACCACTGAACTTCTCAGCTTCTAAAATGTAAAGCCTCATTTAGAAACTACACAAGTACATATAATGGTCAGGGATCAACATGAACCTGTCTTCTCTGTTTGACTTTAATCAACTCTGCAGTGTCTCCAGGTCCATAAAGAAAAAGTCCAGCATAGAGCGGCTGAGTGAATGTGGTCTGGACTCTGTGGAGGAGAGTCATGGTTTCAGAGACTCTGTAGAAAGACAGAATACCTGCTCTGTGATCCAGGTACACTCCTACTCTGGAGGACCGAGGACCTGAGAGGTCAGTTTGGACTTTGTTGTGTCGAAATCTATAACTGTTTGTGTCACAATGTAATGCCCAAGATTTGTTATTGAATCCAAATCCACATTCATCGCTCCCCCCTGCTCTGCTGATATTCTTGTATGTGACTGCGAGACCAACTCCTCTCCCTCTCCACTCCACCTCCCAGTAACAACGTCCAGTCAGACTCTCTCTACTCAGGACCTGAAACCATCCAGTGAATCTGTCTGGATGATCAGAATAAGACTGTTGTTGCTTCATAGATGTTACTTTTCTGTTCCCCTCAGATAATAACAGACGTCTGTTTGCTGTGTTTGGATCCAGTGTGATTTCACGTGAACATTTTAAGAATCCAGCTCTGGTCTTTGGCTCTGGTGGTGACAGTAAAACATCCTCTTCAGTCACTGTCAGTGAGATGTTTGTCCATTCCTCTCTCAGAATGTCCTGTAGTTTATCTCTGGTCTCTGACACAGCTGCTGTCACATCCTCAAAGTAGCTCAGAGGACGAATATTGATGCTGGATGAGTGTGTAGACTCACTGAGTGCTGACAGTGAGGGGTAGTTGTGTAGAAACTGGTTGTGATCCTCTGTGTGTGAGAGCTGCTCCAGCTCGCCGTCTTTCCTCTTCAGCTCAGCGATCTCCTGCTCCAGCTTCTCCTGAAGCTCTTTGACTCGACTCACTTCAGTTTCCTGCTGGGATCTGACCTGCTGCTTCACATCAGAGCTTCTTTTCTGGAGGAGACGGATCAGCTCAGTGAACATCTTCTCACTGTCCTCCACTGCTTTATCAGCAGAGCCATTGATGGCCTCCACCTCCTGTTGAAGCAGCTTCACATCTTTCTCTCGCTCCTGGATTCTCTGCTGGATGTTTAGTCGTCTCACCTCGAGCTCCTTCTGCTTCTCAGTCCTTTCTGCTGCAGCTGGGACTGTTTCATGGCCTTTATGTTCATCCATTGTGCAGAGATAACAGATACTCTGCTGATCAGTACGACAGAAAATCTTCATCACCTCATCATGACGAGAGCAGATGTTCTCCTGGAGCTTCTTGGAGGGGGCCACCAGCTTGTGTTTCTTTAATGGAGCTGCATCATAGTGAGGTTGGAGGTGTTTCTCACAGTAAGAGGCTGGACAAGATAAACAGGACTTGATGGCTTTCAGCTTCCTCCCAGTGCAGACATCACAGGCCACATCTTCAGGTCCAGCATAGCAGTGATCAGCTGGAGCAGCTTGGAGTCCAGTCTTCTTCAGCTGCTCCACTAAAGCTGCTAACATGGTGTTTTTCTCCAGGACAGGCCTCGGTATGAAAGTCTTCCTGCACTGAGGGCAGCTGTGGATTCCCTTCCTGTCCTCTTCATCAAAGTGGGATTTAATACAGTTCCTGCAGTAGCTGTGTCCACAGGTTGTTGCTACCGGATCCTTCAGTAGATCCAAACAGATGGAACAAGAGAAGGTTTCTCGGTCCAGCTGAAGTCCTTTCTGTGCCATTTCTCCTCTCAGTGTCAGTGACTGTGTGAGTTTCACTTCCTTATAACTGAAACTAGTCTGAGCTCTGATCTCAACAACATGTTTCTGCAGTGAATGGAGCCTGTCAGCTCTTACATGTCACCACATGTTGGTTACACCCATCTTCAAAGTGCAGATCTGAGGGGGAGGGAACGAGGAAACACGTGGACAGAGAGGAGGTGCTGTGTTTAAGAGCAGGAAGAAGAGGGAGGTTATCAGGCTGTGCTTCACTCCAGGAAGAGGAGCAGTTAGAGAGTGAAACTGTGTGTTTAACCCTTTTTATTTACTGCTTCTTCTATATAAATAATTTTTAAAAATCCAGCTTTGATGACCACTGGACAGAAACGTCTCAGGTAACAATAACCGTCAGAACAGCAGAGGCTGCTGACCAAATCAAAGCATATGTGGAGAGCAGGGTTAGGTTAGCAGACATATGCTGGTTGCTTTTATTTATTTATTTATTGCTTTTATAGGCAGTAATCAATGTTGCTGTAACAGGATGAGAACTAGATAAATGCCACTGCATTGCTTTGAACAGTCAGCAGAGTCTGCACATATAATTACAGATATTCCTGCAAAAAGTTAATTACTCAAAAGAATCTTGCATTTTAGTTTTGCATTTATAACAGCTGCTGGAACAGAAATAACCATGTTCTTTACATTAAAATAGCAACAAACCTTTCTGGAACAACTTTCAAGGTTCATGGCGAAGACAAAGATCTAATGACATGAAGACTCCAGTGAAACTTAAAGTATTAGGAACCAGTTTTAATGCGTGACCAACACATTTCCCCTTGTGGCCTTCACCAGGGTCATTGCTAAATACCCTTGTGATTGTGAAAAGACTACTGGTCAAGTCAAAAAGGAGTGTATGGTA
Organism: Copadichromis virginalis; assembly: GCF_057382275.1. Classification (NCBI taxonomy): domain Eukaryota; kingdom Metazoa; phylum Chordata; class Actinopteri; order Cichliformes; family Cichlidae; genus Copadichromis; species Copadichromis virginalis. The sequence goes on along the minus strand of NC_140620.1, from coordinate 26,677,102 downwards.
AAATGACCAATGACCATGTGACAAGATCAAGCAAGCATTTTTCTGATGTGTTCACCGCTCAATGGTTTGTTGTCATATTGAACAAAATATTAGGTTCTCTTTGTATATTACACTCAGGCATCAGGAAAGAGTGGTAACTAGTTCATAGTTTTTAGCTAATGACATGTCAATCACAAGACATTGCTCAGAAAACGTGCAGATTCTCAGCTAGATCCACCTTCCACTCTTTACTTACAGTTTCACAACAGCAAACAAACACACAAATAAGTTGAAGTAATTGTTTCCTGTATGACTTCACTGGTCTCGCATCAGTAAGGACTTTTGCTCCTTGTTGCTTGAGTTCATTGAGGTGGTGAGCATACATTTATCCCCAGACATGTCCATGTACACAAACATTAAACAACTTCTTTCTGACTTGTTTCACACTTTTGCACCACTTCAGAGGAATCCCCTTAACCTCAGATCACTGTTTTCTTAAGGTATGACTTACCTTCACAGCTGTGTGGATTACGCATCATGTCACAGAAGGTCCACAAGCATAGATGCACGTGTGTGTTCATGTCTGTAAGCTATTATTGTTTCATCTCACTGAAAGCACAAATGCCATCCTCTCTCTCTCTATTTTTATATGAGGATGGGGTGGACAAAATAACAGGAACACCTCACAACAGTGATGGCGCTGAGTTGCAAAGCTGCCTGAGCTGCATTAGAGACTGCGCTGGTGTTATTCACCTATAACGTGCTACAGTTCGTGCTTCCCTGTGTGTGTCGCTTACAAGAAGGTCAACAAACACACCGCAGTGCTGCAGGCAGAACATACATAATCAATCAGCCCTCAGTGCAAGCTACAAACATAAAATATGGGTTACACACACACACACACACACACACACACACACACTCTCTTTTAATAGGCAGCTATAGATATCAGAGCAGGCGTGTGTGTGTGGGCCGGGTCCTCAGAAGGTCGGGTAGGCCGGAAGTAAACGGCCGTGAAATTGGACGGTCTAGCCTTCTGATTAGCGTCACCGCTGTCTCGGTGGAGTTTAATAAACTCAGCCGTCTGCTCCTTGCTATCTAAAGTATAACAGGACACTGGCGTAAATTCTCAACTGTCTCATACTTCTGTTTAATTAGTTTTCTGTTTGACGTTTAGTCAGCTGTGTAAAAACCAAGGAGGAACCCACCCGGGGGATTAATAAAGTTTTATTTTATCTAATCTAATCTAATAACTTTAATCTCAGCCAAACCGATTTACTCACGAACAAACAAAACACTGAAAACAGCCCAACAATAACATTTTTAGGTTGTCTAAGTGACTTATATATTACGTTTAACCCGAGTAGTCTACGGTGATCTGAAAATGATGAATTGTGCCGTTCTCGGCGGCATCACTGACCATCGAGCTCCCGGCTAGCTATCGAGCTGGTGGGTAGCAGACGTCTCCGAAAACGTCGAAGCACTTTTGCAAATATGCGATATCTTGATAAACCGAGCAGATATTTGATGTTTACACAACTACTTTCTCGCCTGAAAATATGCTAAAAGTTTATTTTGTGACTCAGAAAGATTAGTAAGAGTAATTTTAAAACTTAGTATCGGCCATTGTTGGAAACTGGAGTTTGGCTGGGCCGCGCTATGAATTCTGGGATATTGGTAGGCCATGAAGGACACACCCGACCCATCCTTCAAATTCGGGGAAAAGGAGGACGCATTTGTCGGCTGCATTCGGAGGAGTCTACGAATTTGGACAGCCTTCGGCGCGTCGCTGTGACGTAATCGGTCTACAAATGCGGCCTCAGGAGGATGCAGCCCATGAATTTGGACACGACCACTGGCTGTGTCCCAATTCAGGGTCTGCAGCCTTAAAGGCCGCATTTTAAGGCCGATTACGTCACAGCGACGCGACGAAGGCTGTCCCAATTCAAAGGCTGCTTGAAATGCGGCCCTCAAATACGTCCTTCATTTCCCTGAATTTTAAGGATGTGGCGATGTAGACTTCATGGCCCAACATATCCCAGAATGCATAGCGTGGTGGTGGGTGTGGATAATTTTGCCGAAAAAAAAACGGCGGAAGAGGGGCGGTCGAAGAGTAAACTGTTAAAAGTAAGTACTGAATATTATGTCACTTATTTATGTGCAAATGTTTAATAACGAAGAACATTAAAACATTCCTGTTGGCAAAGTTATGTGACATTAGCGATGTTAGTACTAACTTGATTTTAAAGCCTTTACTTTAAAATATACACCGTTCAATAGTTGACCTTAATCTTACAGAGACTGTGATGATTTCATGGATATTTAAAGTAAGCACTGAGAGAAATTTAGTAATGCCAACATATTGAAAGAACAATATTTGTCTCTTATATATAATACATTTATATATACAGTGTCAAAGGAACCTGTCTTTGAGTGAAGATTTAAGGCGACAGGAAATATAAATAATATAAATAAATGCAGCTTGAATCTTTACTGAAGCTCAGTATTTGAAACAGAGTCATTCACTGCTGTAATAACTAATAATGATTGAAATTATAACTTTAATATTGGCCATATTATATTTACAATACCAAAGTGAGATTACTTTAGTCTCATGAACAACATCAGCTAATTGTTATTTACTAGCTAATCTTAAAATGACTGTTCAGTACAGAAATGAAGCCCAACTATCATAATTTCACAGTCTCGGGGTCTCAACCTCAGATACTTATCAAATCAAAGCTCATGTAGAAACAAACAAACAAATGAACAAAATATGTTTTCCTTCATTTCTGTCAAACAAAGCTGTATGAAACGTTTCCAGCTGTTAGTGTCATGGTTGCTAGGCAACCTGGGCAACAGGGCAGAGGCTAGACCGTCCCATTTCACAAGCCTCGCACTTCCGGCCTTAGCGGTTGATAGGTTCGTAGCATAAACCTATTCGCTGGAACGTTGAAGAAAATATAATTACACCGCAGAGCAAGACACGAAGTAGACAAGTTCTTCATGTTACTCGTGCACGGGAGAGAACTGGACAAACGCCGTTCCTTCGCTTGGCCCCAGTTGCTCTCGTCCGTTCTCCCGTACCACTGTCCTTTTATTGAGGTTACATGAATATGCATAGGTTCATTAACATATGACGTCTACATACACACAAAGAGTACCGTGTGTGTGTGTGTGTGTGTGTGTGTGTGTGTGTGTGTGTGTGTGTGTGTGTGTGTGTGTGTGTCAAGATGTGACCCTGTGAAGGCTCCGGTGCTAGCTGGTGCCAGGCGTCTAGGTCCATCTAACAAAAGGCTCTTATACCTAAACAGATATACGTGTGCTTGCTATACCATAAATCAACAAGAAAAGATAAACTCTCCTAGGGAGTATGTGATTTATACCAGAACACACTCTGTACAGAGGAGTGACCGCACCCCCCTTTCCAGCTACACAGAGTTCTTACAGACCTCTTTAGGATGAGACATTCTTTCAATCTACAATTGATTATACACTTCTAAGCATATATGAGTAAATGTTTCTAAGCATAAATGACAATCAACAATACAAAACCTAACATTTCCCCCCTTTTTGACCTTTATGCTAGAAAAGTTCCCAGTTATGAATACCTCATGTCTGACAGCTTTAAGGCAAACATTGTTATATTCAGCATATGTCAAATCACCCTAAATTACCGAAAAAATACACAGTAACAAATGTATTAGCAGTTATCCCATTACTCATTGATCTCATCTTATGGCAAACTGCATCCTACAAGCGAACAAAGAAATTGTTAATTTAATAGTGAAAATAAGAAAGTAACATTTTCAAAAACATCTCAGCTTGGTGGTGTTTTCTCCAGGTGTGCAAATCACATGTCTCTCTGCAGAATGGTTTGAGTTCTGCAGGGCGTCATGAATGTCTCTTCCAGTTGTTTCATTGTCCATAGGACCAGAGTCCAAATGTATGTAGAATAAACATTCAAACATACCAGTTGGTTTTGTTGTTTGTCAACATGGGTCTCAGCTATTTCCAAAGCTGCAGACCTCTCAGCACTCTAGTTTTATGTTCCAACGCTGCTGAAGGTTTAAGGCAGAGCACGTCGTACACCTTAGTTGTCTTCCTCAGCGTCAATATTGAATCTTTCATTTTATTTAAAATCTCCTGGAAGCTCAGGAGCACAGCTCTCTGTGTCATGTCTGCTGTGCTGAAGATGATCTTTGATCCTCCTGAAGTCTCTCTCCTGGCCTCAGCTCCCATCTTGTGGACGATCCTCTCAGGCACTCCTTCTCGTCATGCATAGTCCTGATTTTGGGCCTGCTGGATCTGTCTCAAAACACTCAGCTTCTCTGCTTCTCTGCCTTCCTCCTGGTTCAGCTGATTTCATGATGGGCCCCAACCAGCTTGACCTTTGACCTCAACCACTGCCTGGGCTGTCAGCTATGCCTGGAATGTTTCTCCTCACTGCTGCACCTGTATTTCAGAAAGGCTTCTATTTGGAGAGCATGTCAACAATCATCAAACCACATTCTTTAGTTCAGTGAACTTCACTTATAGACCATCAAAGCCTCATCTGAACATGGATGCACCACTTGCATAGATTTAATACTTGTAAATAAACAGCTAATCACACAAATCACTGCAACAATAATAGTAAACATTGTTTAATATTAATTCTGGACCCCACCTCTTGACGCATGGACAACCATGCGTCAACTCACCAAACCTGGATCCTTGTCTTAAAAACTGGCTCCACCAGGAGCCTGCATACACAAGACCTGGAAATAAAACCAAACTTCACACTTATAAACAATTATATCAAAAGAGTAATAAGCATTCAGCACGGGCAAGACAAGTGTCATGTGCAAGTTTTCTCAAATCATTAAATCACTATCATTACCATAATTCGCCTAAAACATGGATCATCCCATGTGCTCAGTTAACATTAATGTAATCGGTGACTTCTCTTAAGCAAAGTCACTCCACTCACATATTATCATTATGGGCTCAAAGTGGCCAGCAAAGAGCCCATATTCAACTTTTCCATAAATACCGTAATCTCTTATTTGTTTTACTCATGTCACTTGTCCGTTTCAGCTGAATCCTCCACAGCATTCTCAAAGAAACAAACATTAGCAATACACATTGACTGTGGTCAGACGGAGGTCAGACACAGGTCAACAGGTTCCAGAGGTGCCATAAAAACACCATAAAATCAACCATCCATTGCTGTGGAAAATATGTTATTCATATCATAAAAGTAACGTCACATTTTCCCAAAAACACAATGTAACAGCATCACCACTCATAACCTGTAAACACAGTTTTCCTCACACATAAACCCAAAAATCCTGTAGTAGGAAAAACATCAACCAGTTGTCCTGGTATAAATCATGTGATCAAACCACATGAAGAACTGTAATGCTGTAGAAAAGAAAATGCAAATGTTAGCGCTGCGCAGATGTATACAATTTCTCAGTTTCTTTTACCAGTCAGTCAGTTTGTTCTTTATTTCCATTCATTCATTCATTCTTTGCTGATAGTGGAACCTGTCGTCGCATTTAGTTTCCACTTCCAGCAAAATGACGTCATCTCAAAAAGAAAAAGAACTTTTAGATGGGATTACCTCGCTGAATCCTTTTTTAGGCTGGGACATTCATTTAATAATTGTCCCAGATAAGTGGCTTTCTCCAGAACCCATTTTAATGTGGAGAAAATGCACTTGTGACGGCGTTCTTGACAGGTCGTATAGCACTTTCAATTCCCCACGTGCAGATCTGCTTAAAGAAAAGAAATAAACAACAAAATCAGTGCCTGTTCAAAAGATAAAAATGAAAAATAACAGAGATTATCAAACAAAACTTTCAGTGCACTGTGAAAGTATCAAAATAAAAAGGCCTTGTTAAGTCATGACACAAACTCCTCATCAACTTCACAACAGGAGAAGAATCATCAGCTAGATTCACTCCAAACCAACCATCAGCTGCACAACACACAACAGTCTAACCCTAATGTCATATTAGCTATGAGTTTAATCACCAGGTCTGTGCTCTTCACTCATTTAGGCCACAGATCTATTGTATTCAATTTTCCTTTTTTCCTTCATCATAAAACATGTGACATGCTGTCATGCACCTCATAAAAAAGTTTGTTCTGACGTATTCAAAGTTGTGTATCTAGATACAGAATTCACTCGCACATCAAAGCAGGAAACTCAACACAAACAACTCCAACACATCTCATTCACTCGTGCTAAAATTCAATCACCTTTCATTAATCTAAAACCGATCAACTAATTTGCATATCAGCTATTAACCCACTAAGTTGACAGGACAACAGGAAAGCATGTTCAAAATAGTATCACAAAAGACAATTTCCCTCATACAGTAAATTACTTGCTGCATCAATCAAGCAGGAAGCTTCTCCCAATTTACCATTTTAACACTAAATTTATTGTCTGATCACTGATTGGTCAAACCAGGATCCTTTTTTCCCACAAAAGTTAAATTGTTGTCCTGCAACCTAGAGAGTCAGTTTTTTTTCTTTAGGATAAATTCAGTATTTGATAACAAGCTAATTTTCATTGCATGGGTGTTTGTGTTATTAGGCAGGTCTAATGCATGTCTGTGGAGCTGCATATCCAGCAGAGCATGTTCTTAAAGCTGCCTTTCCTACACACTTCTCTGCTATTATTTGATCATTTCTTAACTAATGTGCTATGAGTCTTCATGAGTCATTTTGTGTTTGGAATTGTTAGTAAAGTTAATTCATGTTCTGCTTGTTTGTGTGATTCTGTATGTTTCTATTTGTTTCAGACTCCTTCACAATTTTCCAACTTAAGCAGTCAGTTTTCTTTTCCCCAGGTTTGCTAACCCAAATTTTGATTTCCCACATTTAATAACAGCATTCCCCTGTGTTTCCACTTACTCTCACTCTGTTGTCATCTCACTCTGTTGTCCTCTCCCACTTGCAACAGTCCCCAGCCGGCAGTTCTCCTTCAGCTTTGTCCTGTGTTCCACTGTCTCTTCTTGCCATTTTACTCCACAGGTGGCAAATGTCAAACTCCAACAGTCTCCTCAGTTGTCCTCAAAAGTTTTCTTCACATGCATAGTGAAGTTGCAGCTTGTTGGAAACACAGTGCCATTCATCCGATCAGTCAGGATGATGGGTTTGCTCTTCTCTGATGCTGTTTGTCCACATTGCTGCTGCTTTGCTGGGACTCTTTGCTCAGGACTTGCTGCTGTCTCTTTATCTGCCATGTTATTGCTTTGGAGCCGAATTCTTCAGGGAGGAGTGAGCTTGCTTGTGAGGTTGAGAGACACATACACATTGCGCTGTAAATAAGTCAGCCAGAACTTGGCCTGCATGTTTCCAATGATGTTTAACTATAAATTTCTTCAGTCCGACCGCTGCATGTGGAAAATTGATACAGGTCTGCTTTTCACCTGAAAGTGACAACTAAGACATGTTCATTATCATCACTGCTTAATCAACACACATCTCTCTCTCTCTCTGTCTCTGTGTTTGTGTAAACAATCCTTTCTTAAAGCAGAAAATGACATTGTAGTGGTTTTTCGGCTGATCAACACAAAACCTTTTTCCTATGATTATTATTTTTTTTCCTCTACAATGTAATTTGTCTCTTTTTCACTCTTTTTTTTTCTTCACAATAGCTGGTGGTCTGCAAAATCACTGCTCTCACTCACAATCAGAGGCAATTACTTTTGCACAGTGCACAAAAACACTGTGATGTCAGACACATTCACACTCACTTTTTCATCTGCATAAATAAACCATATGGCTGGAGATATGTGCCATGGTGATCCATAGGCATGATCACCAGTTTATTTAATTATTTTTAATCCAACAAAACAAATAAACAAAAACATGATGCTGATGCTACACACACACGAGTCAAGGTGCAGAAAAACTGCTCATGGAAACGCTGCACACTCTCTGTTTCCCCTCTCTTTGAGCAGCTCTCAGACAGCTCTTGATCTGATGATGTGTAGCTTGCTCATCAGCTCAGAAAAAAGAAAAAAAAGAACTGCAACGCGACATCACACAGTAGTTGCATGCTCTGCCCACAGTGGCAAAGTCTTACACTTTCATATTCAATACAGCTTCTCCATCATGTACTTTTTCACAGGTGTGCTCTATATTTCAACAATGGCTCATAATAAGACGACAGTCTTTCACACAGGTCAAGTGCCTCTATGCACTTCATTAGTTTAAATATTTACCTATATCACTTCACCTCACATGTCATTGTACTGAATTTAAGCAACCACAAGCTTAATGTAGGTGACTTTTAACAACTATCCACCTCAATTATGTCTATGGTCTGGCACACAAGCTAAAGAGTTAACATTTTGTGTCAGCAAGGGGTGGGGGGAAAGCCACCCACCAGAGCATAGCTGCTGATGTGGGCTGGCCTTTTCCACACACTCCTGGCTGCTTAAGAAATCATGATAACAACAACAGCTGCTGACGTCACACACCACGCGGTCTGCTCCGCACACACTCACACACAACAACAACAACGAGACGATGACGAAAATGACAACAACACAAAATAGGCCTACTCCGGACTCACACCGGACGCTTGGGCCCTTGGGCGATTTAACCAAAACTTCTTTCTCGGGACACTAACCCAGTTATCGCTCCACAAAGCAGCGAACTTCTCAACGCCTCACAAAATGGCGGAGACTGCACAACGACACGGTTATAGAGTCGGCCTCTTTAAACTTACTTGGCGTTGCTTAGCGTGTAATATCAGCTTCGAATCCCGCCGATCGCCATTCATCGAGGAGAAACGACAGACAGCGACTCCACAGGAACTTCCTGGCTGACGTCAGTCTTTCAGCGTGCCTCTCCCCCCCTCGGTGAATGCGATCCCAGGGATCCGGCATCGAAGGACCAATTAATGATAGGTTCGTAGCATAAACCTATTCACTGGAACGTTGAAGACAATATACTTACACCGCAAAGCAAGACACGAAGTAGACAAGTTCTTCATGGTACTCGTGCACGGGAGAGAACCGGACAGAGCGCCGTTCCTTCGCTTGGCCCCAGTTGCTCTCGTCCGTTCTCCCGTACCACTGTCCTTTTATTGAGGTTACATGAATATGCATAGGTTCATTAACATATGACGTCTACATACACACAAAGAGTACCTTGCCTGTGTGTGTGTGTATATGTGTGTGTGTGTGTGTGTGTGTGTGTGTGTGTGTGTGTGTGTGTGTGTGTGTGTGTGTGTGTGTGTGTGTGTGTGTCAAGATGTGACCCTGTGAAGGCTCCGGTGCTAGCTGGTGCCAGGCGTCTAGGTCCATCTAACAAAAGGCTCTTATACCTAAACAGATATACGTGTGCTTGCTATACCATAAATCAACAAGAAAAGATAAACTCTCCTAGGGAGTATGTGATTTATACCAGAACACACTCTGTACAGAGGAGTGACCGCACCCCCCTTTCCAGCTACACAGAGTTCTTACAGACCTCTTTAGGATGAGACATTCTTTCAATCTACAATTGATTATACACTTCTAAGCATATATGAGTAAATGTTTCTAAGCATAAATGACAATCAACAATACAAAACCTATCAGCGGTCTTTGAGTACGCCTCCTTTGTGGACCATTAAGGCTGCGTACATTTAGATGAGAAAATATATATTTGACACATTTAAGGAAAATACTAATAAAAAAAATAAACAAAATAAATGTTTATTAAGCAATTTTAAATAGGAAATTGCTTAATTTTAGAAATGTTTTTGCTGCTTTTGCTCTATAAAATAGTTGTTTTCTTTTAGAATCACTCATCTTAGCAGTAGGATATACATGAAAATGTACATTTTTTGCACTTTCTGGTCAACTGACTCAGTGAATCAAATGACTCAAAAAACTGATTCACTTTGGTGAGTGACTCATTAAAACTCGAATCAAATTTACCATCACTACTTTGGGGGTGCTGAGCACCCAGAGAGCTGCCCATCCAGGCAAGGTAAACTTTACTCGTCATAATGAGACGTCTTCCCCGTCTCTGTCAGTCCCTGCATCCTTAAATGTCTCCAGTTGTCCCGAGTTCCCTCTGACTGTCTCCTTGGTGCATTTAAACCCCTGTTCCTCCCTGTCCTCATCGTCTGTTGTCTTCATCTCCATTTTCACTCATCATAATTTTACCCTCTCTGTGCAAGTCTGCAAATTTCTTTATTAAATCATAAGATTCTTAAATTCATCAAGTCTCTCTGTGCCTGGGTCCTCGTCACAAAACATGACATCACTGTTTTGTACATTTTAACACAACTGAATCCCCACATTTGTGAAAGAAAAGCAAAAAGCTTTTTTGAAAAGTCTGTAACAAAACCATCAAATCAGATAAAGGTTATTAAAATGCTGCTAAAGAAGAATGGATTGGAATTTAAAAAAATACATATTCTAACCTTAATTACTGGAGGAGAATAATAAATGATGCTCAAAGTGAGTAAAAAGTAAACTGAGTGCATTTTTTGGACAGAGATTCACTTTTAATGTGTATGTATAATATAATACAGATACATAGAAAATACACTCCAAAAATAGAAGAGTCCTTGAAATGTACAAAATATTATTACAAAATTAGACAAACTGAGACACCTTGGCCTCTGGTACAATGTATACAATGTATGAAAAGATCTTTACTGCAGATGCTATGACTCTGCAGATTTTTTCTTTTCTTTTAACCTATGTCGCCTCAGCTTGAGGTTGGTAAATCTGTCTATCACATTTTGGTGGTCAAGTCTCTCAGGCATCTCTTTCTCAACTGACATCACAGCCAGGTGCTGGAGTTTGCTTTGACCCATGGTCCTTCTCAGCCAGGTATGGAGCTGACTCAAGACACTAAACGACCTCTCACAGCTACAGCTGCTAACTGGGTTTGTTAGGGCAACCTGAATAACAGTTTTCAGTGTGGGGAAGATCTGATTATCCAGAAGATTGTACAATGTTAACATATCTGGGATGGCACCAGCCTCACTCTTGAGCTTCAAAAAGTTCTTGGCAACCGTGACTTCCTCTGACTGATTCAATATGGTAATGCAGTGCCAGGGCTGACAACCCAGTTTGTTTTGCAGACTCTGTATAGCAGCTTTAATATAGGGAGAACACAACTTTGAGATTGTATGAGTAAAATTTGTTTGTTTGTTTTTTCTTTGTCAGTTTAACAGTTTCTGTTTTGCCTGTCACTGTTCCCTGTCTGTTTTCTTACCTGGTTCTTCCTGAACTTGTACTTTCTCCTCATGTTCCCCTCTTTCCTCTCTCCCTCTTTGGACTGACAATCATACACAAATAGATTGTATTCAATTAGATTAAAAAGATACTATTAAGATCACTAATAAAAAAAAAGTCCTCTCTCAATGTACTTTCAACCAAAAGGCAAATAACCAGACCACATGTACATCTAATAAAGGATATAAATATTGAAACACTGATCCAACATTATCCTTTATTGATGGATCATTTGATCTCACACTTTTACCTGAATGTGGCTCCTGTTTTTGAAAAAACTTCTTCATATTCATTATGAACCTGGCTGTCTCTGTGCACACACACACACACACACACACACACACACACACACACACACACACACACACACACACACACACACACACAACAGGAGTTATAAGGTTAATGGGAATCCAGTCAGCTAGTTAGTACCTTGGGTTCAATATCGGCACATATGACAAAATAACCAGCTTCTCTCATTACATTTCAAACAGGTACAGATGATGTTAAGTTTTAGATTTTAAATAGGCTGTATAAATTTCAATGGGAGCAACAGGACGGTCAAATATCGCTGATTTTACTACAGAGCAGGACGGATTGTAGGGTAGCAAACATTGTCGGGAAACACGTTTTCAACCCTGCAGGTTACCTGGGGTAATGTTTTTCAGTTAAAAAGAAACACGGTCTGACTCCGACCTAACTATATAAAGAGTAACTGAAGGTTAAATGCAGCTAACATGTGCTGTTTTAAGCCAGCACTCACACCTCCGCTCCGCTGCGTCTCAGCCACTATTGCTCTGGCAGCAACCGTGCCAGAGCCAGGGCAGGGGAGAGGCGAGCTGGAACAAACCATTTTGGGAGGGGGGAGGGGTTATCTAAACTTTTGATGTTAAAATTTTTTACTGATCAGTGACTAAAGTTTCATACAGATTGATTTAAAGACTTTATCACAGTAACAAATGCTTTAGTGCAGAGTTACTGACTGATAACCAGTGTGGATTCAGTCAATCAATAATCTATATTCATGTGGATCTGTCTTCAAACAGAGGAGTGATCAAAGTTTGTCCTAAAATAAGAGTTGAACATCTGGTACAAACATCACAGAGCAGAAACAAACAGTCCAACTGTTAAAGGAGGAAACAAAACACACTTATAGTTTCTTCACACACACGAACAACAAGCTCCACTCCACACTCGGACACCAAACACAGACACACAGGTGAGCTGCTTCCTGAAAGGTGGTGGGACTCCACCTTAGGCAGGACAGGTGGGAAGGGGCTCAGCAAGAGCTGCAGCTGAGTTAATTTAACAACATCTTTCAAGTTCCTGACAAACGGACTCTGATGTGAAAAGTGAAACTTCCTTCTGTCTCTTTCCATGGAACACAGGATCATTTTTGTTTTTACTTTCTTGGTTAATTTCCTTTAAATCTGCCATACAACTTCTCACAAACCACCAGGTTCAGGGAACAGACTGCTTCCTCTTAACTCCAGTACAGACATGATCCCATAAAGAAATCCAATCAGTTTTTCTATCATTCTGTGTCTCTATATACAATAGAAAGCACTTATTTGGAGTAAAAACATACTGTTGATAACAGTGTTAGTGTCAGCAGTCAGAGAGAGCTCCATTCACACCGAGCTGTGATTTCAGGGGAGGTGGACATATTTATTTATTTATTTATTTTCTTTTTCCTTTTTTTCTCCTTCCCTCTTCCCTTTTTTTTCGTTTTTTTTCTCTTCTCTTCCTTTCTGTTTTCTTTTCTCCTGTAAATAAATGATTCTAATGATTTTGTTCAGTTTTTGCTTAATATGGTTCCTTTTTTGTACTTTTAGGATTTGTGAGGAAGTTTTAAGACTGTGAGGAATGTAAGCATGTAAATGTAAACTCCACAGATCAACCTTTCAGAACTTTTGCGTATCTTTCTGATATTTACTGTTTATTTAAACCTCCACTGAATTAGAAAAATCACCTTTCTCAGCTCCGTCCCCTCCCTGAGGTCCCAGCATACGGGCTGGGTGTACTGTTCTCACACACAATGCAACAACAACCAAAAGTACCGCAAACGTGTATACCCAAGTCACACATAATTTATGCAACATTTGACAACTTTTGAGTAGCTGAAGACTTTTTTTTCAATACTAAAACAAAATATGTTCTTCATGTCCATTTGAAAGCAGAAGACTGTAAGACCAGCTCAGCCTTTTTTTTCCCTGTCACACTCTTGGAAGCACACGTGCAAACACACACATGCACACAGTGTCCTTTAGCCTCTCTGTGCCATAATAAGAACCTGTCAGCGCAGCACTGTGAAAACAAATTAGTCCAATGATTAATGAAAGGGTATTAGAGCCAGCAGCTCATCCTGCTGTGTAGATGGGACACCCAGTGCAGAACAGCATGTGGCATATACGGCCCATACACACTTAAACACACCTTTATTTCTCAGCTTATATTTTAAATATCAGAGACAAATCCTTTACAAATCAGCAGCAATATTTATATCGCATAATGTTAATATGACCACCGTTTTGTATCATCATTTGCAAGTGCAAATAATGCCAGATAAGCATTTATTTTTCAGTTTTTGTGGTAATCATTTGTTTCACTGTTTAAAGTGTTCCAAATCATGTTTGGCCTGCTGCATGTGTCATGCTCCATACTATAGGGACATATTTTAAAATGCAACAACTGAATTAAAAGCTAACTGACAAAAATGAGGTGGACATATTTAAACATCATTAGCAACAGTACTAAGTCTCTCAGAGCACGAGACTGTTCTTTTCATCCGGATGTCCTTCAGCTGTGTTGTGTAGACAATCAAAGAAACTGAAATGACCTGTAAGCTTGTTACAGCTCCCACATCCGACTGTAAACATTGAAACCTGAAGTTCCAGTTTGACGATCATTCTTGTTTTTTTTCTGTAACAGACACGAAAAATTATTAAAAGGTTAAAATTCTTCTAAAGTTAATTCATATCTTTTTTGTCCAGAAAGAACACAGTGAACAGTAAGTGATTCATATAAGCTTCCTTCTTTTCCTGCTCCCCACTTACAGCCTGTATGATCTGCTTCTTAATGTTGTTGAGTTAAATTGTTGTGACACAGTTTTTTCTCCTCAGTGAAGAGTGACTATTACAGGCGAACATAATCAAACACAGTTCAGCTGTGATGAAACTCCTACTCTGTCTGCTCTATCCTTCTTTCTGGTTTTATGTATACATCAGACAAAGTGTGAGAGTCAGATACTACTATTCTGGTCTGCTAACATGTTGTCTCTATTCTCCTCAGCAAATTAAAATGAGGTGTTAACTTCAGGATAAACTTAATTAATCTGAATTTTAAACATGTTTAAACATTATTTTCTTGCTCACATAGATGGGGAAAAAAAGAGTTCATCTGGACTCCACACCCCATGATTCAAAAACAACAAACACTGTATTATATTCTGATTCACAGTTAGTTTCTCCAACTAAAATACAGCATTAAATTACAAGATTTCTGGAAACTAGAAAAATCAGATGAAGACAAATGAAACAAGTTTGACACGTTTCATGGATCCTGATCATGTACAGACTTTACTGTGTAGAAACAGATCTTTGTTTTTATAATTTAATGTTAATTTGATTAAAGCTTTTGACCTTCATCATTGTTTGACTTCAGACTGGTTCAGAGTAAAGTTCTCTTGTTGTATCTGCCAGTGTGAACAGACATCTAATATCAGCCACACCCAGACTGCTTACTTTGTTTGGAGCATTTCTACTGCAAAGTTTCACTCTGTTCCAAGTCTATAGATGCAGTCACACTTTCTGTGAGAGATAAAAATGATCCTATTGACAACATGATTCTTTTTTTTTTTTGCTGGATGACTAGGTGTTCCTATTCATCGATGACTAACACGACCTGGATGACTGAGAAGCTCCAGTTTCAATTTCTTTATGAATCTTCTGAATTCTGACCTCTGAAGCATTCAAGCATGAAAGGGCTTCTAACTCGAGGATGAACGAGTGTGATGCTCATCTTTGTACACTTTAATTTCACTCTTTTTTATGCTCTGTTTTTTGTGGTGAAGCAATTTGTGATGGTCGTCTTGAAAGGTGTTCTATAAATAAAATGACATGACAGATGTTTAAACTGCATCTGGAGCTGCTCTAATACAACCAGCCTGTCATGGAAACACATCGTTTGCTCCCATTTCTCTTGTTGGATCCACAAGAAATGCTAAAAATAACAGCTGCCATGCATCAACAAGTCTCTGTGAAAGAAACAGAAACAAAGAGTTCTTGTTTGTGAGTTCAGGCAGTAAGTGTTCAGGCTGTGAAAAAACTAAACACTGACTGTTTCTGCCTTTTGATTTTCTGTATTTCTATGTGTTTTTGCACATTTCACTGCATGCATTTCACAGCAGACTAGAAACAAATGAGGGCTGGCTCCAGACTTTTGCACAGTACTGTAGATTCCCAAAGAGCCCCTTAACTCAGTCAGAGTGCACAGGAAAAGCTGCTCAGCACAAGCTGACCCTTCAAACTCTTTCACATGTATGAATGTGATGGAAGGTCAGAGGCGTGTGCTGATTCAAAGCTGCACTGCTGCTGTATCTCCACTGGGTTCATCTGTGATCTGAGAGGCTAGGCTACAGTTACTGAGCTAGACTGATGGCCAAACACAGATGTTGACCAGGGTTATGCACAATGTACAGAAAACTCCTTCTGAATGACTTTGCTCTTCCATATATTTATTCAGCACAGCAGCGAGGAAAAGATTCTCTAATCCAAACAAATCCCTCTCTCACTGGCTCTGATCTTTGCTGATCCATCTGTAGAAAAAAGAGGTGAAGAACTCCACCATCAGAAGAACAAATTAAACCTGAAGAGACACTTTTGTGTGTCCTACCAAACAAAGTCATCATGGAAACACAGAACTGTGTGGATGACAGCACTCTGAAGCACTTGTTCCATGTTTGTTAGTATGAAGCAGAGGGTTACAGAACTCTATCTGCTAGCCATGCCTGTGCCTGCTTAGACTTAAACATAGACTTATAGAAAGAAATCTTTTGAGCTCAGGAATTTAGCAAGTGCCACGACAGGAAGCAACGATCATGAGCTGCCAGCTCCTGAGCAGCATCTGTCGTTGGTCAGGCTGGTCTACACCCCCATCCCTGAGTCCAGGAGCTTTACCTCAAACAGTAACCTCCTCCTTTAAATGCAGTCTAGTCCTGTTCAGGCGGCTCTCCCATGTTTGCCATGTGTGGAACTGGATTAACAAGGAATCCCAGAAACAGGAAATCTGTGTCACATTAGTAGTGATGACGTGCAAAGCAGCCGCTGATACACTATAGTGTACCTAACACACACTGTGTGACGACACTTGCTGTGTTTGCTGTTGGAAACATTACTGTACAGTGTTGTCATTCCACGTGAACAGCACACAGCCATTAATCACCACATCTTCTACATTTACACTATAATCAAACTGTATTAGCAGAACAAAAAAAAGCTGCTCCTCATTTTAACAAATGTCACTCTAACCCAAAAGAAACAGGAAAGTGCATCAATTCATTAGATGATAAAGACAATCAGAAACATGCATTTTACTGCTCAGAGCTGCATTTAACAACTTGTTATATCCAGATTGTTGACATGAGTGATGAAAGGTGTCCATGTGTTCTCAGAGCTCTGCTGTTTAGCCTTTAAACTGGAGCTTATTCCTTCTCCTGATTGGTGCTTGGTCTGTGAGCAACTTCCAGAACAATGAAATATAGTCAGACTGAGATCCACAACAACTCAGAGCTCATTTTTACTACAACTATGCTTTTCAGTCCCATCAGGAAAAGTTTGGCATCGTCTCCTCCTCAGTATCTGACTCGTGTTGTTGGGCCTGCGTCGCTCATTCTGCGCTTTTTTATCTCCTTCCTTGTGTTCTTTGTGACCTCCACAGCAGCACCAAATCCTGCAGATGATCCTGGTTTCATGGAGCTCACAGTTGCCAGTGTTGCATCCACTAAATCCTCTTCTGGCTCCGCCCTTAGCTGCCATGCTCTCATGAGTGTTTTGTGCATCACTGGAAATATGCACATAAGTGCATTAGTTTGCTAGTTTTAATGATTTTGGTTTGTTGGATTTACGGGTTTCAGCGTGAAAGTGAATTGAGCCTCGATGCTTTTAGAAGGATTCTGTCATGATCAGCAGCAGAGCAGTGAGCTTCCTTCATGGCAGCTATAACCAGCCTCATCTATATGTTAGAGAACAGGCACCTTTCCCTGAAAGCAGCGTGAGCACTCCTGAAGATCTGTTAGAGCTCAGACTATCAGAAGCCCTGAAGGTTTTTAAGAGCAGCAGGAGGAAATATGGCTGCAGGTGAGAGAAAAACTCTCTTTGAAACATTCATTTCATCAAATCCTGTTAGATCGAGTTTAAATCACAGTTTAACGCACAGCTTTCCTTCATGTTTATAAGATTGGAGAAACCTGCAGTCAGCTGAGACTGAAGAAGTCACTTGGATGAGTGACTAAACATTTCTCCCACTGAAAACATTCAGATGAACAAAATCAACTTTTGAAAATTTACTTACCTGGATGATTGTGTAATAAAAATATGAACATGTATTTATAAGTTACACTTGTGTTATTTTATTATTGTTATATTTCTTATTGTGTTATTTATAAGTTGGTCCGTATACAGAATACTGAATGTAATAAACATCTAAGTCATGAATTATGATTCATTAGCGTTCTTCGAATCTAATCAGAACTACAAATGGGAATTCCTATATGAACATCTACATGCACAAGTTTCATACACTACTCCCAAAGCCTTACAGTACATGACACTGACTGCCAATACACACAACAACAATATATCACAAAACACCAAATGGGTTTAGCTTACAGCTAGCAAGTATGTAGCATAACAAGTAGCATTAGTAGCATGAACTAGCCACATAGCAAACAGGTCAATACACATTGCACTCCTACATCCACTAAATGTCCAAATGGCATAAAAGACTAAAACTGTCCTTTCCAGGTAGGGCTCCACGTCTACTCACAGTTCTTTAGCGACGCACACGACTCACACCGTGTGTAGACATCCACTGCTGAGTCAGTCTGCCAGGTGGCTTTTGCCCTGTGTTAGCTCAAATAAACTCTGATCACTGGAACATGTCCTCAATAGTGCAGCTGTGCTCTCTCGCCACAAGGGGGCTCCCCCACTCAGCTGACAGCCTTTCCAACAGATATGATTTTTACCTTATCTTTAAGCATACCCTTACTATTTGAATATAATTAATCTTGCATTGACAAGATGTCTGTGAAGGTTCTCAGTCATCCAGGTCATTGTAGTCAAAGGAGCTTGCAAAGAAAAGCATCTGGACTTCTTTAAGTTGCTTGAAGACGTTTCACCTCTCATCCGAGAAGCTTCTTCAGTTCTAAGATCAAATGGTGGGGAGTCCCAGATTTAAACCTAGTGGGAGTAACCCCCCACAGAGGGACAAAAGGACCAAAAAGAAAGAAGCCATCTATGTCCACTGTGAGCAACCATCTTGAACAGAGGCGGTGGTTTACGACACCAACTGTCTGCCATCTATAATCCAGTTTTGAGTTCCCTCCCCAGACGCCTTAATGCCCACTCACATCCTGGGCCATCTGACCTCAGGAATTCGCATGATAAGGTGGGGCCAGGTTTCACAATGAGCTCACCCGAAACCCTGGCTGATTGGGACCCACACCCAGTTTCACACCTTAGCTCAGGCGATTAGAGGATCATCAGGGGGTCCTTTTGTCCCTCTGTGGGGGTCACTCCCACTAGGCTTAAATCTGGGACTCCCCACCATTTGACCTTAGAACTGAAGAAGCTTCTCGGATGAGAGGTGAAACGTCTTCAAGCAACTTAAAGAAGTCCAGATGCTTTTCTTTGCAAGCTCCTTAGCATTGACAAGTACCATCAGACCACTCCCTAAACATACATAAGCAAACATTAATATTAACATTAAAGCTGTATAAAACAACAGCTACAGAAATGAACTTTATTTGGTCAAAAAAAAAAAAAAAGAAAGAAAAAAAAGACTTCCAACTGTGGGGTCTCCAATGACCTTAAGTAAGCCCCGATAAAGAAGGGGGCTTCGAGGGGGGGCCTCTCTCACCTCTATGTGAGACAGGGCCTTCCTTTGCCAGCCGGCCAATGTCCATTCTACTAGCATAGGTAAAACATCCGCCTATTTTCAATTTCTGCATTGCCACTTGAGTATATTATTTCGAAATAAGAAGTCTTTACCAGGTTAGTTTCCTCAGAGGATATTTTAATTACATTAAACTCACCACCTGTTCTCTTTACTCCTCAATTTTTCGGTGTCCCACTCATTCTTACTCGGAGTCTTTCCTTATAATCTCGGGTCTGGTCTTTATTTACTTGGCTCCGTGTTTTCCTTTCTATGCACCACGATAAACGTCGGATCTGTTCCAGAAGCATCTCCGGGCGTTTGATGATCGTCACCGGGAATCCACTCTTTACCATGTCATCTGTTGCCACTCCACAGTGCTATACGGCTCGTATAGCACTGTTCCCTCAGTATAAAAAACTCTCATCTTTGCTGGAAAAGGAGTTTGGAATCGGATTTTCTTGTCTTTTAAAACAGATTTCACCCCTGCGTATTCCTTTCGCTGCTTTAAAATCTGTGGTGCATAATCATGATCCAAGTTAACTGTCTTGCCTTGGTAGTCAAATCCACGCTTCTGCCAGGTCAATTTCAATATTTCTTCTTTCATTCTGGAACTAGACAGTTTGACAACAATTGACCGTTGCGTCGCTCCTGGCGGTGGTTTTGACATCAAAGCGTGATGTGCTTTTTCCACTCGTAGCTCAGCGGAGTCCAGCAACTCCAGATTCTGTCGTAATAAACTCTCCACAAATACGACCATTGATGTAGAATTGTCTTCCGACCCCTCCTTGACACCGTATATTCGAATGTTTTCTCTTCTAGACCATCCCTCCAGGTCTGTTAGCTTGGCATCCATCTCAATATGCAGTTTGAGCATCTCTGTTACTACTTCCTCATTAGCTTGTACTTGGGTTTCAACATCCACAATTCTTTCTTCTACCTCTTCCACTCGTTGGTTTTGTTTATTTCTTCTCTTTCCTTCCCCGAGAATTAAGGGAATTCAGAAGAGATAACTGTGCACAATTGAATGAAATCAGAGAGGTGTGTCCTATTGCTAGCAAGGGGATGATCTCAGAGCAGCATCTCTGCCCTCGTCTCAGACCACCACTCCAAAGAACCAGCATCCCCCTGCAGTATGTGCACGTGAGTGAGTGTGTGTGGATGTGGGTGTTTGTGTGACTTCCTGCTGATCACAAAGGGTCATCTCCCCTTACGATGCTGGGGGGGGGGGGGGGGACAATAGAAACAAAGAATGTCTTTGGAGTTGCCTTGTGTAGCTGTAGGCATTGTTCTAAATGTGTTTTTTGTTGTTTTTGAACTTTCAGTGACAAATTTAGTTCTAGGACTTGTTCTGAATAGTGTTTGTTGCAATGTTTGTAGACACTCCTCGTTCCCTCCCACATGTAAGAGCGGACAGCCTCCATTTCCTGTTGATTAGATCAGAGGTCAGACTAGTTTCACTTTTACAACAGACAAAGCTGCAAGTCTTTCTTACTAAGAAGAGAAATGACGCAGAAGGAAATTAAAATGGATGAAGAAAACATTTCTTGTTTAAGCTGTTTGGATCTACTGAAGGATCCGGTGACTATTCCCTGTGGACACAGCTACTGCATGAACTGTATCAAAAGTCACTTTGATGAAGAGGACAGGAAGGGAATCCATAGCTGCCCTCAGTGCAGGACGAACTTCATGCCAAAGCCTGTCCTGGAGAAAAACATTATGTTAGCAGAGTTAGTAGAGGAACAGAAGAATATCTCACCGAGAGTTGCTGAAGTGGATGTTTTACTGTCACCAGCAGAGCCAAAGACCAGAGCTGGATTCTTAAAATATTCACATGAAATCTCACTGGATCCAAACACAGCAAACACACATCTGTTATTATCTGAGGGGAACAGAAAAGCAACAATAATGAGACAAAAACAGTCTTATTCTGATCATCCAGACAGATTCACCAGATGGCTTCAGGTCCTGAGTAGAGAGAGTCTGACTGGACGCTGTTACTGGGAGGTGGAGAGGAGGAGGAGTTGGTGTTGCAGTTGCATACAAGAATATCAGCAGAGCAGGGAGCTCAAATGAATGTAAATTTGGATTCAACGACAAATCTTGGTCTTTACGTTATGATTCAAAGGGTTTTCAGTTTTGGCACAATGAAGTCCAAACTGTCCTCTCAGGTCCTCGGTCCTCCAGAGTAGGAGTGTACCTGGATCACAGAGCAGGTATTCTGTCTTTCTACAGCGTCTCTGAAACCATGACTCTCCTCCACAGAGTCCAGACCACATTCACTCAGCCGCTCTATGCTGGACTTGATTTTTTGGATCATGAAGATACTGCAGAGTTCATTACACTGAAATAGACAGAAGCCACTGATGGACAATTGGTTAAAATGTGTGTTTTATTTTCCACTTTTTTTTGTCTACATCATTGTTGAGATGGGAGTTGCTGAGAGCTCACAGTTGTGCTGTTTTTACTTTGCACAGAGATCACCTGTCAGTCACACTGAATAGATGTTCCTTTGACCTTTTGTTATCCGTTTTCTATATTTTCCTAACATTATGTTTATATGCCATTTAAATGTTGTTCTTGTACTAATTAAATGTTAAATATATCAAAAAGAAGTCAAAGTGGCACCAAAAAGTTATTTAACAGTAAATTCAGAAGGTCATATTCATAATACAAAATAACCTCAGTTTGTAAATGTCAAAACAATAAAAGTATTGTTTTGAGAGAATAAACTCACAGATCAAATGTTAGATACTGAAACATTATTTCAGTCCTTCCAAGATACAGAGTTATAATAAAAATTTGCCAGTTATCTGTCCTGAGTCTGACCGCTCTTACATCTGTGTTCTTCATTAACGTCTTATCTTCAGGCTTATAATTTGGCCGGTTTCTCTTAAATATTTGTGAACTAAAGACAGCTTCAACCCTCTGTGTGTTGACCGCACTGCATTTTCTTGTTAGTAATAGCAACACCATTGTAACGACAGAAATACTAATTAGTTAGATTACTAGTTACTGAAAAACATTTATCGCCATTATTCCCATTTGTGCGAATTTACAAAACATTATGTAAAGATTGCTGGTATTTTTGTGCCCTTAAAAAGTGGAAATAATGATGAGAGCTGAATGAATGATAGTGACACGCAGATCTCGTTTTCACTCGTCTGTATTGAGTGTTACAAAAACAACACAACCCAAACCATATTCTCTCTGCATGGATACACTCAGTCTCAGGACCACAGTTTCCAAACTAAGTTGCCCTGTTTTAACTTATGAGAGTATTTAGATGCTGCACAACTTGAACTGTAACATAAGGTAAATACATCTTTTTAACTCACATATGTTAGCTGACACATTCTCTGACTTTCAACAGTAATGAAATAATACTTTATGCGCTGTATATGTCTTTCAGTAGTTAACTTAAATACAGATAGTGGCAGAAAAACTGTCATTCAATAAGGCGGGACACCAGTGAAAGCTAGCTTAAACAGCAACGGAGTTCAGCTGAAACTTCTCAGCAAAAACTGTCCACAATTCACCTCTTTCCTTACAATAAACAATGATGGTGGGCTAATAGTCAACTGTAATACACAGAGTTCTGTGCGTGCAGTTACCTTAAACAGGGGAAACGGTGAGGAGAGATGAATGATGATACTGACACAAAGCGCTGGCTTTCACTCGTCTGTACAGAGTGAAGGACAAGAGGCGCGAATCCCTCTAGTGGAGCCCTGAGGAATTACCAATGGATCGAGGCACAATCAATCCAGGACATTGTTCCTTCTCGAAAATTGAAAGATATTTCACGCACTGTTATTTATAGAAGGCTTCACACTGTTCCTGCTAACCATAAATATTGTTCCTAAAGTTTTATCCAACTGTAGACAGATTTCTAAACTCCCTTTTACTTAAGTCCTGTTGAAACTTGTATTAGAAAAAATATTACAAATTATTTAAAGTTATAAAGCACAGCACAGAACTGAAATGGCACAGTAGTTAACTTTACAGTTAGGCTGGGGTACAAATTTCCTCATAAAAACCCTGCTCTTATGTGGAATGACTCAGGGGTCCATTCTTGGCCCAGTATTTTTTCCCTCAATTTATGGGTTCATAAAAACCTTTATAAAAGTGACTAAATGCTAGGTATAATAGGTATTTTGTCTGCTTTGGATTTTACTTCTACATTTCACCTTTAAAAACCGTTTATCTTGTCTTGTTTGGTATCATTCTTTTCAGCACACCTTAACATGTCAAAATTTACAGCTATTTTTTCATTTTGAAATACTATATTAAAACAATTGATCTCAAATCAGACAAAAAACATAAAACTCGAGTATAAAAAAGTAGAATTTTTTTTTCCACTAATAGAAAACCAAGGTTTTTGCTTTCTGTTTTTTTTTTTGTCACAAACAGAGAATACTTTCAAGTGCTTCCCTTCCCGCTGTAAACACAACGTTAGTATTCAGGAAAAAAAACATTGCGCATATTTTTTAATCATAACTCTGGTTTTATGTGGCCTATCAACACAATTTAAAAACTGGTAGTTTGAAGTCCACACTTTTAACACAGAAATGGAGAAACCTCTTCCGTCCGCCGATCCAGGAACTTGAATTCTTTGAATTTCAGGATACTTTTTCTTAATAAACGGTAAGCATTATACATATTGTCCTTACAGAGGTGGTTTCTCTTCTCGCAAGTGAAGTAGATTTTTTGAAGGTGTTTGTTTTTTTTCGAGGTCGCGGATGACGTCAGGAGAAGGTGATTGTTCACTTGCAATGTTGAACCTGGAACAACATTATTTATGATGACGAGGGAACAACACCAACACAAGGATATCAGATCGCCTGGACACTCAGGGTTGTCTTGGGTAGCATCTTGTTGCTATGTCATCTTACAGTAACTTGGCCATGTGATTAGTTTACCGGGGTTCGAGCCCCGGCTTGGACAGTCTCGGTCGTTGTGTCCTTGGGCAAGACACTTCACCCGTTGCCTACTGGTGGTGGTCAGAGGGCCCGGTGGCGCCAGTGTCCGGCAGCCTCGCCTCTGTCAGTGCGCCCCAGGGTGGCTGTGGCTACAATGTAGCTGCCATCACCAGTGTGTGAATGTGTGTGTGAATGGGTGGATGACTGGATATGTAAAGCGCTTTGGGGTCCTTAGGGACTAGTAAAGTGCTATATAAATACAGGCCATTTACCATTTACCATGACTACTTTATTCTTCCTCAGCCAATCAGCAGCACTTGTGCAATTGTAACCTGTTGTGTATATAAACCTTCATTAACTGGTTTGAGAAATCCTTTAAACCAGTGACAGGAAAGTTGGATCACAGTGGTAATTATTAAAGGACATTGATGTTTGATGTCTCATTTAATTCGTCATCTGTCATTGAAATTATCAGAGGAGGCCTGAAAGGCTCACACTAGCTGTACAACCACTCACAGCAGCCCATTCATTCATTTTCATTGCTGACACTGGATTGCCCAATCAAATCTCTTAACTTGACCAGCCCATCCCCAGCTTGTAGGAAAAGTTCAGTGTGGAAGAAGTGGTGAAAAGATTGAGCTGAAAAGCTGAGCGAAAACAATAAACAGAAACTACAACTATTAGCCAGACCTTACAGTCACACAGCAAATCAAGGATTAAGGTCAAATGATTGGCTGCTTTCACCATGAGCCACTGCTAATTTTTAAAGTGTAGCATTTAATTATTGTCAAATGCTTTTAAAAAGAACAATCACTGCTTGTTGTTTTAAAACTGATAACTTAAGCATGTTGATTGACTCATCTTCCTTTCCGCCTGCCTGGAGGCTCCCTTAACACCTCTCTCTGCCTCCTAACAAACCTTCCCCCTCTCATCTCGCTTCATCTTTGGCCTACAGTAGCACAGTTTCCACCAACACCTTGCTGGCCAACAGAAACTCGTACCTTAAATGAAATAAATGATATGGAGCACTCCAATCATGCTTTCAAAACGACAGCAACTGTTAAAGAAAGAGGTGATAAACATGCCCCTGCGCCCGGTTCTTGTTGAAATGAGTTACTAACATGATTTCCCCTTCATGTATGGTGATAGACTGGCCAAAATATTAGGAATGCTCTGGAATTTCTGATAGTAAGTGTTGCTTTAAATCGGGGGTATTCAACAAAAATGAAAAGACTTCTTACTTCTTAATGCAAAGGTTCAGATGATCATTATTCTAAATATTTAATTACTTTAAATGATTTGATTTTATTTATTTTATTTACTTGTAATATATATTGTATTATACATATTATATCTATATTTTAAATATAGAGATAAGAAAAATCATTAGAAAAAGTTGTTATTATTGGTATTATTAGTATTATTGCATATTAATGATGAAGGAACTGACCTCACAGGTCACAGAATCAACTTTTTGGTAACAAGTTAATGTGGTAGTTCAACAGTTTAACCAGCAGAGGGAGCCAGATAAGCTGTTTTGAATTCAACACTAACAGGCAGAGGGGGAGGAGGAGGGACTGTTGCCGTAGTAACTGAATCTACAAAAGTCAGTAAGTGTTTGTCTTAATTAAATCACACTTAGCTGTTAGTGTTCATCTTCAGGCACTGAATTCACTTACAAGAAACAGTCCAACAGATTCACACAAGGGGAACATGTTCGCTGTTTTTTCTGCAGCTGTGAGGACTGTTAACCTGGACATAACAAGCTGTGTGGCTGCGTCACTGTTCAAACTTCAGGTTCCGAGTACCAGTTTTAGTTTTAGAGCTCAGCAGACCCAGTAGCTCATCACCACTGCTCCTCCATAACAACAGTGGTGAGGCTGAAGGGGACTGGAAAATAATGTACATGGAAATGAATCACTGTAAATAACACTATATAATGTTTGATGATAAAACAGTCTGAAGGTTAAATAAACATGTTTACTGCCTGGTATAACACTTGGTTTCGTCTCTGGGGATAGAATTGTGTCCACTTTGACTTGTGGTAATTAAAGTGGAATTTTTCACTTGGTTGATTTGTTGAACTTTCTTAAATCTCTTCTTTAAACACAGTGTCATCTGATTGTATTTACTGACCATTTTAGAGATTTACAATCAATAACTGGGAAACAGGAAGCATTTCACACTCTGCTACCGATGAGTCTCATGGTGCTTTCACCACAAGTTTTTTAATAAAAATAATAAAAATCTACAAAAACACACGAACATAATTTATTAGTACAGTAAAATCCTAAAAATTCAGTTAAATTCCTAAAAAAGAAGAAGTGTTCATCCAGGAACCTTTAAATGGTCTTCAGATCCCCAGGCCTGCATAAAGCACCATGACGCAACTGCTGTTGTGTTCATTTGCTTATTAAAAAATTGAATTAAATTGATTAATGATTATTAAATAAACAATTATTATGCGGTCAGCACGGTGGCATGGTGGTTAGCACTGTTGCTGCACAGCAAAAGAGTCCTGAGTTCACTTCCACCATCAGGCCGGGTGCTTTCTGTGTGGAGTTTGCATGTTCTCCCCGTGTTTGTGCAGGTTCTCCCCGGATACTCCGGCTTCCTCCCACAGTCCAAAAACATGCAATAGGGGGGATAGGTTAATTGGTCAATCTAAATTGCCCATAGGTGTGAATCTGTGAGTGAATGTTTGTCTGTGTCTCTATGTGTTAGCCTGTCTCTTGCCCTATGACAGCTGGGATAGGCTCCAGTGCCCACTGCGACCCTGGAAAGGAGAAGCGGATGGATGGATAATTATTATGCTCTTCTCACATAATGTCTCAAACTGGTTACATTCATAAAATACTTGGCAGGTATTTTGTCTTTCTACAGCTGAACCATGACTCTTCAGAGTCCAGACCATATGCACTCAGCTGCTCTGTGCTGGACTTTATCTTTTTATCAATCATGGAGACCCTGCTGACTTCATTAGTTTGTTAGTTGTTGATAGAAATTCCACAATATGTGGTTTATATTGTCTGGTGTGATTTTCTTTTTCCTCTTTGTAACAGTGCAGCCCTTAGAGGCTGGAAACAGTGAGACAGACCAAGGCAAGTGTAGTGGAACAAAGTATTTATTTGCTATATGGCTCTCCTTAAAACAATTAACTTGTCGAGCTTCTTCACAGCACAAAAATCCATCCTCTAATGACAACTGGCAGCCTTAAATATGTTCAGCTGTCACAGACTTAACCATTATTCCACTCTCAGGTAAATTCTTAAATCCCAACCTTCCACCACAGTATACAATATATCAATAAGAATAAATAAATACATAAATACATCTTCACATTTACATATTAATAAATATTTCACACTTTAATGTTACACAAAACCCAATATTATAAAAACCCAGAAACCCAAGCACAAAAAGATTCACCACACTCTCTTTACCAATGGTCTCTCCCGGAACCTTTAAATGGTGTCTGGACCCCCGGGGAAACATTTGCCCAAACACCTTGAAGAGGACACAGGCAAGAAAGGTGAGTAATCATTAACTTACAAACACTTATTTGCACCACTTTTATCCCTAGATTTCACACACACATTTGCATTAGTTTTCCTTATTGGTCAGCCTTAATCACAATCTCAATCACCATTCTTCTCTCCTGACAGACAACCACCACATTCCTTGATGAGGAGCAGCTGTGCAGGATCTGAAACAAGGCCACCAACTGATTTTAAAATTCCCAATAAATAGTCAATAAATATTTAAACTTCTTGTGTGCAAATCCATGCTTAAAGTGCAATGCTCATAAAGTGCTTGATAAGGTGCTTTTAATAAAGTGAAAGGTGTGCTCTAAAGTGCTATACAGACAATACAATATAAATAAATGCAGTAAGGGAGTCCTCTTCCTTACATTTCCTCCTCCCTCTCTTAAGCACGAAGTGCTTCAGTCCTCTGTCATCCTAGATAAACAATCAGCAACCACATTTGACTTCCCCGGCCTATACTGGACCGTAAAGTCATAAGGCTGCAGAGACAGGTACCATCCTGCAATGCGGGCATTCGCATCCCTCATGCGGTTCAACCACTGGAGGGCACGATGATCAGTCTCCAGAGTGAAGTGACGTCCCAGAAGATAATACCTCAAGGCCTCAATAGCCCATTTCATGGCCAAGCACTCTTTCTCTACCGTCGAATACCTCGTCTCCCTGTCGAGTAGTTTCCGACTCAGAAACACCACAGGCCTTCTTTCACCATCCACCTCTTGCTGAAGGACAGCACCAAGGCCAACTCCCGAAGCATCAGTTTGCAAGATGAATGGCTTGTTGAAGTCTGGACTGTGTAGAACTGGATGTGTGCAAACTGCTTCCTTGAGGTCTCTGAATGCTTGCTCACAGTCTTAGGGGCTGAGCCTTTTGTGAGGTTATTAAGTACAGTGGATCGCTCTGCAAAAGAAGGTATGAATTTCCGGTACCAGCCTACTAGACCCAGAAAACCTCTCACCTTCCTTTTTGTTGTCGGAACTGGGAAGGACTGAATTGCTTCAATCTTTCCAACCTGCAGCTTTATCTTCCCAGAGCCAACTACAAAGCCCAAGTACTCCACTTCTCTCTTGGCTATGGAGCACTTCTTGGGATTGATAGTCAGTCCAGCCATTCTGATGGAGTGTAGCACCTTCTGTAGGTGAATGACATGCTCTTCCCAGGACTGGCTGTACACCACCACGTCATCCAGATATGCTGCAGAGAATGCTGACACATCTCTCAGTACATGGTCCATTAATCGTTGGAATGTCGCTGGTGCACCTTGAAGACCAAATGGCATGACTTTAAATTGGTACATACCAAACGGAGTTTTGAAGGCTGTCAGCTCTCTCGCTTCTGGAGCCAAAGCCACTTGCCAGTATCCTTTACACAAATCAAGTGTTGTAATGTACGTTGCTGATCCAACTCTCTCCAGCAGGTCATCCACCCTGGGCATTGGGTAGGGATCAAACTTGGATACTGCATTCAAATGTCTGAAATCAATACAGAATCTCAGGGTGTCATCTTTCTTTGGTACCAAAACAATCGGGCTGCACCACTCACTACTTGACACCTCAATGATTCCCAGGTCCAACATCAGTTTTATTTCTTTCTGCAGCACTGGCACCAACCGTTCTGGAATTCTGTAGCTCTTTTGTCGAACGGGTGCATCCTCCTTCACCCGTATCTTATGCTGAACCAGTGATGTGAAACCTGGTGTCTCTCGAAAGAGCTGTGGGTCCACGAGTGGTTTTATATCAGCCTGCTCAGTAGGAGACAAATGAGAAAGGTCAACTGAAGCACAAACTTGAATGTTAGTTGGAAAGAACTTCTCAGTCACCTCCTCATCCTTAACTGAACGCACCAGTAACTGATAGACCGGCTCTTGTCGGCTGTGGAATTCCTTCAACAAGTTCACGTGAAATGTCTGATATTTTTTAACTCTTTCTGGCATATTCAGCTCATAAGTGACTTTACTCACTTGTCTGACGATCTCGTATGGTCCATGCCATTTTGTCAGCAACTTGTTATCGCTAGTGGGAAGCAATAACAGTACTTTCTGACCTGGAAGGAAGACCCTATCCCTGGCCTTCTGATCATACCAAGTCTTTTGATGTTTTTGTGCAGCTTTCATGTTGTCTTGCATCAATGATGCCATTTTCTCCAACCTCTCTCTCATGGTGATGACGTAGGCTGCGATGTTTTCGCCCTCTGCTTTGGATTCCTCCCAGCAGTCCTTAAGCAGATCCAGGGGGCCTCTCACTTGGCGACCGTATAAAAGTTCAAAAGGCGAGAAGCCAGTGGAAACCTGCGGGACCTCCCGGTAGGCAAACAGAAGGTAGGGCAGCCATTGATCCCAGTCAGAACCTGTGTCAGAGACAAACTTGCGCAGCATACTTTTGAGAGTCTGGTTGTATCTCTCCACTAGCCCGTCCGTTTGGGGGTGATACGGGGTGGTCTTAAGTCCCTTTATCCCTAACAGCTTATAAACCTGCTGCAACAACTTGGATAGAAAGTTCGTTCCACAGTCCGTCAGAATTTCTCTTGGTATGCCTACCCTAGAGAAAAGCTGCAGAAGACAATTAGCAATGTGACGAGCTTTAATTGATCTGAGTGGGAAGGCCTCAGGAAACCGTGTTGCATAGTCACATATGACTAATATGTAGCGATGACCGGTGGAGCTCCTCTCTAAAGGGCCCACAATATCCATGCCTAGCCTCTCAAATGGTGTTTCAATAATTGGCAGTGGTTGCAACTGGGCTCGCGCTACTCCTTTGCCTGAGGTCAACTGACATTTTTCACAGGAACGGAAAAACTCAGAAACCTGGACATACATCCCTGGCCAAACAAAACGGCTGCTGATCCTATTCAGTGTTTTGTGAAAAGCCATATGACCTGCCCATGGAATTGAATGACCCAAATCCGTAACTTTGTCTCTGAACTGTTGTGGGAGTGCCACAGCTTCGCACTTCCCCTTTCTCTGGTACAAGATGCCTCCTTTAATCAAGTAAACAGTGTCTGCAAGACAGCTTACCTGACCTTGACTAGCCCCCTCTACCTCTGTTACCTTCTCAAACCAGGGTTTTAGAGTAGGGTCGCTTCTTTGGAGTGCACCTAAATCTGAGGGAACATCAAACTCAAGTTGGTTATTTGGCTTAGGGAACAATGCTGTACCTTTTTCCCCTGAGCCTTTGAACTTTTCTCTTCTTTTCTGAGCCCTAGACTTCCTAATCTTCCCTGGCTCCGTTTCGAGAGACTCCTCAAAAAAGGGCAGTTCTTGCATCCTTTCCTTTGCACTTTGTGCTCTTGTGACTACATGACAGGGTTTAAATGGTTCAACTGTCATATCTAGAGGAAGTGAGCTTCCAGATTCATCACCTAAGCCTTGAATGTCTTTCTCAGCACTCACTTGAGGGTCATAATCTGACTGATGTATTAGATCAAAAAGAGTGGGGATGTCATTACCAAGTATCACTGAATATGGCAAACTGGGAACAACAGCTACCACTAACAAGTAGGTTTGACCTCCTACTGTCAGGTAAACCTCAGCAGTGGGGTACCTGTGTTTGTCTCCATGCACACAACTTATTGTAGCCCCAACCCCACTTAGCTTTTCTCCTGAAATTATGCTAGAGTGTACAAGAGTTTGGAAGCACCCAGAGTCAAGCAAAGCTTCCTCTTTACGCCCATTAATTAAAACAGGGACAGTACAAGCTTTCTTTCCTACTGGCTCTGTGGCTGGTCTTGGAACTGCACATAAAAGAGATGGTTTTGACTTAAGTGCAGGGCAAAATTGTTGTGTATGGCCAAAGTTATGACAGTGATAACATTTAATATCCTGAACTGAAGACTTAAAGGATTTCTTCACATTGTGAGGTCTATGGGAAGGGAGCTGCCTAGAACTAGAAAGATTTCTAGCCTGAACTTGACCAGAACCCTGTTCACCCCCAGTGGACTTACTTGGTTGGGCGTAGTGGGTCTCCCGGCTGAAGTAGGTGCTCTTGCTTCCTTTTCTGGCTGAAGTGAAAACCTCTGCGAGGCTAGCTGCTTCCTTTGCAGTCTTCGGGTCATGCTCACGTATCCAAATCTCCAGCTCTGGATTAACCATTCTCAAAAACTGCTCCAGAATTATCTGCTCAGATATTTCTTCTACAGTTGATTTTTCAGGTTTAATCCATCTTGAAAACAGGTCTTTCAATCTTACATAAAGTTCACGTGGCGTCTCACCTGGCTCAACTTTCAGAGATCTGAAGCGGCGTCTGTAGGTGTCAGCAGTGATCTCATATTTTGCCAGAATTGCCTCTTTCACCTTATCATAATTCTCAGAGTCTGTTAAATCCATAAGAATGTAGGCTGTGCGGGCTCTACCTGTCAACAGGGGAACCAGACGAATAGCCCACTCATCTCTGGGCCATCGACACACGTTTGCCATTCTTTCAAACGTAGTCAGAAAATGTTCAATGTCATCTTCTGGTGACAGAGGAAAAAGTTTTGGTTCAATTAAAGACCTGGACCCATTGGCCACTGGAATGTCTTCACCATTGAATCCAAGTTCTTGTTCTTCAGATGTTGTAGGGGGCGCTGGCGCCTCTGGTGGGTCAGGCTTATCAGTTACAGCGTTAACTTGTAGCTGGATTTGCTGAAATTGATGCTGCATGCCTTTCCACCTTTGCTCCTGACGTGACAAATCCTTCTCCCACTTTTGGTCTCTGGCTGCTTGAGACCGCATAAGAGATTTCACCAACCCTGTTAACTCCTCCAATTTGTCCTCAGGGCTTGTTGCTGCCATGGCCTCTAGCTCAGATGAAGCTCCAACTCCTTCATCAGGCTGCTCCTCTTGGCCTGGCTTTCTTCCACCTCTTGTCATCATCTTCTCACTGTGGCATGAGTGACACACTCCTGACACCACTTGTAACAGTGCAGCCCTTAGCGGCTGGAAACACAGTGAGACAGACCAAGGCAAGTGTAGTGGAACAAAGTATTTATTTGCTATATGGCTCTCCTTAAAACAATTAACTTGTCGAGCTTCTTCACAGCACAAAAATCCATCCTCTAATGACAACTGGCAGCCTTAAATATGTTCAGCTGTCACAGACTTAACCATTATTCCACTCTCAGGTAAATTCTTAAATCCCAACCTTCCACCACAGTATACAATATATCAATAAGAATAAATAAATACATAAATACATCTTCACATTTACATAATAAATATTTCACACTTTAATGTTACACCAAACCCAATATTATAAAAACCCAGAAACCCAAGCACAAAAAGATTCACCACACTCTCTTTACCAATGGTCTCTCCCGGAACCTTTAAATGGTGTCTGGACCCCCGGGGAAACATTTGCCCAAACACCTTGAAGAGGACACAGGCAAGAAAGGTGAGTAATCATTAACTTACAAACACTTATTTGCACCACTTTTATCCCTAGATTTCACACACACATTTGCATTAGTTTTCCTTACTGGTCAGCCTTAATCACAATCTCAATCACCATTCTTCTCTCCTGACAGACAACCACCACATTCCTTGATGAGGAGCAGCTGTGCAGGATCTGAAACAAGGCCACCAACTGATTTTAAAATTCCCAATAAATAGTCAATAAATATTTAAACTTCTTGTGTGCAAATCCATGCTTAAAGTGCAATGCTCATAAAGTGCTTGATAAGGTGCTTTTAATAAAGTGAAAGGTGTGCTCTAAAGTGCTATACAGACAATACAATATAAATAAATGCAGTAAGGGAGTCCTCTTCCTTACACTCTTAATGAAAACTTCTTGACTTGTGGATTTATTTGTGGTTTTGTCTGTTCGTCTTTGCTAATGCAAAGAGAAAATTAGTGTTGAAATATATGTAGACCTGTAGAAATGTACTCGTTCGTGTAGAAAAACAGTCAAATGAAACATTCTGGACTTTTACCATTTAAAAAGGGGAAAAACCTTTATCCTGTAGATGTGAGAGCAGTCGATGAAAACACACTTTTGTCTTTTAATTGTTTAAGCCTAAACAACAAAGGGAGAGAGAAAAATGATTAATAGATCGATAGTTGTGACCAGTTTATGAGCTGCTGATCTGCACATAAAATCATTTCATCATTTGATTGTTTTTCCATGTACCATCTATATTTACGGATGGATGTTAATAAGGTTTTATTGATGTTGGTTTGGTTTACAAAGGTGGAAAGTTAACATAGTACAAATACTTAAGTAGATTTTTCACATATGTTTACTTCACTTGAGTATTTATTTTTAGTTTTACTCCCTACATTATTAAACTGTGTATAAATATCTGTGCTTTCTACTCCTTACATTTCCAAAGCAGACTTGTTCCTTTAAGTTCATCTAGTGTTTATACTCAGGGATTAAAGTGGGCTGGAGTTATGGTTGTGGTACTTCAGAGTAGCTAGTGTGTTGTTGTGTCCGGGGAAAACAGGTTAGTTTGCATTCATGTGGTGAATTCACTATAAAACACTGTTGGACAGCTTATGGTTACATCAAGTGTGGCAGAAATGAATGTGCATTTAAGATAATGATGCTTAGATTATTTAACTGAATTGAAACTTTATTCTAGCTGTATACTGTCTAGTGTGAAGCCGCATAGTGTGAGTGTAGGGGATGGACATCAGATATGATAGCTGGTGAAACTGTGTACATGTTGTTAAGTTCAGTTGTGTAAATCCACAAAGAGCAGCAGGTCAGCTGATTGCAGCCTTTACACTAAGAAAACTTTATGAAGCTTACATCAGAAATTATTGTGGGCCATCATTTTTTCCCTACACTGAGCGCCATTACTAATTTTAGAGTTCCTCCACCACTTTAACCCCTGACTGCTCATTTTCCTGTTTAGAGGCAAAGTCACCCTCTACAAAGTAGGCAACAGGAAACAGTTATTGTTTTGAAATCTTTCAAATCAAAATAAGCACATTCATTAGAATTAGAATTTAGATTAGAATAATATTTGTATTCTTGTGCACTAATAATATTTTCTGATTATATTCTTATATTAATATAGCACAAGCTTTAGTTACCTTGTAACCTGTAAACTGTACTTTTTCACTTTTACTCAAAGAAGTTGTTTCAGTGCTTTTACTGGAGAATATTTTTTAAAAACACGGGTATCTGTACTTCTACTTAAGTAAAGAACGTCTGTACTTTTGCCCCCTCTGATGGTGTGTGTAACTCATTACTCTCATCTTCACATCATGGGGTGTTTTTACAGATACTGGGTTTTATTTAGAGGCAGTGCCTGTGTGGTTATGACTGAATATGTACTGTTAACAGTAATTTTGGGGAAACTCCAGAACTGACACCCTGTTATGGAACCATAAGTCATAACAAGATGATGAGCTTTGGGACTGTAGTGAGGACAGCATGCACATGTTCAGATGCTGTGTAGGTGTTCAAGTCTCTGATTTTGATTTATCCAGAAAAAAGATTCTGCTGTTGGAAGATTATGTCAACTGTATTTGATTTTATGTGAGCAAGCCCCTCCAAAGTCTCCCACTGCCCATCTTAATGTGACCAGAGGTACAAAAAGGCAGAGATGCTTCTGTGTGCACAGGTGCTCAAGTGTGAACTCAGAGCAACAATTAAAACAAACACACTCCAGATGAACCTGCTGTGATTCATGCAGATGAGTCAGGATGTTGTTTATGGTGTTTTTATTCTCCCTGTTTTTCCTTTGCAGCTCCCTTTATTATGTGTTAGCTGCTTAAGTGCTGGTGTCCTGGTTCTCTCTGCGATTCTCCTTTAGTTAAACAAGCACGTCTAATGTTTCTGCTATTAGTGATGTGTTTTAGCAGGACAGAAAGAAAAGGTCATTACTTCTGTTAAATCTGTTGGATTTTGTTCCTCATTTGCATATTTTCTGCTTTGCTGCAGGAAGCGAAACAGTCACTGTGTGCCACACTGTCATTATATCAATGCTGCTATCCTGTATATATTGTACATACTATTGTTTGAGTACTTACGATTGTTTTTTTTTGTTTTTTTTTTGTACTTTTATATTTTACATTTATATTTATTATTGAAACTTGCACCAAGGGAGCGGCACTCCAATTTCGTTGTACTCTGTACAATGACAATAAAGGCTATTCTATTCTATTCTATTCTATTCTAATGTTTCCCTGTGATGCTTGCAGTGGTGTTTTTGTGGACTTTCATCGTTTTACAGCTTTATAGCCTAAAAACACGACTGATTATAGAGGGATTGCAGATGGTGAGGCATTTAGTGAAGACCTTACATTTTGTTTCAGTAACAATTAAATTCACCCTGATTATTTTCATCTTGGTTTTACTGCAGCTGTAACATTACAGTATTTGTAAAACGACACTGAGAGAGAGCCTGTTTCTGCGTCTTTGTGCTGCTCTTACAAAGGTTAAATGTTCAGATGATGATTCCAGCTGTTCTTCAACCTGCAGAAATCATCGTAAAGCTACTACATCTGGATTAGAACAAATCAGTGATTTTAATATCAGTTTAGTCAAGTTTATTGTTCCTGCCCAGAGATCAGGTACAAAAAGTCATCTCAGAGATGACAGCATCTCAAATTAGCATCGTCAAAACAGAGCAACAATAAAATAAATACATGCACATCTATGCAAAACAAACAAACAAACGAGGCAGTTACTGAGCTGAAACATAGTTAACAATGTATATGACAACAGCTCGCACACTGCAAGTTTCCAACTTTACCAGTTGTTTTGCTAATGTTTCCAGCACTCGTGATCTTCATGCACTGAGTATTTCTATTTATTTCTGAGTTAATCTATTAACTTGTGAATGACAGGACAACTGCACATTTGTCATGGTCCCCGTGCCTCGCCAGCTGACCCCTTGTTAGGCAACATGTTGTTTTTTTTTGTTTTCTGCTCTCTCTCTCTCTCCTCTGCTGGGGCGGTGCTTATTACGGGCTCCCGCCCTTGGCCCACGCACCTGCGTTCAATCTCCCCACCTGCTGCTGATCTCCACTAATCTTGAGCCCTTCTTAAGACAGTAGTGCTTTGCTACTCATCGTTGGATCGTTGAGCAATCTGTGTCAGGCACCCTTTAATCTGAAAACTAGAATCCTTGAGTTCTTCTTTGTGTAGATCTTTCCTAGACCTGCCTACCTGAAATCCTGCAAGTGAGTGTGTGGAAGCATGAGAGCCTGCTGAGGAGAGTGGAGTGTGATTTGGAGAGGAGTGGAGCATGTTTGATCCCTTCCTTTTCCCCCACGGTCCCTGGAGCCCCTCTAGAACATTGTGTATATATATAATCACTTGGTGTTGTCACTGTAAATACATTCACTGTCTTTTCTGCAAGGATCCCTCGTCTGCGCCTGAGTCTGTTTAGGAACTCTGACAACACTGGAGTTGGACACATGTAATCTTTAAAAGCTTCTCATAGTGTTTAGGTCTGGAGGTGCAGAGTGCACATGACCATTACTCCTAAATGTTTTCCTCCTAGTGAGGAAACAAAATATTCACATTTTGCACAGTGAAAGCTGACAGTCAGTTAGAAAACTGGTATTTTAAGCATACTGACCGACTCATGACGTCAGCACGTCTTTTTCTTTTGGCTGCTCCATTTAGGGAATCACCACAGCAGATCCTCTGCCACCATCTCATCCAGTCCCTAGCATCCTCCTCTGTCACATCCTTAACGACAAATAAGAATCTTGTATGTGGTCTTACTCTTTTCCTCATTCTAGGTTTGACAGATTTTCAATGATTGTATGATCATTGATCAGAAATTACAAAGTAAGACCTGAGGTGACCAACATTTTTAAATGTATTCTATATGTATTCTGTTTAATACAAACTGCGACTCCTATATTCACTGTTTTCCGAGGTTTCAGCGTTCAACGTTCAAAGACATGAAAATGTTACACAAGCTCCTCAATTAATCTCAGTTTTATCTATATAGCGCCAAATCACAACAACTGTTCACTCAAGGTGCTTTATACTATAAAGACCCTACAGTGATGCAAACATATGACTGATTTCCAGGCATTGCTGTAGTTTCATACAGAAGTCACATTAATTAGCAGGTGCCACTGTGCCACCCTCCTGGAAGGAGCTGAGGAGAGCCCCAGACTCGGGGTCACCCAGCAGCCACGGTGCAGAAGCTACAGGGACTATATTTCAATTCACTCTCCTCTCATTACTATATGCGAATCTGCCTGGGCTGGGAGCCACCACTGCTATTCTGCTCTGAGGCCTTCCCCAAACATTTGTCTTAATTCATGCTTATGCCATCTGCCTTTACGTATGTGAAATGCTTTCAAATCTAAATGAGAATTTGGGCCAGCTAAAGAATTACAATGCAGAAGTTGTCATTACAGGATTGGTGTGCTTGCAATGTTTTACATGTGTTGCACAGTATGGAATCTTGTTGTTTTTAAGGTTGCTGCAGTTACAGTGGTTATTCAACTGCAAAAGGGATCACTTTCTGTTGTTGGTTTTGCTGCCAGAGGTTTCTGTAGTTTCCATTGATTTTGTTAGTTGCAGGTATAGTGTCAATGGTTGCTTGCATCACTCCAGGTGTTTTGTTAGTTTCACAGGTTTGTTACCCTGCAGATTTTTGGGAGATTGTGGGAGTTGCCTTGTGTAGTTGTAGGCAATGCTGTAGACACAGTTTAGCAGTTTTGGCAATTTCAGTGACAATTTTAGACGTTGTTCACATTGGTGTTGTTAGTTACACTGGTTTCAGATATTGCTCTAGTTTAATTGCTAAGTCATTTTTTTATAAGGGTTGCCGTAAATGCTGCAGTGAGAGAACTGCTGAATTCATTTAAGTCGCCTGTTTAAAGGCACGATTAATCAGAAATTGCCACCTAAAAACTGAGCCGACCAAAATGTTTAAATGTAAGACTCACAACTCTTACCTCATTTCACTGAAACACAGCACCTCCTCTTGGTGATGTCACCTCATTCCCTCACCGACAGCTATCAGCCTACAACACATATGTTGGGTTTAGATTAGTTTCACTTCTACAAAGAGGAACCTACACTGTCATTATTACTGAGAGGAGAAATGGCGCAGAAAGGAGTTCAGCTCGACCGAGAAACCTTCTCTTGTTCCATCTGAGCTACTTTGAGGATGTGACAGCAGCTGTGTCAGAGACCAGAGATAAACTACAGGACATTCTGAGAGAGGAATGGACAAACATCTCACTGACAGTCACTGAAGAGGATGTTTTACTGTCACCAGCAGAGCCAAAGACCAGAGCTGGATTCTTAAAATATTCACATGAAATCACACTGGATCCAAACACAGCAAACACACATCTGTTATTATCTGAGGGGAACAGAAAAGTAACATTTATGAAGCAACAACAGTCTTATTCTGATCATCCAGACAGATTCACTGCATGGCTTCAGGTCCTGAGTAGAGAGAGTCTGACTGGACGTTGTTACTGGGAGGTGGAGTGGAGAGGGAGAGCAGTTGGTGTAGCAGTCGCATACAAGAATATCAGCAGAGCAGGGAGCTCTGATGAATGCAAATTTGGATTCAACGACAAATCTTGGTCTTTACGTTACGATTCAAATGGTTTTCAGTTTTGGCACAATGAAGTCCGAACCAACCTCTCAGGTCCTCGGTCCTCCAGAGTAGGAGTGTACCTGGATCACAGAGCAGGTATTCTGTCTTTCTACAGCGTCTCTGAAACCATGACTCTCCTCCACAGAGTCCAGACCACATTCACTCAGCCGCTCTATGCTGGACTTCGGTTCTTTTATTATGACAGTGACACCGCAGAGTTCATTAAACTGAAA
The DNA here is from genome assembly GCF_057382275.1 of Copadichromis virginalis. Lineage (NCBI taxonomy): Eukaryota > Metazoa > Chordata > Actinopteri > Cichliformes > Cichlidae > Copadichromis > Copadichromis virginalis. Next base: position 26,637,524 of record NC_140620.1, on the reverse strand, counting down.
TAGACAGAAATGATTGAAGGACACTTGGTTAAAACAGGTTTTTCAGTTTCCACTTTCTTTGGTCTCTTTCATTGTTGCTCAGACGTTATTGATGTGCTGTTGCTTAGCCTGTCAGTAACACTTTATAGGTGCGACTTTGACATTGCATTATTTGTTGTCTAGTTAATGATTGGCTTTGTTTTAATGAAGGAAAAGTGTTTCACTCTGCAGAAACAATACAGCCTCATATATCTTTGTAAATGTTGTATGTTGTTCTAATTAAGGTATTTAATGTAAAACATCCCATTTCTAGTTTGTTATATCTTCTACACAAGAGTTATTCTTTATGGGAAACTGTTTTTCATTTATGTGCACTGTCATGTTTCAATTTAGAGAAGTGATCAGTTTGGTTGGGTGTTTTTGTGTTATTCTCTGGTTGGTTCCTTTTTCTTTTGTTTAAGAAAACTAGCCATTGAAATATGCGCAACCCTGTGAAAAGAAGAAGTAATATGCACTCAAACAACTTTGTATGGAATAAAATGACACCTTATATAAAACTTCCTCAGTTAATCACTGTATTGTGTTCCAGTAAAATTTGACTGAGTTAAAAGTTTCATCTCTGAAAAATATTGTTAACTTGATCAGACTGATATAACAGTTCAATAGTTCAGGCCCTGAAGTGCCGGTGATGATCGTCCGGAGTGAGGCCCATTTAGTCCAGCACAACTCTGCAGACGTCTGCGAATCTGCCCCGTGAGGTTGGCGGCAGACTCAGGGCCGCCATCTCAGCCCCCCCGACAGCAGTGGAAGCTGCTGTGGTGCCCAATCTTGCACACTTCTGCCCCAGGACTAAAAATATGTCATATCCTGGATTAATCACATCACATCCTGCATTGGACAATTCCTGACTGAGTCTATCAAAGTCATAGTGGTAAACACGAATAACTTGGATGTGAAATAGATTCACAAAGACATTTGGAAGGAGGTAACCCAGACAGACATGAAACCATACATGAGTCATTTGATTTGTACAGATCTAGAAATGAATCTACCAGAAGTTCATGCAGAGTCTGGCTGGACAATCTTTTGGGCCAATCACTCAATGAATTTCCCATGTTGCCATGCGTGATTCACTTTAACAACTGTGATTCAAGACCAGGCCGTCATCAACAAGACAAGCTGGCAGTCAGTGGATGGCGTGCCTGCCCCTCATTTTTAACCCAATCCAAACATCAGTTGATGAGCATCTAGTCACTTTTAGGGGATGCTGCCCTTTTACACAGTATATGCCAAGAGTGCCATTTAAATGTAGCATAACGATCTGGGCAACATATCATGGCAGGACAAGTTATGCCTGAAACATTCAAGTATGTACTGGGAAACATGAAGACGGTGTTCCTCAAAAAGAACCAAGGGCAGCACATGGTTTTGGAGATAACTGCAACTATCATTGGGCCATTCTGGATTACAATAGGAACAAAGGTGGATTTGACAACCATGCTAAGGTATGCTTATTTTTGTACTCCTTGTCTATCATCAGATTGTTTGAAATGGACTATAAAGTGCTGCGCCAGCTGGCCCGGCCTCCACAGTCACCTGACCTAAACCCAATCCAGATGGTTTGGGATGAGATGGAGCGCAGAGTGAAAGCAAAGGGCCAACAAGTGCTCAGCATCTCTGGGAACACCTTCAAGACTGTTGGAAGAACATTTCAGGTGATTACACATTGAAGCTCATCGAGAGAATGCCAAGAGTGTACAAAGCAGTAATCAAAGCAAAGGGTGGCTATTTTGAAGAATCTAAAATAGGTTTTGAGTAATTTCAGATTTTATTGCTTACTGCATAATTCAATACGTGTTAATTCATAGTTTTGATCATGAAAACAAGAAAAAACATTAAATGAGAAGGTGTGTCCAAACTTTTGACTGGTAATGTACACTCACATCAACGAGACATATGGATTATGAACAACAAATAACAGTTCAATACATGGGTAGCACTTTATAATAATGTCACACTAGTAAGTATTAGTGAGGTATTGGCAGGTGCTTCATTCTTACTATGCCATTTATAAATACAGTTATGTTATGTTTATCCATCTGTTACTGGTACACCATGCACAGCTATCACTGCTATTACATCACTGCTAGTAAAACTGATAATCATAATCATATCCTTTCATTCATTTCCGCTTATCTTTTTTCAAGGTCGAGGGGGCACTGGAGCCTGTTCCAGCTGTCTTAAGACAAGAGGCAGGGTACACCTTGGACATGTCGCCAATCTGTCCCAGGGATAACCCACATACACAGACAACCATTCACACTCACATTCACACCTATCCCCACTAATTGCATGTCTTTGGACTGTGGGAGGAAGCCGTAGTACCCGGGGAGAACCACACAAACACGAGGAGAAGAGAACTCTAAACAGAAAGACCCCGGCCTGATAATGAAATTGATTTTGCTGCAGTTGCTATATGTAGTTTCAGATGCTAGTTTAATTGCAGAAGTTACCATGTTTTGTAGAAGATGCTGCTGTAGTTTGCAGGTTTTGTGGTTAAAACTGTTACTATACTTTGCTGATGATGTTGCTTCTAGTTTCAGTCATTGAATTAGTTGCAGACGTTGCCACTGCTTCAATGTGTTTGTTGGGTTGCAGTAGCTATGCTTACTTACAGTTTTTTTGTGCTTGTTTTACATTTGTTATCCAAGTTGGAATCTTTAGTCACATGTTTTTAAGGTTGCTGCAACTCAAATAAAGTTGCAACAGTTGCCAAAGTGATCCTTGTTGTTGTGCTATTGTTGCTATTGTTGCTATTGGCATTGTTAGTTGCAGGTGTACTGTCAGTGGTCACTTTCTTCATTGTAGGTGTTGCATTAGTGTCACAGGTTAGTTTAGCTATAGTGTCTGATTAGTTGTGGGAGTTGCCTTGTGTAGCTGTAGGCATTGTTGTAAACATGAGGGTTTTTTTGTAATTTTTGCAATTTCAGTAACAAACTTAGTTGCAGATTGCAGTTGCAGTTTTTCTGATAAGTGTTTGTTACAGTGGTTGTAGATATTTCTGTAGTTTCATTCAGAAGTCATTTATTTATTTAAAGATGTTACTGTAAATGTTGCAGTGATGGGTTTGTTTACCTCATTTAAGTGTCGCTCCTATCAGAGAGCCCATTCTGATTCCATTTAATAACAATTTTACGGGTTTTCCTGAATTTACCACCTAAAAACTGAGCTCACCAACATTTTTTAATATACTGTTTATAAAAAAGGTATTTACTTCAAACTCAAACCTCATCCTGGAATACACCAGATACTGATAACTCCTCCCCTTCTACCTGACAGCACCTCCTCTTTGTCTGTTTCCTCATTCCCTCCCATTCAGTCTATATTTTGAAAATGGGCATAACCAACATCTGTTGACGTGTAAGAGCAGACAGCCTCCATTTCCCACGTAAACACCTATTGATTAGGTCACAGCTCAGAATAGTTTCACTTCTGCAAAAGACAAACCAGCAAGTCATTGTTACTAAGAAAAGAGAATGGATGAAGAAAACATTTCTTGCTCCATCTGTTTGGATCTACTGAAGGATCCGGTGACTACAGCCTGTGGACACAGCTACTGCATGAACTGTATTAAAACCCACTTTGATGAAGAGGACAGGAAGGGAATCCACAGCTGCCCTCAGTGCAGGAAGACTTTCACACCGAGGCCTGTCCTGGAGAAAAACACCATGTTAGCAGCTTTAGTGGAGGAGCTGAAGAAGACTGGACTCCAAGCTGCTCCAGCTGATCACTGCTATGCTGGACCTGAAGATGTGGCCTGTGATGTCTGCACTGGGAGGAAGCTGAAAGCCATCAAGTCCTGTTTAGTCTGTCTGGCCTCTTACTGTGAGATACACCTCCAACCTCACTATGATGCAGCTCCGTTAAAGAAACACAAGCTGGTGGCCCCCTCCAAGAAGCTCCAGGAGAACATTTGCATGGTTTCAGATATACAAGAGAAAGTGACAGACATCTCATCAAGAGTCACTGAAGAGGATGTTTTACTGTCACCAGCAGAGCCAAAGACCAGAGCTGGATTCTTAAAATATTCACATGAAATCACACTGGATCCAAACACAGCAAACACACATCTGTTATTATCTGAGGGGAACAGAAAAGCAACAACAGTGAAAGAACATCTCTGAAACCATGACTCTCCTCCACAGAGTCCAGACCACATTCACTCAGCCGCTCTATGCTGGACTTCGGTTCTTTTATTATGACAATGACACTGCAGAGTTCATTGAACTGAAACAGACAGAAATGATTGAAGGACACTTGGTTAAAAACTTTTTTTTTTCTAGTTTCCACTTTTTGTCTACATTGTTGCTGCTTAGAGGTAATTGATGTGCTGTTTCTTAACCTGCCAGATCTGCAAATAAAGTCATTTTACATTTGAATCTTTTGGACAGATGTTAACAGGGTTTTGTTGATGCTGGTGTGGTACATGTAACTCATCACTCGTGTTTTTATATTGTGTGTTGTCAATATTAAAAAAGGTTAAACACAGTGTCTGCTTCAAATCAATCCTCTTTCTGGAATACATCAGAGACTGGTAACCCCTCCCCTTTTTCTGCCTGTTACTGGTCTGTCTGTAATACCTCCATATGTCAACCTGTTTCCCCCCCTGGTTGTTTTCCTGTGAGTTATCAACACGTTCTCACTCCCAACTCGTCAAACGTGTGACGCATGGTCAGGCTCCCTCTGCTTCACTTATCGACGCGCAGGGTACCCCCTGGCGTCGGGAATTGACGTGCAGGGTCCTCTCATTGAATACTATAGAGCTCCCTAAACGTTGCTTATTGACGACAAGAGATTGCCGCGGAAGAGCCTGTTGTTCGTATATTTATACATTTCCAAAATCACATTGTAGTGACCTATACAAAACACAATAAATTATATAATGTAAACAACTACCTGAGAAACAGCAGATACAGCAGATACATTAATTATAGGCTGTTACTTTTGTATCGTTTATTGCATATGGAGGGAGTGATGTATGCTGGGTAATGGCACAGCTAGCTACTGGGTGACTTTATTCACCCGCTTCGGCTGTTATCAGTCCATACAATGGGTGTTATTAGCACAAATCAGTCCCATAGATATGGGCCATCAAAAATAAAGTTTGTATTCCCATCTAATAATATTATTTTATTATTACATACCTGTAGCACAATCCGTTCAGTTAGCTTCACACAAAAATAGCTGGTAGAAATGTCCTCCAAAGATTATCTTTGTTCACCTCTGAGGGGGTATTTTGATGCTGATCCTCTTCATCTGTTCACTGCCTGCTGGAAACCTGCTTGCTGATGCTGCTCTTCTCTCGGCTTCCCAGAGTAAATCTGAAAAGTCACCTGCCTGCCCTCCTGCCTGCCACAACACACCTCTGCTCTAAAAAAGAAAAGGTCAGACATGTTGTTCTTCTCTTTACTCCACCACACACCCAGAGAAACTCCCGTCTCTGTAGCTTTGCTTCAGCCTGTAATACAAGGAGGCAAAATCTCCTTTCACTCACCTCACATCGTACTCACCTTTAACCTCATCTAGAAATAACTCACCTTCTCCCTCTGTTACAGTGAGTCCTGCTCTGTGGAATTTCCTCCACGTCTCACCTCAGCCTTTCTGATCCGTGCGATAAATAAAGTTTTCCTTCAAATCAAACAAACATGTACTGAGTCAGCTTTTGGCTCCAACCTCTTTACACCGGCTGCTTGGCCTTGACAGCACAAGGTCCTGGACCACGTTTACATGTCTTCATAAGTTAACAGATGTGAAGTATTTTCACATACGGCCCTTAAAGCTTCTGTTAAAATGCTCCACAACACTTGGTTCAATCTGGCTTTATGCAGAGAAATGTGTGATGTTAAACTGAACCATCAGCTGATGCAAATGTTTATTATTAAACTCCTCGCCTTCATCTGTTGGAAGTTTAACAGGTACACGTCCTTCACTCAGAACATCCTCAAAAGCAGATGCAACAGATGTTCCTGCCTTGGTTTGAAGACACCTGCATGCATACATACAAATCTATTAATTGAGAGTACATTCCAAGATTAATGACAATAATGACCTCTCCTCACGACCTCAGGAAAGCCGATGTCTTATCAGAAATCACAGACCTTTTTGTTTTGGTCAGAGTGAAGCTCTGAGATCTCTGGATGAGTCGGGAAAATGACTACAGCCTGTGACGTGATTGCTAACAAGCTTTCAGTCAAAACCACACTAACACTAGCAGTTCTGAATACTTTGGTGGCCGTAGCCATGACTTGATCTCTCCTATTAGGCCTACAGACACTTGAGTCAGTCTGTCCGTTAATCCACAGACTAAAGGCTCCTACTATGAGAGTAAGGGGTACGCCGTATTGTATGAAAGAAACTATTACAACCAACATACAAACTGCAAAGTTAAACACTGAATTGAAAGGAGGGGAGCTAAAAAACGGAGTGAATAAAATCTAATTTCATTTTATTTGTACTCCCTTTGATTTATTCCTGTGGTACTTTTTTCCTTTTTGAAAGAGAAATATCTGCAGCTATAAAGATGTACATCTTTGGAGTATCCTGAAAATTCTGCAGTTTTTAAAGGTCATGTGACTGAATGCCTTTTCGATTCACAAGCACCTTTAACTGCACGAACCGTGCAGCAGAATCTCTTTAATCCAGGCTGGACTTATATAGAAATAATAATATTACTAATTGTGTTTTTATAAAGCCTGACATAACTAATCTTTGAGAGCGGTGGTGTCTGTTTAAAAAACACGATCAGTTTAAACAAGGAGATATTTATAACTCTGATTAAAAACAGACACTTTCTGTCTGACTTGGAAAATTCAAGTTGTGTTTTCATATGAGGACATTTTTATGTTTATCTGTCTTTATTTATGTATGTAATGTTTCCCTACTAATTAATAAAGTATTGTTCCTCAGTCACTCTGCGCACTTCATTCAAAGACTGTATTGCACTTTTTCCTGCCAGAAGACAATGTTTTAATTGAAATAGACTGAAATATCTCGCTTCAAGTGGATGAATGTCTGGAAACCATTTTTATAGTTCTTAGAGTCCAAGAAACAAGCACAAATGTGTTTTTGCTTCTAGGTTTTCTGTAGTGATGTAACAACGCTGAAGCTAAAGTAACTGTAGTGATTTGTGTAGAGGAAAACGTCTCTGTGGCAACATCACTGCCAACGTGTTCATCTTGAATGTGTTATTAGAGTTAAAAAAAAACCTTTACAAGTATCTTTGATTTCTTTAAACACTGTAATAAGAATTGTGCTTTCAGGCGTTACTGCTGTTCTCTGAATATTTGTCAAGTCTAAAACCTTCTCTGTAACCCCTACAGATGGCTGTGTGTAGAAAATCCCAGTAGTTTCTGAAATACTCACAGCAGCCTGTGTAATACCAACAACCAAACCTGTTAAACTTCTTTTCCATCTCTACGTCCATAAATGCGTGGAGCTACTGCTATGTGATTGGCTAATTAAATATTTGCATTGGTGAGCAGTTGTACAGGTTTACCTAATATAATCTTTCATTATCTCGTTTACAAACCCATCAATCTACATCATGTGTGTCAAACCCGAGGCCTGCGGGCCACATCTGGCCCAACGTATATTTATATCCGGCCCGCGAGATCATTTCTATATAGATTCAGAGTCGACTGCAGAGGTGCCCATTGTGTCCCAGTCAAACAGTGCTCAGCAGTTATTAGGTAAGATGACGTCTTTCTGTAGTTCATTATTCTAACAAGCAAAAAGTATTAAAGTGATGTTTACGTTGTGTATTTCAGACGGTGAGATGCAGAACCTGCAGGCCACAGGAGAAATGTAGTTTTCTGTAGTTCAGTATCTAGAGGATACGTGTCAAACTCGAGGCCCGTGGGCCACATCCAGCCCAGCGTACATTTATATGCCTGCAAGATCCTTTTTATATAGATTCATTCATTCATATTGTTATTCATGGCTCGGCAAAATGAAGCGCTAATGAGACAAAAGCTACAGATTCAATAATTCAGAGTGTCAATCAAGTCCAGTTTCTGTTCTGTGTCAGGGTCTGGGTCTGCGACCCATCTTTTTGATTTCTTTTTATAGTTTTTTCTTCTCTCCCATGATAATGAACATATGTTAAGTTCTGGTGTTGATCATCATTTAGGTTTTAGCTGAGTTTCATCATGGTTTAGATTTTCTTCTATGCCCTTGTGTCTGTTCTTGTTCACAGCATTATGCGGTCTGTCTTTTACTTTCAGTATGCTTGTGTTTAAGTCTCCCTTGTTGGTTCGTCAAGCTTGCTGTGTGTGTGCGTGTTTTAGTGTCACTTTCCCTGCGGTGTCTGCTGTTTCCTCATGTGTTTCCACTTTCCCTAATCTCCTTTGTGTGTATTTAGTCTGTGTGCCTTCTTTCTTTGTCGGATCGTCTGTGTTACCTCCTTCCATGTAGTCATAGTTCTCATACAGAAAGTAGAAGAGCTAGTGTTAGGGTTAACTGTAACGGTAACCCAGATATTGGCAAATGTGAGCTTGAGTAGAAATACGGTTGCTGATCGGGTTTGTGAGATGACCACTGATTTAAGAACACAGTCGTGTGAAAGAAGCAAATACTTTATAGCATACTGTCTTGCTGTGGATAAAAGTACAGACATGATGGACATTACACAGCTGGCCATCTTCATCCATGAACTGAACTCCAATATGCCCGTTTCAGAGGAAATATTGGACATTAAATCGATGCAACGACAGGAAAAGACATGTTTGAAAACTTATGACGGTTATTAGAAGTTATTCTTTATTCTAAGTCTATTTATTCTGAAACAATATTCCTGTCTGTTTTTATTCATATTTATGTTCAAAAAACATTGTTTTAGTGTTTTCAATAAATGCTTACCCTGTTTGGCCCTCAACCTAACGTGTGCTTTGAGTTTTGGCCCCCTGTACAATTAAGTTTGACACCTCTGATCTAGAGCAGCTGCATCCTTCACAGCCTTTGTGATACGGACTCTCCCTGGTGACCAGAAACAAGAGTCCTTCACCAGTCCTGTAAACCAATTGCAAATAATTTTGGATCCACCTCCACCCGAAAATCAACAACTGCAAAGCATAGCATACTGGGGGGCAAGCAAAAAGAAGTCAACTAGTACTGCATTGTCAGTGGCACATATTCAGACTTCAGTGGCAAAAGCACCATTTTCCATTTTAATTCATCAACTAATACAACATGCATGTGTTTAGACAGATTTGAAAGAAACAACAAGGCATGTTTAGTCCAGCGGGAAGCTGAAAGGGCATTACAGTTTTCAAAGACCTGACACGGTGCTTTGACAACTTGGCAATCATGTCAAATATTTCTCACTATAAGAATTTCCCCCCTACATTACATAAGATAAAACTTTATTAATCTCTCGGGTGGGTTCCTCTGCGAAATTCTGTAAAGATCGGCACCCAAACAGGGACTTGAACCCTGGACCCTTAGATTAAAAGTCTGATGCTCTAGCGACTGAGCTATCCAGGCTCAATAATTGCTTATTAATGTAATAGTCTGAGTCTGCAATGTGTAAGCAGCCATAGTCAGCCAAGTCATAATGAAAGCAACAAACAACTCATGTTTTGATGAAACTGCAAACCCTCCTGGTCAATAATCACATAAGCTGTACATGCAGGAAGCAAAGACTGATAAAGGAGCAGGCACAACATTCAGACAAATCCAAGACATAATGAAATGAACCACAATAACTGTGTGTGCATAAATCAGGTGTCAGTGAACACGTAACGATCACAGATCTTTAGAACCACAGCCAGATAACATTTTTCCCCCAAATAAATGTGTAGATTTTAGCTAAATATATATTATAGAATCAACACCATGGGCATTTCAGATTTCACACAGGTGGTTGGTTGTTACACTCTGGAAATGTGAGTGTTATGGACCCTCTGTGTGTGCGTGGGGTTAAAATGATGCCACCTTAAAATGAAACTGAGAATAATTAACACGAAAATGTTGTATCGAAAGGGGAAAAAATGAAACTGAAAAAAAGGTGAATTGAAACCGTAAATGTGCGAATAAATTTATTTTCTATTATTAACTAAGTTTTGAAACCTACATCTTTGTGTTTTTTTTGCTTACATCTTTTTTTCCAATTTCAGTTTGCTGGCAATGTTGCTGTACGAATGAGTATTACGGCCACATTAAGAAAAACTATTATAGATAACATTGAAAATAAAGTTTCAATTTTGAGATTAAAATCATAATTCAATTGAGAAAAAAGTCCAGATGTGGAGATTACAGTTGTTTCAAGACAAACTGCAACAGTTGCTGTACCCTCTGAGTTAATGTAATTGTGCTTCCGTTTAGTCTCCATGCAGGAAATGATTTCTCTTTTAGCACACAAACACAGTGTGGTGATCAGCAATAGGTGAAAAGATGGTGTGGAAAGCTGCATCTCATCAAAAAAACACACCAAACGAAATCGAGGGTTACAGCATGAGGAAGGAAGTAATGAAGTACAAATACTTTGTTACTGTAATGATGTCACCGTTCACTGAGGACTCACGCGCAGGACTCTTCACTTTGAGGAGAAATAGTTTATTACACCAGGTATGTGTACAGACAGTGCAGGGAATTGTGCTATATACAAGTGTGACGGGGTCCAGGCTCCAGGAAATCCAAGGTGGGGAGGACAGGGAAAGCTTCTCTTCGCTCACTCACTGCTCGCTATAGCCACTCTCCAATCATTCAAAACTAAGGATCTGCTCCGGGAAAACAGGGCCACGTCCAGGGGAACTAAACACAGAGTGTACACATTAGAATGAAGGCACAGAAATAGCAAGAGTCTAATGCTAAGAGACCTTTAGGAGACCTTCATTACTTTAGGTTTAACACCTTTAAGGGGAGTTATTATTTTGTCACTGCGAGCCTCAAATCAAACTGCTTTGAGATTAAACAGTAACACATGGAATTCATTCCTGTTGGTGTATTAATCACCAGCAATATCACAGAAAAAGAAATAAAAGTGGCAAAACTATGTGTCATAGTCAGGGCTTAAAGTGTTTCCTTTTTCTTGCTTTTGGCCCAACGACTGATTGTAAAGCTCACATGTAAGTCTTCATGTTTTTAAATCACATATTGGTTCTGTACATGTGACATTATGTTTTTTCATATCCTGAAACGTGCTGCTAAACAAACTGAGGCACTGTGCTATTTAAAGGTTGCAGGTTAGTGCAGGATAAACAGGTTAGTTTGCTGCAGAACAGTGTGTGACTGCTGCACAGTGGCTGTGGTTTCATGCTCAGAGTTTGGTTACATCAAGTGTAGCAGAGATGAATTTGCAGTTAAGATTCACTGAATTTCACCTTCATACCAGCTGAATAGTGTCTAATAAAAAGAGCATAAACAGTTTACTGTCAGTGTAGAGGATGGAAAGCAGTTCAACTCATAAAACATCTGCTGACATCTGGTTGAATTCACTTGTGTAAATCCACAAAGAGCAGCAGGTCAGCTGATCACAGCCTGTCCATTCAGAAAATCTACTGGAGCTCTCAGCAGCAATTATACTGAGTCGTGAATGTTTTCCCCACACTGAGCTGTTGCAACTGATTTTAGGGTTCCTCCACCTGCTGAATCCACTTTAACCCCTGACTGCTCATTTTCCTGTTTAGAGACAAAGTGACCTTCTACAATGTAGGCAACAAAAAATAGAGCCTTTTTCCTAGTGTAAGTCCAGAAACTCACCTCAGACATGTTGTTCTTTTCCTCACTCCACCGCAATCCTGGAGAAACGCCCCTCTCTGTAGCTTTGCTTCAGCATTTAATAGTGAGTGAGTCCTGCTCCCATGTCATTCCCTCCATGTCTCGCCTCGACCTTCATGATCCCTGCTATAAATCAAGTTTTCATTCAAATCAAACAAACATGTACTGAGTCAGCTTTTGGCTCCAACCTCTTTACACCGGCTGCTTGGCCTTGACAGCACAAGGTCCTGGACCACGTTTACACGTCTTCATGAGTTAACAGATGTGAAGTATTTTCACATACGGTCCTTAAAGCTTCTGTTAAAACATTCCACAAAACTTGGTTTAATCAATGTGTGATGTTAAACTGAACCTTCAGCTGATGGAAATGTTTATTATTAAACTCCTCGCCTTCATCTATTTGAAGTTTAACAGGTACACATCCTTCACTCAGAACATCCTCAAAAGCAGATGCAACAGATGCTGCTGCCTTGGTTTGAAGACACCTGCATGCATACTTGGAAAATCCATCTGTACATGTCAGTAAGTGTCTCACATTATCATTATCTGCTCAATATTCACCCATATCAGCCAAATCAGCCTCAAACTGTTTGTCAGTTCCACTAATCAAAACTCTGTTTCTGGGGAAAAGTCTACTTGCTGGTTAATAACAAAGAAATAAACTGTTGGTAGATCCACTTTTTACAACGAATCATCCATCAATAAAAATCTAACTCAGTTCCAAAACAACAAATTCAACATTCATATAAAAAATCCAGCCTAGCAGGGATCAAACAGCTGATCAAACACCAGGGTTGGACACAGACTTTCTAATCTGACATCACAAAGTTATTCTGAAGCTGTAAATCTAATTAAAAACTCCCCAAAACTACTAAGAGAAAACCCTTAAAAGGTTCAGTGATAGAAGAAAAATCCTTTACATGTAAAATCAACAGAGGTTCCTGATAAACAGACTAATAAATGAAGAATAACTGAACAGTTTCTGTGTCATGAGTGAAATTTCAGTGAGTATGAATCATCTCCAGGAAGTAAAAAGGGTTGGAGCTCAGCATCAGTCAGAAGAGGAAGATGAGGTGATGAAGAAGAGAGCGTTCAGTGGAAAAAGGCCAGTGAGTTCATGTAAATGCTGCTTCTGCTGTAAGAATCAGACCTAAAAGTGAACAAATGCTTCATGATTCTCATTTCTATCCACCATCTTGAACACTGACTATAAATGTGTTCACTTCATTATTGTGTGATTTGGCTTCTTCACGTGTCTCCTTCAGTGCAAATAAAGGACTGTTAGAGTGTGTGCTGTGTGTTTGTCTGAAGCATGACAATCCTTTCCAACAAGTGTTTCCAGCTGTTTGTCTCCACTCTGCACTTTAGTCTTTCTTCCTGTCATGTCTGTGTTTGTCCACCAGGTGTCTCCCTCAGCTCATTTTCTCCAAATCAGAAGCTTCAGATTTGTGGAGATGCTCTGCCTGCCAGACACAGCTCAGGGCACGAAACATGTCTATCCTCCACAACATACAGGCCTGTGTTATTTAGTTCAACAGTCCCCATCCTTTTTGTGTGTCACCGACCGGCTATTAAGGTGTTGTTGATAAATACAACAAAATAAAACCAGTATCAGTACAAAAAAATGTTTTCTTCTCTTGCTGCCTGGTCTGTCTGGGGCCCGGGGGTTGGGGAACACTGATTTGGTTTTTTATATTTAAATGTATAAATAAGTGAGTGTGATCAAGCTTTTCATCTCAAAAAGACATTAAATGTCATCACTGTAGATACAATAATAATAATAATAATAATAATAATAATAATAATAATAATAATGATAATATAATATCAAAAACCTCAAGGGTTAATTTTTTTGTTGCATTTTAAAAGTTCAAAGCTCAAAGACATTAAGTTTACAGTCATATATGATCAAGAAAACCAACAATCTTCACATTTCAGAAACTGGAACCAGCTTTAAATGTGACTAAAATAATGATAAAACAATAAATTCTCTAATCATTGACTAACTGATGAATCACTGCAGCTCCAATATATTGTTGCATTTGACAACCCACTACAGCAACTACAGAATAAAAGCACTAACCAGACTGATGACAGATTTCAAACATGCTGAATATGAAGAGTAGTATCATTTAAACTCACATGATTATCAGCCATAAGAACAAATTCAGATTTATATTGATGTAAGGTATATAAATGTAAGTACAGTTTGAATCAGTGCAATATTATTTTCACACATCAATGGACCACTGAACTTCTCAGCTTCTAAAATGTAAAGCCTCATTTAGAAACTACACAAGTACATATAATGGTCAGGGATAAACATGAACCTGTCTTCTCTATTTGACTTTAATCAACTCTGCAGTGGCTCCAACTCTATAAAGATATAGTCCCGCATAGAGCGGCTGAGTGAATGTGGTCTGGACTCTGTGGAGGAGAGTCATGGTTTCAGAGACGCTGTAGAAAGACAGAATACCTGCTCTGTGATCCAGGTACACTCCTACTCTGGAGGACCGAGGACCTGAGAGGACAGTGTGGACTTTGTTGTGCAGAAATCTATAACTGTCTGTGTCACAACGTAATGCCCAAGACTTGTCATTGTATCCAAAACCACATTCATAGTCCCACCCTGCTCTGCTGATATTCTTGTATGCGACTGCTACACGAACTCCTCCCCCTCTCCACTCCACCTCCCAGTAACAACGTCCAGTCAGACTCTCTCTACTCAGGACCTGACACCATACAGTGAATCTGTCTGGATGATCAGAATAAGACTGTTGTTGTTTCATAAATGTTACTTTTCTGTTCCCCTTGGATAACAGTAGATATGCGTTTGCTGTGTTTGGATCCAGTGTGATTTCACATGAATATTTTAAGAATCCAGCTCTGGTCTTTGGCTCTGCTGGTGACAGTAAAACATCCTCTTCAGTGACTGTCAGTGAGATGTTTGTCCATTCCTCTCTCAGAATGTCCTGTAGTTTATCTCTGGTCTCTGACACAGCTGCTGTCACATCCTCAAAGTAGCTCAGAGGACGAATATTGATGCTGGATGAGTGTGTAGACTCACTGAGTGCTGACAGTGAGGGGTAGTTGTGTAGAAACTGGTTGTGATCCTCTGTGTGTGAGAGCTGCTCCAGCTCGCCGTCTTTCCTCTTCAGCTCAGCGATCTCCTGCTCCAGCTTCTCCTGAAGCTCTTTGACTCGACTCACTTCAGTTTCCTGCTGGGATCTGACCTGCTGCTTCACATCAGAGCTTCTTTTCTGGAGGAGACGGATCAGCTCAGTGAACATCTTCTCACTGTCCTCCACTGCTTTATCAGCAGAGCCATTGATGGCCTCCACCTCCTGTTGAAGCAGCTTCACATCTTTCTCTCGCTCCTGGATTCTCTGCTGGATGTTTAGTCGTCTCACCTCGAGCTCCTTCTGCTTCTCAGTCCTTTCTGCTGCAGCTGGGACTGTTTCATGGCCTTTATGTCCATCCATTGTGCAGAGATAACAGATACTCTGCTGGTCAGTACGACAGAAAATCTTCATCACCTCATCATGACGAGAGCAGATGTTCTCCTGGAGCTTCTTGGAGGGGGCCACCAGCTTGTGTTTTTCAAAGGCAGGAGACTCCAGATGAAGCTGTATGTGTTTCTCACAGTAGGAGATCAGACACACCAGACAGGACTTGATGGCTTTCAGCTTCCTCCCAGTGCAGACATCACAGGCCACATCTTCAGGTCCAGCATAGCAGTGATCAGCTGGAGCAGCTTGGAGTCCAGTCTTCTTCAGCTGCTCCACTAAAGCTGCAAACATGATGTTTTTCTCCAGGACAGGCCTCGGTGTGAAAGTCTTCCTGCACTGAGGGCAGCTGTGGATTCCCTTCCTGTCCTCTTCATCCCAGAAACTTTTAATACAGTTCCTGCAGTAGCTGTGTCCACAGGCTGTAGTCACCGGATCCTTCAGTAGATCCAAACAGATGGAACAAGAGAAGGTTTCTCGGTCCAGCTGAACTCCTTTCTGTGCCATTTCTCCTCTCAGTGTCAGTGACTGTGTGAGTTTCACTTCCTTATAACTGAAACTAGTCTGAGCTCTGATCTCAACAACATGTTTCTGCAGTGAATGGAGCCTGTCAGCTCTTACACGTCACCACATGTTGGTTACACCCATCTTCAAACTGCAGATCTGAGGGGGAGGGAACGAGGAAACACGTGGACAGAGAGGAGGTGCTGTGTTTAAGAGCAGGAAGAAGAGGGAGGTTATCAGGCTGTGCTTCACTCCAGGAAGAGGAGCATTTAGAGAGTGAAACTGTGTGTTTAACCATTTTTTATTTACTGCTTCTTCTATATAAATAATTTTTAAAAATCCAGCTTTAATGAACACTGGACAGAAACGTCTCAGGTAACAATAACTGTCAGAACAGCAGAGGCTGCTGACCTAATCAAAGCATATGTGGAGAGCAGGGTTAGGTTAGCAGACATATGCTGGTTGCTTTTATTAAGTGTGCCTATGCCAAAAGGCACACTTATTACTATTGCTCGGATTTATTATTATTATTAAGTGTGCCTATGCGAAGGCACACTTATTACTATTGCTCGGATTTATTAAGTGTGCCTATGCGAAGGCACACTTATTACTATTGCTCGGATTTATTATTATTAAGTGTGCCTATGCGAAGGCACACTTATTACTATTGCTCGGATTTATTATTATTAAGTGTGCCTATGCGAAGGCACACTTATTACTATTGCTCGGATTTATTATTATTATTATTATTCTTTTTCCGCCTGAAATTTTGGACCTTAACTCGCCCCACAGTTTTGAGACAAGGTTCACATATGATATATCATTGTGTGCGGCTGGAGCTGGAATGAGTTGCTATGACTTTTGGTGTTTATTACTTCTATAGTTTTTTAAATATGAATATTTTAATGCAAGTTTTTGCCCATTCAAATGAATGGGAACGAACGAAAGTGAAACTTTACTTACTTTGTGGTGTGTTTGCTCACTCACTTAATTTGTGGTGTGTTGGCTCACTCTAGTGGTATGTCCCCGTATTTGGATTACCATAATGACAACAATACGAACGGCGCGCACAGCGTTGGTGCTTTCAGGAACCATTGGAATTCTTAAGGTTGCACGAAGCATTGAATAGTTACGGTAACGGCAATGGTGTACGCTTGGTGGAAAACTGCATATCCCACAATTCAAAGCACGCCTCTACCAGTCAAACAATGGCGGCTGCCACTTGGTTTAATATATTCCTCTTATTTGTGTTTCTAGGTCACAAAGTAAACTTTTAAGATATTTTCAGGTGAGAATGTAGGTGTGTAAACGTCAAATATCTGCTCGTTTTGTCAAAACATCCCATATTAGCAACAGATTTCTCACGATGTTGCTGCTAGCCGGCTAGCTAGCTCGGCTAGCTAGCGCCGCTTCGCTCAAAAGCACCCAGGCTTGGCTTTCAGTGAGGCGTCTCTAACTCCTTTCACCCCCGATCGCTCCGCAAACAGTCTTTGTCTTAGCTGGACTTATTTTTCGTTTATATGGGCCGATGATGCTGGTCGATGTGGAAAAAATAACTGAGTTGTTCATACCGGTGGCTAGCTAGCTCCGCGTTAGCCACCGGTATATGTCTCTTCCCCTCCTATGCGGGGAAAGAAACACCGATCGACCGGTGGTGGCTAACGCGGAGCTCAATCGTGGATAAGGGAAACCCAATGCAGGAGAAGCAGGCGGCTGGTGAACTGAATTTCAGGTAAGACGTTATTAACTGCACTCTATTTGGGTCAGATATAAACCGAGTTTAGGTGTAGTTTATTTTCGTTGTGCTGACAGTTACAATAACTGTACTGCGTGCTAGCTAGCACGACGGAGTTTCTATACAGCTGTGCGCGCTAAGTTACTGATGTTGAACTTTATGACAGCCTCCCCTATTTTCAGGCGAGAATGTAGGGGTGTAAACTTCAAATATCTGCTCGTTTTATCAAGAAGTCCCATATTTTATCAAGAAGTCCCATATCTCTCACGATGTTACTGCTAGCGCCGCATGGCAGCTAGCTGGCTAGGGCGGCTTGGCTGACACCTAGGCCGGGCTGACTGATACCCAGGCCGGCTCACGCTCACGTTTCACCGCCGCATGGCAGCTAGCCGGCTAGCTGGCTAGCGCGGCTTGGCTGCCACCCAGGTCGGGCTGGCTGACACCCAGGCTGGGCTGGCTGACACCCAGGCTGGGCTGGCTGACACCCAGGCCCGCTCACGCTGTCGTGTTATTTTTCATTTATATGGGCTGGTGAATCAGTATGAGTGTCCGGTGAACTGAATGTCAGGTAAGACGTTATGTATATGTAAGGTAGTGACTGGAATAAGTCACAAGGTGTCGCTGTTGAGCTGCATATATGTTGTAAATTTTAGCAATTTTGACCATTTGTCCTCTGCAGGACACCGTAGTTCAGATTTCGCGTTCGCGTGGGCGCCATCTTGGTTCAGTGTTTACTGTGATGTGCAAAGGTAAGCACTGTCAGTGGCGAACTGCATTGGTTTTGTTTAAAAATAAGTGTTCCACTGTGTAAAATAGCGGTTTGTCATTTAAGCCGAGCAAATATTTTGTTTATTGAGAGGTTCATGTATTGTCTGATGAGAGTATGAGACAAAGATATACTTTTCTTTCTTACTCTCATATAAAATATTTAGCTTTTATTAAATAGTTATCTGAATCTTACAACCAAAGTTTGTATAATAATACACAAGATTGGCTGTAGACCATTGTTAATCATTCAGAACACTGTGTAAAAATAACAAAAAACAAAAAGTGAATGAAAAGTGCATAAATATTTATTTTACGTGTTTGATGTGTGTGGCAGGGCGTGGTCTGCAGTGCCGCTGCAGGGGAGGTGGACCCACCTCAGCGGCATCTGCAATCACGCCTCTCAGGTGTAAAGTCTGTGCTCTCTCTGCTTTTTTTTTTTTTTTTTTTTTTTTTTGTGTATGTGTCGGGCTATGAGATGAAAAGCTACAGCCGGCTGTGTGGGTACAGCAACTATGTGTGAAAAGTGGTCCATAACGTAATGCTTCAAAGTGTGTTCATGCAAACATTGTCGGGTCTGCTTATGAACCTCTGCGCACAGCGTCTACAAATTGGGGCTGTACGAAGTCACCTCATCTTTACACAAAACTGTAAGCTGTCATCTGTGAGGCGCGAGCGGTGTTTGGTTTTACCATAGTTCATGGTGGAGAATGGCTGCTCCGGTGAGTTTTGCTCTCTGTAGCCGTTTGAATGGCAAACTATACTGATTAGCGGCGGCATAGGCACACTTAAAATTTCTTCAGAAATTTTCGCTTTCTAGTTATTATTATTATTATTATTCTTTTTCCGCCTGAAATTTTGGACCTTAACTCGCCCCACAGTTTTGAGACAAGGTTCACATATGATATATCATTGTGTGCGGCTGGAGCTGGAATGAGTTGCTATGACTTTTGGTGTTTATTACTTCTATAGTTTTTTAAATATGAATATTTTAATGCAAGTTTTTTCCCATTGAAATGAATGGAGAACAAGAAAACTTCATTTGTGGTGTGCTGGCTCACTCTAGTGGTATGTCGGGAGTAATGCGAGGCGGCCGCTGTGTCCCTGTGGACGCTTTTATTTTGTATAACTACCGGAAGTAGTTCCTGTGTACTGACGCTAGCTGGGTAGCTAGCGCCGCGTCGCTTAAAAAGCAGCCGGGCTTGTCTTAAACTTAAGAGGCTGACACTCGCTAAACCACCCGATCGCTCGCCAAGCGACTGTTTCACACTGGACTTATTTTTCGTTTATATGGGCCGATGATGCTGGTCGATGAGGAAAAACTAACTGAGTTGTTTGGTGGTGGCTAACGCGGAGCTAGCTAGCCACCGGTATGTGTCTCTTTCCCCTCATATGTGGGGAAAGAAACATGTGAGGCGGCCGCCGATCGACCGGTTTTCAGGTGAGAATGTAGGTGTGTAAACGTCAAATATCTGCTTGTTTTGTCAAAACATCCCATATTAGCAACAGATTTCTCACGATGTTGCTGCTAGCCGGCTAGCTAGTTTGGCCGGCCGGCTAGCCGGCTAGCTAGCTCGGCTAGCTAGCGCCGCTTCGCTCAAAAGCACCCAGGCTTGGCTTTCAGTGAGGCGTCTCTAACTCCTTTCACCCCCGATCGCTCCGCAAACAGTCTTTGTCTTAGCTGGACTTATTTTTCGTTTATATGGGCCGATGATGCTGGTCGATGTGGAAAAAATAACTGAGTTGTTCATATACCGGTGGCTAGCTAGCTCCGCGTTAGCCACCGGTATATGTCTCTTCCCCTCGTATGCGGGAAAGAAACACCGATCGACCGGTGGTGGCTAACGCGGAGCTCAATCGTGGATAAGGGAAACCTAATGCAGGAGAAGCAGGCGGCTGGTGAACTGAATTTCAGGTAAGACGTTATTAACTGCACTCTATTTGGGTCACATATAAACCGAGTTTAGGTGTAGTTTATTTTCGTTGTGCTGACAGTTACAATAACTGTACTGCGTGCTAGCTAGCACGACGGAGTTTCTATACAGCTGTGCGCGCTAAGTTACTGATTTTGAACTTTATGACAGCCTCCCCTATTTTCAGGCGAGAATGTAGGGGTGTAAACTTCAAATATCTGCTCGTTTTATCAAGAAGTCCCATATTTTATCAAGAAGTCCCATATCTCTCACGATGTTACTGCTAGCGCCGCATGGCAGCTAGCTGGCTAGGGCGGCTTGGCTGACACCTAGGCCGGGCTGACTGATACCCAGGCCGGCTCACGCTCTCGTTTCACCGCCGAATGGCGGCTAGCTGGCTAGCGCGGCTTGGCTGCCACCCAGGTCGGGCTGGCTGACACCCAGGCTGGGCTGGCTGACACCCAGGCCCGCTCACGCTGTCGTGTCACCCCTAGTCTTTCGTGATGACTCTTGGTTGGCTGCTGGACTTATTTTTCATTTATATGGGCTGGTGATTCAGTATGAGTGTCCGGTGAACTGAATGTCAGGTAAGACGTTATGTATATGTAAGGTAGTGACTGGAATAAGTCACAAGGTGTCGCTGTTGAGCTGCATATATGTTGTAAATTTTAGCAATTTTGACCATTTGTCCTCTGCAGGACACCGTAGTTCAGATTTCGCGTTCGCGTGGGCGCCATCTTGGTTCAGTGTTTACTGTGATGTGCAAAGGTAAGCACTGTCAGTGGCGAACTGCATTGGTTTTGTTTAAAAATAAGTGTTCCACTGTGTAAAATAGCGGTTTGTCATTTAAGCCGAGCAAATATTTTGTTTATTGAGAGGTTCATGTATTGTCTGATGAGAGTATGAGACAAAGATATACTTTTCTTTCTTACTCTCATATAAAATATTTAGCTTTTATTAAATAGTTATCTGAATCTTACAACCAAAGTTTGTATAATAATACACAAGATTGGCTGTAGACCATTGTTAATCATTC
The DNA here is from genome assembly GCF_057382275.1 of Copadichromis virginalis. NCBI lineage: Eukaryota > Metazoa > Chordata > Actinopteri > Cichliformes > Cichlidae > Copadichromis > Copadichromis virginalis. The sequence goes on along the minus strand of NC_140620.1, from coordinate 26,616,311 downwards.
AGAACACTGTGTAAAAATAACAAAAAACAAAAAGTGAATGAAAAGTGCATAAATATTTATTTTACGTGTTTGATGTGTGTGGCAGGGCGTGGTCTGCAGTGCCGCTGCAGGGGAGGTGGACAAACCTCAGCGGCATCTGCAATCACGCCTCTCAGGTGTAAAGTCTGTGCTCTCTCTGCTTTTGTTTTTTTTTTTTTTTTTTTTTTTTTTGTGTATGTGTCGGGCTATGAGATGAAAAGCTACAGCCGGCTGTGTGGGTACAGCAACTATGTGTGAAAAGTGGTCCATAACGTAATGCTTCAAAGTGTGTTCATGCAAACATTGTCGGGTCTGCTTATGAACCTCTGCGCACAGCGTCTACAAATTGGGGCTGTACGAAGTCACCTCATCTTTACACAAAACTGTAAGCTGTCATCTGTGAGGCGCGAGCGGTGTTTGGTTTTACCATAGTTCATGGTGGAGAATGGCTGCTCCGGTGAGTTTTGCTCTCTGTAGCCGTTTGAATGGCAAACTATACTGATTAGCAGCGGCATAGGCACACTTAAAATTTCTTCAGAAATTTTCGCTTTCTAGTTATTATTCTTTTTCCGCCTGAAATTTTGGACCGTAACTCATCCCACAGTTTTGACACAAGCTTCATATATGTTATATCATTTTGTGCGGCTGGATCAGGAATGAGTTGCTATGCCTTTTGGTGTTTATTACTTCTATAGTTTTTTAAATATGAATATTTTAATGCAAGTTTTTGCCCATTGGAATGAATGGGAACGAACGAAAGTGAAACTTAACTTACTTTGTGGTGTGTTTGCTCACTCACTTAATTTGTGGTGTGTTGGCTCACTCTAGTGGTATGTCCCCGTATTTGGATTACCATAATGACGACAATATCAACGGCGCGCACAGCGTCGGTGCTTTCAGGAACCATTGGAATTCTTAAGGTTGCACGAAGCATTGAATAGTTACGGTAACGGCAAGGGTGTATGCTTGGTGGAAAACTGCATATCCCACAATTCAAAGCACGCCTCTACCAGTCAAACAATGGCGGCTGCCACTTGGTTTAATATATTCCTCTTATTTGTGTTTCTAGGTCACAAAGTAAACTTTTAAGATATTTTCAGGTGAGAATGTGGGTGTGTAAACGTCAAATATCTGCTCGTTTTGTCAAAACATCCCATATTGGCAACAGATTTTTCACGATGTTGCGCCGCTTCACTCAAAAGCACCCAGGCTTGGCTTTCAGTGAGGCGTCTCTAACTCCTTTCATCCCCGATAGCTCCGCAAACAGTCTTTGTCTTAGCTGGACTTATTTTTCGTTTATATGGGCCGATGATGCTGGTCGATGAGGAAAAACTAACTGAGTTGTTTGGTGGTGGCTAACGCGGAGCTAGCTAGCCACCGGTATGTGTCTCTTTCCCCTCATATGTGGGGAAAGAAACATGCGAGGCGGCCGCCGATCGACCGGTTTTCAGGTGAGAATGTAGGTGTGTAAACGTCAAATATCTGCTCGTTTTGTCAAAACATCCCATATTAGCAACAGATTTCTCACGATGTTGCTGCTAGCCGGCTAGCTAGTTCGGCCGGCCGGCTAGCCGGCTAGCTAGCGCCGCTTCGCTCAAAAGCACCCAGGCTTGGCTTTCAGTGAGGCGTCTCTAACTCCTTTCACCCCCGATCGCTCCGCAAACAGTCTTTGTATTAGCTGGACTTATTTTTCGTTTATATGGGCCGATGATGCTGGTCGATGTGGAAAAAATAACTGAGTTGTTCATATACCGGTGGCTAGCTAGCTCCGCGTTAGCCACCGGTATATGTCTCTTCCCCTCGTATGCGGGGAAAGAAACACCGATCGACCGGTGGTGGCTAACGCGGAGCTCAATCGTGGATAAGGGAAACCCAATGCAGGAGAAGCAGGCGGCTGGTGAACTGAATTTCAGGTAAGACGTTATTAACTGCACTCTATTTGGGTCAGATATAAACCGAGTTTAGGTGTAGTTTATTTTCGTTGTGCTGACAGTTACAATAACTGTACTGCGTGCTAGCTAGCACCACGGAGTTTCTATACAGCTGTGCGCGCTAAGTTACTGATGTTGAACTTTATGACAGCCTCCCCTATTTTCAGGCGATAATGTAGGGGTGTAAACTTCAAATATCTGCTCGTTTTATCAAGAAGTCCCATATCTCTCACGATGTTACTGCTAGCGCCGCATGGCAGCTAGTCGGCTAGCTGGCTAGGGCGGCTTGGCTGACACCCAGGCCGGGCTGACTGATACCCAGGCCGGCTCACGCTCTCGTTTCACCGCCGCATGGCAGCTAGCCGGCTAGCGCGGCTTGGCTGCCACCCAGGTCGGGCTGGCTGACACCCAGGCTGGGCTGGCTGACACCCAGGCCCGCTCACGCTCTCGTGTCACCCCTAGTCTTTCGTGATGACTCTTGGTTGACTGCTGGACTTATTTTTCATTTATATGGGCTGGTGATTCGGTATGAGTGTCCGGTGAACTGAATGTCAGGTAAGACGTTATGTATATTTAAGGTAGTGACTGGAATAAGTCACAAGGTGTCGCTGTTGAGCTGCATATATGTTGTAAATTTTAGCAATTTTGACCATTTGTCCTCTGCAGGACACCGTAGTTCAGATTTCGCGTTCGCGTGGGCGCCATCTTGGTTCAGTGTTTACTGTGATGTGCAAAGGTAAGCACTGTCAGTGGCGAACTGCATTGGTTTTGTTTAAAAATAAGTGTTCCACTGTGTAAAATAGCGGTTTGTCATTTAAGCCGAGCAAATATTTTGTTTATTGAGGGGTTCATGTATTGTCTGATGAGAGTATGAGACAAAGATATACTTTTCTTTCTTACTCTCATATAAAATATTTAGCTTTTATTAAATAGTTATCTGAATCTTACAACCAAAGTTTGTATAATAATACACAAGATTGGCTGTAGACCATTGTTAATCATTCAGAACACTGTGTAAAAATAACAAAAAACAAAAAGTGAATGAAAAGTGCATAAATATTTATTTTACGTGTTTGATGTGTGTGGCAGGGCGTGGTCTGCAGTGCCGCTGCAGGGGAGGTGGACCCACCTCAGCGGCATCTGCAATCACGCCTCTCAGGTGTAAAGTCTGTGCTCTCTCTGCTTTTTTTTTTTTTTTTTTTTTTTTTTTGTGTGTATGTGTCGGGCTATGAGATGAAAAGGTACAGCAACTATGTGTGAAAAGTGGTCCATAACGTAATGCTTCAAAGTGTGTTCATGCAAACATTGTCGGGTCTGCTTATGAACCTCTGCGCACAGCGTCTACAAATTGGGGCTGTACGAAGTCACCTCATCTTTACACAAAACTGTAAGCTGTCATCTGTGAGGCGCGAGCGGTGTTTGGTTTTACCATAGTTCATGGTGGAGAATGGCTGCTCCGGTGAGTTTTGCTCTCTGTAGCCGTTTGAATGGCAAACTACACTGATTAGCGGCGGCATAGGCACACTTAAAATTTCTTCAGAAATTTTTGCTTTCTAGTTATTATTATTATTATTATTCTTTTTCCGCCTGAAATTTTGGACCTTAACTCGCCCCACAGTTTTGAGACAAGGTTCACATATGATATATCATTGTGTGCGGCTGGAGCTGGAATGAGTTGCTATGACTTTTGGTGTTTATTACTTCTATAGTTTTTTAAATATGAATATTTTAATGCAAGTTTTTGCCCATTCAAATGAATGGGAACGAACGAAAGTGAAACTTTACTTACTTTGTGGTGTGTTTGCTCACTCACTTAATTTGTGGTGTGTTGGCTCACTCTAGTGGTATGTCCCCGTATTTGGATTACCATAATGACAACAATACGAACGGCGCGCACAGCGTTGGTGCTTTCAGGAACCATTGGAATTCTTAAGGTTGCACGAAGCATTGAATAGTTACGGTAACGGCAATGGTGTACGCTTGGTGGAAAACTGCATATCCCACAATTCAAAGCACGCCTCTACCAGTCAAACAATGGCGGCTGCCACTTGGTTTAATATATTCCTCTTATTTGTGTTTCTAGGTCACAGAGTAAACTTTTAAGATATTGAATATTTTAATGCAAGTTTTTGCCCATTCAAATGAATGGGAACGAACGAAAGTGAAACTTTACTTACTTTGTGGTGTGTTTGCTCACTCACTTAATTTGTGGTGTGTTGGCTCACTCTAGTGGTATGTCCCCGTATTTGGATTACCATAATGACAACAATACGAACGGCGCGCACAGCGTTGGTGCTTTCAGGAACCATTGGAATTCTTAAGGTTGCACGAAGCATTGAATAGTTACGGTAACGGCAATGGTGTACGCTTGGTGGAAAACTGCATATCCCACAATTCAAAGCACGCCTCTACCAGTCAAACAATGGCGGCTGCCACTTGGTTTAATATATTCCTCTTATTTGTGTTTCTAGGTCACAAAGTAAACTTTTAAGATATTTTCAGGTGAGAATGTAGGTGTGTAAACGTCAAATATCTGCTCGTTTTGTCAAAACATCCCATATTAGCAACAGATTTCTCACGATGTTGCTGCTAGCCGGCTAGCTAGTTCGGCCGGCTAGCTAGCTCGGCTAGCTAGCGCCGCTTCGCTCAAAAGCACCCAGGCTTGGCTTTCAGTGAGGCGTCTCTAACTCCTTTCACCCCCGATCGCTCCGCAAACAGTCTTTGTCTTAGCTGGACTTATTTTTCGTTTATATGGGCCGATGATGCTGGTCGATGTGGAAAAAATAACTGAGTTGTTCATATACCGGTGGCTAGCTAGCTCCGCGTTAGCCACCGGTATATGTCTCTTCCCCTCGTATGCGGGAAAGAAACACCGATCGACCGGTGGTGGCTAACGCGGAGCTCAATCGTGGATAAGGGAAACCCAATGCAGGAGAAGCAGGCGGCTGGTGAACTGAATTTCAGGTAAGACGTTATTAACTGCACTCTATTTGGGTCAGATATAAACCGAGTTTAGGTGTAGTTTATTTTCGTTGTGCTGACAGTTACAATAACTGTACTGTGTGCTAGCTAGCACGACGGAGTTTCTATACAGCTGTGCGCGCTAAGTTACTGATTTTGAACTTTATGACAGCCTCCCCTATTTTCAGGCGAGAATGTAGGGGTGTAAACTTCAAATATCTGCTCGTTTTATCAAGAAGTCCCATATTTTATCAAGAAGTCCCATATCTCTCACGATGTTACTGCTAGCGCCGCATGGCAGCTAGCTGGCTAGGGCGGCTTGGCTGACACCTAGGCCGGGCTGACTGATACCCAGGCCGGCTCACGCTCTCGTTTCACCGCCGCATGGCGGCTAGCTGGCTAGCGCGGCTTGGCTGCCACCCAGGTCGGGCTGGCTGACACCCAGGCTGGGCTGGCTGACACCCAGGCTGGGCTGGCTGACACCCAGGCCCGCTCACGCTGTCGTGTCACCCCTAGTCTTTCGTGATGACTCTTGGTTGGCTGCTGGACTTATTTTTCATTTATATGGGCTGGTGATTCAGTATGAGTGTCCGGTGAACTGAATGTCAGGTAAGACGTTATGTATATGTAAGGTAGTGACTGGAATAAGTCACAAGGTGTCGCTGTTGAGCTGCATATATGTTGTAAATTTTAGCAATTTTGACCATTTGTCCTCTGCAGGACACCGTAGTTCAGATTTCGCGTTCGCGTGGGCGCCATCTTGGTTCAGTGTTTACTGTGATGTGCAAAGGTAAGCACTGTCAGTGGCGAACTGCATTGGTTTTGTTTAAAAATAAGTGTTCCACTGTGTAAAATAGCGGTTTGTCATTTAAGCCGAGCAAATATTTTGTTTATTGAGAGGTTCATGTATTGTCTGATGAGAGTATGAGACAAAGATATACTTTTCTTTCTTACTCTCATATAAAATATTTAGCTTTTATTAAATAGTTATCTGAATCTTACAACCAAAGTTTGTATAATAATACACAAGATTGGCTGTAGACCATTGTTAATCATTCAGAACACTGTGTAAAAATAACAAAAAACAAAAAGTGAATGAAAAGTGCATAAATATTTATTTTACGTGTTTGATGTGTGTGGCAGGGCGTGGTCTGCAGTGCCGCTGCAGGGGAGGTGGACCCACCTCAGCGGCATCTGCAATCACGCCTCTCAGGTGTAAAGTCTGTGCTCTCTCTGCTTTTGTGTTTTTTTTTTTTTGGTTTTTTTTTTGGTTTTTTTTTTTGTGTATGTGTCGGGCTATGAGATGAAAAGCTACAGCCGGCTGTGTGGGTACAGCAACTATGTGTGAAAAGTGGTCCATAACGTAATGCTTCAAAGTGTGTTCATGCAAACATTGTCGGGTCTGCTTATGAACCTCTGCGCACAGCGTCTACAAATTGGGGCTGTACGAAGTCACCTCATCTTTACACAAAACTGTAAGCTGTCATCTGTGAGGCGCAAGCGGTGTTTGGTTTTACCATAGTTCATGGTGGAGAATGGCTGCTCCGGTGAGTTTTGCTCTCTGTAGCCGTTTGAATGGCAAACTATACTGATTAGCGGCGGCATAGGCACACTTAAAATTTCTTCAGAAATTTTCGCTTTCTAGTTATTGTGTGGATGCTTTAAGCATCCACACTATTGAGTTCCTCTTGATACTTCCGTACACTTTTTGGCACTTAACTACTTCCACAATTTTCAGCCGATTTTCACCGTTCAAATTCTAAACTATTCTGCTATTTCTGCTAATGTGTGCTATGTCTTTTGGTATTTTTCACTATTATACTTTTTAAAATATTAAGCTTAATTTGTCACATTGAAATGAATGGGAAACTTCTGCAATTCTGCTAAAATTTTCTTGTTTTTGAAACTTAACTACTTCCTCATATTTTCACGTAGAACAACCATTCAAACTTTAAAATGTTCTCAAATTATTGGGCTATTCAGGTATAAATCAGCTTTTTCAAATCATTTACTGTTTTACTTTTATGCCTCTTAAAGTTTTCAGTTGCAAAATTGTGATTTTTCACAAAATACATGCGTTGTTATGGTTGCTATGCACTTGGCTTCCAGTGTGCCACTGAAGGTTTTGCAGTCTTCTCTTCATGTCTGAACAACTTCTTGCTACTTGCTCAATTTTCACTCAACTTCCACAAATTATACATCAAAACGTAGGTATTTTTGCTGGCCTTCCGAAAGTGTCACTATCATTGTTGTGGGATTTATAGAATTTTGGCAAATCTCCTCAGACCAACACAAAGTCGCAAAACTCTCCATAGAAAGTCAATGGAGAGTTTGTTCAAAATCACCACTTGATTTCTGTAATGAGAGGCATATTCGAATCGTCATATCTCCTTAATGAAGCAAAGTTAAGACATAAGGCTTGTCCCAGTATATCTTCAGACACTCCTGACGCTCACAATTCAAGAATTATTTTCTCACCTATTACCGTTCTGAAATGAGTTAGACTTGTTTGAGGGTAGGAAATTCGTCCTTCGCTCAGATTTCTTCAGATTTCAAACTCTGGAAATGAGGCACTTTTTTCTCTCATCATATCTTTTTAATGGATTTCCACAGAGACCTGAAAATTTCCATGATTGTTCACCAAAGCCTGCTGTCTCTTACGGTGAAAGAATGATATTGATACTCCAAATAGATTTAGAATTACCAAAGGTTGTTTGAGAGCAAGTCAAGGCAGTTTTTGCTTCGCCTCTACTCAGTTACAGTGTATTACAAGTCATATATCTTTAATAATTTATATTTTATCTCTGAATTATGAAGACCTGAAGATTCCCCCATCTCTTCTGAACAAAACGATGTCTGAATGACCGTTCTAGCCCCTACGGTTAGGAAATTATGGCCATTTGTTCGAGGGGAATCCTGAATGTCAGAAATACACTGAAGAAAACTCACACCTCTCTCTGTGTCTGTGTGTGTAAGGGCTGACTACAGCAGGTGCAGCTAATTTAACTGACCTACATATACCAAGCCCAGACTCTCAACAGCTCCTGTTCCCTTTACTGTCTGTGTATGTGTGTCTGTGTATCAATATTTCTCCTATGTTTAAGTATTACTCCTCAATCATAGTATTTCTGCTAAAGCAAAGTACTTCATGGTATTTGTGCAAAATCATGGTTTTGGGGCTAAATCATAATATTTCTGTTATTTTATAATATATGTGCTGAATATATTATATGTGCCAAATCATAGTATTTATCCCAAATTATAGTATTTATGCCAAATTATAGTATTTGTACTGAAACATAGTACTTCTGCCCAATCATAGTATTTGTACCCAATCATAGTATTTCTGCTAAATCATAGCATGTGTGCCAAATCATGGTATTTATGTAAAAACATAGTATGTCTGCAAAACCATAGTATATCTCTTATGTTATAGTATTACTACTAAGGCATAGTATTTCTGCCAAATCATAGTATTTGTACTAAATCATAGTACTTGTGCCAAATCATAGTATTTGTTGCACATCAGTATTGGAACCAAAACAGTATTTGTCCGAAAGCATCGTATTTGTATGGAGTCATAGTTTTTCTTCTAAATCATAGTATCTCAATCAAATCTCAGTAGTTGTGTTAAAACGCAGTATTATTGCCAAATCACAGTATTTCTGCCAAGTCATAGTATTTGTACCCAATCATAGTATTTGTGCCATGTCATCGTATTTGTGCCGAATCATGGTATTTTTGCCAAATCGTGGTATTTGTGCCCAATTAATAATTCTGTTATATTATAGTATTACTACTAAGTCGTAGAATATCTGTTATGTTATAGTGTATCTGCGGAATATAGTATGTGTGCCAAATCATAGTATTTATACCAAATCACAGTATTTGTGCTAAAACATAGTATTTCTGCCATATTGTGGTATTTGTGCAAGAACATTGAATGTGCAAGAACATTGAACTGTTATGTTATAGTATTACTTAGAGCTGGGCGATATAACGATAACGATATGTATCGCGATATAACTTTTACTCGATAGAGAAATTAAACTATCGCGATAGACCTCGCCGCTCTTGTCCTCTTAAAAAAAAAAAAAAGAAAAAAAAAAGTCATCCAATCCAAATTAAGTAGCGCAGAGCCGAACCAATCACAGCCGCAGCGTCACGTCACGTGACTTGTTACGTACAGCACAAGTGCCAAGGCGCACGTGCGTATTTGTTTGTGAAGCAGCTAGCAGCTAACCGCCGTGTCGACTGGGTGATGGAGAAAATGAGTGCACCAAGTAGAGAAAAATCAACCGAGAGAACGGAAGAGAACACAGATGACAGCTCGAATGCCGAAGAGATTGTCGAAAGGAAGGGCCGGAAAAGTTCCGTAGTGTGGAGATATTTCGGCTATTTGAAGTCCGACAAAAAACAGAGTAGCACGCACTGTAAGTTGTGCCGACAGCATGTTCCCACCAAGACTGGAAATACAACTAACCTGTTTCATCACCTGAAGCAGTGCCACCCACAAGAGCACGCTCAATCTCTGACTGAAAGTGCTAATTTGTCATCGAAAACAACCGGGGGAATCCCTGCGAAGCAGCAACAGTCAATTGAGTCGGCTTTCTCCAGCGTCTTACCATATGACAAAAAAGCTAAGAGACATAGCGACATAACGAATGCCATAGCCTACTGTCTTGCTAAAGACATGCTACCAATAAACACGGTCGAAAATGAAGGATTCAAGCAGCTAATTAAGGTACTGGATCCTCGTTACCAACTCCCTGGACGTAAACATTTCTCTCAGATAGCGCTTCCAACGCTATATAGAGAGTGCCGTGAGGCTGTTGAGAAGGAGCTACAAACTGTATCGTTCTTCGCTACTACATCCGACATGTGGTCAAGTCGCACGTCAGAACCTTACCTTAGCCTTACTGCCCACTATATCGACCAAGACTGGAATCTGAAAAGCAAATGTCTTCAAGCTGCCTACCTTCCCGACGACCACACGGGTGAAGTAATTGCATTAGGACTGTCAGAAGCGCTTGCATCCTGGGGACTGAGTGAAGACAAACAAGTCTGCATCACAACCGATAGTGGGACAAATATAGTGAAGGCCACATCCCTGAATAACTGGACCCGGCTGCAGTGCTTCGGACATCGACTTCACTCAGCTATCGGTAAGTTGGGAAGCAGAATAAAATTAAAAATGCCTCTTTTAATTGTGTTTTTGAGCCCATGTAAACATATTAAAAGCTAGAGATCTAAATCACTTCAATGGTTATTGTTAAAAAATAAACATCAGAAAGAATATTCTTCATGTCAGCCTATTTATTTGAGGTAATAGTTGCTGTTGGCATGCATAATAGGCAAATATTCAGTCACTCTTCAGTGTAAATCAAGTTGACAAAATGTGCCAAATAAAATTTAGAATTTTGGGGTTCTATCAGGATCCCAATTGGCTAATACAGAACCTCAGCTCTTTAAGAACAAGTGATGAAAACGTCAAACAATGATGTTGATAACACCAGCCTCTGTCACCTTTTTAAATATAAGAAAAAAAAATTTGGTCAGTCTGTCAGCAAAATTTAAAAAAGTAAAAGTACAATCATAGCAAGTAAATGTGTTTTCAGGGCAGTGAAATTTATTTGTGACTGGAAAAAAAAAATCAAAAATCTTAAATTAAATTCTGAGGTTAATATGTGCTATTATTTACCTTTTTATCCACAGAAAAAGCCGGCAAAGACAAGAGGATGGAGCGAGCTGTGGCCGTGTGTAAGAGAGTGGTGGCCACCTTCAGTTTCTCTTGGAAGAAGAAAAGGGAATTGGCTGCTGCTCAGGAGGAGCTTCACCTACCCCAGCACAAGTTAGTGACAGAGTCGCCCACCAGGTGGGGCTCACACCAAAAAATGGTTGGGAGGGTTCTGGAGCAACATAAAGCTATCTCTCAGGTCCTCAGTGCAGATAAGAAGACCAGGCACTTGGTTCCCTCCTGGCAAGATCTAGATGTTCTGGAGTCTGTGCATGTGGCCCTGAACCCACTACTGGAATTCACAGATTCACTTTCTGGAGAGTGTTACGTGAGTGTGTCCTACCTCAAGCCGATGCTTCACCTTTTCAGAACACAGATTCTGAAACCATCTGAGGTTGAAACACAACTTACAAAAGACCTTAAGATGACAGTCATGACATACCTTGATGAAAAGTACAATGACCAGATTACAAATGAACTGCTTGATGTTGCAACCCTGCTAGATCCGCGCTTCAAAGTACGATACATTAATGCAGAACACGTTGATGCCATCAAAATGAGAGCAGTGTATGAGATGTTGGGGCAAATTGAGCACCCATCCACTTCAGCTGGAACGGAGGAAACAGAAGATGGTGGAGCTGCTGCAGTACTACCAACCCAGAAGAAACAGAGAAAGTCACTGGGCAGTTTCTTTAAGAAATCCCACCCCACCAGCACAGGGCTCACTGAGAAAGAGACAGTTGAAAAGGAGCTTGAAAAGTACTTGCTGGCACCTGATGCAGACAGTGAAATGGACCCACTTGAGTGGTGGAAAATCAACAAGAGAAGCTTCCCAAGAGTTAGCTGCCTGGCAAAGCGCTACCTGTGCATCCCCGCAACCAGCAGCCCCTCTGAGAGGGTATTTAGTACAGGGGGTAATATTGTGACTTGCCACAGGGCCGCTTTAAAGCCTGAAGCAGTGGATAGACTTGTCTTCCTGTCCCACAACCTGTAGGCTATTTTCAGACTAAAGTTTATATATATATATATGTATATATATATATATATATATATATATATATATATAAAACTAACACCCAGCACGCCCCTGCGGGCAGTTTATCCTTCAAGCTCGGGTCCTCTACCAGAGGCCTGGGAGCTTGAGGGTCCTGCGCAGTATCTTAGCTGTTCCCAGGACTGCGCTCTTCTGGACAGAGATCTCCGATGTTGTTCCCGGGATCTGCTGGAGCCACTCGCCTATCTTGGGAGTCACCGCACCTAGTGCTCCGATTACCACGGGGACCACCGTTACCTTCACCCTCCACATCCTCTCGAGCTCTTCTCTGAGCCCTTGGTATTTCTCCAGCTTCTCGTGTTCCTTCTTCCTGATATTGCTGTCATTCGGAACCGCTACATCGATCACTACGGCCGTCTTCCTCTGTTTGTCTACCACCACTATGTCCGGTTGGTTAGCCACCACCATTTTGTCCGTCTGTATCTGAAAAAAAAAAAATATATATATATATATATATATATATATATATGTATATATATATATATATATGTATATGTATATATATATATATATGTATATGTATATATATATATATATATATATATATATATATATATATACATATGTATGTATATATATATATATATATATATATGTGTATATGTGTGTGTGTGTGTGTGTGTGTGTGTGTTGCACCTTGGATGTGTACCTAGGATTTAAAGAATGTTCTGTTAGCATCTTTATTTTAAAACTGTTGGAAAAGCTCAGCTATACAACAAGGAGAGTGAGAATTTCCTTTTAGTTCTCAGTTCATTTGATATTGACATTGACAAAAGTTAGTCAATTTTGTCTGTTCTTCTGTAAAAAAAAAAACTAAGATTTATTTTTAGAATTAATATTTTGTTTCTAAGTGGAAGTGACAATTTAGTAGTCTGTTTTGTTTGTTCTATTTTCAAACTTAAACGCTTTAGCGGCTGCTTTTTGTTTAGTTTGCAATATTTGCCTTTATTTATTTGAAACTGAAGTCTCATTTTCCTTAAGTACATCTGCCCTGTTTAACTTATTATGGGAAATAAATATTTAAATCAAAACAAGCGGCTGATTATTTCACATTTTACTTGTGAGCAACGGCACATTTAAATCTTACAAATTTAGTTATTTGGCTTATATCGTGATATATATCGTTATCGCCTGAAATGAAAAAAACATATCGTGATATGGAAAAATCTCATATCGCCCAGCTCTAGTATTACTACTAAGTCATAGTATTTCTGCGTTGTTATAGTATTTGTGCTAAAACGTAGTATCTCTGCCAAGTCATAGAATTACTGCAATTTCATAGTTTTTTTTAGGAAATCTGTTATGTTATAGTATTACTACTAAGTCATAGTATTTCTGCCAAATCATAGTATTTGTGTGAATTCGTATACTGTAATATCACTGTATTATGTAGTAGCTAAGTAGGGGGCTGACTGTTTACTAAGTGCATCAGTGTAAATAGGTCATCTCTTGTGTTGGAGTGCCCTCTTGTGGCGCCTTTTGGGTAGTGCCTTAGTAAACGTGAACCCTGTAAGAAGTGGTATCATATGAGAACCGGTTTGGCGCAGTGAGATGAGTATGAGATGAAATTCTGCTGATTTACCTCTTTTCTGCCCAAATTCTGCTGATTCACCTCTTTTCTGCAACATTTTCAGCCTTTCCACCTCTTATCAGCACAATTCTCAGCAGCTTCCGCTCATTTCAGCACAATTGTCAGTCTCTCCACCTCTTCTTTGTGAGAAAATGTTTGGCTCAGTGAGCTAAATAACTGCCCTTAGACCAGAAGGGCCAGGTTCGAATCTTGCTCAGGGCAATGTTTTTTTTGTTTTGTTTTTTTGTTTCAACTTTTTCAGCTTTTTTCTGCAGACATCTTCAGCGTTAAGGCATCCACACAGCATTTTCGCAGGAAATGCAAATTCTTCTAGTTCTTTATTATTCTAGTTGCTTCCGTACGTTTTTTGGACCGCTACTCCCACAGCTTTTGTGCTATTTTCACCGTTCAAATCTTAAAAAATTCTGCTCTTTCTGCTAATGGGTGCTATATCTTTTGGTGCTCATAACTTCTATACTTTTTGAGATATTGATTTTTCTTTTCAATATTTTTTGCCCTTTTTTGCATATTATCAGTGGCCTCACTGATTTTCCTTGCCGGCTTGACCTGTGTTTTAGCTCAGTGAGATGAGCGTCCGTTCTCAGACTGGGAGGCCCGGGTTCAAATCCCGCTTATGGCAACATTTCTTTCAGTCAACAGTTAAACTTTTTTTTAACTCTTTTCACCACAAATTTAAGCTTTTTCAGCCCTTTTCAGCACAATTTTCAGTTTTTTCACCACTTTTCAGCACAAATACCAGCTTTTTCAGCTGTTTTCAGCAAAAACCTCTTTTCAGCAGAATACTGCTCATTCAACTCTTTTCAGCAGAAATTCTGCTGATTGAACTCTTTTCAGCAGAATTTTCACCTCTTTTATGCCCAAATTCTGCTTATTCATCTCTTCTGAAAAACTTTCAGCCTTTTCACCTCTTATTAGCACAAATCTCAGCTGTTTTCAGAAAAAACTCTTTTGAGCAGAAATTCTGCTGATTCATCTCTTTGCAGCTCATCTTTTTGCTTCCTTACCTCTTTTCTGCAAAGTTTTTAGCCTTTTCACCTCTTATCAGCACAATTCTAAGCAGCTTCTGCTAATTTCACCAGAATTGTCAGTCTGTCCACCTCTATTTGTTAGAAGGAGATTGGCGCACTGAGGTGAGACGCTACCTTTAGATCAGAAGGGCCAGGTTCGAATCCTGCTCAGGGCAATGTTTTTTTGTTTTTGTTTTCAGCCGACATCTTCAGCGTTAAGGCATCCACACAGCATTTTCGCAGGAAATGCAAATTTTTCTAGTTATTATTCTTTTTCCGCCTGAAATTTTGGACCGTAACTTGCCCCACAGTTTTGAGACAAGGTTCACATATGATATATCATTGTGTGCGGCTGGAGCTGGAATGAGTTGCTATGACTTTTGGTGGTTATTACTTCTATAGTTTTTTAAATATTAATATTTTAGTGAAAATTTTCCCACGCTTATGTGCCGCACAGTTTTGACACAAGGGTTACATATTTTACATCATTTTGTGCGGCTGGGTCTGGACTACTATGCTATGACTTTTGGTGTTCATAACTTTTATAGTTTTGTAAATATTTACATTTTAGTGCAAATTTGCCTTAAAACACAAAATCCCACAATGCAAAGCACGCCTTTACCGAGTGAAACAATGGCGGCCACCATTTCGTTTAATATATTGCTCTTATTCGTGTTTCTAGGTCACAAAGTAAACTTTTAAGATATTTTCAGGTGAGAATGTAGGTGTGTAATCGTCAAATATCTGCTCGTTTTGTCAAAACATCCCATATTAGCAAGAGATTTCTCACGATGTTGCTGCTAGCCGCGGCTAGCTAGCGAACGTAGTTTGACCGGAAGTGTGGCGTCCCGCTTGCCCTTCACAATAAGAGCATTATAGCGGATTATAATGGGGGACGCTTTTATTTTGTATAACTACCGGAAGTAGTTCCTGTGTACTGACGGTTGCTTAACCTCGCACTAATGCTATTTAGTTGCATAGTGTGAGCAGTTTGAAGTGTATTATATATTTCTGATCTTTATATTTGATTATGTTAACTATGTTGTATTATGTTTATATTTGAGTATTTGACTTGTCTATTCTCTTTATTTAGTGTTATAAGAGATGCTAAGCACTAACTTTAAAATGGATATTACCAACTCACAACTGAACCGCGTCCATGCTTACTGATGTTACTGATTCATTTTAGTAATTGACTAAGATGAAGCATTAGCTTTTCAGCTGCAGTTTGCTGGTAATCCTGCTATGTTAGTTTTGTGTCATACTCATTCCTGAGACCGTGGAATTTTGTAAAAACATGATTATTTTTGCTTAATGTGTTTTTTTTATATATATGTTGTTGTATTTTACTATGTTGATAATCACGCAGTGTTTACTGTGATGTGCAAAGGGCCAGCAGCAGAGTTGGAGTGGTGTTTGCCCCAGCATCTGAATAAACGGAACAGTCCGAGCCACAAATTGAACGCCTGGTTGAATTGAACTACCTGGGGCCAGGTAGGGCATTAACAGGGAGAGGGGGACACAAAGATATACTTTTCTTTCTTACTCTCATATAAAATATTTAGCTTTTATTAAATAGTGATCTGAATCTTACAACCAAAGTTTGTATAATAATACACAAGATTGGCTGTAGACTATGTTAATCATTCAGAACACTGTGTAAAAATAACAAAAAACAAAAAGTGAATGCAAAAGTGCATAAATATTTATTTTACGTGTTTGATGTGTGTGGCAGGGCGTGGTCTGCAGTGCCGCTGCAGGGGAGGTGGACCCACCTCAGGGGCATCTGCAATCACGCCTCTCAGGTGTAAAGTCTGTGCTCTCTCTGCTTTTTGTTTTTTTGTATGTGTCGGGCTGTGAGAGGAAAAGCTACAGCCAGCTGTTTGGGTACAGCAACTATGTGTGAAAAGTGGTCCATAACGTAATGCTTCACAGCGTGTTCATGCAAACATTGTCGGGTCTGCTTATGAACCTCTGCGCACAGCGTCTACAAATCGGGGCTGTACGAAGTCACCTCATCTTTACACAAAACTGTAAGCTGTCATCTGTGAGGTGCGAGCGGTGTTTGGGTTTTATCATAGTTCATGGTGGAGAATGGCTGCTCTGCTGAGTTTTGCTCTCTGTAGCCGTTTGAATGGCAAACTACACTCATTGGCGGCGGCATAGGCACACTTAAAATTTCTTCAGAAATTTTCGCTTTCTAGTTTATTTATTTATTGCTTTTATAGGCAGTAATCGATGTTGCTGTAACAGGATGAGAACTAGATAAATGCCACTGCATTGCTTTGAACAGTCAGCAGAGTCTGCACATATAATTACAGATATTCCTGCAAAAAGTTAATTACTCAAAAGAATCTTGCATTTTACTTTTGCATTTATAACAGCTGCTGCAACAGAAATAACCATGTTCTTTACATTAAAATAGCAACAAACCTTTCTGGAACAACTTTCAAGGTTCATGGCGAAGACAAAGATCTAATGACATGAAGACTCCAGTGAAACTTAAAGTATTAGGAACCAGATTTAATGCGTGACCAACACATTTCCCCCTGTGGCCTTCACCAGGGTCATTGCTAAATACCCTTGTGATTGTGAAAAGACTACTGGTCAAGTCAAAAAGGAGTGTATGGTAAAATGACCAATGACCATGTGACAAGATCAAGCAAGCATTTTTCTGATGTGTTCACCGCTCAATGGTTTGTTGTCATATTGAACAAAATATTAGGTTCTCTTTGTATATTACACTCAGGCATCAGGAAAGAGTGGTAACTAGTTCATAGTTTTTAGCTAATGACATGTCAATCACAAGACATTGCTCAGAAAACGTGCAGATTCTCAGCTAGATCCACCTTCCACTCTTTACTTACAGTTTCACAACAGCAAACAAACACACAAATAAGTTGAAGTAATTGTTTCCTGTATGACTTCACTGGTCTCGCATCAGTAAGGACTTTTGCTCCTTGTTGCTTGAGTTCATTGAGGTGGTGAGCATACATTTATCCCCAGACATGTCCATGTACACAAACATTAAACAACTTCTTTCTGACTTGTTTCACACTTTTGCACCACTTCAGAGGAATCCCCTTAACCTCAAATCACTGTTTTCTTAAGGTATGACTTACCTTCACAGCTGTGTGGATTACGCATCATGTCACAGAAGGTCCACAAGCATAGATGCACGTGTGTGTTCATGTCTGTAAGCTATTATTGTTTCATCTCACTGAAAGCACAAATGCCATCCTCTCTCTCTCTATTTTTATATGAGGATGGGGTGGACAAAATAACAGGAACACCTCACAACAGTGATGGCGCTGAGTTGCAAAGCTGCCTGAGCTGCATTAGAGACTGCGCTGGTGTTATTCACCTATAACGTGCTACAGTTCGTGCTTCCCTGTGTGTGTCGCTTACAAGAAGGTCAACAAACACACCGCAGTGCTGCAGGCAGAACATACATAATCAATCAGCCCTCAGTGCAAGCTACAAAAATAAAATATGGGTTACACACACACACACACACACACACACACACACACACACACACACACACACACACACACAGTCATGTTTTCATATCCTTCCCTAGATGCTTATCCTAACACTAGCCCAGTGCTTCCCAAAAACGGTGCTGTGGCACACAGGTGTGCCGTAGAAGATTATCTGGTTCCACCTGATTAGTACTCCAAGTGACCGCAGTGAGTAACAGGCAGAACAATTACATTGTCTTCCACTAGAGGGCGGTACAACCACCTGTTCTAATTAAGTTGGTTGTCAAACAGAAGAAGATATTACATAATAGTCATGCTGTCAGAACACAGCACATAATAGCAATAGATAAATATTTGAAGAGAAAAAGCAGTCAGTCTGGGTCCTGGAGAAAATTCCAGCCCACATGAAGGCCGTCATGAGTGATGGTCAGAAGAAAGCAAAAAAGGTATACTGGGGACAAACTGAGCCTATTTTACTAAGATAAATGATCAAAATGCTTTTTGAGACATTTTTGTTTGGTGGTGCGCTGTTTGATTTTTCTAATGTGAAATATGTGCCGTGGCTCCAAAAGGTTGGGAAACACTGGTCTAACCTATTTTCTGTGCCCATAAGGGCTGTTGGTCCCCACAAGTATGGTAAACTTCCAATTCTTGGTCCCCACACAGGTATGTAAACATGGTACACACACACACACTTTTTCCTAGGGGTACATGTGTGTGCATTTAGCCGTATTACTATTTTAGTGGGGACGTTTCTATGTTGTCACCCTTTGGGGACAGAAAAACAGGCCCCTGTAATATAAATCATTAAATCATAGGATGGAGTCTGAGTTTAACTCTGTCTTTCAGTAGATCTCCAACTTTAATTTGTCATGTAAATATCACAGAATTCAGTCTTAAGGAGATTAATTAGTTGCTTTAATTATCTGGATACAAATTATAGCACTATGTTGGGCTGGTGTTCTGACTCCAGAGTGGATAAGCAGAAGATGGATAGATGACTTCTTCAGTCTCAGCTGAAGCCTCCACGGCTTTTCATTTGCTTTCTTTTATTTACCTTTTCCTTACTTTGCATCCTATTCTGTTTTATAACCTCTTTGTCCTTATTTACTTTATTTTTCTTCTTTCCTCTTTTGTTTCTTTTTATCCTTCACATTAATGTACTTTTGTTTCTTCATCTTATTCCACTTTCCTTTGTCTTCGGTGTTTCCATCATTCCTGCTTCCACCTTCATTTACTTAGCTTGTCTTCATGTGTTTTTCTCTTTGCTTTATTTCCTTCCTCACTTGTCCTTCCCTATATTTCATTTGTTTCTCCTCTTTGAATTGTTTTTCTTTCCTTCATCTTTCTTTTGTATCCTAATCAATGTTTTCATTCCTTCCTTCCATTTCTGCCTCTTCTGTTTCCTCTTCCCCTCTGCCACTTTCCTCCCTTCATCTTTTCTTCTTTCCCATCTTTGGTCTTTCTGGTTCATTTTTTTCACTCTTCAGCTGGTTTTGCTCTCTTTGTTTGGGATTTTGCAGTCGTCTGCCTGTTGTTGTGTCAGCTGGCGGTACGTTATCAGGCTACTACAAACACACATCAAACTCTACACACACTTTCACGCTGCACCTTTCATTTCCAGCAGGTTGTAAAAATAGAAAGCCCATAAAATCTGACTCTTTCATGTCGGAGCATTAGGCAGGAAGAGAACCATCCACATGTGCAGAGCACTGATGAGCAGCAGCACGGACCTGCTGCACAGCTTAGATTTAATTCATTATTTTATCAATGAAGCTCAGAGAAAAGGAAAAAAAACACCTACATGCTTCAGTTTTCCTCGTACGGGGTGTTGCAGCCAGTTCTGGTTGCATAATATTATCTGCTCTCCTACAAACTCCCACATACTGAAGCAGAAAGCTCGGTGCGAGGCTCAGACAGGAGATGTGTGGGAAGACAGAGATTCAAAGTCAGAGTTCGTCTCATCCTGGTTGAGAATAAATAAGCTTCCTTTAAACGGATTCTGAGTGTAGTAGAGTCTACTCCAAGACGCTGCTAAAATAAACTCGACTCATTAAAGTCTGGGTTTCCGCTGCTTTAATGAAGCGCAGTTTCTACATTCCTCCACGGAGATCAGATTCAGTCTCGTACCAGTGAAGTTGGTCCGAAAAACCTCAAGCTGACGTTAGAGCTCGCTACATTACCAAGTTCAACGTGGCTTTACGTTCACTTCCATCTGTCAGTCTCTTCTCCTTCCTTTCTCATATTTTTCCTTTTACTCTCTTCTTTCATCTTTTCCTTCCTCCTTTTTCCCTCCTCTTCCATTTTTCCTTCCTTTTCCCTCTCCCATTTTTTCCCTTCCTACCTTCCTCCATCCCTCCTCCCCCATCTTTTCCTTCCTCCTTTCCTTCTCTCCCTCCTCTCCTTGTCCCCCTTCTAGCCAGTTTCTTTTCCTCTTGTTGAATATGAGCGTTTGCAGTAAACAAACATTAAAATGACCAAGGAAGGAAGGAAGAGAACGATGTGTGCTTGTCAGCATTCAGCTCACCTGTAAATTTCAAGTGACGACTTCATTGAGGTCATATGAGCCGTTCTTTTACTTTGGTAAACCAGAGTTTACCTCAAAGCAGCTCTGTGTACACGGCATTTGGCCGTCTTTGTGAGGACATTCATCAACATCAGTGGGTTTCCCCGTGTATTTAGGAAGTACTACTAAGTGCTTAACTAAAACTCTGACCACAGCCTCATTTAAAGTGGTTTTTGTTTTTGTTTTGTTTTTAATTATTTGGTTTCAGTAGCAGACACCTTCAGCTCACTCATGTTTGGACATTTGGTGCTCTCCTCTTTATGATCAGCTGCAGGTGAAACGTTTAGAGGACATCTGTAAATTGCAGACACATAACCTGCAGTGTTAATACAACACAGGTGTGCATCAAGAGTGAAATCCAACTACCATAAAACTGAGTTACAAATTCTTCTGGGTCACTTTGGTTTGAGTTTTTCATAATAAAAGTCAAAGGAGCTGTAAGAAAAGCAGCAGAAAACTCCCATCACATTTCAAAAGCAATGTTTAAAACACAAAAGACAAGCAGTCAGCACTTTATAAAACTCATCTTTATTGATTCAGAGTCATCCCTCCATCCACGACAATATTTTCTCTGCTGTGCTCTTATAAAAAGCTGAATATGTACATCCTCTTGTATTTACATTATTTTACATGATTACATCGTCAGAGAGCCTCACACCTGCAAAAAGGTCAACTCTCCTGCCTGAAACGTATCACCTGTTGTCAGGGGAAATGAACAATAGAGCAACTTGCTCCTGGGTTGTTGCCTGGCAACAGCAGCTTATCGGATTAATATCGGTAAAGAGGAATTGTTTTTAATTATTTATCTTATTTTTCTAAATATTTCACAAGCTTAGAAAAACATGCGGAGTGACCCCATGTGCTGCGGCAGTGGGTGGGGAAAAACACAAATTAAAAAAGTAATGGAACATATAATGTAGTGCAATGCAAGTTTCTAATGTGAAGTCGTGACGAAAGTACAAACTAATAACAATAAAGTCGATGCACGTCAAAGAGTTTTTGTGCACTTTACATAAACACACAGTCTGAGGAAAGTTTAACAACAAAAACTGTAGCTAACACTAGGCTGCTAAACATCTCCTCATCAATCAGCTTAGTCCTGCACAAGAAGGTGAGAGGGAAAAATGATACAAAATACAGGGTGGAAAAATGTCCTAAAAAATATACACAAACCACTGATCAGACTTAATGCTGATTATCTGATAAATCATAGAAAGACATCAAAAGGTGGCTGGAAAACATAATGTGGAGAGCAGACTCAGAGCATAAATGTGGCTCTTTAAAACCTGCTTTGTTCTCTAATGAGAAACAAAACAGGTTTTATTTTATGTCTGTAATATGACTTAAAGTAAAAGCACATAATTACTTAGGTATAAAAATATTTTATCCATGGAGGCAGAAAATGTTCACCGAGGTCATGTGAAGTGTTCAAGGGTCGTTTTCACTTTTCTCTTCTTTATTTTAAAAACTGTGTTAATGCTAATGTTAGCAGCTATGTGTAAAGGCGGGAGAGGCCCCAGTCATTCAGGTCTTAGAGAGTGGTGTGCGATTCCGTGGCAACTACTGGTCGCTATGGAAAAATGTGTATTCCCAGACTCGTTGGAGAGTAGTTTCTAGCAACTGCCTGTAGTTTGCAAGGAAGGCGTCGCCTTGTCTGCAAACATCACCAACTATGCAGCTGTTAAACTGAGAAGCACAACACAAACTGAAAACAGAGATAGTTCACCTTCGAAATAAAAGTTGAACCTTTTGAAATGTACGTAGTAAGAAGCAAATTTTCTGTTTTGTGTTGGGGAGCAGTTGGCTAGTGTTTGCAGACAAGTTGGCAACTTCCAAGCGAACTACGGGTGACCACAACAATTTGCTAGCAACACAGTCACAAGGTGGTGCAGCTCAGCCTTCGTGATCAATTTCACAACAGGTAAGTGGTTCATAACCTCTGCACAGCTGAATGAATGACAGGTGTGCAGAAGGAAGAAAAATGATACATATAATAAAATAGTACCTAGCAGCAGTCAGCAATCACTTAGCAACCGGTCAGGGGAATATGCAATTTCCCCTAGCAACCAGAGGTTTCCATAGTATCAACAACTGCTCTCTAAGCCTGCGTGACCGAAGCCTAAGCTTTTAAAACATTCAAGACTCTCTCATTAATACTGAGCAGAAAAAAGGCCTCTCTCACACACAGAATGAGTTTAACAGCAACAATAACTCCGTACTTACAAAAGCTCGTGTGTGCAGCCCCCACCCCCTCCAGCCCTGACGAAGAGTAAATAACCACAACCCTGAAACTGAAGGCGCTAAATGGAAGTCAGCCACCTTTTGAACTGTTAACTCCTGTGCTTTCCCCACTTTAATACTTCAGTGTCTCAACAGAAACAGGCTAATGCCAGAGCTGAGCAGCAGCCGGTGCCACCCCTTTGAAAATGTTTAGGTTTTTGGCAGAAAGTTGTTGCACTACAAGTAAAACTGCGGCATAAATCATTTGGACATGTGCGTCTGCGAGTGATTTAGCGTGCAGTAAACCAGAGTAATCGCCTTTCTCTCTTTAAAATAATGTTTCTGTAAAGCTTGACAAAGTTTCCAGTGTTACAACCACTGCAGATGTGAGGCTCTGCCTGTGGCCAACATGTTTCGAGGGTTTAGTCTTCCCTCTTTTTAATGATGGGAAAAGAAGCTTTAATTCCCGAATTTCACCGTTTCCAACGAATCCCAAGCACCAAGCATGTAACTCTGCCGCAGGATCAAAACACGCTGTTTAGAGGCAACAGAGATGAAGAATTTGGCTCAGCTGCTGAGAATAAATGTGAAACAATGTGATGGTTTAAAAAAAATACTGACTAAATGTGAGGTTTGGTTTATATGCTGTGACATCGCTCATCGCTGTTGCCTCTAAAAGTTGCCCGTGTCTCTCCAGCTGCCAAGATTTGGTACATTTGCATTGGTTAAACAGCATCTTTGACCTCCTTGTTGGTTCAGCAGCAAAACAAACAAACAAACAAACAAACAAACAAAAACAAATTGTTTGCCCTCGTTCTTCCTCTCATTGGATACATTCAAGAAATCCAACACTTCTCTTACAAGCCGTCCTCTCTGGGCCATTTTGATTGAAATAAATGCACTTGTTTGTCCATTTACACCCATGTTTTTTGTCCTTGTGGATTTATCAGTCACACTGTTTGAATTATCCACACTGGGTTCATCCACCCGCCTCTGCCAGCCAATCAGAGACGAGCTGTAACATTCACATCTATCAGTTTGACTGACGAGAAGAGTCGGATCCAGTCAGGACTTTGGTCAAAAAAGTCAAAGTGTGATGAGTTTCTGTTACTTTTCTTTAAAAAAAATGAAATAAAATAGCCGACCCCCAAATCCTTTAAAAAAAAAAAAAAAATCTGGGCTTTAACCGCGTTTGATGATGTCACTTCCTCCTCAGTCCGTCTCTTTCTTCTTTTCGTCCAGGTCAAAGTCCAGCACGAGAAGTTTGGTCTCCTCAGTGCCGTTTCTGCTGCCGGCGGCGCACACCAGGCGAGTGTCGGACGCTCTGATTCGCCACACGACTCCACCTGGATCAAAGACGTGATTGGTTTAGCCACAGACATGTGATAACAGGTGAGGACATAAATAAAGTTCAGGTACGTATATTTATTCTTAATATTTAATAACAGAGTGAATACTGCATCTACCTGCACCATTACAGTTCATTTAGCGTCTTTTCTACTGAAATGTGAATGTATTTAATCTGTTTGTTAGTTCCACATTAAAATGTTGACACTACAAAAACCCACATAATATATAATTGAGTCAGTTACTAAAAATATCTTCTTTGTATCATTTTATATGATGATGAAGTTGAGAATTTATTCATTTTTAATTTGTATATTTTTTGGACTGGGAAACACCGGTTGCTATAGAAACGTGTACTTTCTGACAAGATTGGGTGAAACTGGTTCCAAAGAGGTATATGAGCTACACCGAACACCACACTGTGACTGATTTAGTTGCTAGCAGACCGCCACGGTAACCTGTAATCTGCATGGAAGGCGCCGCAAACACAAACCACTCACCAATCACGAGTGAAATTGTGAAAAGTGCAGTGTGAATGGGATACAGGCTGCTTGCTTACAAATTAAACGTTGTGCTGTCATGCACGTTTCCAGCTGTGCAGGATGGAAAAAGTGACTGACTGCCTTCAAAGTGAAAGAAACCCCTGTGTTTGCAGTTTGTGCATTTTCAAACTTTCACTACAATTCAGTGAATGGCAATCACAGCAGCCTTCTAGCAAAAACAAACAAACAGAAAAGCAAGCACCACATACCTCTTTGCAAATGAATTGACTCAGTAACAGCCAGAAAAATACATTTTTCCCTAGCGACCTAAGGTGGCGCGAACCCCTCACCTGATCCTCGGCTCTGCAGCGCCACCACGTCCCGCAGCCAAGCTCCGGTCCGCAGGTCCCACAGTTTGACCGTCCCATCGTCAGAGCTGGACAGGACCAAGCCACGACAGAACTGCAGGCACGTCACCGCCGACTGGTGCTTGTTGGGACCTGAAAAGTACGCATCATTACACCGTGACCCTTGACCTCAACCAGTTGTCTTTACATGAGCAGCCTTTCTTCTCAGCGGTATCACTTTATGCATCCTTTCTTATATGAGCGTCAGCATGTGCATCTTGATATAACACCTGATTTCACTGAGTTGTAAATTCTCATATTGAATCATTTCCTCCTTCTTTGGCTCTAAAATATTTGCTGCTTAAAATATTTACTGCTGGACAGATTTCCAAAAAGAAAAAAAAGAGAGAAATTACATGGACATTTACAGTCCCAGAAAATAAAGTTCAATACCACTGGCAGCGAGTCCAATTTTTCATCCAGTCACCAAAAACCCTTGAAACCACTCACATTCCCTTTAGCTGTACTTTCTGGCTAAATCCATGTGGCTCGAATTGCCCGCACATGTGAGCTTAACAGATGAAAAGCAAACGCTGTGAAATCCACAACCATAAAAGACTAAACAGGCCGTCACAGACTTTGCATGAAAGTATCCTCAGAACTCGTAGCAACAAACACCCTGTGGTTTGTTTTATTTCTCACGAGTCTGACCACAGCTCAGGTTCACTTTCTGCCTCAGACCTTAACATGATTATTCACTTCATCTCAGAGCCTTTACAATGCCCCCTGTTTCCTCACTTCCTCCCAGCGGGTTGCGGACTTTTGAGTCAGCCTGTTTTATTGCCGAGTCAGCGATCTGGCGCAGAAGTTCCACGGCGACCCTCACCTTCAAGCTGCTCTCATTGTTTAATCGGACAGATTCCCTCTAAGGGACGTTACCAGCTTCTCACCTTGCAGCGTGTGGAGACACTGTCCTGTCCGGATGTCCCACACTCGCACCGTGGAGTCGGCATTCCCGGAAACCAGGATGTTGTCTCGAAGCTCCATGCCGCTGGTCAGCGATTGGTGGCCAGTCAGCGTGTGGACACACCCACCTGAACAAGAGACACTCGTTTAGCTTAGACTGACACCCATGCGTTTCATTTTTATATGATTACAGCAGGTTACCACCAACAGGGGGCGCTCTGAGCATCACTGTATTTATTCTGTTTAAATTAGATAAAAGTGAAAAGAGGTGATTGCAGCAGCTTTCTGCATTATTTGCCACAAACCATTAAAAATCAACCATATTTGTTTTTTTTCTTCATTTATCACAGAGAAAGAGGCGGTCGTGTTTCAGTTATGTTCCTGTGCGTTATATGTAAAGCAAAATAAATCTATAGTAATAATGATAAACTCAGCCTGTCATCCAGAGTTACTGCCCCCTAGTGTCTGAATACAGAAATAAACTCATTAAATAACTCAAGGTTCACAGTGAGAAAACAGAGTCCGTGAGGTCTACCTGTCTCTGGGTCCCACACTTTGATTGAAGTGTCCAACGAGCCGCTCACCACGAACACGCCGTCAAACTGCAGAGAGGGGTGGGAGAGGTGGAGTCAAAACCAAAACAAGGAGCTCAAAGATGCTAAACCGCCTCATGTAGAGCTCTGTGTGTGTGTTTACCTGCAGCGAGTACACTCTGTTGGTGTGTCCCTGCAGCGTGTGCAGGCACACCTCTGTCTCGGGGTCCCACACCTTCACCATGTAGTCGTAGCCGCCCGACACCACGCGGCGCCCGTCGTACTGAACGCAGCGCACCGCCGCCAAGTGGCCAGTCAGGACGTGCTCACAGCGGCCAGTCGACACGTCCCACACGCGCAGCGTGGTGTCCCGAGAGCCCGACACCACCCTGAGAAAAAGACAGAGAGAGAGAGGCATTACATCGCTGCAGTGACAGCCAATCAGGTCAAGGTGAACCAGAGGTGTGTGTTTGTATCTCTGTTAAAGCTGCGCTGACGCAGTTCTATGAGTTCATGTGTAACATTAATGTGTGTGTGTGTGTGTGTGTGTGTGTGTGTGTGTGTGTGTGAGTGAGTCTGTTACCGGTTGCCGTTGAGATGCATGCAGCGCACGGTGGACGTGTGTCCGTAAAGCGTGTGCACGCACTCGCCGCTTTCAGCGTCCCACACGCGCAGCGTCCGGTCTGTGGAGCCGCTGATCACCGTGGTAGCCGCCATCTGACTGCACCACACCCCACCGGTGTGACCCGTCAATGTCCGCAGACACTGAGGGAGAACAAAAGAGGGATACATGATGATCAAACAGTGTTATGATTGAATTTAAACTTTGCTTTTAATTTAAATGATAAAACGCATGAAAACATTCAGACATGAATGCGACATGAAGACCAGTGATTACAGATAAAGTTGCATTTTTACTGCACTTCAAGCTCAAATATTAGAGTTTGCATTTGGAACAGTCGAGGTCGAAGAAAAGCCAACACGTTCTTCCTCATTCACTAAAGATAAAGGAATAAAGAAATAATCTGCTGCTCTTATCTGGGCCAATGAAAGCTGTTATTCTGGGTTTTTCCTGCTTGGATCAAATTAATTAAACGCAATCAAAGCCTGCAGTTTGCACAAACACAGCGAACATTAAACGTCTCTCTCATTGTTTGCGAACGCGTGTGAGTCAATATTTATTCCACTTTCATGGACAGCCTTGAGAGACAAACGCAGTTTCACCTTGAGGGTGTTGTAGCGATAGTTGCCATGGTAACAGTGGCAAAACTTTGCCTTGGCAACTGTTGCGGACACGGAGGAAGACACTGCGGGCGTCGACACGAGCGCTCGCTGTTACTACACGACTGTCAGCGGCTCGTACGCGGCGGCGCACACGCCTCATCACCCCCGCAGAGTAAAACATCGTGAGGGTGTGTGTGTTTTTCTTTCTGCAGGGAACAAAATGACTTCACACACACAGGCAGGTCTAGGCGGATGAGCGAGCAGGTGTGGCGGATTAAAGAATGTTTAACCGAAACCAGATGAACGACCTGAGTCTGCGATCTCTCACCACATACTGAGTCCTGCGAGGGTTACTGTGGTTTATATAGTACACTCAAAGTATCCCACAATGCCTCACTGTGAGTAATGTACAACCAAGGGTCACTATCCTCGCATTGTATCCCATCATGCATTGTTGCTGGAGTAAGAGGCGCCGGTTGGTTTACAGGACAGAATTTCATGAATGACAGGAATTCTTCAAACCCTGAACGCAAACACACACTGGAGCTTCATCAGAGTGTGTGATTGTGTTCCTGTTATGACACGGGTCAGCAGAGATGAGCTTCCTCTGAAGGGTGACCGGTCTCTCCCTTAGAGGCGGGGTAGAGACTCGTGAAACGAGCCATGGTAAACGGCACCTCACGACAGAGTTAATGTCAAACTGTGGCTCTACCGCCTGAGCCACATGTAGAGCAGCTCATGTGTGAATGTCAGACACAAAGCACTCTGGCGTAGAGAAAAACGCCTGTTGCATGGAGAGCTTTGAGCGCTGCATAAGAACCAGACCATTTATCATTTTCCAAAATGACGTCACATGTGCTGTCGTGAGCCGCCGCAGTCCTGCATGTCTCACATTTGACAACTTTGTGTGTTTTGATGCTGCAGCTCGGTTAAAGACGTGAGTGTACCATCGTGTGGGTTTAACTGCAGTTTTAACAATGCACCAGCAGCTCACACATTACACAGACGGACATGCGGCAACAGTGTGAAAAAGATGAAACTTTGTGGAAACTGCTCAAATTCTCATGATGTGGAGGTTTGTCTGAGTGGCGACGCCCGTCGGTCTGCAGAATGCTGCTGCGGCTAACAGCAGTGATAAATGGATGTGACTGTGTGACGTCACCGTGCCATGCAGTGTCCCACGCAGCGGGTTTACCGAGGCTTAACTCTTTCCACCTTTGATGCTTACAAGGATTTAACTTTGTTTCTATTTTCTGAACTGAGTAGTTTCTGTCATACTTCATAACAACAGGTGAGCGTGGTCGCTGCCTACACAGCTGTCCTCGGAAAAAAAAACAGAACCTGTTCGTCCGTGTAGATTCTTGGTCATAAGGTCACAGTAGTCTAACGAGCTTAAAAAGAAGGCGACAGGACTTCTGGAAGTTTTTCAAATTCATGTACAGGTGACAGAAGTCATCATTAAGCGTACAAGGGAGTTGGTCTAATACCATCTTAAGGGGAAAAGAGTTGAGGAGCTCGGTTACTCAGGGGCGTCCTCCACACTGACAGGAACCCTGAGGTGGTTCAGGATGGGGTGTGGATGCCTCCTGGGCACCTCGTTAGGAGGACACAAGCTCTCAGCTGGCTTGGGAACACAGCGTCACCAGAGCAAAGAGGACGGAGGAGGTGAAGGTGAAGGAATCACAACAGTCTGCTGGTGTTTTAAGCCCGAAGCATGTTCAGGATTGTTCTTCTGGTATTACTCTCCTTTTCTTAAAGTGGACTTTCCTTATAAAACAAGATGAGCAAACAGTAAAAACACTGAAACCAGGAAATCAAGAGCACAAGATTGAAGCAAACTGGTATTACATGAGCCCGGCCTTAGTTTAACTTCAGCTGAAATCTCTTCAGCACAATCTAAGATGTCTTTGGCATCCTGCTCATGGCTACTTTTGGAGGGTTTTAAACTACTTTAAAAGGACCTGCAGGGACCCATAAAACTGTTATTTGGTGTAAAACAACCTCCTCTTGCAGAACATTTTGCAGAGTTAAATTAAGATGATCAGTTGCAGCACGGACGTGCACTTGCAATCAGACAGCTTCTTGGCTTCTGCAGAGAGGGCTGCGCTTTATGTCAACATTACATTATCCTCGTCTTGGTGCAGCGGGTAGACCGAGAATCTGCAACAATGGCGAAAGCTTAGCTGGCTTAAGATGAGTCCGGGCATCTTTTCTCTGAGGACAAAGGAGGGATTTATATTCCAGCAATGTTCCCTGTTTATTTAAGGAGCTTTTCATGGTCTGAAATAAGGTAAACGAGAGCCTGTCACCTTTCTGAATCCACTCTGATTGCATATTGTGTGTTTAACAGTCTGCAGGTGTTAAACAGGAAGGTTTACAAAAACACGCCAACAGAAACAGACACTTTCTCTACACCTTTAACACAAAAGTGAGTATTCAAACAGAGATGCCTCGGGTGGTGTATGTCTGTGTCTGTGTGTGTGTACACAAATAGCTTCCCAGCGACACACCCCGACTGACACGACTGCTCCGCCTGTGTTTAGTCCGTTTAGCCACTCTGAGCTTCTCACTGTCCTATTAGGTCACGCTGGCCTACATATTAAAATCTTATTCAGGTCAAATCTGAAGCTGAGTGCAGCTCGCACGCAGGAGAGTCCCATTATTTCATGATAATGTCTTTTACTGACGATTCTCAAGGTCACCTTGATTAAACACTTGATAGCTTCAAATTTAAACCCAAACATATTTGAGCTCTGATTCTTTGAAATCAGAGCTTGAAATGTGGTAAACATATGTTTGACTTCCAGACGATTAAGCCCACAGACTGACGGTTTCCTCTCGTCGCACCCCGATGTTCACATTTCCAGGCTGAAGTGAAATTTGTCCATGAACTCGAGCACCTGTTGTGGACTCGAAAGTCCTTCTAGAAGCAAGTCTAGCAACTCATCAGCCATTCTGGATCAAATCCAGGGAGTTACTCATTGCTTTAATTGCTCTGTGTTTCTTCCTCTGTATGAAAACATGTGAATGAGCGCCCGCTTGCTAACTTGATCTACAGGTAACTCACTTCCTCCTGATGACAGCCTCCTACACAAGTACCTGCCCAGGACAAAAGATTCACTCATTCATCTTTCGCTCAACCAGCCACACCTGCATCTACCTGCAGCTCTTCCATGTGCTTTGCTCACCAGTCTGAAGGCGTTCGCAGGAGCGTTTCACTCTTTAGTCTGAACTGGTTTCACATGTTTATGTCAGACACAAAAGCACTCCACATCACTCTCCTCACATCCTGTAGAGCAGGGATGTCACATTATAGTGTTTCTGTTAGTTTTTAACAGATTAAAGATACACATCGCCTTCCTGTATTCCCCTGATGGAGGTGCAGACACCACGTTGGCTCCTGAAGCAAAACCCTTCATTTCTCGTCCCAGTTCAATTATCGGTCCAAATCATACCACTCTGACTCCAAAGAAGGAAACATTGAGATCTGATAATGGTGTGCAACAGCATTATCAGATCTCAATAATAATGCTGCCCATAATGATGGGCAGACACCACCCTCACTGATGCACATCCAGTCATTTTGTTGTTTAAGGGGGATTGAAACAGTTTCAGGTCAGACAAGAGCTTCACAGGTTACTTCTAGCAGACGTGTTTCAGGGTATGAAGATATAAATCCTTGTTCTTGCTCGATGAACTTGGGCTCATGGATTATGCAATATTTAGATCATCTTTACAGAAGATTTCATGGCAGTTTCTTAATCTTAATTTTGTTAAAGTCTATATGGTTTGTTTATTTTTAGGTTGGTGCTAAATCATTTATCTGATAGGCTTTATTGTGAAGTACTACAAAATAAAAGTCATATTTGTACCGAATTTGACTTGCAAAAATAAAAGTCACTGAAGAGGATGTTTTACTGTCACCACCAGAGCCAAAGACCAGAGCTGGATTCTTAAAATATTCAAGTGAAATCACACTGGATCCAAACACAGCAAACACACATCTGTTATTATCTGAGGGGAACAGAAAAGCTATGTATACCAAAGAAGAACAATCCTATTCTGATCATCCAGACAGATTTACTGGATGGCTTCAGATCCTGAGTAAAGAGAGTCTGACTAGACGTTATTACTGGGAGGTGGAGTGGAGAGGAAAAGGAGTTGAAGTAGCAGTTGCATACAAGAATATCAGCAGAGATGGCGGCCTCAGTGAATGTATATTTGGATTAAATGATAAATCTTCATCATTTTGTTGTGACACAAACAGTCACATATTTTGGCACAACAATGTGAAAACTCCCCTCTCACGTCCTCGGTCCTCCAGAGTAGGAGTGTACCTGGATCACAGAGCAGGTATTCTGTCTTTCTACAGCGTCTCTAAAACCATGACTCTCCTCCACAGAGTCCAGACCACATTCACTCAGCCGCTCTATGCTGGACTTGATTTTTTGGATCATGAAGATACTGCAGAGTTCATTACACTGAAATAGACAGAAGCCACTGATGGACAATTGGTTAAAATGTGTGTTTTATTTTCCACTTTTTTTTGTCTACATCATTGTTGAGATGGGAGTTGCTGAGAGCTCACAGTTGTGCTGTTTTTACTTTGCACGGAGATCACCTGTCAGTCACACTGAATAGATGTTCCTTTGACCTTTTGTTATCCGTTTTCTATATTTTCCTAACATTACGTTTATATGCCATTTAAATGTTGTTCTTGTACTAATTAAATGTTAAATATATCAAAAAGAAGTCAAAGTGGCACCAAAAAGTTATTTCCTGTTTTCTTTTAATAAAGCGCACACCCTTATCCCTAATGACCATTTTGTGCCACGCCCCAAAAACTGCTATAAAAACATTATATATTCATATTTTTTTCCACTTTAAATTAGCCAATCTTTTAAAACTACTTCTCCCTGAAATATTTATATAAAGTTTTAAATATATTTTAATTATTTATTTATTTTTAATCGTAGTTTAATTACATGAGCGCCCTGTTTTTTTAGCCCCAAAAAACAAAAAAACTAAATATTTTCAAAAAAAACCATTTGAAGTAATATTTGATTGTTATTATAATTAGGCCTTCACATGGACCAAAGATTGGCACCAACATTCATTTTGACCTGCCATTATTTTTTTTTTTGCAGGAGCACATTAAAAAATGCATGCCTAAGGACAATTCCCCAAAAAGTGCAATAAAAATATTAAATATAAATTTTTTTTCACTTTAAATTGGTCAGTCTTTTAAAACTACTTCTCCCTGAAATATTCATATAAAGTTTTAATTATATTTTCGTTGTTTTAACCCTTTAAATCCCAGTTGTATTACATGAGCGCCCTGTTTTTCAGCCCCAAAAAACAGAAAAACTAAATATTTAAAAAACAACAACATTTGAAGTAAAATGTTATTGTTATTATAATTAGGCCTTTAGATGGACAAAAGATTGACACCAACATTCATTTCGATCCATTTTTAATTTTTTTTGCAGAAGCCAAAAATGGTCTCCAGGCGGCGCTGCTGCTCCAGCTCCCCGGGGAGGAGTGCCTCTGCCGCGGGTGTGTCTCGCGCAGCGCCGGGGCATATGGTTCGGTTTCCGTGTCTGCAGCACACACTTCCGCTACCACGTGAAAACAAATACGTCATTTCCTGTTGATTTAAAAAAAAAAGCGCCATCAAACGATCCTAAGGGAAGGAAATGGTCCAGCCCGGTCAGCGGGCCGAGCTCCCGCTGCATGCGGGGAATGAGTGTGCCTTTTCCCGCGAGTGTGTCTCGAGCAGGCCGCTGGAAAGGGGTATTTCCGAGCAGGCGTCAAATGTGAAACAAGGGCGCCACCTGGTGGACAAATAAAAAAATTACAACTCTAAGGCCTCTAGTACAAAACGAAACCTAAGCTGGATTCATGACGATCCCTTTGACCGTAATTTTTTAGCCGTGAAAAATAGCGTTTATAATGGAAGTCAACGGGCACAAAATGACCACTAGGGGTATGGGTGTGGGGATTTTTGCTGCTCAGCCATTTTAGGCTGATTTAAGAAATTAACACTGAAATATTAAATCGGACAGAAAAAAAACTATCCTTTAACAAGTTTGGTTATATTCCACTGAACACAGTGGAAATGGCAGCCATTTAACACATGTAAGTGGCAACAAATGGCCCCAAGAAGGCAGGAGGGTTCAGTAAATTCAGAAGGTCATATTCATAATAAAAAATAACCTCAGTTTGTAAATGTCAAAACAATAAAAGTATTGTTTTGGGAGAATAAACTCACAGATCAAATGTTAGATACTGAAACATTATTTCAGTCCTTCCAAGATACAGAGTTATAATAAAAGTTTGCCAGTTATCTGTCCTGAGTCTGACCGCTCTTACATCTGTGTTCTTCATTAACGTCTTGTCTTCAGGCTTATAATTTGGCCGGTTTCTCTTAAATATTTGTGAACTAAAGACAGCTTCAACCCTCTGTGTGTTGACCGCACTGCATTTTCTTGTTAGTAATAGCAACACCATTGTAACGACAGAAATACTAATTAGTTAGATTACTAGTTACTGAAAAACATTTATCGCCATTATTCCCATTTGTGCGAATTTACAAAACATTATGTAAAGATTGCTGGTATTTTTGTGCCCTTAAAAAGTGGAAATAATGATGAGAGCTGAATGAATGATAGTGACACGCAGATCTCGTTTTCACTCGTCTGTATTGAGTGTTACAAAAACAACACAACCCAAACCATATTCTCTCTGCATGGATACACTCAGTCTCAGGACCACAGTTTCCAAACTAAGTTGCCCTGTTTTAACTTATGAGAGTATTTAGACGCTGCACAACTTGAACTGTAACATAAGGTAAATACATCTTTTTAACTCACATATGTTAGCTGACACATTGGCTGACTTTCAACAGTAATGAAATAATACTTTATGCGCTGTATATGTCTTTCAGTAGTTAACTTAAATACAGATAGTGGCAGAAAAACTGTCATTCAATAAGGCGGGACACCAGTGAAAGCTAGCTTAAACAGCAACGGAGTTCACCTGAAACTTCTCAGCAAAAACTGTCCACAAGTCACCTCTTTCCTTACAATAAACAATGATGGTGGGCTAATAGTCAACTGTAATACACAGAGTTCTGTGCGTGCAGTTACCTTAAACAGGGGAAACGAGGAGAGATGAATGATGATACTGACACAAAGTGCTGGCTTTCACTCGTCTGTACAGAGTGAAGGACAAGAGGCGCGAATCCCTCTAGTGGAGCCCTGAGGAATTACCAATGGATCGATGCACAATCAATCGAGGACATTGTTCCTTCTCGCAAATTGAAAGATATTTCACGCACTGTTATTTATAGAAGGCTTCACACTGTTCCTGCTAACCATAAATATTGTTCCTAAAGTTTTATCCAACTGTAGACAGATTTCTAAACTCCCTTTTACTTAAGTCCTGTTGAAACTTGTATTAGAAAAAATATTACAAATTATTTAAAGTTATAAAGCACAGCACAGAACTGAAATGGCACAGTAGTTAACTTTACAGTTAGGCTGGGGTACAAATTTCCTCATAAAAACCCTGCTCTTATGTGGAATGACTCAGGGGTCCATTCTTGGCCCAGTATTTTTTCCCTCAATTTATGGGTTCATAAAAACCTTTATAAAAGTGACTAAATGCTAGGTATAATAGGTATTTTGTCTGCTTTGGATTTTACTTCTACATTTCACCTTTAAAAACCGTTTATCTTGTCTTGTTTGGTATCATTCTTTTCAGCACACCTTAACATGTCAAAATTTACAGCTATTTTTTCATTTTGAAATACTATATTAAAACAATTGATCTCAAATCAGACAAAAAACATAAAACTCGAGTATAAAAAAGTAGAATTTTTTTCCACTAATAGAAAACCAAGGTTTTTGCTTTCTGTTTTTTTTTTTGTCACAAACAGAGAATACTTTCAAGTGCTTCCCTTCCCGCTGTAAACACAACGTTAGTATTCAGGAAAAAAAACATTGCGCATATTTTTAATCATAACTCTGGTTTTATGTGGCC
Source organism: Copadichromis virginalis (assembly GCF_057382275.1). Lineage (NCBI taxonomy): Eukaryota > Metazoa > Chordata > Actinopteri > Cichliformes > Cichlidae > Copadichromis > Copadichromis virginalis. The sequence goes on along the minus strand of NC_140620.1, from coordinate 26,580,799 downwards.
TATCAACACAATTTAAAAACTGGTAGTTTGAAGTCCACACTTTTAACACAGAAATGGAGAAACCTCTTCTGTCCGCCGATCCAGGAACTTGAATTGTTTGAATTTCAGGATACTTTTTCTTAATAAACGGTAAGCATTATACATATTGTCCTTACAGAGGTGGTTTCTCTTCTCGCAAGTGAAGTAGATTTTTTGAAGGCCTTTGTTTTTTTCGAGGTCGCGGATGACGTCAGGAGAAGGTGATTGGTCACTTGCAATGTTGAACCTGGAACAACATTATTTATGATGACGAGGGAACAACACCAACACAAGGATATCAGATCGTCTGGACACTCAGGGTTGTCTTGGGTAGCATCTTGTTGCTATGTCATCTTACAGTAACTTGGTCAGTAGTTTACCATGACTACTTTATTCTTCCTCAGCCAATCAGCAGCACTTGTGCAATTGTAACCTGTTGTGTATATAAACCTTCATTAACTGGTTTGAGAAATCCTTTAAACCAGTGACAGGAAAGTTGGATCACAGTGGTAATTATTAAAGGACATTGATGTTTGATGTCTCATTTAATTCTTCATCTGTCATTGAAATTATCAGAGAAGGCCTGAAAGGCTCACACTAGCTGTACAACCACTCACAGCAGCCCATTCATTCATTTTCATTACTGACACTGGATTGCCCAATCAAATCTCTTAACTTGACCAGCCCATCCCCAGCTTGTAGGAAAAGTTCAGTGTGGAAGAAGTGGTGAAAAGATTGAGCTGAAAAGCTGAGCGAAAACAATAAACAGAAACTACAACTATTAGCCAGACCTTACAGTCACACAGCAAATCAAGGATTAAGGTCAAATGATTGGCTGCTTTCACCATGAGCCACTGCTAATTTTTAAAGTGTAGCATTTAATTATTGTCAAATGCTTTTAAAAAGAACAATCACTGCTTGTTGTTTTAAAACTGATAACTTAAGCATGTTGATTGACTCATCTTCCTTTCCGCCTGCCTGGAGGCTCCCTTAACACCTCTCTCTGCCTCCTAACAAACCTTCCCCCTCTCATCTCGCTTCATCTTTGGCCTACAGTAGCACAGTTTCCACCAACACCTTGCTGGCCAACAGAAACTCGTACCTTAAATGAAATAAATGATATGGAGCACTCCAATCATGCTTTCAAAACGACAGCAACTGCTAAAGAAAGAGGTGATAAACATGCCCCTGCGCCTGCTTCTTGTTGAAATGAGTTACTAACATGATTTCCCCTTCATGTATGGTGATAGACTGGCCAAAATATTAGGAATGCTCTGGAATTTCTGATGAAGCCAACAGTAAGTGTTGCTTTAAATCGGGGGTATTCAACAAAAATGAAAAGACTTCTTACTTCTTAATGCAAAGGTTCAGATGATCATTATTCTAAATATTTAATTACTTTAAATGATTTTATTTTATTTATTTTATTTACTTGTAATATATATTGTATTATGCATATTATATCTATATTTTAAATATAGAGATAAGAAAAATCATTAGAAAAAGTTGTTATTATTGGTATTATTAGTATTATTGCATATTAATGATGAAGGAACTGACCTCACAGGTCACAGAATCAACTTTTTGGTAACAAGTTAATGTGGTAGTTCAACAGTTTAACCAGCAGAGGGAGCCAGATAAGCTGTTTTGAATTCAACACTAACAGGCAGAGGGGGAGGAGGAGGGACTGTTGCCGTAGTAACTGAATCTACAAAAGTCAGTAAGTGTTTGTCTTAATTAAATCACACTTAGCTGTTAGTGTTCATCTTCAGGCACTGAATTCACTTACAAGAAACAGTCCAACAGATTCACACAAGGGGAACATGTTCGCTGTTTTTTCTGCAGCTGTGAGGACTGTTAGCCTGGACATAACAAGCTGTGTGGCTGCGTCACTGTTCAAACTTCAGGTTCCGAGTACCAGTTTTAGTTTTAGAGCTCAGCAGACCCAGTAGCTCATCACCACTGCTCCTCCATAACAACAGTGGTGAGGCTGAAGGGGACTGGAAAATAATGTACATGGAAATGAATCACTGTAAATAACACTATATAATGTTTGATGATAAAACAGTCTGAAGGTTAAATAAACATGTTTACTGCCTGGTATAACACTTGGTTTCGTCTCTGGGGATAGAATTGTGTCCACTTTGACTTGTGGTAATTAAAGTGGAATTTTTCACTTGGTTGATTTGTTGAACTTTCTTAAATCTCTTCTTTAAACACAGTGTCATCTGATTGTATTTACTGACCATTTTAGAGATTTACAATCAATAACTGGGAAACAGGAAGCATTTCACACTCTGCTACCGATGAGTCTCATGGTGCTTTCACCACAAGTTTTTTAATAAAAATAATAAAAATCTACAAAAACACGAACAGAATTTATTAGTACAGTAAAATCCTAAAAATTCAGTTAAATTTCTAAAAAACAAGAAGTGTTCATCCAGGAACCTTTAAATGGTCTTCAGATCCCCAGGCCTGCATAAAGCACCAGGACACAACTGTTGTTGTGTTCATTTGCTTATTAAAAAATTGAATTAAATTGATTAATGATTATTAAATAAACAATTATTATGCGGTCAGCACGGTGGCACGGTGGTTAGCACTGTTGCTGCACAGCAAGAAGGTCCTGAGTTCAATTCCACCATCAGGCCGGGGGCTTTCTGTGTGGAGTTTGCATGTTCTCCCCGTGTTTGCGTGGGTTCCCTCCGGGTACTCCGGCTTCCTCCCACCGTCCAAAGACATGCAGCTTGTGGGGATAGGTTAATTGGATAATCCAAATTGTCACTACGTGTGAATGTGCGAATGAATGTGAGTGTGAATGGTTGTCTGTCCCTGTGGCCCTGCGACAGACTGGGGACCTCTCCAGGGTGTACCCTGCCTCTTGCCCTATGACAGCTGGGATAGGCTCCCGCGACCCTGAAAAGGATAAGCGGAAGCGAATGGATGGATGGATAGTTCCTCCTTACATTTCCAAAGCAGACTTGTTCCTTTAAGTTCATCTAGTGTTTATACTCAGGGATGAAAGTGGGCTGGAGTTATGGTTGTGGTACTTCAGAGTAGCTAGTGTGTTGTTGTGTCCGGGGAAAACAGGTTAGTTTGCATTCATGTGGTGAATTCACTATAAAACACTGTTGGACTGCTTATGGTTACATCAAGTGTGGCAGAAATGAATGTGCATTTAAGATAATGATGCTTAGATTACTTAACTGAATTGAAACTTTGTATGAGCTGTATACTGTCTAGTGTGAAGCCGCATAGTGGCTGTAGCTCAGGTGGTAGAGCAGGTCATCTACTGATCGGAAGGTTGGTGGTTCGATTCCTGGCTTCCCCTAGTCTGCATGCCAAATATCCTTGGGCAAGATACTAACCCGAAATTGCTCTCCGATGCATCCATCGGAGTATGAATGTGTGTGAATGTCAGTTAGAAAGCACCTAGAAAAAATGTGCTGGTGTGAATGGGTGAATGCACAAGTTGTGTAAAGTGCTTTGAGTGCTCAGAAGAGTAGAAAAGCGCTATATAAGAACCAGTCCATTTACCATTTACCATAGTGTGAGTGTAGGGGATGGACATCAGATATGATAGCTGGTGAAACTGTGTACATGTTGTTAAGTTCAGTTGTGTAAATCCACAAAGAGCAGCAGGTCAGCTGATTGCAGCCTTTACACTAAGAAAACTTTATGAAGCTTACATCAGAAATTATTGTGGGCCATCATTTTTTCCCTACACTGAGCGCCATTACTAATTTTAGAGTTCCTCCACCACTTTAACCCCTGACTGCTCATTTTCCTGTTTAGAGGCAAAGTCACCCTCTACAAAGTAGGCAACAGGAAACAGTTATTGTTTTGAAATCTTTCAAATCAAAATAAGCACATTCATTAGAATTAGAATTTAGATTAGAATAATATTTGTATTCTTGTGCACTGATAATATTTTCTGATTATATTCTTATATTAATATCGCACAAGCTTTAGTTACCTTGTAACCTGTAAACTGTACTTTTTCACTTTTACTCAAAGAAGTTGTTTCAGTGCTTTTACTGGAGAATATTTTTTAAAAACACAGGTATCTGTACTTCTACTTAAGTAAAGAACGTCTGTACTTTTGCCCCCTCTGATGGTCTGTGTAACTCATTACTCTCATCTTCACATCATGGGGTGTTTTTACAGATACTGAGTTTTATTTAGAGGCAGTGCCTGTGTGGTTATGACTGAATATGTACTGTTAACAGTAATTTTGGGGAAACTCCAGAACTGACACCCTGTTATGGAACCATAAGTCATAACAAGATGATGAGCTTTGGTACTGTAGTGAGGACTGTATGCACATGTTCAGATGCTGTGTAGGTGTTCAAGTCTCTGATTTTGATTTATCCAGAAAAAAAGATTCTGCTGTTGGAAGATTATGTCATTAAGATGGGCAGCGGGAGACTCCAAAGTCTCCCGCTGCCCATCTTAATGTGACCAGAGGTACAAAACAACAGAGATGCTTCTGTGTGCACAGGTGCTCAAGTGTGAACTCAGAGCAACAATTAAAACAAACACACTCCAGATGAACCTGCTGTGATTCATGCAGATGAGTCAGGATGTTGTTTATGGTGTTTTTATTCTCCCTGTTTTTCCGTTACAGCTCCCTTTATTATGTGTTAGCTGCTTAAGTGCTGGTGTCCTGATTCTTTCTGCGATTCTCCTTTAGTTAAACAAGCACGTCTAATGTTTCTGCTATTAGTGATGTGTTTTAGCAGGACAGAAAGAAAAGGTCATTACTTCTGTTAAATCTGTTGGATTTTGTTCCTCATTTGCATATTTTCTGCTTGGCTGCAGAAGCTGAAAGCGAAACAGTCACTGTGTGCCTGCACTAATGTTTCCCTGTGATGCTTGCAGTGGTGTTTTTGTGGACTTTTATGGTTTTACAGCTTTACAGCCTATCAACACGACTGATTAGAGAGGGATTGTAGATGGTGAGGTATTTAGTGAAGACCTTACATGTTGTTTCAGTAACAATTAAATTCACCCTGATTATTTTCATCTTGTTTTTACTGCAGCTGTAACATTTGTAAAACGACACTGAGAGAGAGCCTGTTTCTGCGTCTTTGTGCTGCTCTTACAGGAGTTAAATGTTCAGATGATGATTCCAGCTGTTCTTCAACCTGCAGAAACCATCATAAAGCTACTACATCTGGATTAGAACAAACCAGTGTTTTTAATATCAGTTTAGTCAAGTTTATTGTTCCTGCCCAGAGATCAGGTACAAAAACTCATCTCAGAGATGACAGCATCTCAAATTAGCATCGTCAAAACAGAGCAACAATAAAATAAATACATGCACATCTATGCAAAACAAACAAACAAATGAGCCAGTTACTGATCTGAAACATAGTTAACAATGTCCATGAACAAAAAAATCAACAGCTCGCACACTACAAGTTTCCAACTTTACCAGTTGTTTTGCAAATGTTTCCAGCACTCGTGATCTTCGTCGGACAATAACACAAATCAACGCCATTGTAACATGACAAAAATGCATTGAAAAATTCAAAAAGGAAGAAAACTCCAGCGCTATCTTATTAAAAAAAATAGTTCCACATGTTTATTAAAGAGGGAAAAGAAAACTACTGTAATTTAATACAAACAACTGAAACATACAGGATAAAAGCCAGGTGAACAAAATCCAGAGAAAATCCAGGGAACAGACCTGAGAAACACAGATATGTGCACCAAAAACAGTATGCAGTACCATCATAGACAGCCATATAACAACTAGAAGTAGACATAGTAGAATACACAGAAAAAAAAAAGACATTGGTAAGGGAACACTAATAGAAATGATAAAGTAACAACTTTGATGACGTTTAATTAACTGTTTAATAACTGTGTCACCTGATGGTGACAGAAGATCTCCTGTTTGACTGATATACAACATTCACTAATGTTTTCTCTGGGCTACTCCATGAGACACGCTGGTTTTCTACTGAACATTACATGAGTCATATTGATATTTTCTATGAATTTGCATCTTCTGCACTGGTGTTAGATAGTACCTATTAGTTGTGTGTGTTTCTCTCCCTGTGATTATTATTATTACACACACACACACACACACACACACACACACACACACACACACACACACACAGATACTCGCACTTACATGCACACACACATGCAATAAAGGCTGTTTATTTATTTTATTTTAAGGTGGATAAGCTACCTGATTTCCCCACCAGTTTTTAATTTTTTTTAAGGAGGTCTGGTTTGTCCGCCAGTTTTCAAGAAGGTTTAAGGATGGTTTCACCACCGAAAGGAGGTTTTTTTCTCCGCCACTGAGGACGTAAAGTGTTTGGTTTTGTATGTAAGGAGGATAGAGCTCTCACTGGTGACTCTGCTTTAAGGGAGATCATAGGCCTATTTTGTGTGTGAACAAGTGTGGGCCAGACGTGGTCTGTGTGCGGCTGAAAGTTGTCTTGTTAAGTGTAAATGCATTACTAGTCCCTAAGGACGCTAAGGACCCCAAAGCGCTTTACACATTTAGTCATCCACCCATTCACACACTGGTGATGGCTGGGGCGCACTGACAGAGGCGAGGCTGCTGGACACTGGCGCCACCGGGCCCTCTGACCACCACCAGTAGGCAACGGGTGAAGTGTCCAAGGACTCAACAACCGAGACTGTCCAAGCTGGGGCTCGAACCGGCAACCTTCCGATTACAAGACGAACTCCCAACTCTTGAGCCATGATGGGGAATAAACTGAGTAAGTAGTAAGTATGCCTTGAAAGGGGATGGAAAACATTGCAAAGTATTCACCAGGCAGCACGTAATATGTAGATCATTGAAGGAAGAAAAGAAGTGAAATTGTGCGCAAAGCAGTGTAATGTGTCTGAAGTCACTGTGTGTGTGAACCACAGAGAGGTGTGAAAGTGTGTGGGTGAGAATAGTCTCCAACGGGGGAAGAGGTGATTCTGCAGGTCAGCTTCTACCCCAGTGGACAGAAAAGAAAGAAAATAGTTGTGCTGTTGATGAAAAAAAGGAATTGATAAATGAAGAGCTCAGCCTAAGGCAACTTCAATCTCACTTTCTGTTTTAAAGAAAGGAGAGTTCAAAAACCAGAGAGAGAGATGTGTGTTGTTTTAGGCGTCTCTCTATTGTGAAAACAGGGTTAGCAGAGGCGAGGGTGCCGGGTTAGCCTCGCCACTGCCTCTGCGAGGCTAACCCGGCCTAGCAGAGGGTGTGACTTGCAGGTGAAAAGCAGACCAGGATCAAATTTCCACATGCAGCAGTTGGACGACAATTATAGGTTAACATCATTAGAAACACCCAGGCCGAGTCTTGGCTGAATTGTGTTTACAGGTTAACTCCTATGTGTTTCTCACCCCGAGAAAGCAAGCTCCACGGAAGCTAACCTCTGCCTGAAGACAAGGAGTGCAGTTCTAGAACAATGAGATGGATATCAAGAGCTCACAGCAGGTCAAGAGACAGCAGTATCCTGAGCAGAGAGGTCCAGCAGCGCTTTGGGCAAACGGCATCAGAGAGAAAGAAAACCCATCACCTGACTGGATGGACATGTGTTTCCAGCAAGCTACAACTTCACTGTGTGACATTTGCCACTTTTGGAGTGAAATGCCAAGATGAGACAGTGGAAAACACAGGCCAAAGCTGAAGAGAACTGACTGCCATTGGACTGCAGAGTGGGAGAGGAGAACAGAGTGGAAGAAGCAGGTGAGTGTACAGAGGAATGCTGTTGTTTAGTGTGGGAAATCAAAATTTGGGTTAGCAAACCTGTGAAAAAGGAAAATAACTGCTTTAAGTGGGAACATTTGAGGAGTCTGAAGCACTACAAAATGAAAAAGGTACACAACAAAAACACAAACGGAAAATGTATTAATCCTACTAACCCTACATACACATACAATGAAACTCATGAAGACCAGACAGCATCTTAAGCATGTGATTCTGTTTGTCATCTTATCCAAGTCACTTAGATGAGAAGTGATACATAGACTAGTGGACTAATATTATGGGAGGACAGATGATTGCATCAAAGCTGGGGGAAAACAGAATGCTGATGAGGGGTCTTGAAAGAGTGAGCTGGGCGAGCTAATAGGTTGTTGAGTTTCTGAGGTGTGTGAAGAAGTTTTAACATGGCACACATCTGATTACATGAGAAGAAACTTATTATGTGAAAAGACATCAGGGTTATGTTGTATGTTGTGTGTCGCAAGGTGTGTGGCTGATGGATGAATGCTTGAGATTAATCTGGCCGATGATTTGTCTTTTGTTACAAATTTGAACCTGACAATTAGGTTTGGTATGATTTACCCTCCTGGGACGAAGAGCATATGTCATGACTTAACAAGGCTTTTCTTTTCTTTTCTCCTTTTTATTTTGTTACAACTTGCCTAATAAATCTGCACTCCCTGTATGTGCTGCGGCACAGTGGTTGGAAACACTGATTTAGAGTTCAAGGAGATGTTAGTGACATCAGAGCCGTACGTATTAACAGGTACACGTCCCTCACTCGTCCTCAAAAGCAGATGCAACAGATGTTCCTGCCTTGGTTTGAAGACACCTGCATGCATACTTAGAAAATCCATCTGTACATGTCAGTAAATGTCTCACATCATCATTACTAATGTGTCTGTCATCACTATAACTGCATGTGTACAATGTGGAAATTGATGTTATGTAACGATGATACAAAAACAATATCAGAACATAATTTGATTCAGCAAATCCTATTTATTAACAACTATTAGTATGAATAAAACATTCTGTCATCTTTTAATAGCAAAACACATTAAAGCAGACGTGTGTCCAAACCTCCTCCACTAACACATCGGTTTCTATGGTGCTGTCATCAGCTCGAGGCACAGCTGCACCCTTACTAACTCCATCAGGCACATTTAAGTCACTACAATCTTTTCATAATCCCCCATCGTTCAAGAGTCAGGTATCTCTGAAGGTTTCCAGAGTACTTTTTCACACACATCCAAGTCATGTAGTTGCAGTACCTCGACCGCAGCATTGTCCAACTCATTCTGAGTCGCTTGTCTGATGGATCCTGTGTTCTGCTGTTTTAACCAGTCCAGCTGGTGCTGGAGGACCGAACACTGGTGATGGACTGCACTGTGCTGAGACAGATTTTGTGTTATAGGCTTCATGTTATGGACGCACAGTGTGAGCACTCAGGTCGCATCAGAGCATCGGGCTGTATAGTGTGAGACCTGCATCGTGACCTACAAACTTCTAACCCCTGTGATTCACTCATACAGACTGATGACAGATTTCAAACATGCTGAATATGAAGAGTAGTATCATTTAAACTCACATGATTATCAGCCATAAGAACAAATTCAGATTTATATTGATGTAAGGTATATAAATGTAAGTACAGTTTGAATCAGTGCAATATTATTTTCACACATCAATGGACCACTGAACTTCTCAGCTTCTAAAATGTAAAGCCTCATTTAGAAACTACACAAGTACATATAATGGTCAGGGATCAACATGAACCTGTCTTCTCTGTTTGACTTTAATCAACTCTGCAGTGGCTCCAGGTCCATAAAGATAAAGTCCATAAAGATAAACTCCAGCATAGAGCGGCTGAGTGAATGTGGTCTGGACTCTGTGGAGGAGAGTCATGGTTTCAGAGACGCTGTAGAAAGACAGAATACCTGCTCTGTGATCCAGGTACACTCCTACTCTGGAGGACCGAGGACCTGAGAGGTCAGTTTGGACTTTGTTGTGTCGAAACATATAACTGTTTGTGTAACAATGTAATGCCCAAGATTTGTCATTGAATCCAAATCCACATTCATAGCCCCTCCCTGCTCTGCTGATATTCTTGTATGTGACTGCTATACAAACTCCTCCCCCTCTCCACTCCACCTCCCAGTAACAACGTCCAGTCAGACTCTCTCTACTCAGGACCTGAAACCATACAGTGAATCTGTCTGGATGATCAGAATAAGACTGTTCTTGTTTCATCAATGTTACTTTTCTGTTCCCCTCAGATAATAACAGATGTGTGTTTGCTGTGTTTGGATCCAGTGTGATTTCACATGAACATTTTAAGAATCCAGCTCTGGTCTTTGGCTCTGCTGGTGACAGTAAAACATCCTCTTCAGTGACTGTCAGTGAGATGTTTGTCCATTCCTCTCTCAGAATGTCCTGTAGTTTATCTCTGGTCTCTGACACAGCTGCTGTCACATCCTCAAAGTAGCTCAGAGGACGAATATTGATGCTGGATGAGTGTGTAGACTCACTGAGTGCTGACAGTGAGGGGTAGTTGTGTAGAAACTGGTTGTGATCCTCTGTGTGTGAGAGCTGCTCCAGCTCGCCGTCTTTCCTCTTCAGCTCAGCGATCTCCTGCTCCAGCTTCTCCTGAAGCTCTTTGACTCGACTCACTTCAGTTTCCTGCTGGGATCTGACCTGCTGCTTCACATCAGAGCTTCTTTTCTGGAGGAGACGGATCAGCTCAGTGAACATCTTCTCACTGTCCTCCACTGCTTTATCAGCAGAGCCATTGATGGCCTCCACCTCCTGTTGAAGCAGCTTCACATCTTTCTCTCGCTCCTGGATTCTCTGCTGGATGTTTAGTCGTCTCACCTCGAGCTCCTTCTGCTTCTCAGTCCTTTCTGCTGCAGCTGGGACTGTTTCATGGCCTTTATGTTCATCCATCGTGCAGAGATAACAGATACTCTGCTGATCAGTACGACAGAAAATCTTCATCACCTCATCATGACGAGAGCAGATGTTCTCCTGGAGCTTCTTGGAGGGGGCCACCAGCTTGTGTTTCTTTAACGGAGCTGCATCATAGTGAGGTTGGAGGTGTTTCTCACAGTAAGAGGCCAGACAGACTAAACAGGACTTGATGGCTTTCAGCTTCCTCCCAGTGCAGACATCACAGGCCACATCTTCAGGTCCAGCATAGCAGTGATCAGCTGGAGCAGCTTGGAGTCCAGTCTTCTTCAGCTGCTCCACTAAAGCTGCTAACATGGTGTTTTTCTCCAGGACAGGCCTCGGTGTGAAAGTCTTCCTGCACTGAGGGCAGCTGTGGATTCCCTTCCTGTCCTCTTCATCCCAGAAACCTTTAATACAGTTCCTGCAGTAGCTGTGTCCACAGGCTGTAGTCACCGGATCCTTCAGTAGATCCAAACAGATGGAACAAGAGAAGGTTTCTCGGTCCAGCTGAACTCCTTTCTGCGCCATTTCTCCTCTCAGTGTCAGTGACTGTGTGAGTTTCTCTTCCTTATAACTGAAACTAGTCTGAGCTCTGATCTCAACAACATGTTTCTGCAGTGAATGGAGCCTGTCAGCTCTTACACGTCACCACATGTTGGTTACACCCATCTTCAAACTGCAGATCTGAAGGGGAGGGAACGAGGAAACACGTGGACAGAGAGGAGGTGCTGTGTTTAAGAGCAGGAAGAAGAGGGAGGTTATCAGGCTGTGCTTCACTCCATGAAGAGGAGCAGTTAGAGAGTGAAACTGTGTGTTTAACCCTTTTTATTTACTGCTTCTTCTATATAAATAATTTTTAAAAATCCAGCTTTAATGAACACTGGACAGAAATGTCTCAGGTAACAATAACTGTCAGAACAGCAGAGGCTGCTGACCTAATCAAAGCATATGTATAGAGCAGGGTTAGGTTAGCAGACATATGCTGGTTGCTTTTATTTATTTATTTATTGCTTTTATAGGCAGTAATCGATGTTGCTGTAACAGGATGAGAACTAGATAAATGCCACTGCATTGCTTTGAACAGTCAGCAGAGTCTGCACATATAATTACAGATATTCCTGCAAAAAGTTAATTACTCAAAAGAATCTTGCATTTTACTTTTGCATTTATAACAGCTGCTGCAACAGAAATAACCATGTTCTTTACATTAAAATAGCAACAAACCTTTCTGGAACAACTTTCAAGGTTCATGGCGAAGACAAAGATCTAATGACATGAAGACTCCAGTGAAACTTAAAGTATTAGGAACCAGTTTTAATGCGTGACCAACACATTTCCCCTTGTGGCCTTCACCAGGGTCATTGCAAAATACCCTTGTGATTGTGAAAAGACTACTGGTCAAGTCAAAAAGGAGTGTATGGTAAAATGACCAATGACCATGTGACAAGATCAAGCAAGCATTTTTCTGATGTGTTCACCGCTCAATGGTTTGTTGTCATATTGAACAAAATATTAGGTTCTCTTTGTATATTACACTCAGGCATCAGGAAAGAGTGGTAACTAGTTCATAGTTTTTAGCTAATGACATGTCAATCACAAGACATTGCTCAGAAAACGTGCAGATTCTCAGCTAGATCCACCTTCCACTCTTTACTTACAGTTTCACAACAGCAAACAAACACACAAATAAGTTGAAGTAATTGTTTCCTGTATGACTTCACTGGTCTCGCATCAGTAAGGACTTTTGCTCCTTGTTGCTTGAGTTCATTGAGGTGGTGAGCATACATTTATCCCCAGACATGTCCATGTACACAAACATTAAACAACTTCTTTCTGACTTGTTTCACACTTTTGCACCACTTCAGAGGAATCCCCTTAACCTCAAATCACTGTTTTCTTAAGGTATGACTTACCTTCACAGCTGTGTGGATTACGCATCATGTCACAGAAGGTCCACAAGCATAGATGCACGTGTGTGTTCATGTCTGTAAGCTATTATTGTTTCATCTCACTGAAAGCACAAATGCCATCCTCTCTCTCTCTATTTTTATATGAGGATGGGGTGGACAAAATAACAGGAACACCTCACAACAGTGATGGCGCTGAGTTGCAAAGCTGCCTGAGCTGCATTAGAGACTGCGCTGGTGTTATTCACCTATAACGTGCTACAGTTCGTGCTTCTCTGTGTGTGTCGCTTACAAGAAGGTCAACAAACACACCGCAGTGCTGCAGGCAGAACATACATAATCAATCAGCCCTCAGTGCAAGCTACAAAAATAAAATATGGGTTACACACACACACACACACACACACACACACACACACACACACACACACACACACACACACACACACACACAGAGTCATGTTTTCATATCCTTCCCTAGATGTTTATCCTAACACTAGCCCAGTGCTTCCCAAAAACGGTGCCGTGGCACACAGGTGTGCCGTAGAAGATTATCTGGTTCCACCTGATTAGTACTCCAAGTGACCGCAGTGAGTAACAGGCAGAACAATTACATTCTCTTCCACTAGAGGGCGGTACAACCACCTGTTCTAATTAAGTTGGTTGTCAAACAGAAGAAGATATTACATAATAGTCATGCTGTCAGAACACAGCACATAATAGCAATAGATAAATATTTGAAGAGAAAAAGCAGTCAGTCTGGGTCCTGGAGAAAATTCCAGCCCACATGAAGGCCGTCATGAGTGATGGTCAGAAGAAAGCAAAAAGGTATACTGGGACAAACTGAGCCTATTTTACTAAGATAAATGATCAAAATGCTTTTTGAGACATTTTTGTTTGGTGATGCGCTGTTTGATTTTTCTAATGTGAAATATGTGCTGTGGCTCCAAAAGGTTGGGAAACACTGGTCTAACCTATTTTCTGTGCCCATAAGGGCTGTTGGTCCCCACAAGTATGGTAAACTTCCAATTCTTGGTCCCCACACAGGTATGTAAACATGGTACACACACACACACTTTTTCCTAGGGGTACATGTGTGTGCATTTAGCCGTATTACTATTTTAGTGGGGACGTTTCTATGTCGTCACCCTTTGGGGACAGAAAAACAGGCCCCTGTAATATAAATCATTAAATCATAGGATGGAGTCTGAGTTTAACTCTGTCTTTTAGTAGATCTCCAACTTTAATTTGTCATGTAAATATCACAGAATTCAGTCTTAAGGAGATTAATTAGTTACTTTAATTATCTGGATACAAATTATAGCACTATGTTGGGCTGGTGTTCTGACTCCAGAGTGGATAAGCAGAAGATGGATAGATGACTTCTTCAGTCTCAGCTGAAGCCTCCACGGCTTTTCATTTGCTTTCTTTTATTTACCTTTTCCTTACTTTGCATCCTATTCTGTTTTATAACCTCTTTGTCCTTATTTACTTTATTTTTCTTCTTTCCTCTTTTGTTTCTTTTTATCCTTCACATTAATGTACTTTTGTTTCTTCATCTTATTCCACTTTCCTTTGTCTTCGGTGTTTCCATCATTCCTGCTTCCACCTTCATTTACTTAGCTTGTCTTCATGTGTTTTTCTCTTTGCTTTATTTCCTTCCTCACTTGTCCTTCCCTATATTTCATTTGTTTCTCCTCTTTGAATTGTTTTTCTTTCCTTCATCTTTCTTTTGTATCCTAATCAATGTTTTCCTTCCTTCCATTTCTGCCTCTTCTGTTTCCTCTTCCCCTCTGCCACTTTCCTCCCTTCGTCTTTTCTTCTTTCCCATCTTTGGTCTTTCTGGTTCATTTTTTTCACTCTTCAGCTGTTTTTGCTCTCTTTGTTTGGGATTTTGCAGTCGTCTGCCTGTTGTTGTGTCGGCTGGCGGTACGTTATCAGGCTACTACAAACACACATCAAACTCTACACACACTTTCACGCTGCACCTTTCATTTCCAGCAGGTTGTAAAAATAGAAAGCCCATAAAATCTGACTCTTTCATGTCGGAGCATTAGGCAGGAAGAAAACCATCCACATGTGCAGAGCACTGATGAGCAGCAGCACGGACCTGCTGCACAGCTTAGATTTAATTCATTAGTTTTATCAATGAAGCTCAGAGAAAAGGAAAAAAACACCTACATGCTTCAGTTTTCCTCGTACGGGGTGTTGCAGCCAGTTCTGGTTGCATAATATTATCTGCTCTCCTACAAACTCCCACATACTGAAGCAGAAAGCTCGGTGCGAGGCTCAGACAGGAGATGTGTGGGAAGACAGAGATTCAAAGTCAGAGTTCGTCTCATCCTGGTTGAGAATAAATAAGCTTCCTTTAAACGGATTCTGAGTGTAGTAGAGTCTACTCCAAGACGCTGCTAAAATAAACTCGACTCATTAAAGTCTGGGTTTCCGCTGCTTTAATGAAGCGCAGTTTCTACATTCCTCCACGGAGATCAGATTCAGTCTCGTACCAGTGAAGTTGGTCCGAAAAACCTCAAGCTGACGTTAGAGCTCGCTACATTTCCAAGTTCAACGTGGCTTTACGTTCACTTCCATCTGTCAGTCTCTTCTCCTTCCTTTCTCATATTTTTCCTTTTACTCTCTTCTTTCATCTTTTCCTTCCTTTTTCCCTCCTCTTCCATCTTTTCCCTTCCTACCTTCCTCCATACCTCCTCCCCCATCTTTTCCTTCCTCCTTTCCTTCTCTCCCTCCTCTCCTTGTCCCCCTTCTAGCCAGTTTCTTTTCCTCTTGTTGAATATGAGCGTTTGCAGTAAACAAACATTAAAATGACCAAGGAAGGAAGGAAGAGAACGATGTGTGCTTGTCAGCATTCAGCTCACCTGTAAATTTCAAGTGACGACTTCATTGAGGTCGTATGAGCCATTCTTTTACTTTGGTAAACCAGAGTTTACCTCAAAGCAGCTCTGTGTACACGGCATTTGGCCGTCTTTGTGAGGACATTCATCAACATCAGTGGGTTTCCCCGTGTATTTAGGAAGTACTACTAAGTGCTTAACTAAAACTCTGACCACAGCCTCATTTAAAGTGGTTTTTGTTTTTGTTTTTTAAATTATTTGGTTTCAGTGGCAGACACCTTCAGCTCACTCATGTTTGGACATTTGGTGCTCTCCTCTTTATGATCAGCTGCAGGTGAAACGTTTAGAGGACATCTGTAAATTGCAGACACATAACCTGCAGTGTTAATACAACACAGGTGTGCATCAAGAGTGAAATCCAACTACCATAAAACTGAGTTACAAATTCTTCTGGGTCACTTTGGTTTGAGTTTTTCATAATAAAAGTCAGAGGAGCTGTAAGAAAAGCAGCAGAAAACTCCCATCACATTTCAAAAGCAATGTTTAAAACACAAAAGACAAGCAGTCAGCACTTTATAAAACTCATCTTTATTGATTCAGAGTCATCCCTCCATCCACGACAATATTTTCTCTGCTGTGTTCTTATAAAAAGCTGAATATGTACATCCTCTTGTATTTACATTATTTTACATGATTACATCGTCAGAGAGCCTCACACCTGCAAAAAGGTCAACTCTCCTGCCTGAAACGTATCACCTGTTGTCAGGGGAAATGAACAATAGAGCAACTTGCTCGTGGGTTGTTGCCTGGCAACAGCAGCTTATCGGATTAATATCGGTAAAGAGGAATTGTTTTTAATTATTTATCTTATTTTTCTAAATATTTCACAAGCTTAGAAAAACATGCGGAGTGACCCCATGTGCTGCGGCAGTGGGTTGGGAAAAACACAAATTAAAAAAGTAATGGAACATATAATGTAGTGCAATGCAAGTTTCTAATGTGAAGTCGTGACGAAAGTACAAACTAATAACAATAAAGTCGATGCACGTCAAAGAGTTTTTGTGCACTTTACATAAACTTTCCTCAGACTGTGTGTTTAACAACAAAAACTGTAGCTAACACTAGGCTGCTAAACATCTCCTCATCAATCAGCTTAGTCCTGCACAAGAAGGTGAGAGGGAAAAATGATACAAAATACAGGGTGGAAAAATGTCCTAAAAAATATACACAAACCACTGATCAGACTTAATGCTGATTATCTGATAAATCATAGAAAGACATCAAAAGGTGGCTGGAAAACATAATGTGGAGAGCAGACTCAGAGCATAAATGTGGCTCTTTAAAACCTGCTTTGTTCTCTAATGAGAAACAAAACAGGTTTTATTTTATGTCTGTAATATGACTTAAAGTAAAAGCACATAATTACTTAGGTATAAAAATATTTTATCCATGGAGGCAGAAAATGTTCACCGAGGTCATGTGAAGTGTTCAAGGGTCGTTTTCACTTTTCTCTTCTTTATTTTAAAAACTGTGTTAATGCTAATGTTAGCAGCTATGTGTAAAGGCAGGAGAGGCCCCAGTCATTCAGGTCTTAGAGAGTGGTGTGCGATTCCGTGGCAACTACTGGTCGCTATGGAAAAATGTGTATTCCCAGACTCGTTGGAGAGTAGTTTCTAGCAACTGCCTGTAGTTTGCAAGGAAGGCGTCGCCTTGTCTGCAAACATCACCAACTATGCAGCTGTTAAACTGAGAAGCACAACACAAACTGAAAACAGAGATAGTTCACCTTCGAAATAAAAGTTGAACCTTTTGAAATGTACGTAGTAAGAAGCAAATTTTCTGTTTTGTGTTGGGGAGCAGTTGGCTAGTGTTTGCAGACAAGTTGGCAACTTCCAAGCGAACTACGGGTGACCACAACAATTTGCTAGCAACACAGTCACAAGGTGGTGCAGCTCAGCCTTCGTGATCAATTTCACAACAGGTAAGTGGTTCATAACCTCTGCACAGCTGAATGAATGACAGGTGTGCAGAAGGAAGAAAAATGATACATATAATAAAATAGTACCTAGCAGCAGTCAGCAATCACTTAGCAACCAGTCAGGGGAATATGCAATTTCCCCTAGCAACCAGAGGTTTCCATAGTATCAACAACTGCTCTCTAAGCCTGCGTGACCGAAGCCTAAGCTTTTAAAACATTCAAGACTCTCTCATTAATACTGAGCAGAAAAAAGGCCTCTCTCACACACAGAATGAGTTTAACAGCAACAATAACTCCGTACTTACAAAAGATCGTGTGTGCAGCCCCCACCCCCTCCAGCCCTGACGGCGAGTAAATAACCACAACCCTGAAACTGAAGGCGCTAAATGGAAGTCAGCCACCTTTTGAACTGTTAACTCCTGTGCTTTCCCCACTTTAATACTTCAGTGTCTCAACAGAAACAGGCTAATGCCAGAGCTGAGCAGCAGCCGGTGCCACCCCTTTGAAAATGTTTAGGTTTTTGGCAGAAAGTTGTTGCACTACAAGTAAAACTGCGGCATAAATCATTTGGACATGTGCGTCTGCGAGTGATTTAGCGTGCAGTAAACCAGAGTAATCGCCTTTCTCTCTTTAAAATAATGTTTCTGTAAAGCTTGACAAAGTTTCCAGTGTTACAACCACTGCAGATGTGAGGCTCTGCCTGTGGCCAACATGTTTCGAGGGTTTAGTCTTCCCTCTTTTTAATGATGGGAAAAGAAGCTTTAATTCCCGAATTTCACCGTTTCCAACGAATCCCAAGCACCAAGCATGTAACTCTGCCGCAGGATCAAAACACGCTGTTTAGAGGCAACAGAGATGAAGAATTTGGCTCAGCTGCTGAGAATAAATGTGAAACAATGTGATGGTTTAAAAAAAAAATACTGACTAAATGTGAGGTTTGGTTTATATGCTGTGACATCGCTCATCGCTGTTGCCTCTAAAAGTTGCCCGTGTCTCTCCAGCTGCCAAGATTTGGTACATTTGCATTGGTTAAACAGCATCTTTGACCTCCTTGTTGGTTCAGCAGCAAAACAAACAAACAAACAAACAAAAACAAATTGTTTGCCCTCGTTCTTCCTCTCATTGGATACATTCAAGAAATCCAACACTTCTCTTACAAGCCGTCCTCTCTGGGCCATTTTGATTGAAATAAATGCACTTGTTTGTCCATTTACACCCATGTTTTTTGTCCTTGTGGATTTATCAGTCACACTGTTTGAATTATCCACACTGGGTTCATCCACCCGCCTCTGCCAGCCAATCAGAGACGAGCTGTAACATTCACATCTATCAGTTTGACTGACGAGAAGAGTCGGATCCAGTCAGGACTTTGGTCAAAAAAGTCAAAGTGTGATGAGTTTCTGTTACTTTTCTTTAAAAAAAAAAGAAATAAAATAGCCGACCCCCAAATCCTTTAAAAAAAAAAAAAAAAAATCTGGGCTTTAACCGCGTTTGATGATGTCACTTCCTCCTCAGTCCGTCTCTTTCTTCTTTTCGTCCAGGTCAAAGTCCAGCACGAGAAGTTTGGTCTCCTCAGTGCCGTTTCTGCTGCCGGCGGCGCACACCAGGCGAGTGTCGGACGCTCTGATTCGCCACACGACTCCACCTGGATCAAAGACGTGATTGGTTTAGCCACAGACATGTGATAACAGGTGAGGACATAAATAAAGTTCAGGTACTTATATATTTATTCTTAATATTTAATAACAGAGTGAATACTGCATCTACCTGCACCATTACAGTTCATTTAGCGTCTTTTCTACTGAAATGTGAATGTATTTAATCTGTTTGTTAGTTCCACATTAAAATGTTGACACTACAAAAAACCACATAATATATAATTGAGTCAGTTACTAAAAATATCTTCTTTGTATCATTTTATATGATGATGAAGTTGAGAATTTATTCATTTTTAATTTGTGTATTTGTTGGACTGGGAAACACCGGTTGCTATAGAAACGTGTACTTTCTGACAAGATTGGGTGAAACTGGTTCCAAAGAGGTACATGAGCTACACCGAACACCACACTGTGACTGATTTAGTTGCTAGCAGACCGCCACGGTAACCTGTAATCTGCATGGAAGGCGCCGCAAACACAAACCACTCACCAATCACGAGTGAAATTGTGAAAAGTGCAGTGCGAATGGGATACAGGCTGCTTGCTTACAAATTAAACGTTGTGCTGTCATGCACGTTTCCAGCTGTGCAGGATGGAAAAAGTGACTGACTGCCTTCAAAGTGAAAGAAACCCCTGTGTTTGCAGTTTGTGCATTTTCAAACTTTCACTACAATTCAGTGAATGGCAATCACAGCAGCCTTCTAGCAAAAAACAAACAAACAGAAAAGCAAGCACCACATACCTCTTTGCAAATGAATTGACTCAGTAACAGCCAGAAAAATACATTTTCCCTAGCGACCTAAGGTGGCGCGAACTCCTCACCTGATCCTCGGCTCTGCAGCGCCACCACGTCCCGCAGCCAAGCTCCGGTCCGCAGGTCCCACAGTTTGACCGTCCCATCGTCAGAGCTGGACAGGACCAAGCCACGACAGAACTGCAGGCACGTCACCGCCGACTGGTGCTTGTTGGGACCTGAAAAGTACGCATCATTACACCGTGACCCTTGACCTCAACCAGTTGTCTCTACATGAGCAGCCTTTCTTCTCAGCGGTATCACTTTATGCATCCTTTCTTATATGAGCGTCAGCATGTGCATCTTGATATAACACCTGATTTCACTGAGTTGTAAATTCTCATATTGAATCATTTCCTCCTTCTTTGGCTCTAAAATATTTGCTGCTTAAAATATTTACTGCTGGACAGATTTCCAAAAAGAAAAAAAGAGAGAAATTACATGGACATTTACAGTCCCAGAAAATAAAGTTCAATACCACTGGCAGCGAGTCCAATTTTTCATCCAGTCACCAAAAACCCTTGAAACCACTCACATTCCCTTTAGCTGTACTTTCTGGCTAAATCCATGTGGCTCGAATTGCCCGCACATGTGAGCTGAACAGATGAACAGCAAACGCTGTGAAATCCACAACCATAAAAGACTAAACAGGCCGTCACAGACTTTGCATGAAAGTATCCTCAGAACTCGTAGCAACAAACACCCTGTGGTTTGTTTTATTTCTCACGAGTCTGACCACAGCTCAGGTTCACTTTCTGCCTCAGACCTTAACATGATTATTCACGTCATCTCAGAGCCTTTACAATGCCCCCTGTTTCCTCACTTCCTCCCAGCGGGTTGCGGACTTTTGAGTCAGCCTGTTTTATTGCCGAGTCAGCGATCTGGCGCAGAAGTTCCACGGCGACCCTCACCTTCAAGCTGCTCTCATTGTTTAATCGGACAGATTCCCTCTAAGGGACGTTACCAGCTTCTCACCTTGCAGCGTGTGGAGACACTGTCCTGTCCGGATGTCCCACACTCGCACCGTGGAGTCGGCATTCCCGGAAACCAGGATGTTGTCTCGAAGCTCCATGCCGCTGGTCAGCGATTGGTGGCCCGTCAGCGTGTGGACACACCCACCTGAACAAGAGACACTCGTTTAGCTTAGACTGACACCCATGCGTTTCATTTTTATTTGCAAATTTTTATATGATTACAGCAGGTTACCACCAACAGGGGGCGCTCTGAGCATCACTGTATTTATTCTGTTTAAGTTAGATAAAAGTGAAAAGAGGTGATTGCAGCAGCTTTCTGCATTATTTGCCACAAACCATTAAAAATCAACCATATTTGTTTTTTTTCTTCATTTATCACAGAGAAAGAGGCGGCCGTGTTTCAGTTATGTTCCTGTGCGTTATATGTAAAGCAAAATAAATCTATAGTAATAATGATAAACTCAGCCCGTCATCCAGAGTTACTGCCCCCTAGTGTCTGAATACAGAAATAAACTCATTAAATAACTCAAGGTTCACAGTGAGAAAACAGAGTCGGTGAGGTCTACCTGTCTCTGGGTCCCACACTTTGATTGAAGTGTCCAACGAGCCGCTCACCACGAACACGCCGTCAAACTGCAGAGAGGGGTGGGAGAGGTGGAGTCAAAACCAAAACAAGGAGCTCAAAGATGCTAAACCGCCTCATGTAGAGCTCAGTTTAAAGACTCCTGCTCTGTGTTTACCTGCAGCGAGTACACTCTGTTGGTGTGTCCCTGCAGCGTGTGCAGGCACACCTCTGTCTCGGGGTCCCACACCTTCACCATGTAGTCGTAGCCGCCCGACACCACGCGGCGCCCGTCGTACTGAACGCAGCGCACCGCCGCCAAGTGGCCAGTCAGGACGTGCTCACAGCGGCCAGTCGACACGTCCCACACGCGCAGCGTGGTGTCCCGAGAGCCCGACACCACCCTGAGAAAAAGAGAGAGAGAGAGAGGCATTACATCGCTGCAGTGACAGCCAATCAGGTCAAGGTGAACCAGAGGTGTGTGTTTGTATCTCTGTTAAAGCTGCGCTGACCCAGTTCTATGAGTTCATGTGTAACATTAATTTGTGTGTGTGTGTGTGTGTGTGTGTGTGTGTGTGTGTGTGTGTGTGTGTGTGTGTGTGAGTGAGTCTGTTACCGGTTGCCGTTGAGATGCATGCAGCGCACGGTGGACGTGTGTCCGTAAAGCGTGTGCACGCACTCGCCGCTTTCAGCGTCCCACACGCGCAGCGTCCGGTCTGTGGAGCCGCTGATCACCGTGGTAGCCGCCATCTGACTGCACCACACCCCACCGGTGTGACCCGTCAATGTCCGCAGACACTGAGGGAGAACAAAAGAAGGATACATGATGATTAAACAGTGTTATGATTGAATTTAAACTTTGCTTTTAATTTAAATGATAAAACGCATGAAAACATTCAGACTGAAGACCAGTGATTACAGATAAAGTTGCATTTTTACTGCACTTCAAGCTCAAATATTAGAGTTTGCATTTGGAACAGTCGAGGTCGAAGAAAAGCCAACACGTTCTTCCTCATTCACTAAAGATAAAGGAATAAAGAAATAATCTGCTGCTCTTATCTGGGCCAATGAAAGCTGTTATTCTGGGTTTTTCCTGCTTGGATCAAATTAATTAAACGCAATCAAAGCCTGCAGTTTGCACAAACACAGCGAACATTAAACGTCTCTCTCATTGTTTGCGAACGCGTGTGAGTCAATATTTATTCCACTTTCATGGACAGCCTTGAGAGACAAACGCAGTTTCACCTTGAGGGTGTTGTAGCGATAGTTGCCATGGTAACAGTGGCAAAACTTTGCCTTGGCAACTGTTGCGGACACGGAGGAAGACACTGCGGGCGTCGACACGAGCGCTCGCTGTTACTACACGACTGTCAGCGGCTCGTACGCGGCGGCGCACACGCCTCATCACCCCCGCAGACTAAAACATCGTGAGGGTGTGTGTGTTTTTCTTTCTGCAGGGAACAAAATGACTTCACACACACACACACACAGGCAGGTCTAGGCGGATGAGCGAGCAGGTGTGGCGGATTAAAGAATGTTTAACCGAAACCAGATGAACGACCTGAGTCTGCGATCTCTCACCACATACTGAGTCCTGCGAGGGTTACTGTGGTTTATATAGTACACTCAAGGTATCCCACAATGCCTCACTGTGAGTAATGTACAACCAAGGGTCACTATCCAAGCATTGTATCCCATCATGCATTGTTGCTGGAGTAAGAGGCGCTGGTTGGTTTACAGGACAGAATTTCATGAATGACAGGAAGTCTTCAAACCCTGAACGCAAACACACACTGGAGCTTCATCAGAGTGTGTGATTGTGTTCCTGTTATGACACGGGTCAGCAGAGATGAGCTTCCTCTGAAGGGTGACCGGTCTCTCCCTTAGAGGCGGGGTAGAGACTCGTGAAACGAGCCATGGTAAACGGCACCTCACGACAGAGTTAATGTCAAACTGTGGCTCTACCGCCTGAGCCACATGTAGAGCAGCTCATGTGTGAATGTCAGACACAAAGCACTCTGGCGTAGAGAAAAACGCCTGTTGCATGGAGAGCTTTGAGCGCTGCATAAGAACCAGACCATTTATCATTTTCCAAAATGACGTCACATGTGCTGTCGTGAGCCGCCGCAGTCCTGCATGTCTCACATTTTACAACTTTGTGTGTTTTGATGCTGCAGCTCGGTTAAAGACGTGAGTGTACCATCGTGTGGGTTTAACTGCAGTCTTAACAATGCACCAGCAGCTCACACATTACACAGACGGACATGCGGCAACAGTGTGAAAAAGATGAAACTTTGTGGAAAATACTCAAATTCTCATGATGTGGAGGTTTGTCTGAGTGGCAACGCCCGTTGGTCTGCAGAATGCTGCTGCGGCTAACAGCAGTGATAAATGGATGTGACTGTGTGACGTCACCGTGCCATGCAGTGTCCCACGCAGCGGGTTTACCGAGGCTTAACTCTTTCCACCTTTGATGCTTACAAGGATTTAGTTTGTTTCTCTTTTCTGAACCGAGTAGTTTCTGTCATACTTCATAACAACAGGTGAGCGTGGTCGCTGCCTACACAGCTGTCCTCGGAAAAAAAAACAGAACCTGTTCGTCCGTGTAGATTCTTGGTCATAAGGTCACAGTAGTCTAACGAGCTTAAAAAGAAGGCGACAGGACTTCTGGAAGCTTTTCAAATTCATGTACAGGTGACAGAAGTCATCATTAAGCGTACAAGGGAGTTGGTCTAATACCATCTTAAGGGGAAAAGAGTTGAGGAGCTCGGTTACTCAGGGGCGTCCTCCACACCGACAGGAACCCTGAGGTGGTTCAGGATGGGGTGTGGATGCCTCCTGGGCACCTCGTTAGGAGGACACAAGCTCTCAGCTGGCTTGGGAACACAGCGTCACCAGAGCAAAGAGGACGGAGGAGGTGAAGGTGAAGGAATCACAACAGTCTGCTGGTGTTTTAAGCCCGAAACATGTTCAGGATTGTTCTTCTGGTATTACTCTCCTTTTCTTAAAGTGGACTTTCCTTATAAAACAAGATGAGCAAACAGTAAAAACACTGAAACCAGGAAATCAAGAGCACAAGATTGAAGCAAATTGGTATTACATGAGCCCGGCCTTAGTTTAACTTCAGCTGAAATCTCTTCAGCACAATCAAAGATGTCTTTGGCATCCTGCTCATGGTTACTTTTGGAGGGTTTTAAACTATTTTAAAAGGACCTGCAGGGACCCATAAAACTGTTATTTGGTGTAAAACAACGTCCTCTTGCAGAACATTTTGCAGAGTTAAATTAAGATGATCAGTTGCAGCACGGACGTGCACTTGCAATCAGACAGCTTCTTGGCTTCTGCAGAGAGGGCTGCACTTTATGTCAACATTACATTATCCTTGTCTTGGTGCAGCGGGTAGACCGAGAATCTGCAACAATGGCGAAAGCTTAGCTGGCTTAAGATGAGTCCGGGCATCTTTTCTCTGAGGACAAAGGAGGGATTTATATTCCAGCAATGTTCCCTGTTTATTTAAGGAGCTTTTCATGGTCTGAAATAAGGTAAACGAGAGCCTGTCACCTTTCTGAATCCACTCTGATTGCATATTGTGTGTTTAACAGTCTGCGGGTGTTAAACAGGAAGGTTTACAAAAACACGCCAACAGAAACAGACACTTTCTCTACACCTTTAACACAAAAGTGAGTATTCAAACAGAGATACCTCGGGTGGTGTATGTCTGTGTGTGTCTGTGTGTGTACACAAATAGCTTCCCAGCGACACACCCCGACTGACACGACTGCTCCGCCTGTGTTTAGTCCGTTTAGCCACTCTGAGCTTCTCACTGTCCTATTAGGTCACGCTGGCCTACATATTAAAATCTTATTCAGGTCAAATCTGAAGCTGAGTGCAGCTCGCACGCAGGAGCGTCCCATTATTTCATGATAATGTCTTTTACTGACGATTCTCAAGGTCACCTTGATTAAACACTTGATAGCTTCAAATTTAAACCCAAACATATTTGAGCTCTGATTCTTTGAAATCGGAGCTTGAAATGTGGTAAACATATGTTTGACTTCCAGACGATTAAGCCCACAGACTGACGGTTTCCTCTCGTCGCACCCCGATGTTCACATTTCCAGGCTGAAGTGAAATTTGTCCATGAACTCGAGCACCTGCTGTGGACTCGAAAGTCCTTCTAGAAGCAAGTC
The DNA here is from genome assembly GCF_057382275.1 of Copadichromis virginalis. Taxonomy (NCBI): domain Eukaryota; kingdom Metazoa; phylum Chordata; class Actinopteri; order Cichliformes; family Cichlidae; genus Copadichromis; species Copadichromis virginalis. The sequence goes on along the minus strand of NC_140620.1, from coordinate 26,555,186 downwards.
TAGCAACTCAGCAGCCATTCTGGATCAAATCCAGGGAGTTACTCATTGCTTTAATTGCTCTGTGTTTCTTCCTCTGTATGAAAACATGTGAATGAGCGCCCGGTTGCTAACTTGATCTACAGGTAACTCACTTCCTCCTGATGACAGCCTCCTACACAAATACCTGCCCAGGACAAAAGATTCACTCATTCATCTTTCGCTCAACCAGCCACACCTGCATCTACCTGCAGCTCTTCCATGTGCTTTGCTCACAAGTCTGAAGGCGTTCGCAGGAGCGTTTCACTCTTTAGTCTGAACTGGTTTCACATGTTTATGTCAGACACAAAAGCACTCCACATCACTCTCCTCACATCCTGTAGAGCAGGGATGTCACATTATAGTGTTTCTGTTAGTTTTTAACAGATTAAAGATAAACATCGCCTTCCTGTATTCCCCTGATGGAGGTGCAGACACCAAGTTGGCTCCTGAAGCAAAACCCTTCATTTCTCATCCCAGTTCAATTATCGGTCCAAATCATACCACTCTGACTCCAAAGAAGGAAACATTGAGATCTGATAATGGTGTGCAACAGCATTATCAGATCTCAATAATAATGCTGCCCATAATGATGGGCAGACACCACCCTCACTGATGCACATCCAGTCATTTTGTTGTTTAAGGGGGATTGAAACAGTTTCAGGTCAGACAAGAGCTTCACAGGTTACTTCTAGCAGACGTGTTTCAGGGTATGAAGATATAAATCCTTGTTCTTGCTCGATGAACTTGGGCTCATGGATTATGCAATATTTAGATCATCTTTACAGAAGATTTCATGGCAGTTTCTTAATCTTAATTTTGTCAAAGTCTATATGGTTTGTTTATTTTTAGGTTGGTGCTAAATCATTTATCTGATAGGCTTTATTGTGAAGTACTACAAAATAAAAGTCATATTTGTACCGAATTTGACTTGCAAAAATAAAAGCCTCACTTTTTTTAGTGAAACAGCTCCTGCAGCCCTGCAGAGTAAAAGGAGCTGCAGAAATATTCACACTGTATGTACTTTAATGTGTGAATTTCATAATAAAAGCATCGCTTCTAGAAATTTCACAGTTTTCCAAAATAAAAGCGCACACTTTGTTTGCTAGGCGACACAAACAATCACACACACGCATGTGATCGTGTGGTCGAAGCAAAAGAAAACAATCGTTCCCATAATCGATACGTCCGTCTCTGCTGTTGCGTCCTACCTTGCCGGTGATGGCGGACCACACTTTGAGCGTGTTGTCGTCTGAGCCGCTGACAATCAGGTCGCCGCTGAACTGCAGGCACGTGATCACATGATCATCGTGGCCTTTTAACACCTGCAAAGACATTTAAAGACAATCAGTTCACATTTACATCTCAGACCGATGCTGTTGAACCGAGGCGGTGTGTGCGTTACCATGGGTTCCCGTGTGTCCCCCTTCCTCCAGTTGGTCTCTATGCGATGCTGTCTAATGTAGGTCGATTTCCACTCACTGACTGCAGCACTTGATCGCCTGTGACGAGACGACGTGCACTCTGATATACCTGCAGAGGGGAGGGGGTAAAAGAAGAGGATATATTTCAAAAATGGGGCGTTCAGTCTCTCCCGTCTCCTCGCAGATGCGCATATTAATTAAAAAATCCTAGGTTAAGTTATCACATTCACTAACTCAGGTGTCCATGTCGCCCACCTGCATGGCGCAGTGATGAAAACACTCCATCAACCTGTTTTTTTGTTGTTGCCACACCTTTTTGGGAGGAAAATAGCAAATCTGATGAGCAGATTTAAATAAAGATCATAAGACAAAAACAGATTTCTAATGAACTTCAGAGTCAATATTTGGGAGGCCAGTCCATGACCGATGATGCTTCATTGTGTTTTTTTCTATCCAGGAATGTTTTTACTGCGAGATTACGTTTCATCACCATACCTGAAGTTCACTGTAGTGTAGTGGAATAGCATCTACTGTGACTTTACTAAAGTAGACCAACTTTAAGCCAACATTCATTAGTATGTAAGATGAGTGTGGTTAATGAAGGTTAGCTGCATTTATATTCTTGCTGAGTTCTTGCTAACGTCGACACCGATCCCGGCAGTATGGCAGGGGAGCTGATAATTAGCCTTATTTGTGAAGCTGGTGAGCTGCAGTCAGCATCGGCTTCATTAGTATGGCTGCGGTGTGGCGCTAACGTTAGGTAGCCTCATTGGTATGGCTGCTGAGCGCAGGCAGTGAATCTCGGCTGACTGGCAGAATTCCCAGGCAGGCGCGCGCGCGCGCACACACACACACACACACACACGCACACACACGCACACACACACACACACACGCACGCACACACACACACGCGCACACACACACACACACACACACACACACACACACAGCCACTGCATTGCGCTGAATGAAGGTGCAGTGACTGTGTGTGGCTGTATTTGCATGTTTCACTCAGGTTAGAAAGCACCATACATCCAGCAAGTTCCCGTCTCTCTATTTGTATTCTGGTTTCCATATTCCCCTGTGAAAACAGTGGAAAAACACCTGCAGCCTTCAGGTGCTACCTGATAAAACTCACACTCGCAACAGAAAACAGAAGGAAATTAATATAACAATGTGCTGCTGTCCTGGGCTTTTAAATGTAATTACCACCCTCAACCTCGAAATAAACTGCCATCTACTTCGTTTTGTCTTTGGTTGAATCATTTAAATATTGAGGTGCCTTTTCTGCATTTTTTTTTATTTGATTTGCTAAAGCTGCTGAGGTCCTCTCATGGTCAAACTTCCAGTCATTTTTTTATGATTTAATTATAGCTGAGATGATCATCTCTCCAAGGAACATTAACTGCTTCGTTAACCAAGCAGACAATACACATTTATCTAATGCAAGGCTCTTAATTTGGAGTTTGTTCATTTTTTAAATCAACCACAGTGAAGTGAATATCTCTGGATCACAGACCACGCAAAAGGTTTCTCTTAGTCTCTTAAGAGCTCAATCGTAAGTTAAGTCTTACTGAATAAAACGTGACGATCGTCATTACCTTCCTCGCGGCATTTCTCCCTCCACAGCAGGTTGTCTTCAGCCAGGGTCCTCCAGTTCCTGCAGGTCTGAGCGGCCTGCAGCAGGTCTCTGGGAGCCAGGAAGGTGAGCACGTACAGGGCTAGCTGCAAGCACGGTGATAAAACACAATATTTGAAGCGCACTGCTCATCAACGGGGCCACATCTCTCAGACAGCAGAGCGGACTGCTTTTGTGCTGTACCTCTTTGGGCAGAAGTGATATAAAGTCTCTCTGGAACTGAGGCTCAATGACCTGCATCATGTGCTTCACCTGGCTGGTCTCACACCTGTTGATCAGCTCGTCCAGAGCCAGCAGCCGCTCAGGGCCGCTCCACATCTGTGTGAAAAGGCAGCGAGGGGAAACATTAGCACAGGATGAAGAGACAAAGATTTACATTTACTGTTGCCACTAAAGTGCCTCCATATAAAGTGTTAACATTTTTGTACCGCTTTGTTTTCCTGTGTATTTACTGTAATTGTTATATTTCTCCTCTTCTGTGTGCATTTCAGGGTGTGTCATCTTTTACTTTTTGTTTTTATTCCCTTATCTCTAAACTGGTTTGAACTGTCTCTCCAAAGAGATCATGTTTTTATTCCCTCCATTTAAATGTCTCCCATCTCTTTGTGTGTCTGTACTTGTATGTTTTTTTAGTTACATAAGAACAGCTTGGAGGCAGCAGCACTCTGCCACTGTGTTTGTGTAGCGAGCGGAAGATACACCACACTTTACCAAAAATCAAGAAAAGCTGCAGTTTAGCTGCTGTCCTTGAAGAACCAGGACCAGTGTCTCTCTGCTCGGACGTGCATATAATCTGTGCACTGAAATTTTGCTAATTAAAAGTTCTTTGTTGGATTTTGTGTAAATATAGTCTCTGGATTATCTGAGAGAACATGATTGTACGTGTGCTGACCTGGAAGGTGTGGAGCCAGTCCTGCAGGCCGGAGGGTGGCGGACCAGAGGTGACGCGTCGTCGCTGAGCTGAATGTCCGTTAGCCAGTCGTAGGTCACCGAATGTGGTGGGCGTGGCCTGAACCAGACTGGATGGACTGCAGAGAGATGCAGGAGCAGTACAGCAGAAATGTGACTGTTTACCATCGTAAACCCATAAAACATCCATCCATGCATGTTACACCTTTCTTTTATCCTTTTGGTTTATGCTCTGAACTGGTAAAGCTGATCTAATTTAACCATTTAACATTCGAATTAAATCACTAATTCGCTATTAAAATTCGATACAAAGGATTCCTGGATCAAATCCACTGTGGCTGCTATATTCATAAATGTTAGGAGAGCGATGACTTTAACTTCTCTGGACACTGTGTCACAAAATCTGCATGGACAGAATCACCAATCAAAACCAACACAGGGAAGATAGACGCCAGTCAGAGTGTCGGGTCTAGTCGACGGGGTGTTTCTGAATGTAAACCCTGTCTTGCTGGTTCGTCTCTGCTGCAGGATGTCTGCAGGTGCAGATGAGAGCAACTAGAAGCCCGGGGGAGCAATGGAGAACTGAGTTAGCAGCCAACTGTTGCACGCTGCCAAAAGCAGAATGGATAGGAGACGCCGAGCTATCAGTGTGATACAGGAAGCCCAAGGCAACCAATAATCATTCCCCAGGTTCACCTACACAAACCTTGTGAGTTTGGTTTGCTTCAGGTAGACTTCGTCTTTTCGTCATGTTTGCTAGAGCTGAGCTAAAAACCAAGTGGGTGTGGGCTTTTGGGAAGGGGCAAAAAATGCACAAAATCAGCTTTGTAGCAAAAAAGAATGCACAAAAAAATAAATAAAGAGAAGAAAAAAACTCTTTGAATTTTGTGTTGCTGTGGGGTGCTGTTTTAAGGGTCATGCACACAGCATCACACGCTATCAGTGATTTGGCAACGAAAACAACTATATTGGGCAATGTGCAGCAGCAGGCAAATAATAATAGTAATAATGTAAGATGGGCGTGTTACGGGTCCAACTCATTAAAACCTTGAAGGAGCAACTGAAGCGACGGGTCCTGGGTGTAAACCAGACGGATGATTAACATTTATGGAGGTTCAGTTACATCGACGACCAGTTTTAAACGTGGTGTTTGTTTGCATGTGAAACTAGCTCCAGCCTGGGCGCCATTTTGGTGCAAAGCAGGTAAATCGGTGACAGGATCTTTGTTCACTTCATGTTATTAGAGCACATTAGCATGTTGTTCCAAGTATTCCTAGTTTAGTTCAACAGTTTTGTGAAAAGATTCGTTCTGACGTTAAGAAATCAAATGTGGTACCTGAGGTATCCATTGCCTTTGCAGTGCTTCTTCCCCGAAGGGAACGGCCGGCCGTCTGGACCATGGTCCAACTTCCTCTTCATCTGATGAAAGATAAAAAGAGAAACCATCACAGACTGTAACCCTCCCGTTTTGGAACAACAACAGAGCCAAATGGAGCTTTGTAGGCCAAACTAATTGGATTTACCAACCGAGCTCCCAAAGCCCCACTTTGCTGCACGCTGGTGATTTGATTATTTGCAAATACCATAAAATAAGTCTGTCAGATCATTACCTGATCCGTCTGATCAGGTAATGGTGAGGTTGCGCGTCATAAAGAATAAAGACTCTCCATGTGAAAAACCTTTTTAAAAAGCTTTAACTTCTCCACAAACCACTTCAAACGCCACAGGAGCTCTGGCTGCAATAGCAGTTTTTACCCAAGGGCCAAAAAAAACTGGTTAATCTGACCGTATCCTTCCTCAGCGGAAATCAGCTAAAATAAACACGCGCAGCTAGAAGTTCAGCATCAGCACAGAAAAACAAAAGCAGAAGACATTTATATTGTATATGTCCCTAAAGCATGGGACGAGAACAAAGCTAATGACTTCAAATCTGCACAGACAAAACAAACCACACAAAGACCATTTCCAACAACTGGAAAAGATCAGGACACACTGAGGACTACTGCGGCCGGCTATGGATTTTATTTCTACTTGATTAAAGAGGCTGATGGATACGACTTCCACAGTAAAAAGTAAGACTCAAGACTAAATAAGCCAGACAACAAACTGGAGCTCTAGAGATGGGTAACACAACAAATACCAAACTAACAGCTGGTCTTATACTAAAACAAATATAGACAAGACATATTTACAGTTTTATATATGACGTAAAGCCCATTATTTACTGTCTATCACAAAGCTAACACAGGGACTGTGAGGTTCCAGTGTTAACCACTGCAACACTACGCTGCCAGCATGGTCATGGCATATTTCAGCAAATGTGTCATGTTTTGTTTGTTTTTTAATTTAGCTCTTCAGTGTGTGACCGTTCACTTACTGTATCTAACTTAGTTTGGCATGTGGGGGAAAACGTTGGCCTTCCTCGGTCTACGTGGTCTAATCATTCGCAATGCCCCAATTATCTTCACAATCATCTCCACAGTATTAATGTGAGCCAGCCGAATTCATATTAGCCTGCAACCAGTGTCTGCACTCATGATGCCAGCGCAGTAAGAGCTAGAGGAGTTCCCACGGATGTTTGTGGGTTTCTGGGTCGACCCTGCGGTCAGAAAGACGACCAAACGGCTGGAGCCGAGTCCACATCATCAAAGAGCTGCAGATAAACCCGAGGCCGTCTTTTGAACCGCAGAGATGCTGGAAACACCTACGCCGCCAACTTAGACAAAGCGAGGTCTGAATCAGCCCTCTCCATCTCTCGCTCGCTCTTCTCTGAGCGTCTCTCGCTGTGAATGAACGCAGGAATGCAGAAAATCAGAGGAATGTCGGCGGTGCAGCGCCGCTCTAAAATAGCTCCCAACACACACACACATGCAGAGGATAGCATCTGTGTATGTTCAAAATTAAACATGGGCAAGAAGCACCTGTAAATATTTCAGATTGTAGATTATCAGAGGGCGTTCTTCACTCCCTAACATAAACTTATAATCTGCTTTCCATTTTCAGACTCCGTGTCGCTGGATTTTAATAACAGATGCCGCGTCTGTGTGGATTTGATTAAGCCGGAAAAAATAAATAAATAAAATAAAAAGGAAAAAACTTGACCTTGGGGGGCTGGAAAACTGAAGAATGTGTTTACAGTTAGAACCAGACGACTTTGGCTTTTGGGTGGGTGGCAGAGACACATCTGTGCTTCAGCAGCAAAAATGTCCCAATCAAGCTAAACTGGGACTTTTTGGAGGGTTAGTATCTCTGCAGTTTCACCTTAAATCAAGTTTATAATAATGAGAAGAGGATACGCCGTGGCCTTACATCGACCTAGGTGCAATTTTGCCGGGATTTAATGTGAAGTCTCCCTCCATAATCTGTGTTTTTACAACATAGTGAAGGAGCTAACGTCCATTTGAAGCTCCAAACGCAAACAAACACTAGTTATTAAAGTTTTATCTGACTTTAAGTAGATTTCTGCCTCCACAAATTGCAGTTTTACAGCAGCTGCTGTCTCTAAGGTGCAGCTTTTATTCATATTTTCAAAGTGCAGCGAGGTGAAGGATTCAATTTAAATAGAGTTGAATTCGTTTGTATTAGATTTTCCAGGTTTCCTGCAGCTTTTTCTAGCTCAGTCCTATTTATGCAGCCGTGTTACAGATAAAACTGTCAATTTAAAAGAGCATTGTATTTTACAATTATTTTTAGTTTTAGATTTTCTTCTTTGAAACATCTTTTTAACTTAAAAATAATCACACGGCCATTAAGGAGACAAAAAACAATTCTGTGTTTAATTGATCGTCATGGATACTGATCGTTTTAAACACCATTTTAAACGTGAACTGTGAAAAAATGGATTTCTAAGCTTTCAATCCTTCAGTTTGAAGCTGTGACGATAAATGAGCATTTGATGTAGAAGTCACGTATCCGTTTAATCAATTACTTTTGTTTTCCACTCCTGGATGGAGGCAAATAGCTGTTTTTAACTTTCTGCTGCTGTGGTTTGAAGCCAACAAGACAAATTAGCATTAGACATGAAAGCCTTGTATCCTCTTAATTCACGTTAATAGATAATATCTGTTCATAAAAAGCTTCATCGGTCTGGAACACAAAGTTTACATGGTAGCGTTGGGACCAATATAAATATTTACATAAAATATAAACAGTTTCTAACTGTTGCTGTTTGCAGATTAAAGGATAAACAGGTAAACACTACAGATTAGTTTGAGTTGGCATTTTAGCTCATGTCCAATGTTTTGTCAAACACTTTCAAGGTTTTAATCTTGTAGTCTTAACCAAGCACTTAGCTACTAAGCACTAAAGTGAAGCTTGACTGAAATGAATTTTGACCTGTATTAAACCCCACATGCTGACCCGGCTGCTCAGTAGAAAGACTTCATTCATTTGTGTTTTCAGAGAAGAAGCAGTGTCAGTTTCTAAGGCTTCATTCCTGTGGTCAGTAACAGAAGATGTGACTGGCCATAACACACTCAGCGTTAGCTTGATTTCAATGTGAATTCTGGTGTTTTATACAGACTGAACCTAACAATGTGTCTCACAGCAGCTGTGCTTTACATTATCTGTCTTTTGAGGAGGTTTAGTGATACAGTTTCTTTTAAATTTTAATATTGACGTGATTTTATTGTCATTTGGATCCTCACCTTGATCCCGACTGGAGTTGATTTCATGTGTTTTTCTCTCGTATCTGACCACAGATATGGCAGAATACTGACACTGACATGCCTGTGCAGTGAAAGGCTCCACCTTTGTTTGTTTTCACAGTGTCGGGAGAAAGAAAAGTTACTGTCAAGGTTTCATTCCTGTGGCTCGCAGCACCAACAACGAGTACAGACTTTTTTTTTCCCCTCGTTTAACCAGCGTATATGAGGCAAACAAAGCTGAGTGTGACGGTATTTGAAGGTTCGTGGAAGAAAGAAAGAACCAATTTTGAGAAATTTAAGCCAAACAAAGCAAATTATATCAGCTACTGTCAGCCTTCCTTATTTTTCAGGGGGAAAGAAAGTTTGCAAGGTGTCATTCTATGAAGTTCTCTCTGCAATCGTATGCGTTTCACCTTTAAGAAATCACATTTGACCTGTAAAATTGCACTTTTACCACGTGCAGAGTAAAGTGCCCTGAATTTAATTGTGCCTCAGAGTACAGGGAGGAAGAAATGTCACTTTTCAGGGCTTACCCAGCATTTATGAGCCAAATAGCACAGCTGCTAGAGATTATCACAGCTGTACTGTAAAACATCCCAGATTTACAAAGGGCAGGAGGTGTCAGGTTTTTACGTTTTCATCTTGCAGTTTGAGGTTAATTTGATTTAAAGTACTTTTTCCAACCTTTATTAAACCCTACTGGCCCAAAATGGTGGCGTTTGACAACATTAAGGCAGAACTGAGCACTTGCACAGTGGACTAAACCACCTTTTGTCTGCATTTTCACAGTGCAGGGAGGAAAAATGTCACCTTCATAAGGTTTTGTGCCTGAAAGAGGAACAAACATAGATATTGACGTTAGGGCCGACTAAAAAAATGTAACTCAAGTCTCACCTGCCAAAAAGGGGTCTATTTACATGACAGTACAGTGAAATGCACTCCTGTATTTATGTTAAATATGAACAATATGACTTTTGTGGGTTTAGGCAGAAAAATCTAAGCCAAACAACACAGATCACAGCAGCTGTACTGCAAAACATCACTCATTTCAAGGAGCACAAGTCACTTTGTGAAGGTTTAATAAACCATATGGGACCAACACTGAGGAGTTTACCGTGGAGCGCACCTCCTCCACCTGCATTTTCACAGGGCAGGGAGGGAAAATGTTAATTATTATTGAGGTTTGTAGCTATAAATCATGAAATAAATATTAGACACTGAAGTTTAGAATCTAAAGAATTTAAATAAGATTTTTAGATTTTATGTCACCGTTTACAGGTTACACCCGCGGCTGAGCAGTAAAATCTATCACCAATAATCAATCACAGAGAGGGTGACACGGGGAGGAGAGGGAGGACACGGATGCCCCCCCTCTCTGGTTCCGCAGTGGTCCACGCTCGCACGCGCACTCGCACGCGCCGCCGAAGCATTTCGCTGTCAGTGAGAGAAACGCCTTGTCATGCCGGCGCACGAGCCTGACAACCTTCAACATCTGCACCACAACCGCCCTTATCGATCCGCCGCTCGTCTCTAATCGATACTCACTTTGTAGAAGATGAGCTTCAAGGTGCCGTAGAAACCCATGGCTGCCCCCTCCGGTAGGTACGAGCCTCCCGGAGCCCCGAGGGGTGGAAAAAATATATATTACAAAGTTCAAATGAATGAATCCGGAAATAAAATTTGGGAAAATAAAAATAAAGAGGGATATCCGAGAATGGGCGTGACGTCACACATCCATGGGGCGCTAATCGATGAGTTTGAGAGGAGCCGCCGAGCTGCTGCTGCTTCAGGATCCACTCACTGACTGACTCCCTCTCTGCGCTCCGGCTCTATGCGGCTCGACCTCCACGGGAACACGCAGGGACATGCCTCTCCGTGCCTCGTGAGAGGGAGGGTGGAGCCTCTGTGCGTGTCCGTGTGTGTGTGAGAGAGTGTGCGTGTCCAATGCACGGTAATTATCGTCGTTGTAGCCTAATTACCACGAAAACACTCGCGTTTGAGTCCAAAGCGTTTAGAGGAAAACAAGCAGCTGTTTTTAATGAGCGCAGACACACATCAAAGGTTCCGAACAGGAGGAAAGACAGAATCAAATGGTTAAAAATATCTCACCGGCCACTTCGTTAGGTACACACTGCAACAGTTACACACCATTAATATCACGTCCTCTGCAGAGACACCTCAGTGTCAAACACACACATGTAATTTAGTGTAATAGTGTAACATACTGGGATATTTATAATTCGAGCTGTGTTGTGAATTTGATTTATATCATAGTATTTAATTGGAGCAATTGACCACATTTCCTCTGGGATTAATAAACTAGTTTGATTGTCATACACCTGTTAACCTGCTCGTTAATGCACATATCTAACCTGTCAATCACATAGCAGCACTCAGTGCATTGAGGCATGCGGTTGAGATGACCTGTTCAAACGTAGGATTAGACTGAGCGAGACGGGTGTATTTCAGAAGCTGCAGATCTGCTGGGATTTTCCCGCACGACCATCTCTATGGTTTCAATGATGTCAGAGGTCAGAGGGGAATGGCCAGAGTGCTTCACGCTGGCAGGAAGGCAGCAGTAACTCAAATAACCGCTCACCACCAAGGTATGCAGAAAAGCATCTCTGAATGCACAACACAATAGGCCTTAAAGCAGCAGAAGAGCACAACACGCACCACTCCTGTCACCTAAGCACACAAAGCCAAGGCTACAATTCACAAAGGATCAACACAATGGAAAATAAAAAGAATGAAGGAAAAAAGGTTGCCTGGCCTGTTTGCTGCTGGGACAGGCTACGTCCACACAGACACAGCTATTTTGGTAAATGTAACTTTTTCTATGAGTTTTGGCCTTTTGTCCACACATTAACAGCACTGTGCACCATGGAAACAGAGCACTGGAAAGACTCCTTTTGAAAACATAGTTTCCATTTCTATATTTCGAAAAGAAGGACAATGGTGATTTTGTCTCACAGCATCAAATATGTGAACCTTTATCGCCTTCTTCAACAGTGCACCGTGTTATTGTTTGTGGGCTGCTGATTGGCCATTTCCTCAGTGGTTAAGGCTACATGACCGTTTTTTTGACTGAGTTTTTTGTCCAAAACAAAAAACAAAAAAAAAAATCCAGGAATGCTATACTAGCATTCCTGGATTTCTGGATTCCTGGATTATACTAGCACCTAATGAAGTGGCATAAGCATATTAGCAAATTAGATGTTTAATAGGTCAGGCCAGTAAAATTATTGGCTCATTTAAAATAACACTTGAAATTGTTTCCCTTTCGTCAAGTGTCAAAAAAAGTATCTTGTGAAACTGTTTTTTGAGCCGTCCGTTCATAAAACTGACATCTCGACAAAACCATGAATCGGTTTGTTTCCACGTCTCAAAGCAAAGCAGCTGAAACCAGTCTAAAAATATATATCTACACGCTTACAGGAAGTAGCACTAAAAAACAAATACCCAGACTTTTTCTCACAATTTAAAAAGTTTTTCATTACTTCACAGAACACTTTCAAGCTTCAGCGTTGGTGTTTTTGGCTGCTGCCATTTTGACTTTTTTGGACCAACTACCTGTTTGTGGTAAACAGAGGGTTTAAACAGTAGGTGGGTGGGGCTTCTGAGGCGCCCATATTAGGGACATCCCCTCTCTGCTGCCTTGTCCCAATCCCCTCATGAAATAAACTACTGTCGCTGTTTTTGTGAGCTGGAAATCCGACTTGAGATGGGGTTCAAGACTCAAATTCTGACTGGGAACTTTGAAATTCTGGCTACAACTTATTCAGGAACGTGTCATAAGACATCATATGGATCCAAAGTGTGAAGCGTGAGCTTTCGGCTCACACGGATCCCTGTCACCCATCACTGTAACAGCAAAGCACAAAAGAGAACTGTGTCTGAACCAAAGCTGAAAGCCGACCACTGTAAACATTGTGACGTTACTGTGAAAGAACGGCCACACAGGCAACAGGAATAAATGTGACATGCTTTCACATAAACAAACACACACACCCACATATGGGCACAGCAGGGGGTTGTTGGAGGTTGCAGCTTTCTCACAGCTGATTGACCTGAAGGTCGAGTGACACTCCCACAGGCGCGCACACACACGCAAGCGCACACAAACACACATTAGGCAGCTCTGGGAGTTGGTGGAGGTTAATTTGGGAGGTCAAGCCTTTCACTCACTGCCTGCAGAGACAAAACATCCAACACCTTCCCCCTCGCTTACCTGTAGAGCTTTTTTTTCTTGCCTTATCTTCCCCTTTCTGGATCTCTCTTCCTTTGTTACCCTGCTGGCCTGAGACGCTCTGTTTTTTCCCTTCTCGTCTTATCTCGATTACATGCGAGCGCACGGAGGAAGTTGCTGTATAAACTTGGCATCCAGAAAAATGGAAACACCTGTAAATCCAACAAAGCAGCCCTGCAGCCGGTCAAACTGCATCAGTGCTGAGGTGGTTACGTACACTCTGTTCAGTCTCAGAGGAGTTTGTGATGCTGTTGTCTTGGCTGTATCACAGACAGAGAGAGGAAAAGCTGTATATTAAAAACACCTGAATGTATAACCCATACGAGCCTGATTAACACGTGAGGCGGGATACGCTCGGTCTTTTTTAATTGCATTTACAGACCGGATCCAGATATAATGTTGGCGCCTGTTAGTTTGCTCTGAGCTTAATCAAAGACAAACTTTCCAAACAATGCTAAACAGATCATCAGTGCATGCTCAGTATTCCAGCTTGTGGCCCATCTCCTGCTACTTTAATCTACAAAGGTTGCCACTGCATTCCTGATTGCGTCCAGAGAGACCATTTCTTCTAAAAGTACAGTTTATTTTAAAAAAAAGAGGCACTGAGCTGTTTTTACTTGTGATTTTTGGACTAAAAACAGGAGGACTTAATGGGAAACCGGCTGAGTTCTCAGAACTTCTCTCTCAGAGCATGTACTGCATTTAGTAACTGATGCTGCTGCTTATAAGCGACGACTGAAACCAAATGCTGTGCCGGCAATTTTGTCCAATAATGACTCTGAAAGCTCCCGGATAGTGAGTGAAAATTGCTTTGAGTAACATGAAAAACGAGCGATACAAGACATCCTTCTGCTGGTGCGTGAACTCTCTGCTCCGAAAGCCAACCAGAGGTCGTGACCTTTGTCAAACAGGAAGCGATAACCTGCCAGGTTTAGTCAGCTCAGCAGTCTGAGTGCCCAGTGTTTCCGACTCACACCGATGCAGACGCAGAGGATGGAGGTGTTCACCAAGCGAGTAATTATGGACCATCTCTGCACGTGAACGAGGCCTAAATGTCATCTCCTAACTCACCCCACGAGAAACCACTCATTTTTCCCACACTACATTTGCAGTATGTCATATCCAGCCATGGAACAGCGCCACCCTGAGACTATAAAAACTTTACAAGTTACAGCACCTTAGAAGTACATGAGGCGGCCGCTTCATTTTTTCCCAGCTTTTTTTGAGCACTTATAACTTCTTAAATACAGGACATTGAAACTTGAAAGTCCGTTTTCAGACCCCCCCCCCCCCCCCCCACACACACACACACACACACACACACACATTTAACCTCTTAAAACTCCAAACAAACCAACTCGCTGTGCTACAATATGACTCTGAAATCTCATTATTGTTGCATGGCCAACTTTGAGCATGACTTTCAATTATGGCAAAATTTTGAAGCACTACTAAAACATTTTAAAAGAACAGCTGAGATGTTGCGTGACATCAACACAAACACTGAAGTTAGTGTTGAATACTGTGAAGGATTGGACTGATTTTATACACACTTTAATACTTTATCCCCAAACAGACTCTTCACATGCTTCTCCCACAGCAGCTGTCATTTACCTGACCTGCTCTGACCCCGCCTCCTGGCTACAGCCATCCTGATCACCTTAATCATCAGGACCCCGGATGATCTTTAACCTCTGGACCTGCTAATCTATAAACCTCTCTTTCTCTCTGTCATCACATCACTTATTGGTCAATCCTCCTCCCTTCATCTCTTCTTGCTGCTTTGAAGCCTCTCACTTTATTTCCTTTGTGTCGCAGCACTTCCTTCCTCCCACCTTTTCCTTCCATTATATCTGGGACTAATTCTTCTCTTTCTCCTCCTCCTCGTAGTTTCCATTTTGTCATAAATTTGAATTCAGCATCTCCCGCTGTCTGCTTCTAATTTACGTCTTTTTCATCCCTCCACTGCTCTGTTTTCTCCACAGAAACATGCTCGACATGTGTCACAAATTAATCCTGGAAGTTAAAAGCAAAACAGAAGGAGTGCATGAAGACGTAGGTGGAAAATACAATGTTTGGGTGTTTTAGAAGCATCCCCGTGTCAGTGGTAGGGTTTTAAAAGTATTTTCTGAACCGTGCATCAGCTGATTTGCATTTTTTTTGTATCACCTATAATTCAAAATAACTCCATCTAGATTTAAGTCTTATTGTTTTTCAAGTTTCTCCTGTGCACATGTTTATTCTGCAGATCCTTTGTAATGAATAGAAAGTTTCCCCATCTCAAATAAAAAACTACAGAAACTAAAATTTGCTCTCTGCTGAGAATTTACAAAAGAAGCCACTTTTAGATCAGTGACGACTGAGAATATTAGATGCTCTCCTGCTCGATACAAATCTCTGAAAGCAAACCAACAACACAAACCTGATCTCAGAGAGAGCTGACAATCGTTTTATTTTCCAGCAACTTTGCAACGAATCGATAACTTTACAACAGACGAGACTGCAGCGAGTCTCCAAAACCTGAAACAGTATGTACGGTATTATTTAGAGGCTCTAAGCAAAAGATCACTGGTTTGGTCCGAGGAGGAGACACAAATCCCTCTGGGGGTTTCATCAGGAAAAATTCTGCCACACCAAACACGAGCTACCCACTGTGGTGACATCGTGTGAATAAGTGAACAGCCAGTAGTTTAGGCATTTTCAATACAAGACTTTTTTTGTAACACATTTAAATTTCATGCAGCTTTCATTCATTTTTGAGAGTTTGTTTAGTTTAAGTTTTAGGATGTTAGTGACCAGATGGAGGGTGGTCTGTGGTCTCGTTCCCATTTGCCCATGTGTGTGCTGGATTTTTAGCAGCTACTGAAGTTTCAAAATAAGAGTAGGTTTTCGTAGCCTGGAGCTCAGATTACAGAGGGCTTGAAAGTGTCAGACACTTTTCTGATTGGCGACACCTTTCTGGAGAAGACTGAAGCAAGTCCAGCATGCTTCAAGCAGTGGAAAAAATAGTTATCAAACACAACACTGGCATTGTGATCATAAACAAGGCTTTAAGTGGGGATGATGGTATCATGTTTGTGCCAGTCTGCAATAGTTTTTGGCTACTCTGAGAGAAAGATTTTGGGTACGAACATCAAAGTTTCCAGTTTGCTGTAGTCCTCCAAAATGCACTGACTAAGGCCAACTGGAGTAGTTCACATTGCTAGTTGTAATTCTACAGCATGTAGATGGTCTGCAAAGTCATGCTGGTCTGTTTACTCCAACAAGCAGTTTCAAACAAAACAAAACAAAACACACACAAAAAAATGGACGTATGAAGCCAACTATACTTGGGTGGTCTGAAGTCCTTTGTGTGAGAAACCCTGCATCTACAGCATTCAGATCCCAAGCTGTAAATCTTTAAACATCTGAAAGGACCATCATGAGTGACGAGAGGAAGACAAGTCCTGCAACAGATGGTCTGACCCCCACACAGAGCCCAGATCTTATCATCATGGAGTCGGTCTGTGATTACTTCAACTCAGACAAACAAAACTCTTTCGGATAGTACTGATCAATGTCCAAAAACACAGAGTGTCTCTATACAGGAAAAAGATCACCAGCTTACATCTCTTCTTCGTGTATTTTTCCCTCCACCCTGTTCATCCTTCAAAGCTCAGCCTCCCTCCCTCTCTGGTATGCAGACCCACAGAGTCTCTCGCTCTGATGACCTTGTAAAACCTGAAGCTTGTGTGAGTGTGTAAGTGTGTTCTGCATTAAAGCACACCCTTTCCCACACTCAAGGACTTTGAGTGCATGTAAATTTCCAGAAGCTACTCTCCACTCGGTCGTCCCGCTCGTTATGTAGCAGCAGAGCTTGGGAGACCCTGTTAAGGCTGATATGACGCTCAGCTGATAAAACAATGGATGGCATGTGTTCACAGAGGTGGCAGCAGTCCTTGTTGCAGGGAGAGTGCATGATAACCGCGCTGCTCTGTGGGGACTGGAGTATATCGTGGTATACGAGATAATCTTTGTTCTAGGGCTTAAATTTGGCCAATTTTATGGTCAAGGTTGTCTCGTTGGCGAGCTACAACCTCAGGTTGTTTCTGCTGAATGTTTTCCATCAGGTGCTTTGAGACGTTACAGAAGTTTAAACTGACATCTTGCCCTGACTGAGGGACGAATTGTTGATGCCCACCACTGTGAATGAGTCACATTTCTGACCTTATGTGGCACATTTAGGCTAGGCAATAACACCACCTAGAGTTTAATTATGTTTGCCTTTTGCATCTGCAAAGGGCACGATACAGCAAAAGTGACATCATATGTTGGTGCAAGCCGCACTTTGGTGTCATGTCAGACAGTTGTGCTGCCACTGAAGCCTCCTGGTAAAAGACAACCATATGAGCCCTCCACACCATAGCTGATGTGCGTTGTTCAGGAGAATATTTTAGTGTACACCCACGCCACACTGGTATTAATGGTACAGAGTTATGGTGGCAGGTTTCCGTGCAAAGTGACTAATGTGGTGGGTACAAATAGTTGGAGAATGTGTAGTGTTGAAGACAAAGCTCTTTACAGGAACTTATCCTTTCATACATGCTTGTAAAAGCAGGCACACCTGTGTGAATGGGAGTGAAAACACCTGAATGCAAAGATTCAGAGGTGTCGCCCATTATTTTTGACAATGCAGTGTATTTAAAAGTATAAAGCCATTCTTCAGGTTGGTTTGGGACATACGTTGATATTTGCTCTGTGGTAAAATAGATGTGGACATGAAGACGGTTAGAAGTGGTCTTTACTGCAGAAATGCTTAAAGCTCAAAGGGGAACTCAGCCAAAGTTCAAATTCTGTATGGCTTAAGTTTTACAGGAGTTCCAGAATTTGAACCTCACAAATCTTCCTTATAATAAGCATTTGTCCTCCAGCTGTAGTGATGAATAAGTTGCAAAATGAAGAAACTTCATGTAGAGATGTTAATGTAAGGTTTTCATAACATACTGCTGCTGACAGTGATTGATTTTTAAAAAGAAAACGATGTATTCTCTTAAAAACGCATGCATTGTAATATTAGAAAGACTCCAAATCCAGCAGTCAGAATTACAGAGTCACTCTGTAGTTACTTCACCATCTCTGCACACTGGAAAAGTAAACGGTCAACTTCAATGGGCAGTCTAGTGAGGGATTATAATATTATTTTATGCCATGTTAGACCCCTAATTAAAGATTGTGAATTATTATATAGTTTTAGTTTGCATTATTCTCCTGAATTAGAAGAAGGTAATAACTATTACATTTGTTAAACTGATTTGCATTACATTAGACTGCTGATTTATTGTGAATGAATGACATTGTTTTATGATGCATTATACTGCTGAGTTATAAGAAATACTGTTCGCAGAAAGTCATCGCCTTATTTGTCTGATTAGAAGAGAACAGAACATGCTGGAGTTTTCTGCCCCATCTCAGCAGGAGCAGATAAACAGGGAGCCAAGGTCGTAGCTTAGGCGCCGTGTGAGAGAAAGCATGTGAATGTTTAGGCTTTTATGATAAGGTGGGGGCCACTAGAGGCTATAAGAGTTTGATCAATGCTCCACCATTTTGAGATCTGAGGCTGTCTGCGTATGGTGTCCATCTCCCACGCGTGTGATCATTAAAATCATCGTTTGACTCAACCTGGCCGGACCAGTGTTGTTATTGTGGTTTTTCCTCTTGTATCCATCCCCAGTATTTGAATCCGTAACAGTAGATAGAAAGCACTCTTCTCACACACACTAGGGGAACCTCACTTCCCACTATTAGTTCCTATCTTTTACAAAAGCGCCTGTTTATTTCCTTTGGCTCAATGACTTTGCAATCTAATAAAGCAGATTTTCATTTCTCATTGTGTTTTATGCACCAGCTCATCTCTCTGATAGTCCTACTGCCCACGAGGCCTGTAAGCCCAGATTACCAACTTTTTCCCCCAGCGCTTTGTCCAACATCTGTTTTAACTCTGTTACCTTAAGTTTAGATACAGGAAATATTTTATTATAGTTAGGCTTCGATTTAGAGCTCTTTACGTTCTCTTCTGTTAGCTCTCTCTAACAGGCAATACAAATCAAAATACATTTATTTTTTGTGCAAGGTTGATTTTGATTTTATCTGCTGTGACAATTTCTGATCTTAACCCAACTAGGTCAGAATCCACAGAAACTATTTACACACACTCCAAAAAATTATTTTCACTGGTCTCCAAGCAGCTAGGGTTTGGAGCTATAGCTGGGGTCATCAGCAGTGACCTCACAGGGTTAAGCTCACCAAGTCAGTCTGAGTCACTCACACCAGTGAGGTTCGACTGTTATTAATCGGTCGAACCTCACCCAAAGGAAACCCCCCCCCCCAGAGGTTGCTTTAGGATGTTGTGGCCCAGGACTGGTTCTGGTCCTCGGGCCATGTTTTGCTCTGTGATGGCAGAGTTACACACTCCAGCCTCTGTAACCCTAAATTGGGTAAGAGGGAGGGATGAGTGTCAGGTACTTCCATTAAAAGCAGTAGGAACATATACTGTGAGGCACAAAGAGAGAGTTGGTACCTAATCTTGTTGAGACAGTGTTGGTGATGTGAGGAACAGGATTTTATTTCTCTTTTCCAGCATGAATATAAAGTAATGCAGGGCAACTCTCCAGAGACTCCGCTATCCATATTTAATGAACTGAATGCACAAATATCAGCTGAAATGAAGGTAAAAAGTTTATAAAGCAAAATAATTTGTCTTGTTCTTTTTTACTTTTTTTACACTTCTTCTATTTCTAAAGAAAAATCGTCAAACCAAACACGTTTTTTGTATGTTTGCGATCCTCAGAGCTAACGATTGTCAGACAGTGAGAAACACAGAGAAAACCACTTCAAAGAAACACACAGTCACACTTCAAAAAGGCAAAGGCAGATGTGGACGTATGTGTGTGTGTGCGCGTGCACGCACATGTCTGTTAGCAGGATTACCCTACGAGTGTGTGAGGAATCAATAAGGAGAGAGGGGGGGAGGGGGGGAGGAGAGAGGATCAGAGGAATGTGTGAAAGATTGATTTTCAGCAGATGATGTTTCATCTCTTTCTCTCCGTAGATGGCTGCGTGTTAGAGTAGAAGAAGACCCTCACGCTCAGAGTTCATTTTAGCATCAATAATGCAGCTCAAACAACCAACAGTGAGTGCTTCAAAGGTCAGGAGGTCACCGGCCATAAAGCATGTGCAAAAATATCATAAATCATTCACCCCTCCAGGCTGCAGAGAGATTAAATGTATTTTAACACCTAACACCAGAGAGGCTGGTTTCCAGCATGATGCAGAGCATCTTCCAGAAATGATTCAGTTTCCATTGCAAACACATGCAGCAGATTGCAGCCAATCCCTGAGCTGCTGGAGGTTTCTTCCTGTGAAAACGAAGCTCCTCCTCTCACCCATCAACAAGTCCTGCTTACACTGAGATTGTCTGACTGTTGGGTTTCTCTCTCTACTATTGCAGTCTTTCCTTTACAATTAAAAAGCACCTTGCAACAAGACGAGTGCTGTTGTGAACCAGCACAGTGTAAATGAAATTAATTACAACTGGAAATTAATATAATCAAAAACCTTAATATTGCCAGTATCAGTCAGCTTTGTTCAACTGTGATGTTTCCAGGGTGGAAGGATTAAATCTTTAATGACTTTTAAAAGTATTTCAGGTTTGATCTAATCCACACAGCGCCAAAAGTATACCTACAGGATCAAATATAAACATACATTCACAGTTTTAATAAATGCTGCTGAACGTTATCCAGTGTTTTAACTTGACTACACCAAGGCCTGTTTACTTCTCAACAGTGATCATGAATGACTACAACTGGTAGTTTCTCTTTGCTAGCATAAAATTAAATTTGACAGCACTGCATTGACTGCAATATTCTGAAAAATGGGAAACTTGAAGGAAGATCTAAGAAGGAGAATTGTAGACTTAAACAAGCTAGGAAGCTGTCATGGAGCCATTTCTTAAGAACTGCTCATTCCAAGATCATCAGTTCAAACAATTGCACATAAGTTATATGTCCAAACTGTCACGTTCATGTTCAGGAACAACCAGCTGAGATGAGACAAAGATTTAGTTGTTTGGCCACAGTGACAATAGGTATATTTGGAGGACCGTGTACCAACTGTCAAGCATGGTGGTGGTAGTGCAATGCATATTGCACAATGTGGATGGAAATATGAGAGAGAACTACCTTCAAACTCCTCACATGAAATCAATTTAGATTCAAACTTAAACACAGATCTTTGTCCCAACGCAGCAATGATCCCAATACACACATCTGGGGTGGCTCTATCTCAAGAGGTACAACAAGTCATCCATTATTTGGAAAGTTGGTTGTTTGATCCCTGGCTGCTCCAGTCTGCATGCTAAAAGTATCTTTGGGGAAGAAATGAAAGGTTCATTAAAGTAAGAATGTGTGTCAGTATTAGATAGAAAGCACTTAGGCATAGAAAAAAAATGTATGAATGGGTGTGAGTGGGTGAAGGAGGTGAGTTGTATGAAGTGCTTCGGGGTGCTCCAGTAGAGTAGAACAGCGCTATATAAAGGACCAGTGCATTTACATCAGAACTGGTTTTAGAATGGATAAAGCAGGCTAACACTAAGCATCTGAAACTCCTCAGAATTTATAGACTATGCTGAAAAGACAGATCCATACCAAGGAAACAAACCAATTTAAATGAACTGTAGCAATTTTAATAGACAAAGATATTTCTTATGCTATCAAATAAACATTTACTAGCTTAAATTTAATAGCGCTCCCGTGTTCTTCACCATAAGCCATTAGCAACTGTTGTTTTCTTTCAATTTGCAGAGATATTTTAAGAGTCAAAAACAAGCTTGTGCAGCCACTGAACATAATGGTTGAGTAAGTTATTACAGATTCGTCAGCCCTCAATTAAAAATTACTTCAACAATAAAATGGTACTGTAAAAATAGTCAATTACTAGGAACATCTACCGTGAGGAGAAATTGAGCTTAGCGAGCTAACAAGCTGCCAGGTCTGAAGACAGAAGTCATTTCCAGTGGGACACATTACAGAGGTGCAATGCAGCAAACAACAAGTGGTTTATAATGGAAGTAAACAATGCCACTGCACCGTGCAGAGAGTGTGTGCGCGCGCATGTGTGTGTTCATCTATAATGAATGCCGACAGTGTTGGAGGAATGTAAGGGAGTTAGTGCTCATGTATATTTTAATGAGTACCTCTGTGTGTGTGTGTGTGTGTGTGTGTGTGTGTGTGTGTGTGTGTGTGTGTGTGTGTGTGTGTGTGTGTGTGTGTGTGTGTCTCTAAGCTGCAATCGTTCCCAGGGGAGAAATAGAGATTCACCAGCACTAGCAATCAGGATAGGAGGATGGAAGGAAAAAAGGCACAAAGGAAAGAAAGAATTAAGATACACACTCAGAGGAAGAATAAAAAGCCCTGTTAATATGCTGGCCTTGTGTGTGATCAAGCATTAGCATGTAAAGAGGGTAATCCTAAAATCTAAGGAATATGTAGAGTTGCAATATTTCTTTAATACAATGATTAATTCTACCTGTTTGGTATGTGGCAACTATCACAGCAATACAAAAATTAAAATAAAAACTATGTTAAAGTTTGATAAAGAGCAAGTCCACTGGCAGGTACTGGATTCTGGTGCTCCTAAACCAGTGTCTACTTCCAGTTGGGCGACCCAAGAGAACCTCAGAGGAGACGAACCTGAGCTGGAAACTTTTGAACATGAAGGAGCATTGAGTTTACTCTGGGTGCAACTATACAGGGGAGTGTGCACAGGAAGAACCCCTGTCAATCAAATTCAGTGACTAGTAGTGATGACAGGGGTAATAACGGTTAGGAACACGAAATGGCCAGGTGCTAACCATTACAGGAAGTTAAGCAACAACCAATGGGAAAGCAGTATTTAAAAACCATTGTTTATTTGTCTCAAACCTAAAATTAGGGACTTGGCAAAACAGCAAAAATGTTTCAAAAGGTACAGCTTTTACTTTTTCTGTATGGTGGGGTACCAGTCTGCAGGTCTGTGTGACTGCGCCCTTATTCACTTGACCACGACTGTCGCACATCAAAAATGGTGGATGAGTTAACACTGAATGGTTAATGGTCATTTTTTTTTTTTTTAAAGAGGCTTGAAACTTTGCAGTCTTTGCCTCAAAGCATTTTTCCCCACCCACTGCAGGTTGTTGCTCTAGCACCACCTTCACCGCTGCAGAGCTCTCCCACAGACTTCAGTGAAGGACTGTCAAACAGAATCCCTCTTCTTTTATTCATCTGATTGAAGCCTGCAGCTCGATGACATCAGTCAGAAACATCATGTAGGTGTGTCTAAGAATAAGAAGAAATACTAGATGTGTGGGTGAAGACAGGCACTCAGAAAGAAAAACAGACTGGGGTGGGGGCGCGAGAACGACACAAGCTTCGAGGTTTTAGTGGCATTCTTCAGGTGTCACCTTACACACTGTAAAACACAGGGAACGGGAGAGAGAGGAGACAGGACAGCAGAGCACCTGTTCCTCGCTGTGCTCCCTCGCTCACACACACATGAATGAGGGTCAACGGAACACCGGCCCACCAATAAGAATACAGTTCTGTGGGGTTGCCATGGTAATGGTGCAGTTAGAGAAAGACATGAGTGGTTTAAAAAAATAAAAAAAAAAAGAGGAAAAAAGGAGAAGGTCGATTTATACTTCAGCTACCACGTTTGAATACCTCACAGTTTTTACTGCACATTTTATATTTAGGCAAACGGGTTACAGCTATGTTATTACAGATTGGCACCTTTTATCCACTTAAATGACTAAAAAAAACAAACAAACAAAAAAAAAACATTACCATCACTATTTAAGTTTTATTTGCTCATGATTTACTAGAAGGTTTATTCCTGTGTGGGTACAACCACTTGTTATAAAAGGTTTTGAAGACAGTTTTCATCTAAACCACATGGCTTCAGTCAATCGTAGTGACTACGTAAGATCACGTGAATATAGGCTAAGACACAAGGCCTGGAGACTAGTCTGCAACCTTTGGGCAAAAACTGGTTGTGTGGGAAAAATAAGTATTCCGCATCTAGTTGGGAGCATTGCGGAGGGTTGATGGCAGTTGCTAAAGGCCAAATCACACAGGTCTACAAATGTGTCAGTGACCTCTGACTTATGGGAACCATCTGTCACTGTGGGGTGGGAGGTGGGGGTGGACTTTTTTTTTTTACACTACTGCTTGGCTAAATGTTGGCATGTGCTTGCAGACAAATGTGAAAAACTACAGACAACCAGTCATTTTTTTTTAGTTTTTGGTGCAACATCTTCTTTGCAAGCGATTTCATCCAGCCACAGCCAGAAACCTCCAACAGCCACTGCCAAACAGTCCCTAGTAATCATGTCCAACGTTGACGCCAACTCTTGAGTTAGGTGTCCATAAAGTCACATAAAAACATATCTTACATACAATATAGGTGTGGCTTCCTGGTCTGGAAAATTAGCCAATGAATACCCTGAATGGCCTTGTAATAGCCCCTGTTCAGGGCCGGTGGGGGCAGCATCCCTCCAGTTGACAGTTTGATCAGCACCACACTATGTCCATCTTTTATATACAGTCACTGGAAAAAGGTAGAGTTAATGTTCATTCGAATTAGATCCATTGTTTAATCTCCGTAAAAAACCCACTGGTGAATTCTTACCCTGTTATGACTCCATATCAGCTCTAAATTGTGGTGGTAAGCCATAACCACACAGAAAGGAATTACATTTTGTTTTTTATTTTCTCTGTATGCAAAATTAAAAATGAAGATTACATCAAAACAATCAGCTCCTGCATTGAAACTACTGGCAGAAAATGGCCCTGGTGTACAAACATATTTGCATAAATCCTTGCTAAATTCCCACATCTGACAGCTTTGACAGGCTCACAGGAGAAAGTGTCAGTCTGACTGACTGACAAGAACGTTTGCTCCTCGTTTACACAAGAGAACTTGAAAAATCAGGGGGTTTAAAAACACTTATAGCCAATACAAGGTCTGGCTTCAAACCTAGCACTTTGGATGAACTTTCTTTCTCTCTCTGATAATGATTTCTGTCACTACGTACTAGAGCAAGGCGATATGGCCAAAAATATTTATCACGATATACATTTGAAAATGTGTGATAACGATATAACTGACGATATAATTGACGATATAATTGACACGAGACAAAATACAACTCCGCAACTTTATTAGTGCAAAAAAACCCAAACAAACCCCCCAAAAGAACCAAAACATCAGTGTATTTTCACTTAAACAAGCAGCTGTTTTTTTAAGTGCATTAAAGTTATATAAAAATTTAACAGTGCAAATGCAAATTCCTTACTGACAGTTTAACCAAAAGGTATTTCCAGTGGAATTGGCCGACATTTCCTCAGCATAACCATGTATAATATCCACAAAGAGGTTATACACACACACAATACGGTGATATTATGTTGAAGCACAGTACGTATCACTCCGCGAGACTTCTGCCTACGATAGCTGTAATGCTCCGACAATCCATCAAGCGGTGCGGGTTCGTAGCTTAGCAAAGTCGTACTGAAACATTTGACAGATTTTCGAGCACCATGTACCACATGAAATCGTTTCGAGGTCAGTAAACACAACCAGAATTCATACATAAGGAGCACCAGATTATAAGGGGCACTGTCGACTTTCAGAAAAATCAAAGGATTGATTTTAACCCTGGAGAACCAATGGGGCCAGAGCCGACCCCATTGGTTTTCTAGGGAAACCATGGGGTCAAATTTGACCCCATGGGTTCTCCAGGGTTAAGTGTGCCATATTTTCTGAAAAACACGGTAATAACGACGGCCCGCTAGCATGTGCTACCAAAAATAGTGCTTTGTTATGTATCTGATGGACGAAAGCCAAACCAGTTCCACACCACTGAAGTTGCAGCATTTTTACAAACCAATTTTGGTTCATCTGTTTCATTCAACGATCCGCTTTCGCGCTTCTTATTCTCCATCACTGCCACACTTTTTCCACCATGTGCGTATGTAAACAAAGGCACTGCACATGCGTGTTTTACCCGTATTCTATCGCGATATTTCATTTTCTTATTGTTGCCCAACATTATACCTGTATTACCATGAATGGTGTGATATGGCCCAGCCCTACTACGTACTACAGTAAAGAAAAAGCTACAAGAAACAAAAACCATCATGACATCAGAGTTTCAATAAAGAAGATACCAGCTCTATATTAAAAGTTAGGCTGAGCAAAAACTGAGAAAGAAACAAACTGAATCTTTTTTTTTTTCCTCTTCCAAGACACTGGATATGAAAGAACTGAACTACATTTTTCAGTAGCTGTGTCAACGTGCCGCAGGGAGACTTTACTGTAACCGGAAGGTCACAGATTCAAGCCTCCGTCCTGCTGATGAGCAGAAGAGTCCAGGAATGCTGCAGCTCGAGGAATGTGTGTGTATGACACGCCGACTCGGCGTGGCCGGACCTGACTGGCTGGAATGTGACCGCATGCGCACACACGCACGCACACGCACGCACGCACGCACGCACGCACGCACACACAGAGCGTGGGTATGAGGGTGTGTTAAGGTGTGTATGAGCAAAAGGAAGAAAGACTTGGAAGGCAAACAGAAAGACCAACTAACAAATTATATGTTAGATGTTCCGTTTTGTAGGTTTGTGTACCTGTGGTAGAAATGCACCGTATTGAACGAACTAGACCAGATGATGTCATTGATATTGGTGAAATTAAAATATACCGAGTGCATTTCTTAGGAAGGCACGAGTAGCATCCTCCAGGTCTGAAAAATGAAACCTGGAGATACAAAAAAATGCAGTACCTCTAATGTCCACTTGAGGCCCACTCCAAAAGTAAGCCAACTCTAATAGAGTCCTGTGTTAAAAATGTCCACAGTCTAGTAAAAATGGACTTTAGTCATCATGCCAAAAAGTTACCAGCTTAACATAATGGGCATGGCGTCTTTGATTGGCAGCTGTCCCAGCACTGCTGCTAGCTGTCAGCGAGGCTTCCCCTGCTTTCAAGTGCCTGAACTGGACACGTTTGTGATGTTGGTGCCTGCTGGAGTGAAATGATCTAAAAATAAAAAAAATAATAATAATTTTTTTTTACAATACATATTTTTTTAGTCTACACTGATTAGCAGCTGTCTAACTAACCTGTTGGTGGATAAAGTGCTATTTAACCCTCTTGACCATATGTGTTAATTTCTGGCTAAAAACCCCCTACAGCAACGTTTTGACAACCAAATTTATTCATTTATTTAGTTTTAGTCTGAAACCAATAAGCTGCATTGTATAAAAGAAGCACCCATCCATCATTTATAGACAGAAGAAAGCTGACTCTCTGCCAGTTCTGTGCTTTGAAGTAGCTTCCTTTCTCACTTTGTGATGGACAACACAGACTATTCACTGGAAAGTACCATTATGACGCATTCTCAGATAGGATGAATCATTCAGTCGGCTCAAGGTTGCATCTGAAGCGCTCGGTAGACGTCTCTCCTTGTACCAACAACTATTTTGTTCTGTGACGTCTACATCATGACAGAAAAATGGAAATTTCCTACATTTTGGCCCAGACATTAAAACGCGGCCTCCTCTAACAGTAATACGATTTGGTTCATCCCTCCTGAAACTCACACAAGAGACACCACGTTTCAGACCCTGTACGAGCAAAGGAAAGGAAAAGTGTGTGTTCGCATACCAGACATGCCGTTGCAGATCTAATGTGCCTCCACTCATGCCAGTCATCTGACCCTAGTGAGGTCAGTGTGTCTGTCATGTGTCTTTCACAGACATTTTGAGTGAATAAGAAACAGACCGAGTGTGTGTCAACAAGGTCACACTAAATCGGTTTAAAAACTAAGATAAAACCTCTTCACTGAGCATTAAAGTGTATTAATATAATTCCAGTACAAGTGTGTGTGTGTGTGTGTGTGTGTGTGTGTGTGTGTGTAATCCTGTATACGTGTAGTAGTCTAGAAAAAAAAAATGCTCTTAGATTACAGATCAGTGCCCTAGTTTTTCTGCCTGCTCCCTTACAAACACAAACATTTGTACATTGTGGGGACCCTCGCTGATATGGCCACTAACCATCACGCCTAAAAGCCTCGACTCAATTTTAAATTCAACCAAACCCACAGCATCTTTTAAGAAGTCAAATAGG
This sequence comes from Copadichromis virginalis, assembly GCF_057382275.1. NCBI lineage: Eukaryota > Metazoa > Chordata > Actinopteri > Cichliformes > Cichlidae > Copadichromis > Copadichromis virginalis. The sequence continues at coordinate 26,527,097 of NC_140620.1, read as the reverse complement.
CCCTTACAAAGACAGTCATGCATCGCCCATCAGCAAACTTGACTTAAAAGGAGAGAAAAAAAAAAAAAAAGGAACTGCTTTCACGTGTTTTGAACTGAATAAAAACCTAAATGTGCCCCCTAGAGGCCACAGAGAGAAATGCAAAACCAAACCATCAGTTGATCTTCGGGTGTCCCATCATCACACTAACAACTATACACTGTACTGGTTCTGCACCAGTATGACAGTGCATGTGTCTGTGTGTGCGTTAAGCCATCAGTTCCCATGGGACCAGACTTCATATCCCATGATCCCGCAGTTGTGAGAAGAATCTGAGGAATGTTGACTGCTGCACATTCCCACCCACACCTCCCTCTCGGTGTGTGCGTGCTGTGTGCCTATCTTTGTGATGACTAATTTAGTTTGAGTCCTTGGGATTGAGGACATCATTATCAGCTACGAGCATGATGGGATATCTGATGTTCTCACTGCTGCTAGACAGCACGTTTTTTCATTTTTGTATTCGAAACTAATTCATGACATGTGAGATTAAAACATGTGACTCAGGACAGGTTGACTTGATCAGCCTGAAGCTTTTGGCTGATGGCATATAAAAGGTGCTTGAAGCTACTGTGAGGTCACAGGCGGGTTTGTGGACTCTTGATTTGAACATTTTGGCAATCGAGATCAATTTTTAAAAATAAACTCATATTCTACTACTTTATAAATCACAAATATAAGCCACAGACTGAGATGCTTTACCATCTGCAGTATCGTCACTATTGCAAACATGATCATAATTTACAACTCCGACTCCGACTCTTGACTTAGAGCCGAAACTCATCAGGAAAACATCACCAAGGTTGTGCATCCAAAGCTTCTTTCAACCATTATCTTTAGGGGTCGCCAAAGCAACCCACCTCACCCTATCCCAGCATCCTCCTCTGTCACACCAACCCTCTGCGTGTCATAATTCACTGCATGCATCCATCTTCTCTCTGGTCTTACGCTTGGAAGTTCCATCGCGTTTTTGTTGTGTATCCAAATCATAGACCATAGCTAGTCTCGCTACCATCGTGTAAGCCTTCCCTTTCGCTCTCGCTGCGATCTTTCTCTCACAAATCACCCTGAAACCTGTCTCCATCATGCCTGCACTCTCCTCTTCACCTCTCTTTTGCACCAAATGCTATTGGATCGTTGACATCAGCCATTTCCCTGTTGTTCCCACATGTATTCTGTCTTGCTTCTACTCACTCTCCTTACCCTTCACTCCAGAGTTTACCTCAACCTCTAGGCTCAATTCGAAATGTCATCTGCCAACATCATAGTCCACGAAGACTCCTGTCTGATCTCATCTGTCACTCCTGCCGCACACCTCACCCCAGCCCCTGGCACCACACTTTCTCTGCCTGTTCTTCATGCAGCACTACAGTTCATCTGCTCTCTCTGACTCCACAAAGACACAGAAACTCCTTCTGACATTCTCATATATCAGCATGATGCCATAATGCTGCTCACAGATCATTATGGCATCATGCTGAGATTTGATTTAGTACGTACTTAATCTAGTATGTGCAAACAATCCCCGTAAGTCGAAAGCTCCACCTTCACACCGCTCTGAAAAGTTTCAGAAACTGTTTTTCTACTTCTCATTTACATAGTGTAAATAAAATGTGTATATGTGTAAACTTACACACACAAAGGGCATTTCAAACCCTTTGTGTATACACACACACACACACACACACACACACACACACACACACACACCTCTGCATCGGTGTTTCACTCACTACACATCTCTATCAGGTGTATTTCATTCACACTGAGGAGATAAAGTGTGCACTGGCGCCACCTGCTGGATAATTGCAGAAGAAGCAGGAACTCATAAGTATAAAAATATATTGGCAGCAGTAGAAGAAACACTTTTATAGTTTAAAAGTATAAATATACCAATCAGTAAATGGACTTCAAGAGAAAATAAAGATCCTACTGATTTATTCTGTTTGAATGAGACCATCCTCCACTGCTGTGGACCTACTGTGAACACAGTGTAATTACACATGATGTAACAGAACAGACAGAGCTCATTAAAGCGCCTCTCACATTTTAGGATATTTCACCATATTGGATTATACAAAAGCTGCAAGGTAGAAATCGTAAGCAAATTGGGATATTTATCCATATATGCAAACTGTATGAACACTGACCTTTAGCCAATTACAGCAGCAGAATATGATGGGGCATCAAGGCATCTTCAAAAACACTTTAAATATCTGAATGAGGTTTTATACTGGACGACTGTTAAAATAGTTGAAATTTTTAAAATGTCGTTCTTTATCCCAACGTGTTCATGAATAATCCTTAAAGTGTTGTCTCTTTTTACAAATGTGTCAGGCTTTTCAATCATTTGTCAGAGTTTCTAAATTCTCCAGCTCTTTGTTTCCCCGAAGATCTAAAACTGAGGTGGTGAGTATTAGACTGACCCACAGAGGAGCCACTTTATGGGCAAACCTCCAGTCTCAAATAATGAGAATGATCCTTTAATCCAAATACTGAAAATATACATGATTAAGTTCTTCTTTGTATTCCCTTACCCCTGACTCCTAACCATTCACTGCCTCTCCCTGATCCTGGTTCTGTTGGAGGTTTCTTCCTGTTAAAAGGCAGTTCTTCCTTCCCACTCTCACCACGTGCTTCTCATTGGGCAGGGGTGACCAAACATTATACTAAGAGCACCACTGGAAAATCACTCAGGGGTCCTTTTTTAAGCATAAGAATTATACTACTATGCTGCCACCATGAGATAAAAACAGAAATTACACACAATAGGGTGAATTACACTTTATTAAGCACGGTGGCACAGTGGTTAGCACTGTTGCCGCACAGCAAGAAGGTCCTGAGTTCAATTCCACCATCAGCCCCTTTTCTGTGTGGAGTTGGTGTGGGTTCTCCCTGGATTCGCCGGCTTCCTCCCACAGTCCAAACACATGCAGTTAGTGGGGATAGTTAATTGATTAATCTAAATTGCCCATAGGTGTGAATGGTTGCCCTGCGACCGACTTGCAGCCTGTCCAGGGTGTACCTCGCCGCTCGCCCTATGACAGCTGGGATTGGCTCCAGCGTCCCCCGCGAAGGAGAAGCAGAAGCTGATCGATGGATGGATGGCTAATTATATTTATGGTGGCGAGCAATACACAATATATTTTGAATTAGGAACGACAGGTCATATAAAATCTGACCTAGAGTGATGATTGGCCACCCAGCTGGACTTTGGACAAGCCTGTCAAAGAGGGAATCTGAGTGTTTGGGTCCTCTTGCTAACAGTAGGGCAGGTGTGTCAAAATAAATCCCGCACATCACCTTTCTAGCGCGCATGACACACAAGTGCTTAATCAAACAGAAGCCTGAAAATGATCAAGTTTACTAAGATAAAAAAAAATACTGTGGGTCCTACCTTAAGTTGCAGATGAGCCTCAGGTGACGCCAGCTCCCCTTCCTCCTCTCTCTCCTCAGCATTTGCCGCCTCCTCCTCCTCATTTTCTTCTTCTGCCGCCTCCTCCTCTCCTTCCATCTCTCCATCCTCCTTCCCCTCCCCTCCACTCTCTGCCTGTCCATTATCCTCATTGGTTGGTTCAAACTGGGTGGTGCCAAAGGGCTCTGAAGGACAGGACTCATCCTCAACAGTTAGGATGGCGACTCTGACCTCCTCTTCATCCTCGCCCCCCCTTCCTTGATGAGGGGAGGAGATGAAGGGAAAAGAGGTGAAAGAGGAAGAGGCAGAGATTGGGGTGTGTCCATTAATCAGCTGACTTTGAGCTTCATCTCTGGGAGAAGCCTTCATCAATTCTGTTTCCTTTCCCTCATCTTCCTCCTCCATCTTTATCCCCGATTTAGGTTTAAGAGAACCATCCCTCTGTTCCCCTCTTTCTTTCGCCTGCTCATGTATCGTCTCCTCCTCTCCCTCCTCTCTCCTTTCTCGATGTCGTCCCTCCATCGATCGTCTACTCTTTCTTCTTAACCAGCACAGGAATGTAGAAGCATCCTGAAAAGATAACAGGGATCAAAACATCAACATCATCATCAACAAAAACCGCAGCACAAACCTCCACTGAGGCAGCTCATTGTCTGGGCAGGATTTACTTTGAAGGGAATATTGTCATTATCTATTCATTCATTTAAGTTTTTTTCCTTTTTAAACTATAAGAAGTTTGCACTTGTTCGTACTGCCCCACAAAGTGCAGGCTTTTAAAATCTAGCCTGTTTAAACACATTTTAATGCACTTTTAGCTGTTTATGGCATTCTTATCGCATTGACTTTCAATCTATTGACCTTAAAGGAAAGATCAGAGGTCAAATGTAACAATACTTTGTCTTTATATCGCACTTGCTATACATTGACCATACATACCAGACTACATAAGAATATTAGTTTTTAAGTTGTAAGCTTATTCTGTCCATTTTTCCATGAATAAAACATTAATGTAAGGTCACACAGACAGAGTGGGAACGTATTTGGTTCTTTTAAATATCTTCTTAGAACATAAAAAACTGGAATGTGTGTAAAAATTGGATTATAGTTCTGCTTTTGCAGTATTTTTATGCTGCCAAAGTATAAATATCTGAGAACAAATGGGATTCAGTGTGTGCCCAATGGGAAAAAATAAAGCAGGAGGTTTTTATTTCATCAACCTATGCCAATTATTGTGTCTCATAAGCTAAAGACAGAAAGCATTTTAATGAATGACAAACAGCAGGTTTATTTATCTTCAAAACACAAAAGCATAAAAAAAACAATTTTTTTTTCAGTGGTTTCATATTGAAATTAGCTCATGGTCACATGTTTAAACAACACTTCAGTTTTGGTTTCCTTTCCTTCAGAATTCAGAACATTTGTCCATGCCTTATGTATTGATCACTTTAATAATAGTAATATCACTTTGTAACTTAGTTATATGAGTGCAGAATAGCATCACAAATTATGCTCTATCACACATACACTTTCCCAAAGGGACCATTGTATGGAGGTCAGAGACATCCAAGCGCTGCATGTCAGGAATTATTATTATTTTCACCATCATCACCATCATCATCATCATCTCGGAAAGAAGGGAGGCAACGGCTAAGTGAAAAACATAGTTGTAATTCTCTCGGAAGGGAAGGTTTTAAGGATGAGCTGAACTGAAGGTTCAGGCTCACATGATGTGTTGTGTTTTTGTCTGTGTATGTGGATAAAAGAGGTCAGAGCGGCGGCCCATCTTTAGAGACCACTTTGGCGTTTGACTAGAGATTTCACCATATTGCAATATGTAATTGAACCCACGTCAAAAAGCTGCTAACCAGGTGTTTGCAGTTTATTTTAAAACTCTCATGACAGATGTTTTTGTGATTGAGCCCCAGTGACCCAATCCTCTTACGTACATCCATGGCCAAAAACACAAATGAAAATAAAACACACGAGTAATCAATCATTAAAAACGTATGAACATCCATTCCTAAATACAGAAAAGTCCATGGAAGCACCAAAGTTCATCTCCTCTCTTTAGATCCTCAAAGAAAGAGAAATTCCTCCAGACCTTCTCTTTGCTTCATGAACACTCGAAGCAAACACTCATTTAATTTTTCCACCAAACAAACTTAAATCATGCCCCTTATATAACATTTGGTTTTAAAATATTTTTTTTCTTCAAACGGAACAAAAAAACCAAACAAACACTTTTTTGACAAATTAAAAGCTCACTATAAGAATCTTTCTATGAAACAGTGAAAGAGTTTTCCTCTGCCATCCTCACCTCGAAATGTTATAAACCGTTCTTTGTTGAAAGCCCGCCACTAACATGAGATCTTGTTTTTCTCTAATCAGTGCCTCTAAAGTATGACGGGTGATCTATGCAGAGAGGAAACACCACAAAAGTGAGCTCTCAGCAGGAATAGAGACCAAAGAAACTAAAAACTAAAATGAACACTTTAACCTGTCCCCAACTTGATGACTTCTTTTTATTTCAATTTGACAAACTCTGCAGTGGCTCCGTAATTAGAAACACAAAGTCCAGCATGGAGCGGCTGAGTGAATGTGGTCTGGACTCTGGAGGAGAGTCACTAAAGCTGCTAACATGGTGTTTTTCTCCAGGACAGGCCTCGGTGTGAAAGTCTTCCTGCACTGAGGGCAGCTGTGGATTCCCTTCCTGTCCTCTTCATCAAAGTGGGCTTTAATACAGTTCCTGCAGTAGCTGTGTCCACAGGCTGTAGCCACCGGATCCTTCAGTAGATCCAAACAGATGGAACAGTTTAATTCTTTTCTATACAATCAGAGCAGATTTATAAATGTTGAATTCAGTTTTTGTGATAAATTTTCAGTTACCAGTGTTTCGCTTTAGTAAAATTACCATGAGATCGCTTTCTACTTGTTAGAGATGCTGTTTTCTGCACTTTTTCCCTTTTAAGGCATAAACATTTTATCCCTTGTGGCCCATTTGGGTAGTGCTTTACTACATGTGAACGCTCTTAAGGAGTGGTATTAGATTGATGCACCTCCTTAGCAGATTTGTTTTAGAGGAATTTGCAGCCAGCTATTTTACCCTTTAATCTTTATTTATCTTCTAATATATCTCCTGTTCTTGATTGCATAGCCCACACCAAATCACCGTACCACATTCTCCTACACTATGCCATAACTATGTACCATCCATCTAAATGTAAATAAACTCCAGTCTTACAATTTACTCCTGGATTTCAGCCTCTCCTTCTGACTGAGAATAACTATTGTAGCAAAATCCAGCACTGAACTGAATAACAGCATTCTGTACAAGAAGAGTTGTGTAAGAGCCAATTAGCACATGTGCAGAGCTACAGAAATCACCTGAAAACCTATGGAGAGAACTAAAGGTCAGAGTTCACAGAAGGGGCCCACAGAACCTTTGAAGTCTGTGTGGAAGGGCCAAAATCACACCTGAGCTGAGATGAGGCAAAGGCTTTTCTACCAAGTATTAAATACATTTCAGTAGGTGTGTTCAATACGTTTTCCCTGTGTGATTGTTCGTCATTACATAAAATTTATGGAGATCCATGGTTTGATTTCCTTGGATGTTTGGATTAGATGGGTCGTTACAGACATTTGATGAGATTTCGTGTCAGTAGCACCTTTAGAAATAAATTTAATTAGAAAAATTGGTGACATGTTTAATACTTATTCTACCAGCTGTATATAGTAACTATTTTTAGAAAATATGCGGACAGAGTGGAACTACAGAGTTTCAGGTAAAAGAGGGAGGAGTTATCAGGGTTTCAATTTTGAGCCATCTTTTAATATAGAAGAGCGCATTTAAAACACCAGTGAACACAATTCTTAGGCTGTAAATGTTAATTTCAAAGTAATGAACAAAATAGAAGTTAAATCACTATACTTACAATATTAAAAGGTCATTATGCAAAAGACAGGTTAAATAAATCAACCGCTGCAACTACAGAAACCATCAACACATAAATAAAGATTCAGTTAAACTCTATAGTGTAGTATGGTGTAATATGGTGTAAGGTAAAGATCGTACAATAATACAGAGAAAACAGAAATCCTCAACAATTAGATGACCTCCTATGAGCAAGCACTTTGACAGCAGTGGGATGGAAAAAAATCCCTTTTACCAGGAAGAAACCTCCAGCAGCAGCAGGCTCAGGGAGGGGCGGACATCTGTAGCAACTGGTTGGGGTGAGGGGAGGAAGACAGGGCAAAGACACGCAGTGGAAGAGAGCCAGAGATTAATAACTAATGATTAAATGCAGAGAGGTGTAAAAGACGTGTTAAAACAGGTGATTGAAAAAGAAACAGTGCATCATAGAAGCCCCAGCTTCAGGCCTTCACAACTAAGGGAGGATTCAGGGTTACACAATCCAGCCCTAGCTGTATGCTATGCCATATCTTCCTGCACTGAGGGCAGCTGTGGATTCCCTTCCTGTCCTCTTCATCCCAGAAACTTTTAATACAGTTCCTGCAGTAGCTGTGTCCACAGGCTGTAGTCACCGGATCCTTCAGTAGATCCAAACAGATGGAACAAGAGAAGGTTTCTCGGTCGAGCTGAACTTTCTGTGCCATTTCTCCTCTCAGTGTCAGTGACTGTGTGAGTTTCTCTGGGATCCAATGGAAAATATTTGTAATAGTTGTACAGACTGGAGCTGCTATGTTTCAAGTAAAAGTGGGAGTTTTGTTAAAGGAGTGGTTTGAAGCATACACTGCATATTTAACCCTTGTTATACAAGAGAGCACCTTTAAAATGCTGGTCAGCACATTATGTACAGTATGAAAATTCTAATGAAATATGAGTGAAATCAGTCACATGTGCTTGTAACAACTGACATTTAATGGCACCAATCACAACAATCGCCCCCACAACAACACCCAAAGCCAAAATACACTGATTACTGTAGCTAAAGAAGATATTTAAAACTTTTAAACAACTTCTGCAACGAATCCAAACACTAAAACTACACCAACACTTGTGACAAAAGAATGTCTTACATGAAGCACCTCCTACAAACAACAGCAGCTCCAGCGATCAGACAAACCAACATCAAGCATCAAGTCAATCTGGCTTCTGCAACTAAAATGACCACTACAACTTACAACAGCATCCAAAACATGGCAACCATCTGCAACTAAGAAGAACATCAAAACAATTAAGCAAAGCAAATCTTTAACCTCACAACTTCTGAGCCAATTAGTGAACCTACAGCACCAATTACAAAGCACATGGCACTCTGCAATCTATTTGTGTAATTTCACCAACACCAGCAATCAAATTCAGATCCTACAACAAAATCCCAGAATTATTCAAGACCTTTTCTGCTAAACAAATTTCTTTCCATGTTGCACAAACACTTATTCGAACATCTATAAGTAAATATAATTTAAGATTTAAAGCATTTAATCCCAAATAAAGTCAAAGATAGAGTGTTGTGATGCACGCTCAATCGTCCAGCTGTCCATCTGGACGTAGCATTTCATCACTCATCCAAGTGACTTCTTCAGTCTCTGCTGACTCCAGGTTTCCGAACATTACCGTTCATACTTGTATAATGAGACTCAAATCCTGCCTGCAACAAGTGTGTGTTTTGATAACTACCCATATGATGTCGTACTTCAAACTGCCCGCAGCTAAAAAATATCGGGTATCTCTATAGTTAACATCGATATCTCCGTCACTTTTACAACCACCCTGTTTAGCCACTAAAAAAAATCAATACGACTATGTTAAAAGCTTTAAACCGAGACGGACTTACGTTTTGAGCTTTCCTCTCGCTCTTCGGACTTTAAAATTTAAAAACCGGCATTTTCTTCTTTGTTTATTCTTCACAGCAGCTTCAGCGTTTCCGCTCCAAACAAACACCTCGGCTCTGAAGATGTCTCCAGAGCGTTGAAATTACACACTTTCCGCTTCTACAAAACCTCAAACCTCAGAAAAACTAAACTTTATCCCGTTCTCCTGTCTCCCTTTTACGCATGAAGCTTTGTTTGGCGCGGTTTGATGACGTCAGGCGCCTGAATTACATAACGCTCCGCCATTGTCCAATCAAACGCCTCACAGCTTCCTCTGTGTGCTGACGTCTCGTTGTGAAAATCTGTTGTTTAGTTTACTGTGGAAAAACAAAATATCTGCAAACCTGCAGCTCTCAACCATTATAATAATGGTGGCATAACTTTTTAAAAATTACATTTAGTTATCTAATAATACACTAATACTAAATACTCTTATACCAAAGCCTGTTTATTTCAACCCACAAATGCATTTTCCTCACAGATGTGGCTCCATTTAAGGTTTCACAGAGGTGTACACAATGGTGTGAGGTTCATTGCCAAGAAGCACTGTTACAAAAAATAAATGACCAAACACAAATGTCCTGATTTTATAATATATATGAGACTGATATCAGGACCAGAGCAGATGGACTAGACGCCAAGCAACTTTGATGGGGTGAAATTAGACTGAGCTCACTTTATTTCATTACAAAAAATGAAGAAAAACAGAGAGGAAGATTAATGCTTCCACCTTTACAGCCTGCACAACAAATTCAAGCATAAAGAACCTGTCTGAAACCACAACATGAACCTGTAATAACTGTACATGCAAAGTACACTCACTGCAAATTTGTTTTGCATGTCTCAAGTGAGAATTGGGATAATACATTTTTTTGTTTAGTTTTTTAACATACAGATTTAAATATTTGCTCCACGTCTGACAATGTTCATGTAAAGTTTCCTTCAGATTGGCCCACCATAATTGGTTGATTTGAGATTTACCTATTATATACATATATACAAAGATGAAGGGTAAGGACCTTGTGTAATACAGCTAGCACCCCCATAGCAAATTGTAACATGTATATGGTAGGAAGCGAGGGCTGGGAGACTCTGTGATACAACTTGTACCACTAATCTTAACCTGATTTACAAAGAGGACCTTTCAAGTTAGCATATTTAAGAATATTCTATATTACAGCCTGCAAATCTAAATCTACACTGATGTTCTTCATTCTTGTATGTGACTGCATCTCCCCTCTCTCTCCACTCCACCTCCCAGTAACAACGTCCAGTCAGAATCTCTCCACACAGAACCTGCCAACATAAAGCAGCGGAGGACGGTGATTTCATTATTACTGTGTATGTGAAAGATTAGCTGCCAAACAGAACAACTTACAACAAATGAAAGCTAGTCAGCATAGTGACAAAATCACCGAACATCTGTGAGCTCTACGGGTGACCACGTGTGGCTCGTTGGTCTAGGGGTATGATTCTCGCTTTGGGTGCGAGAGGTCCCGGGTTCAAATCCCGGACGAGCCCGAATTGCTTTCGGATGCTTTATTTATGTCATAGTTATGGATGAAAATGTCTAATTTCAACTGAGGAATCCTTTAACATTTATATCATATTTAAGTTAAGCTTTTGCAAAGTTAACTTGTATAACTCAAACATTAATTAATTAACATAAATGATGTTCTCAAAAAAACTCATTCAGTCATTAATTGACTAATAAGACATTCATTGGTGTGTCAGAAAGAAGATAAAGAGGTCATGATACACTTTAACTATACAACAAAAGTTCAAACTGGTCTGATAATGCGAGGACGTTGCTGTGACTTATACAGTGTCTGCTTATTTTTATCTCTTCTCTAAAAAGCATCAATAATATTAGCTTAAACCCCTTGAAATTATTAGCTAACTTTAACCTTCTGATCCACTAGTCTGCTGGTATATGCGAGTCGCCAGCTGAGAAGCTGATGAACTTTATTATTTTTATTTTATTTTTTTAACGATTTTTGTTCCTATTCTGATCTAACTGGGCTTCAGTGTTTCGGTACAGCTGCAGATCCAGGTGACAGCAAATCAAAATGATGTCACCTGTGAGTGTCCAGCTATTGTTATACACCGATATGGATCAGTTCATGTTGTTTTTTCCCCCCACTGTAACATTTAACAAGGACTGAGAGAGGAGGACAGAGAGGGAGAGAGCAAAGAGAAACAGGTAAGAGTGGACATGTGGTCAAATTCACCTCAAATGATAAAGCTGTAGATTCTGTTAACCCACATTCAGTGATGATGATTTGACATAACTAAGCCGTGTGTTGTCCTGTTAACAATCACAAATCCCAAACTGCTCTTCTAATAATTATTATGAGATTATATTTTTGTCATTTACCAGCAAATACAATTCTAGTTTAGTGAGGAGGATGAAGAGAGAGAGGTTGTACAAGAACAGGAAGAACGAGGAGAAGATAGTGAAGTTAGCTGGAAAACTACAATTATTATTCACAAAGTAATTTTTCATGTTGGCATCTTGTACAGGTTGGTGGAGTGGCAGGGTGATGCTACTTTAAGTGTTTGACGATTTGACGGATATAACGAGACCCAAGGGAAGCGAAACTCAATACATTCACGTAGGACACAGGCCTTCAAAGTAAAACAGGAAATGTAACATAGATGCAGACTTGACAAGGGGAGACAGAGCAACTAAGAAACACAGAACAATAACAAGGAGACACAGAGGGCGGCTACTAAAAAATACTGAAGAGAATACAAGAAAGCCGAACTAAGACACTAGACTACTGGGGCAACAAAGAGAACTAAGATCGTAATACAAAAACTCAGAGACACAAGGAACTCAAAACACTGGGTCACCGACCCAGGACCGTGACAACGCCCGCCTCTGTCATCTTATCCTTTTTGACACAACGTGAGAAGGGTTGACTACATTTGCAAACAGTATTGTAAATAACCCTAAATACTTTTATTTAGTTCCTTGCACTTCATTTTGGCACTTATCGCTGTTTCCTATCACCAGCTTTGTGTTTGAGTTTAGAAGCTTTTATTTTGCAGGGACGATTTCCCGTGAAACACTGTCGGCGTAGTTTTAGCATCAGTCCCTTGGAGATTTCTTTTGTCATTAGCAGCCCCCTTGATAGAGGCACATGGTAGTTTCATGACGTAGATAAGGACATGTTTATATGTTTTGTGTGACAGAGGCTACATTTGTTAAATTTTATGTTGAATCCTATTTTATGATGTAAGGTTTATGATTGTTAAGAGTGTAGATTTTTAACTTACACGCTGTTTCTGTGTATAAATCCCCAGCTCCTATGGTGAGGTTAATGGTTTACTGCCATTAAGCCTTCAAAACCTAATGAGTAAAGTGTCATCCTTCATTCGGTGGTTCGCTACAAGTATATTCCATATTAACTACGCCCCCTGCCCCCCGGAAGCTGATCAGCTTCCGTTAGTTTGCTCCGTTTCGAGTAGTGATGGTAAATTTGATTCTTTTTACTGAATCGGGTTTTAATGAGTCACTCACCAAAGTGAATCGGATATTTTGAGTCATTTGATTCACTGAGTCAGTTGACCAGAGAGTGCAAAAAATTTACATTTTCACTGAAACTTAACTTGTTTCTCTTTTCATGTATATCCTACTGCTAAGATGAATGATAAAAAAAACAACTATTTTATAGAGCAAAAAAGAGCTAAAAAATTTCTAAAATTAAGCAATTTCCTATCAAAACTGCTTAATAAACATTTATTTTGTTTATTTTTATTTTATTAGTATTTTCCTTAAATGTGTTAAATATATATTTTCTCAACTAAATGTCCACTGAGCTGTGAGCCAGGGGGCGGTAATGCGCCTTAACATTGGTTGCCAACCAAGCAGAAGAAGAAGCTGTGAGCCAGGAGGGAGGGGGTGATGAGTGAGTGATTCGTTCACATGATTCAGCACAGGAAGGAAGGGGGTGAGTAGCTTAAATGTGCTGTTAGCATGTTAGCAGAGCGATGCTACTGTGAACCGAGGAGCTATTTTCTTGATGTGAGCTTCTACTCAGGGTTTTTTTCTTCCAGTTCAGAGCAGAAATTTTTTGTTACGATACTGGATGTTGTGTTTTTCTCCACAATTTTAATTATAAGCTAGATACATTGCTGCTAATAGCAACAGGGATGAGTCAGTGAGTCAGTGGGGCTTGTGAATCATGATTCATGAGTCAGTAAAGTGATTCTGGAGTATTGAACGATTCGTTCATGATTCGTGCAGCCTGTTGGTAAGTTGTGGAGGAGAAGTCCTCGCTCTTCTTTTTCTTTTGAACCTATAAAATTATAAAAGCATTTTAAAAAAAATAACTGACCTGTTTGTGATGTGTTCCTTGGCGTGTGCTAAAGAGATTGTTGTGCATGTTCACATTGTTTTTTGTTTGTTTTTTTACTGACGTGCAAGTTTAATCTGTTCAAACAAATCGTTGCGAAAGTAACCAGTGCAGCTCTTCAGAGACTTCAGCACTTCTAGCGTACAGGGGACGACAAGTAAGGACAGACATGGTGACAGTTCATATGTACCTAACATGTATGTAAGGTACATATGAACTGTCACCGTTATTAGGAAATCTCCTTGGGAAATCATAACATTTGATCAGAAATAAATAAATAAAGAAGGAAAAAGGTGTTGGGAATGGTTTTCAGGGTGACGTGCAACCCTGTGCTCTCATGTAGTAGTATTATTTTTAAAAGAATAATTTAATGATTGTTTTGTCAAAGTGGTGAAAAAAGTGAGCAAATCCTTAAAAACTGACATTGTCCAAACATTTTAGGACCAAAGTACTAAAATTGAAAGCACTGAAGAAAAATCATACACAACATAGTACTTGTATATTGAATTTTATATCACCCTGATGCTGCATCAGATTTTATTTCCTTAATGCTGAGTGAATTTATAAGAAACGCTGTGATTTTAAAAGTGTGACCTAGAGCCATCTGGTGGACCTTGAATGTACTGCAGATGGGATCTACAAGAAGTCACAAGATAAATTTAAAAATATATTTTAAGTGTTAGTTTAGTTTAAATTGACATTAAATATTACTCTACTACTACTACAACTAATTATAATAATAATATAAAATTAACTAGAATAAAATAAATAAGTTCCATGTTTCCAACCAATATGATTCTTATCTTGATGCATGCTCAATCCAGGTAAGTAAATCGCAAAAAGTTGATTCTGTTCATCTGGACGTGGCGTTTTCAGAGCTACAAAATTCTTGTTAAACACTTTTTTTTGCATAAACAAACAGGTCTTAGGGTCCAGAAGTTCTAATCATTGTCATTTGCATGTCTAGCTTAGTTTGCAATGTAACGTTGTGGTACCTTGCTCATTCATAATGTTCAATAAAAACTTGATGTTGACCTACTGTTGTTTGTGCTCCCTTGTTTGGATATACAGGTTAAAGATGTGTGAAACCAACATGTGGTCATGTTTCTGAGCTGATGGGCATCATTCACTACAGAAATGCATGTTTAGACCAGAGATCAAACTAGTTTCACCAAAACAAAAGAAACTCACACAGTCACTGACACTGACAGGAAAAATGGCACATAAAACAGTTCAGCTGGACCAAGAAACCTTCTCTTGTTCCATCTGTTTGGATCTACTGAAGGATCCGGTGACTACAGCCTGTGGACACAGCTACTGCAAGAACTCAAGAAATAAAATGTTGCATTTACTCCACCCAGTTATGTCAACCGGTTCCACATAACTGGGTTAGTGAAATATAAAATGTATGATACACTTAATTTGAACAACAAATTTTAAGTACATCTGTCAAGTTTTGGCTAATTAAATGAAAATCACAAGAATGGTGTTGTATTAACTAAATATCATAATGTTGATCTAACTAACATGTTGACTTAAATTGACAACACTAAATAAAATCTACTCAACCAAAACAAGCCCTACCTACTCTATAAAATAAGATGTTGCATTTACTCCACCCAGTTATGTCAACCGGTTCCACACAACTGGGTTAGTGAAATCTAAAATGTATGACACATTTAATTTGAACAACAAATTTTAAGTACATCTGATAAATTGACTAACCCTAAACGAGCTCTAATGAAACTATAGGATTAAATTACTTACTCTATTTAAAGTAAATTGAATAAATCAAACACAATTTTATTCAGTTAACCCAACTTTAATAACACTTGGTGTAAAATGTGCTGAAGCAAACTTTGAGCTGTTCAAAATTCTAGATCAATGCCTTTTTCCTAAACAAAAATATCTTCACATATATGCAAGTGCATATTAAGTTCAGGAAGACATAATACAGAATGTAAAAATCAAGTTATTAAAACTGGAAAGTGTTGTGATTCCAACATTTTTAACATGACTTAATGTAAACTTGCTTTGGGTACAATGGAAAACTCACAATTCAGTCCTATAAACAACAAGTAGAAATGATTTTTAGTGGCATTTTTGTCCATATTTAAAAAAACTTTCAGTTTTTCAAAACTTAAAATGAAGTCCAAACTTAGGAGCAGTCTTGTTCAATGTAGCTGGATGGTGGTAAAAGTTCAACATGAACAAAGCATGCCAAAAGGTAAGAGGCCTTGCAGAAGTTCTTGCGGAATTCAAACTGAACCGTTTATAAAGTGCAAGGAGATGGGTTTGAGAATCTTGTAACCAGTTCAGTGTCCTCTATAGTTCAGTGCAGGCGGCTTCACTCAAGCAGTTTGTTTTTCAGAACTTGCACCTTCATGGATAGGTTGTTCCCATCCAACTCCATCAGCACCTTCTGAAGAAATTCAAATATGTATTTCATGTGCTTTGGGTACCTCAGATTTAGACTGTAGATTAGTCCAAGCAGGAGGGCACACCCCTTTGCCACATCACTAAGAGCTTTCAGCACAGTGTATCCTTCTATGATGACACAAATGTCCTCAGGTGTATCTGCAGAGTCTGCTCCTTCATGTCTGACAACACAGACTCCTAAAGTCAGCTGCTCCGTTTCTCTTCTTGCACTAAGATCCACATCCTTAAAATGAAAACAAAGGGGGGAAAAAGTTACTTGCATATAGATACATATGAACAAATGAGCCCACCTTCAATTTACTATCCCAAATTTAAAAAAAAACAAACAAACAAACTGATCTTTCCCCTTTTCTAACTTACCAAGAATTCCTTGAACAGGTCATCTGGCTTTTTATTTAAGTAGACACAGATAGTTTTTAGAACGCATTCCCGTCGAGCATCAATGCTGATATTCTGGTGGGGATAAGAACTCAATGTGAGACAAGATTTTGGTTCTTTTCCACCTCTTCCCAAACCAAAGTCAAAAATATTAACAGATGAGTGATTAGCGATGAGTAATTAAACAATGTTTGACAACTCACATTAGTGACATTCAGTGAGGTTAATGATTGGTTAGGCACTGACTCTTCTGAGTCAGATCAACAAATATATGAACACAAAACTAGAAGCTTTTCAATTTTGACAATACATGAAAGCTTTCACTTTTGCTTTAATCAATTCTAGACTGTTCAACAATATAATTATTAATTGTACCCCTAAAAATGTTAAAATGAAATAGAAGATTAGAACTCGGCAATATGGATTCAAAATCCTATCACAATATTTTCTGGTATTTATTACGATAACAAGAGTTACAATTAAAGATAACAGTAACCACAATCGCATCTGAGCCACTTTTGTTGCATCTACTGACAGACAGAACTAGCTGACCAACGTAAATTGAAGGGGGGAACACACAAATTGTCACTTTGATAATCAATGGAACTGATACAAGGAGTTAAATGCATTACATATAGCTGTATTACACATAATGCTGCATTTTAATGACACAAGATAAATGCATGTCTTACACTTTAATCACTGATATTAACACTAAACCAGATATCAACACGGGGTAGAATTCCTTCAAACAATGTAGCAACTTATTTGATGCATGTTTCTAAAATACACTATACATATATTTCATTCTTCAAACGGATAGGATCGCTGGCGCTCCTGGTGCTCATTACTGACACCAGGGAGCATGCGCGGTAGATGTTGGGAGTAATTTTAAAGCTGCAGTTCTTAGTAGGCAAGTTGCAGCTTAACATGAATCGTAAAACATTTTGGGAAATTACACCGAAGTGGGCCCAATAATATTTGTTAAATGCCTGACTACTAACACCTGTGAGAGGCATACAAGCTAGAATGCTAAAAAAAAAATTACCAGACATCATTTGTTTTAAAATAAAACATACAGAAGTACTCCCGAAAAT
The DNA here is from genome assembly GCF_057382275.1 of Copadichromis virginalis. Taxonomy (NCBI): domain Eukaryota; kingdom Metazoa; phylum Chordata; class Actinopteri; order Cichliformes; family Cichlidae; genus Copadichromis; species Copadichromis virginalis. The sequence continues at coordinate 26,509,533 of NC_140620.1, read as the reverse complement.
GTCGGATGTTTATCATTTAGTACACATTAACCAAATTTGTCATCCTTAAATGGTTGTACTTACCAAATAATCCTCAAATGGCAATGGATTTTATCCATGCTGATTGCATCAACATGATGCAAGTTTCGGTTGAAAATGGCGGTTGTTCAAACTTCCACACTGCACATGTGCAAACTGAGAAGTACGGAGAGCCTGTTAGGACAATCCTCTTCAAATTAAAGTGCTGTTCATTTTAAATGAACTTTTTACATTGGATTTAATGTACTGCATTTTGTTGTATTGAAATATTGTGTTATTAATTAAAATCAAAACAATATCCTTGTGCTTAGAGTTAAAAATCAATTGGTGACATTAATTTTAACATAAAACGTTTACATAATGCTAGCAACATCAGTGTATCATTTCTTAGAGTGTACAAGTCAAACACAACAAGGATTTAAATTCAAGACTGGAATGACAACACAATCAAAACAGGAATCAGAAATCTATCTGAACAATAATCAGAAACTAAAAACACTGTGACAAAAGAAACTGAAATTCAGCAACTCAGTTTAAAACCAGGGATCATGACAAAGTGTCCAATAAGGTGATGTTTTTGTTTCTCTGTTGCACTGCCTCACTCATTATCAGTAATATAATAAAAAATGTATTTTCATTGCTTTTTTCATAAAGCAAATCTCTGTATTGATTTTTATGTCTTACTTATATGTTTATTGATGTTTGAATCCTTTGTTCATTTGATAGACTGTTAACTCCATTTTTTGACTTTGAAAAAAAAATTTCAGAAGAAAAATGTCCAAAAATCATTTGAAACACAGCTGATTACAAAACAAAACAAAAAAAATGTAAAAATGAAAAAGGAGTTGTTTCAAAAGAGAGACTCCAAGAAAAATTGACCCCCCCCCCCCCCCCCCCCCACACACACACACACACACACACAAAAACTCTGTTAATTATGCTCTGTACAGAAAAGGGTATAAAACACAGTGTCTACTTTAAAGGGCTCCTATTCCTGGAATCACTCACAACCTGACCACTCCTTCCTCTTCTAAACATAGAAACTACTCTTTGTGCATGCATTTCCTCATTCTCTCCTCTTACGTATATAGATATATATCTAAGGGCTGACAGGCTCCATTCACTGCAGACACACATTTAGTTCAGACCTCAGGCTAGTTTCATTTCTACAAAACAGAAACTGAAACCGTCACTGTTACTGGCACAGAGAAATGGCAGAAAAAGGAGTTCAGCTGGATCGAGAAACCTTTTGTTGTTCGATCTGTTTGGATCTACTGAAGGATCCGGTGACTACAACCTGTGGACACAGCTACTGCAGGAACTGTATTAAATCTCACTTTGATGAAGAGGACAGGAAGGGAATCCACAGCTGCCCTCAGTGCAGGAAGACTTTCACACCGAGGCCTGTCCTAGAAAAAAGCACCATGTTAGCAGCTTTAGTGGAGCAGCTGAAGAAGACTGGACTCCAAGCTGCTCCAGCTGATCTCTGCTATGCTGGACCTGAAGATGTGGCCTGTGATGTCTGCACTGGGAGGAAGCTGAAAGCCATCAAGTCCTGTTTATCTTGTCCAGCCTCTTACTGTGAGAAACACCTCCAACCTCACTGTGATGCAGCTCCATTAAAGAAACACAAGCTGGTGGCCCCCTCCAAGAAGCTCCAGGAGAACATCTGCTCTCGTCGTGATGAGGTGATGAAGATTTTCTGTCGTACTGATCAGCAGAGTATCAGTTATCTCTGCACAATGGATGAACATAAAGGCCATGAAACAGTCCCAGCTGCAGCAGAAAGGACTGAGAAGCAGAAGGAGCTCGAGGTGAGACGACTAAACATCCAGCAGAGAATCCAGGAGCGAGAGAAAGATGTGAAGCTGCTTCAACAGGAGGTGGAGGCCATCAATGGCTCTGCTGATAAAGCAGTGGAGGACAGTGAGAAGATGTTCACTGAGCTGATCCGTCTCCTCCAGAAAAGAAGCTCTGATGTGAAGCAGCAGGTCAGATCCCAGCAGGAAACTGAAGTGAGTCGAGTCAAAGAGCTTCAGGAGAAGCTGGAGCAGGAGATCGCTGAGCTGAAGAGGAAAGACGGCGAGCTGGAGCAGCTCTCACACACAGAGGATCACAACCAGTTTCTACACAACTACCCCTCACTGTCAGCACTCAGTGAGTCTACACACTCATCCAGCATCAATATTCGTCCTCTGAGCTACTTTGAGGATGTGACAGCAGCTGTGTCAGAGACCAGAGATAAACTACAGGACATTCTGAGAGAGGAATGGACAAACATCTCACTGACAGTCACTGAAGTGGATGTTTTACTGTCACCAGCAGAGCCAAAGACCAGAGCTGGATTCTTAAAATATTCACATGAAATCACACTGGATCCAAACACAGCAAACACACATCTGTTATTATCTGAGGGGAACAGAAAAGCTATGTATACCAAAGAAGAACAATCCTATTCTGATCATCCAGACAGATTTACTGGATGGCTTCAGATCCTGAGTAAAGAGAGTCTGACTGGACGTTATTACTGGGAGGTGGAGTGGAGAGGAAAAGGAGTTGAAGTAGCAGTCACATACAAGAATATCCGAAGAGTAGGAAAATCAGACTTGTGTTTTTTTGGATTCAATCAAAAATCGTGGTCACTGAAGTGTTATATCAACAAATATGAATTTTGGTACAACAAAATCCAAACTGTCCTCTCAGGTCCTCGGTCCTCCAGAGTAGGAGTGTACCTGGATCACAGAGCAGGTATTCTGTCTTTCTACAGCGTCTCTGAAACCATGACTCTCCTCCACAGAGTCCAGACCACATTCACTCAGCCGCTCTATGCTGGACTTTGGCTTTGTGAATCTGATGGCGTCTCTGCCGAGTTCATTAAACTTAAATAGACAGAAGTCATTGACAGAAAACTGGATAAATGTGTGTTTTAGTCTACAGTTTTTTTTCTCTGTAATCATTGTTACTGATCTTGCAGTTGCGCTTTTCTTCTTTGCATACCATACCATCACCTGTTAGTTAAACTTTTGTTGTCTAGTTAATGACTGACTTTATTTGGGTGGGACTTCATCTTGTGTTTGTTTAGCCATGTAAGGAAAACAAGGCTCCCATGTTTTATTCCGTCAGTGTATTCTTCCACTGCAAATGGTAAGTAATGTAAAAACACTGCTGCCACTTTTTTGGTTTCTTTGATGATTGATTAGACTTTTTCTTTAGTGCTGATATTACTGTGTTATTTGCAGCTTTAGGTGGTTTTAATCGTTAGCATAAGTTTGGCAGACATTCTTGCTTTCACCAATGTTCAAGAGTAACAGTCGCGAATTAATTGTCAGTATTATTGCTATGGAGAATAAAACATTAGAGCCTGTCTCTGGTTTACCTGATGATATTCTCATGAATGGGGCAGAGTATTAAGTATCACCTTAAAGCACTTGTTGCAGGCTGCTGAGCTTGCATCAGCATAGAGTATGCAACCAGAAGGCCTTCTCGGTCTTCGAAGGAGCCGGCCCACGCAGACCACGAAGGCCGGGTCTTCCAAAATGTGCGGCCTATGAATTGGGACATAGCTTTTGTGTGTGTGAGTTTGCATGTGTAAGAGAGATACTGAGAATTTAAAATATTATCTGTTAATGATGTAGTTGACATGATGTTGCATACTCTATGCTATTAATTTTAAAACTGAAGTGCTGCTAATTGAACAGTATGTGCTGTAATGCATTAATACAATGTACCAGAATAGAACAGAATGGAATAATACAGTGAACAGGAGCAATGAGAAGTATGCAATGTAATGATGAGCACTCCTAAAGATCTGCAGAAAGGTTCACAGAATCATTTTCCCGCTACAATCTGATATGTTTACATCTTTTGCTGTGAAGTACAGCCAGACTTTTGACCGCTTTGCCTTGGGCATTTTTAATCTGTAGCTCTGCTCTAAAAGAACTTACGTACCTGGGCCTGCTTACTACGCTTGCAAAGGTAAACTGATTGGCTAGAATCCAAAGTGTATGACATCTCAGGGAAAAAAAGCACCGAAATAAAGCACTGAAATGTGCGCTGCTTTTCGGTCTGGTTACTACCGTTTATGTCAGAACCGGTGCCATCATGGCACCGGATACCGGTACCCATCCGTACTCTTGACCTACTGATCTCCAAGGGCCTGAGCATTTGAAAGGTTACTGTGTCTGATGTGGGCGTGTCTGATCATTACTGTGTTTTCTTTGAAAGTAAAATTTCAGCCCACACAAATATATCAACAGCAGTGATCACAAAACGGTGTATAACTGAAAACGGTAGTGAGATTTTTAACCAGGTCTTCCCATTAACCTCTGACCTGTCCAGAGGGTCAGTCAATGAGCTCGTCAATAGCTTCAATGCTAACATGTTAAATGTAATGGACACTATTGCTCCCATTAAGGTGAAGGTTATCTCTGGAAGGAAAAAGTCTCCATGGAGAAACTCCACACTGGTGAAAAATGAAAAAAGAGAGTGTAGGAAAGCTGAGCGCAGATGGAGAAAAACAAACCTCCAGGTTCATTATGACATTTATAAAGAGAAACTTCACAATTATAATTTACAACTGAGGAGTGCAAGGAGGTCCAACTTCTCTGACATCATCACTAAAAACAGCCATAATGCTCGGGTCTTATTTTCTACAGTTGACAGGCTAACAAACCCTCCTGTGTCAGTGGCAGCTGAACTTCATTCGACCATGGCCTGCAATGACTTTGCCAAATTCTTCACAGACAAAATCAAAAAGATTAGACAAACAATTGGTACATCAACAGCAGATCCAGGATATGTACTGTGTCCACCAAAAAACTGTTTAAACACCATCAAATAGTTTCACCCTATTAACAGCAAAGACCTGGAGGACATCTTAGGTAAACTGAACTCCTCCTCTTGCTGTTTAGATGTCCTGCCAACAAGTTTTTTCCAAAAAGGTCTCAAAGACTTTGGAATCAGACCTGTTACAGATCGTCAACATTTCTTTAATGTCAGGTGTGTTTTTAGAACAACTAAAAACTGTAATTAAACCTATACTGAAAAAGGACAATCTTGACATGACACAAATGAACAACTACAGGCCGATCTCAAATCTCCCAAAACAGTTCACACAATACACATCACAGCAAAAGCACCTCCCACCCAAATGGTTCTAAGACAAGGCACTATGAGTGTGTATGTGTAAACATGTGTATGCATGTGAGAATGTGTGTGTGTGTGTGTGTGTGTGTGTGTGAGTGTGTGAGAATGTGTGTCTCTTTGTGTGCGTGACTTCCAACTGTTTCTAACAACATCCTTAGTCATAAAATGGTAATCTCCCCCCACACCCAATATTCATTCAGAACTCTGCTGCTCGAGTCCAAAAAAGTGGACCACATCAGTCCAGCTCTGAGGTCTTTACACTGGCTGCCTGTTCGTCAGAGGATAGACTTTAAAGTTCTGAAATTTCCCCTTGTGGGACTAATAAAGGTATCTTATCTTATAAAGCTCTGAATGGTTTAGGATCAAAATACATCAGTGACCTCCTGACCCAGTATGAACCTTCCAGATCCCTCAGGTCATCTGGATCCGGTTTTTTAATCAGTTCCCAGAGTCAAAACCAGACATGGAGAAGCTGCATTCAGCTTTTATGCTCCATATATCTGGAACAAACTCCCAGAAAGCCTCAGATCAGCTAAAACACTCAGTTTATTTAAATCCAGGTTGAAGACTCACCTGTTCTCAGATGCATTTGAATAAAGGACACATTTGTCAGCTGCATTTGGAGGAGTCTACAGTTTTGGACAGCCTTCGTCACCTGGCTGTGATGTAATCGGCCTACAAATGCATCTTCAGGAAGATGCAGCCCATGGTTTTGGACATCCCCGTTATCTCTTGTTGATACTCATTCAGCACAATCTCCAGCAGGTGGAGGGTTGCGAGTTTAATGTTGATTACTGTTTCCTCTGACAGGTCTGATCCAGTTGGGTCTGCAGTGCAGCCTTGTGGAGTGGGGGAAGGAGTCGGCAGGGTCTGGATTAGCAGACCCTCTGCGAGGTCCCACAGTTGCGCTGCATCCTCTATAGGAATATTAGAAAACACCTTGTTTTTGACACTAAATTGTCAAAAACAAGGCGTTTTCTAATACCCTCGTATGCAGTGTTGTGTCTGTCCCTCTTGATGGCGTCATCAACCTGGCTAAACAGACAGTGCAAACCACTCCAGTTGCTCCCCTGTATAAAAAGGGGAGTCCTTAAACCATGTCGTGCGCTCTTCGAAGTTTTGGAGGGTAAGGATTTAACCTCCTGTTTTCAACCCCTCTGGTAGCTATAAGACTTTCCCTGTCATTACATACACTGAGAAAAATAAACGATCAGCCTAAACCCTGTAAAGCTCGGGGGCTGAGGAGCATATAGCATCTCTACAATACAATAGTGCAAAAGAGCTGGTGGGTGGTGGTGGCGGGGGGGGTGGGGGGGTGATAAAAGCACATACATATTACTACTCATGTATGAGTACAAGGTAGGAAGGGGAGGCCGGGAGACTCTGTGATACAACCTATACCACTAATCTTAACCTTACGAAGAGGAACTTTCAAGTTAGAATCTATATTACATCCTGAATTGCCCGTGTGTAATAAATGATTATTACACCACGGTGTGTTTCACCTCTAGCATTCATTTCAAATCTACACTGATGTTCTTCATTCTCGTATGTGACTGCAACTTTAACCCCTCTCCCTCTCGACTCCACTTCCCAGTAACAACGTCTAGTCAGACTCTCTCTACTTAGAACCTGCCAACATAAAGCAGTGGAGGACGGTGATTTCATTATTACGGTGTATGTGAAAGATTAGCTTTCTGATTTAAAGCCTGTTGGATTTTGTGCTAAATATCACCGTTTCCAACAAATCAAAGACAGTTAGTCAGCATAGTGACAAAGTAACCAAACATCTGCGAGCTCTTTGGGTGTAGGCAGGCCCAGGTTCAAATCCCGGACGAGTCCAGAGTGTTTCCGACACGACATTTTGATATGTTAGCAACAGCTTACACCATATCTCATTGTTATGAGATAAAAATACCTGATTTAAATTTAACATGGAACGTTTACCTACTTCAACTGTAGGTAAACGTTACATGTCATATGGTGATCTAGGAATCCTTTAACATAGATATTATATTTAAGTTAAATATTTGTAGAATAACTTGTACAACTCAAACATTATTTTTAATAGAAAAGATGTAGTCAAAAACAATCATTCAGTCATTGATTGACTAATAAGACTTTAGTTGTTACGGCAGAAAGAAGATTAGTGACACCAATTTAAAACACACTTTAACTGAAATTTAGCAAAAGTTCAAACTGTTCTGATAATGCGGGGACGTTGCTGTGACTTATAAAGTGTCTGCTTATTTGTATTTGTTCTCTAAATCATGTATAAAACTAGTAGATGGTGTATTTTAAACTACTAGAAATGAATAGCTAACTTGAACCTATTGATCCACTAGTCTGCTGGTATATTGCGAGTCGCCAGCTGAGGAGATGATGCAATTTATTATTTTAGTTTGTTAAAGATTTCTCTTCCTATTCTGATGGAATTGGGCTTCAGTGTTTTTTTCCGGTATAGCTGCAGATCAAGGTGACAGCAAGTCAAAATGATGTTACCTGTGAGTGTCCAGCTGCAGACTGGGTTTGAATATTGTTATAAACAGATGTGGATCAGTTCATGTCTTTTATTCACTGTAAGATTTAACAAGGATTGAGAGAGGAGGACAAAGAGGAAGAGGTAAGAGTGGACGTGTGGAAAAATTCATCTCAAATGATAAAGCTGTAGATGCTGTTTTACCACATTCATTGATGATGATTTGACGTAACCGAGCAGTGTATTTTCCTGTTATCAATTATGCATCCCAACCTGCTCTTGTAATAATTATTATGAGATTATATTTCTGTCACTTTCCAGCAAATACAATTCTAGTTTAGTGAGCAGTTCAGTGAGAAAGACGGTTTTTCAAAACAGGAAGAACAAGGGATAAAACAGTGATGTTAGCGGAGCAAAGTGCGCCGACTTTGTTCAACATTACTTGGCAACAGGGAACGTGAGGCAAGTTGCACTGGTGCATTTGTGACAGCTTCACTTGAAATGCCTTCGCCGCATCATACATGCCATGTCCATGAACAGACAGATTTCCTTGCTGAGCTCAAAACCTCTGTTGAGAACTTTTCCCCAACTCAGCCAGCGGACGTCTGTATGATAAGGAATGTCGGCAAACTCTGAATCTATTTCCCACATAAAAGACTGAAATTGACGGTGATTTAAACTTTTAGCTCAGATAAAATGTACAGCCTGCGTCACGGTGATCATTACATGCTCCATTTTTAGGACTTTACCACACAGCGTCTCTTGGTGTGTGACGCAGTGATATGCTGTTAACTCACCGGTACAGTTCTCCTCCTGCATCTTTACTTACTGGATCCTACATCCTGCACAACACCAGCGCTCCATCCGTTGTCCCAGGGGAGTTTCATGTCGGTTACACTTTGACATACGTTTTAAAAAATGTCTTTGCATTTGCAATGCAGACTACTTTGGGCCCAGAAGCAGAATTTGAAACGTCATCACTTAAAGACCGAATAGGCAGAATGCTACAGGTATAGCTCTAAAGAATGTTACGGCGTTACGGTTGCCATGGTTGCAGGGTGACGCTCTCTCTCTCTCTCTGCGACTGTGTGTTTCCTGGGTGAGAGAGCGCCTTTTCGTTGCTGTTGTTGTTGTGCTAAGCTAATAGGCAGAATGCTACAAGCATAGCTCTAAAGAATGTAGCATCATGGGCAGTGTAGTCCATGTTGCAGGGAGAATGGACTGCCATACACGTTATGGGTCTGTGAGCACGAGGAGGGAGAAAAAGGGGAGTGGAAAGGTACGAGTTGTCATCGAGCAAAAACGGGAGCTGGAAGCATGTAAATATAATAATAACCACTTCAGCCAAGAAGAGTGCCTGACGAGCCCAGTTGTAAGTAAGCTATTAAGACTCGACTGTACGCTTTGTTCGTGTTTTCCTCCGAAACAATAAGTTCCGTTGGAGCAGCCTTTCAACGCCTCTCTCTGTCTCTCGCAAGCAAAGTTGACCCACACAACAAAGTAAAGCTATTTTTTGGCTACGAGCTGACAGGGACCCCGCCGTATTAGTCAGAGGTCCCTTTACTATACAGGACCTTCAGTAACAGTAATAAATCACACAGCAATAGTACATTCGTGTAGTTGTAAAAAGCATGATAATATATTAAGTAATCCAGAGAAACATGCTGAACATTTGAAGCTTTTATATTCCAAGCAAAGTAAACAGTGTTTTAGAGACGATCTGTGATTAGTGTGTTCACACCTGCAGCTTCAACAAGGTTTCGTGTACTCACACGTCAGCATGCGAACTTTACTCTGACTAGATTTAGTCTGAGCAGTCAGACAACATATTTTTAAATGTTACAGCATCAACACACACAGAGCTTAGCCCCTCCCACCTGTCCTGCTTCAGGCGGAGTCCCACCTCCTTCCTGTAAGCAGCTCACCTGTGTGTCCCTGTTTAATGTCCAGGTGTGGAGCTTGTTGTTCGTGTCTCTGTGTGAAGAAACTGTAAGTTTTTTTTGTCTCCTCCTTTAACAGTTTGACTGTTTGTTTCTGCTCTGTGATGTTTGAACCAGATGTTCAGCTCTTACTTCAGGACAAACTTTGATCACTCTTTTTTTAAGACACTGGTTATCAGTAACTCTACACTGAAACATTTGTTACTGTGAACAACAGTTTAAATGGATCTGTATGAAACTTCACATCCATTAGACAAATTAGTTTGTTGCTGAGAAGTGGACGTTCAGGTTTTACTGAATTTGTACTGGTTTTATTGTTGAAACAAGATGAAGTAAAGAAGCAGAATGTTTCAGTAAAAACATGAACAACAGAAGAAAATTCAAGAGGGATGTGACTTACATCATGCATGATGTGCAGAAAAGTATTTGGCAACTTTTCCATGTCTTTGTGTCGCTGTCGAGTTTACTTTGTACTTTCTCTTTTTGGATGAATCAGTGGATTTGAGTCTGAGTTTTCTTGTTTAGCATTTTAAGCTTTTAATCAATGATAGTTGGACAAGGTGTGGTCTCTTGCCTTTCTCTCCATTTTGACGTCCCACGTCTTCAGATTTTTTGTAAAATGCTTTTACATTTCTTCCTTTTGAACAGTTTTCAAAGGCTCACTTGATGTTATTTGAGTCAGTTGAGTCCTTTATGTAAAGGTTAAGATCTATGTTGCATTCAATCACAATAGGAAATGCAATCAGAAGCACAAATAAACAAAAAATAAAAACTAATCAGTACTGATTATTAGTCTTTACACTGCATTCCAAATTATTATGCAAATGGTATTTTTCTCTGATTTTCCTAAATAGTGATTCAAATGACAGTCAACATAATTTTCGAATAGAATAGCCTCCCAGAGCTGCTGTTTGGATGTGAACTGCCTCCCACCTGTTTTGCTTGCTTGAATGCTCCAAAGGTTCTCAATAGGATTGAGGTTAGGGGAGAATGGGGGCCACACCATGAGTTTCTCTCCTTTTGTGCCGATAGCAGCCAATGATGCAGAGGTATTCCTTGCAGCTTGAGATGGTGCATCGTTTTGCATGAAGATGATTTTGTTGCGGACAGCACTGTTTTTCTTTTTGTACCATTGAAGAAAGTGGTCAGTCATACTTTGCAGAGGTCATTTTCACACTTTCAGGGACCCTAAAGGGGCCGATCAGCACTTTTCCCGTGATTCCGGCCCAAAGCATGACTCCACCATCTCCCTGCTGACGACGCAGCCTTGTTGGGACATCATGGCCGTCCACCAACCATCCACCACTGCATCCACCACTGCATCCATCTGGACCATCCAGGGTTGCACGGCACTCATCAGTGAAGAGGACTGTTTGAAAATTAGTCTTCATGTAGTTCTGGGGCCCAGAACTACAACCATTTCTGCTTGTGAGCATTGGTTAGGGGTGGCCGAATAGAAGGTTTATGCACAACTGCAAGTCTCTGGAGGATCCTACAGCTTGACGTTTGCGGGGCTGCAGAGGCACCTGCAACTTAAAATATGTGTTTGCTGCTTTTTAATGGCCTTTTAGCAGCTGCTCTCTTAATCTGATGTATTTGCCCGGCAGAAACCTTCATCATTGTGATTTGATTTCAGTGATCCAAAGATCACCACCACCACAGTGTGTGTGTGTGTGTGTGTGTGTGTGTGTGTGTGGCCACAGAATGTGTGTCTCTTTGTGTGCGTGACTTCCAACTGTTTCTAACACCACAATTCCATCCTTGAGTTTAATTGAAAAACAACTTATTTAATCTTTATGAAACTTAAATAAACACAATTTGTATAATAATTTGGGATCCGGTGTATGTATAAAAAACTCAGCAAAATGTTCAGGTGTGAAGATCTGAACCACTTTAACAAGGACTCCTATTTGTTGATGAAAAACAGAAGCACGTATTTAAAAACAGAAAGAACAGAGAAGAATAAAGTTGTAATAACCAAGTTAATGTTCACACTCAGACCCACATGTAGCGTGACACACTCAGGCATGAGGAAGTGTACAGTTAAAAACATTCCTCTGCTAACAGCTGATAATTTTGGCGTCACAGAAACTAATGGAGCTGAACTGACCTGACTGTATTTATAGATCACTGTAATATTTCATAACTTTAAGGTTTTTAAAAAAAACATTTCTCTACGTTTGTAGCTCTGGATTTATTAAATTCTATAATTGTGATGTCTGCATGTGAATTATGTTCTATAACTAAAGGCTAAACTAATAATTTTGATGGTATCATTAAATCCTCTTGGACTATCTGTCTGTCAGCTCTCTGTTGGTGTAGCTGATGTGGAAATAGTTTTGTGATGGAAGATTTCTTTATTCTATGTAGTAATATGTATTTTACATTGGTAATAATAGTATCACTTTGTCACATAGTTATATGCATGTAGGATGTTATCTCAAGTGGGCCTTATGTTTATCACACCTTCACAGTGGGGTCATTGTATGTGGGTTACAGGCATATAGGCACCGCATAAGGGAGGTGCCGGTTGGTCGTAATTCTCCTTTGGGGGGAAGGGTTCGAGGATGAGCTGAACTGGGAGGTATAGAGCTACGTGATGTGCTGAGGAGTTTCCTTTGTCCATGAGTTTGGCCGGGTCATATGTAAGGCAGCGCCCATCTTTAGAGACCATTCTGGTTTGTGACCAGAGCGCTCTCTCCACATGCAGTGTGTATAATAAACTCTGCTTCAAAAAGACGCTTACCGGGTGTTTGCAGTTTATTTAAAATTTCCTCAACAGTTACCTTTTGTAGTTTGTGATCACAGTGATAAATGCGAGCAATGTAAAACAAATTGTAAAGAATTTGTTTGCTGTTGGTTCCAGATGTGTCCAAAATGTGATCACAGAGGTTCTCTGATGAGTTAGGAATGAGACTGTGTTGGCAGATCATCTCTAATCTTCTGTGCAATAAAAAATGATTTAACATCATCGTAGCCCAGATAGCTGACTCATCTGTTAAAGCTGTTCTTGTGTTTTTGGGTTCTTGATAAACAGCTTCCTTTCTGTTTTTAGTCATTCTATATCTATTATAGTGCTGGACCGAATCATTGAGTAATTTGATTACTGTGTGCCCATGTGTTAAATGATGTAAACGTGAGCATTTCACACACATTTGCAAGTAAAACAGAGCTACAATAAAAGTGTATTTAGGAGCAACCAATTAAAAAGTCTGACCACATTAAGGCTACACTATGGGGCGCCGTTTGTAAAGGGAAACGTGCTGAAATTAACATCAACATCTTTCCACATTTAGCTCAAAACCTTACAAAAACATGTTTTTTCGAGTCATTTTTTACAACATTTAGTAAAATATTTGTAACTTTTTATGTTACATTTATATTTATGTTACTTACTACTGTACAGTGCATCACTTCAGTAGTTTAGAGGACCAAGGCACGGCAAGACCAACATCAGGAACATCGGCAACTAAAAGAAATGTTACATCTCTTGTGTTTTGTGAAAATGAGAAAAGACAAGAAAAAACAAGTCACGCTAAACTTATACAATAGCATTAATAGTATTTCAGTTGATGTGCACATGAATGATTGGTGTTTCCTCTGCAGGTGAAGGTAGAAGGTTTGTGTGAGCTGACGTGGATGTGAATTCGGCAGCATGGATCCGTGTGAGGACAGAGAGGAGGGAGTCCCTCCCTCTAAAACCACTGTGTGTGGGGAAGATGAGAGCCAGACCAAAGCTCAGAGGTGAGATGACCATCTCTAACTGTCCATGACTCTTCTCCATGTCACAGCTCAGCACTCACATCACTGCTTCATCATTATTCACAGGAACCAGCCTGAACCTCCACCCAGCTGTGTATCCTTAAAGACTGACGACTCTAATGGACGTTTCATTAATTTTAAAGTCCAGCAGGCATCTGCTGCAGAGAGGTGAGCTGTTAGTAACATGAAGTCTTTGAGAGCTGATTTAACTGCTTGATGTTGTTGGATATATGTTGTTGGCAAACAAGGCTTTTATCTGAAATGACTTTTTTTTTTCTTTTTTAATCTCATCAGGACTGGATTTTATATTCCTGACGGAAACTTGGCTTCGACCCAGTGAGTTTTCTTCCTTCTCGGAACTCCATCCCCCCGATTGTTCATTTCTCAGATCTCCCCGGATCACTGGTAGAGATGGAGGGCTAGCTTTGGTGTTTAAAAACAAATTTCGCTGTCGGCAACTGCCACCTTTTTTCTACCCCAGCTTTGAGGTGCAGTTTTTGGAACTGAACTCCGCTCCCTCAGTCCTCTGAGCTGTGGTGTATCGTCCACCAAAATGCATTAAGGATTTTAATCTTGATGTTGCAGACTTACTAGGGAATCTTATGCTAGGATATGACCGTGTTTTAATTGTTGTTGAGTTTAACATCCATGTACGCTGTGAGACTAGACCACTAGTAAAGGACTTCCTTCCCCTTATGGACACTTTAATCTTACTCAGTGGGTGTGATCCAACTCACGAAATGCCACACACTTGTTCAGGTGCTGTCAAACAGTCTGGATGTTTGTATTACAGAAATCAAGGACTGTGGGATATCAGATCATTTCCCAGTGATGTTTAATATCGCAGTGTGTAATGTGGAGTTGAACAGTGAGGGACCTGTGCGTCAGTTATGCATGATAAATTCATTGACCGCTGCTCACTATTCTCTGCTTTTACTATCTGTATGATGTATGATGCCAACTGTAAATATCAACACTTCGCTGAGTTCTTTTGGTTCCTCAGAGGCATCTGATGGAAGACAAAACACTGCTCAGTAGACCATTTAACCCTTTATTTCTCTTTCACATTACTTCTAGAAAGGAGATGCGTCCTGCGTGACACGTTGCCACGGATCTCAAAATGGTGCTGTGCCCCTAACAGTTTTATTCCAGACGCTCTCTCATTCTAGTCTAAACAACAGTGTCTCAGTAACCTTCCACTAGAGATGGTCCCCTCTTATCTACATTTTCCCACGCAAGTGTGAGCAAGAGTCTGCAGCTTTCTACTCTTGCAGCACACATGGTTTCATGCCTTTATTTTTCAGGGCTGTGTCCACTTAATACTGTACTTTATAACTTTATAACACTTATTATTAATAAAAAGCATAGTATTTTTGAGGCACTGCAAATTATTTAATCCCAACACAACTTTAGTTTGGAACTAGTGGTTGAAGAGCTAGCTAACTTTTTTTATTCAACATGTTCTGGCATGTTTGATTTTCTGTTGTTCTAGTCCAGCTGAACATAACATTCTTTTATCGAGACTTCAACACATTGTTGGTCTTAAAGGAGCCGTATTAAACAGGGTTTAAATTATAACTATCAGAGAGGTCCTTTTCTGTTGCTACTGAAGAATACTCCTCTTCCTCCGCCCCTATTTGTTGCGGTGTGCCACATGGGTCTGTTTTGGGCCCAACTCCCTTCTCCTTATACATCCTGCCTTTGGGATCTATTTTCAAGAAATACAACATTGCCTTTCACTGTTATATTGATGACATCCAAATTTACTTCCCCTTGATACTGGATGTCTCTGTCCCACTGCCACCTTTCCTTAACTGTCTACATGATGTTAAAGACTGAATTTTCTCACCCTAAACGAAAATAAGACCGAAGTTATTGTTTTATGAAGTCATGCCCCTTTGGATAAGTTAATGGATACTCTTGGGCCTCTTGCTTGTTATCACTCCCACACTGTAAGAAATCTCTGAGTGTTTTTAGATAGCTCTTTTAAATTAGAGAAGCAAGCGTCCACAGTTGTGAAAAACAGTTTTTTTGTCAGTTACATGAAATTGCCAAAGCGAAGCCTTATCTTCCTCCTAAAAATCTAAAAGAAAATTATTCATGCCTTCATCACCTCTAGACTGGACTGCTGCAATTCTCTCTGTTTAGGTATTCAACACTCCATCGCTTGCATTTAGTTCAAAATACTCATGCTGTATGTCTTCTAACAGGTTTAAGAATGTATGAAAGGTTTTCTCTGAAAAGGAGAAAAACGAACTAATCTGATTGTGAGAGCATGCTGCTCATAAACCCGTATTTAGCATTAATGGTGCAATCAAAGATGTGGTGGATCGGCATCCTGTACTTGGACTAATTCTTCATGATTTTTCCACAGAGTGGGCCAGAACAGCTCAGAGTTTCCCTGTGGTCAGTCTGCCCAGCAGCATGAAACACAACTGGACTCCATATTTATGGTCTGCACATGTTCAACAACTACTTTACTACTAAACAAAACATCTACATAATAATAATAATAATACTTATTATTATTATTATTGTTGTTATTATTATTATTATTATTATTGATGCAAATACAATGAATGAAAGTATAATGTATTGTCGAGAATGACACCCAGACTCTTAACCCGTGAGGAGGGGGAGACAGAGGAACAGTCACTGACTAAGGAAAAGTTGTTTTGGATCGTGTTGATTTTATACTAATGAGGTTAGTTAGTTTTGTCGCTATTTATTTTGAATAAATCTGAAGACAACCAGGATTTTGTTTTCGATATATAGTCAGTGAGTGAGGAGGGAGGTAAAGTAGATTTGTTGTTAAGCCGGATGTCATTTGTGTGTCAGTGGAAATTGTTGTTGTATTTATGAAAGATAGTACATGGAGAAGAAATGAATGATAAAATACCTCCAGTACTCCAGCTTCCTCCCACCGTCCAAAGACATGCAGATTGTCATTATGCAAATGTACTATTTATAAGATTGGGGAAACCTGCAGTCAGCTGAGACTGAAGAAGTCACTTGGATGAGTGACGAAATGTTTCTCCCACAAAACGCTACGTCCAGATGAACAGAATCAACTTTTGGAGACTGGATGATGTTGTTAAGCAATGAAAAGAGTGACTTGGTGTTACCTTCATTAGAAGAGATAATATGACAATAGTAACTGGGCAAGTTTGAGCGATGCTGTCCTTATAATGTCGTTTATGATTTTTATACAAGTCCAGTTCTTTTGTAGAGCCTCTAAAGTTTGTGACAGTAATAGTCAAAGTTCAGGTGTAAACTCAGGGGGTAGAGAAAGAGGAGAAAACAGATCTTTTCTTTTTTCATGGAGTTCAGTGTTGTAGAGTGAAATCAGTTCTTCAATGGTAAATAAACTCTGAATGTCTATGAAAGAGTCAATGCTACTGGAGAGAGAATTATTAATAGAGAATTGTTAATAAAGAGAGTTTCATAGGTAAGCGGGGTTACACCAGAGCAGCAAATCAGGTTTCAAATGTTTCCTTTAGACTGAGTAGCAACACCAATATGCTGCTGAAATCCAAACTCTCAAGGTAAGATACAAAATCTCTGATGAGAGAGTTATTAATACTGCGATAGATGTGAGGCAGGCAGCAAAATCATTTGGGAACTGATTGTTGAGTTTAGGGAAATGGTAGACAGTTGAAATAATGCTAGGAGTAGGAACAGACATTTAACACACAGTAGATTCAAAAGAACTGACACAGGAGCAGAGACTAGTATGACTTTTCACCTCTCATGATAGATGAGCCAGTACTAGTCCCCGGCCAGTACTACAGGATTGAAAGATGTTAACAAACCCAGGAGGAGTGGATTAATTCAACTGAGACAAGTCATTGGGCATTGCTAAGTCTCAGTTGACCAGAGAAAGTCTAGCTTACAGTTGGTAAAGAGATCATAGAAGATATGTCCCTTGCTCTTAAGTGAGTGGGTGTTAGGTAGATGGAAGTTGAGAGTGATGGTATCATATTTAGCAGCAAAAAAAAAAGAGGTGCATCATCCTACTGAGAACAACTGAACAGTCAATTAAGACGTGACACAAATGTATAAAGTTACCAATGAGAAAGTCCAGTCATCTGTTCACAGTCATCTCCATGCTGCTCTTTGTTCGACCAGTGGATTGTCCAACATGGATCTGATGTTTGGCTGCATGATTTCAGTCTGACTGGGTCATTCATAAAGTATTCTGTTCCAGCTGCTGGAGGACAATATCATCCTTTTTGTAAAGAATGAGCTGAAGAAGATCCAGAAGGTTCTGAGTCCAGATTACCCAGAATGCGTAGAGAATAAGATTGTGAATGAGGAGGTTTTGAAGGGTGAGGATGATGAGCAGCAGAGCAGCAGAGAAGCATTTGTGAAGATCACATTGCACTTCCTAAGGAAACTGAAGCAGGAGGAGCTGGCTGACCGTCTGCAGAGCAGTAAGACAATTTCTCTAGATATTTAAGCTGCTGGATGAATGGAACATTTAGTAATGTCTCATTAATGTTAACAAAAATATTACACATGCATATTTTAGGGGGCACAAATAGTCATATGCATTTCATTTCATTGTTTTCTGTTTTTTTTTTTTTATTGTTTTCAGAACATGTTGCAGCAATTTGTAAGTGTAAACTTAAAACGAAGTTGAAGAAGAAGTTCCAGTGTGTGTTTGAGGGGATCGCTAAAGAAGGAAACCCAACCCTTCTGAATCAGATCTACACAGAGCTCTACATCACAGAGGGAGGAACTGCAGAGGTCAATGATGAACATGAGGTCAGAAAGACTGAAACAGCATCCTGGAAACCAGATAGACCAGAAACAACAATCAGACAAGAAGACATCTTTAAAGCCCAACCTGGAAGAGATGAACCAATCAGAACAGTGCTGACAAAGGGAGTGGCTGGCATTGGGAAAACAGTCTTAACAAAGAAATACACCCTCGACTGGGCTGAAGACAAAGCCGACCAGGACATCCAGTTCATATTTCCATTCCCTTTCAGGGAAATGAATATACTAAAAGAGAAAAAGTTCAGCCTGGTGGAACTTGTTCATCACTTCTTTACTGAAACCAAAGAAGCAGGAATCTGCAGCTTTGAAGACTTCCAGGTTGTGTTCATTTTTGATGGTCTAGATGAGTGTCAACTTCCTCTGGACTTCCACAAAACTGAAATCCTAACTGACCCTAGAAAGTCCACCTCAGTGGATGTGCTACTGACCAACCTCATCAGGGGGAAACTGCTTCCCTCTGCTCACCTCTGGATAACCACACGGCCTGCAGCAGCCAGTCAGATCCCTCCTGACTGTGTTGACATGGTGACAGAGGTCAGAGGGTTCACTGACCCACAGAAGGAGGAGTACTTCATGAAGAGATTCAGAGATAAGGAGCAGGCCAGCAGGATCATCTCCCACATCAAGACTTCACGAAGCCTCCACATCATGTGCCACATCCCAGTCTTCTGCTGGATCACAGCTACAGTTCTGGAGGATGTGCTGAAAACCAGAGAGGGAGGACAGCTACCCAAGACCCTGACTGAGATGTACATCCACTTCCTGGTGGTTCAGGCCAAAGTGACGAAGGTCAAGTATGATGGAGGAGCTGAGACAGATCCACACTGGAGTCCAGAGAGCAGGAAGATGATTAAGTCTCTGGGAAAACTGTCTTTTGATCAGCTGCAGAAAGGAAACCTGATCTTCTATGAATCAGACCTGACAGAGTGTGACATCGATATCAGAGCAGCCTCAGTGTACTCAGGAGTGTTCACACAGATCTTTAAAGAGAAGAGAGGACTGTACCAGGACAAGGTGTTCTGCTTCATCCATCTGAGTGTTCAGGAGTTTCTGGCTGCTCTTCATGTCCATCTGACCTTCATCAACTCTGGAGTCAATCTGCTGGAAAAACAACAACCAACCTCCCAGAAGTCTTTCTTTTTTAAAAAGAAAAGTAGTATAAAGTATCTCCACCAGAGTGCTGTGAACAAGGCCTTACAGAGCCCAAATGGACACCTGGACTTGTTCCTCCGTTTCCTTCTGGGTCTTTCATTGCAGACCAATCAGGCTCTCCTACGAGGTCTGCTGACACAGACAGGAAGTATCTCACAGACCAGTCACGAAACAGTCGAGTACATCAAGAAGAAGCTCAGTGAGAATCTGTCTGCAGAGAAAAGCATCAATCTGTTCCACTGTCTGAATGAACTGAACGATTATTCGCTAGTGAAGGAGATCCAACAGTTCCTGAGTTCAGGAAGTCTCTCCACAGATAAACTGTCTCCTGCTCAGTGGTCAGCTATGGTCTTCATCTTACTGTCATCAGAAAAAGATCTGGATGTGTTTGACCTGAAGAAATACTCTGTTTCAGAGGAGGCTTTTCTGAGGCTGCTGCCAGTGGTCAAAACTTCCAACAAAGCTCTGTAAGTGAATATATACTCATCACTATATTTAAAAATGGTTGATTTCACAAATGATTGAAAATAGAACAGTCATATATTAAATGATTTCCTGTTTGCTTCCCTCATAGATCAGGTCAACCGATATCTCTAAATTACTTTTTTAAAATTGAAAGAAACTCCTAGGTTTTTTTGTAGTTCTGTGATTTTGTAATAATCCAAAGTTTTCAAGACTGTATGCATTTCTGTTAATGTATAATGTAAAATTACGTTTTATTCTGACACAGTATTGTTAGATTATATCTTAACATTGAGATAGCACAAATTTTTACGACAACCCACATTTAGCACCCCCCCCCCCCCCAAAAAAACCCCCCCAAAAACAAAACAAAAGAAAGATGAACATGGGACCCTTTTCTGAATTACAATTAATCCAATTTCTGCCCCACCGTCCTACCTAAAAATATAAACAACATTTCCAAAATGTACAGAAGCCAGTTACAATGCAAGTGGATGATTTATTTTGTTTTTTTGTTGGTTTGTTTAAATTGTGTGTGTTTGTGTGTGTGTAAGAGAGAGAGAGAGATTTTTACTTTTTGAACATAGACATAAGATAATTGTTGTTGAGTCCTTAGCGGTCAGGGAGCATTGAACTGTTTGACGCCTCAAAGAAGAAAAGAAATTAAGAAAAAATTACAAAAATAATTTTGACATTGTTGATCAAGACTGCTTAAAAAATTGCTAAATCTAATAATACTTCAGTGTACTGTCATTGCACTACAACAGTGTTTTCAGTTTATCTTTTATTTTTCAGACTGAGTGGCTGTAACCTCTCAAAGAAAAGCTGTGAAGCTCTTTCCTCAATTCTCAACTCCCAGTCCTCTAGTCTGAAAGAGTTGGACCTAAGTAACAACGACCTGCAGGATTCAAGAGTGAAGTTTCCATACTCTAAACTGACAACTCTCCGGTCAGATCAATATATATTCTGTTTTCTTATCAGTTAACCCTCCTATTCTCCTCAAATATTACTATCACGTTTTACCATGGGGGTTATTTACCTCTACAAAATGGTTTACATACAATTGTTGACCAATTGTTTGCGTCAGGCACTTTGTTTATTTATTGAATACATTAGTATTCTCTTGATAATAAAATTCTAGTGCCACCATCAAGCCATGAAGTCAAACTTTTAATTTAGAATAAATGTATCTTGAAAAGTTTGAATTGAGAACTTTTCAAAATTACTGCCAACATTAATAACCACAAGTAGATGAACCCTGTTGGTCTTTGGTGATGACATGACCTTTTCTCTAGCTCCACCATCAGGTCAAATGTTTAATTCTAGATCTGTTTCTTTCTCGTGGTGTTTACATCCATGCCCTTTAGAATGAATCTTGTTAATTTTTGCTCTAGCACCATGACATCACTTTCAATCACCCCTCCTCTTTTCTTATACAGGCCTGGGACTGGCAATGGTAGAGTTGAAGGTTTTTTTTTATTAATTTGTTATGTTTTGTTTGTTTTTGCTGTTTGTTTGGAGGGGGTGGTACATATTTCATGTGAAATTCAACCAGAAAACAGAAAATAATACGAACATAGTCAGAACATGGAACAGTTCTTGTCCAACAGCCAAATTTTTTCTCTGCACTACTGTACACAGGATGTGAAGAGAGTGTGTGCATGCTCCTTGCAGACATATTTCTTGCATTGTGCCCAGGTCATGCTAGTCTTAGAATCATTCCTGGTGGGACAGCCCTGGCACCTGCCATGTTTCCTGCCCGTGGTTTGTAGTATTCAAAAGTAGAATGGGAGGGAGAGCCTTCAGTTTTGAATCCCCTCTTCTATGGAACCAGCTTCTATTTTGGATTTGGGAGACAGACACTATCTCTACTTTTGAAATTAGGCTTCAAACTTTCCTTTTTGCTAAATCATATAGTTAGGGCTAGATCAGGTGACCCTGAATTTTTTATCTTGTCTTTCTTATCTCAGGGTTTTTCTCTGTATGTATTATTGTAGGGTCTACCTTACAACATAAAGCACCTTGAGGTGACTGTGACTTATATCAGTGTTCTTTGTGTTCTTGTGTATAAATCTGCAGACTGAGTCACTGTAACCTTGCAGAGACAGCCTGTGAAGCTCTGTCCTCAGTTCTTAGCATGCGGTTCTCTAGTTTGAGAGAGCTGGACCTGAGTAACAACAACGTGAAGGATTTGGGATTGAAGCTTCTGTCTGATGGTCTGGAGAGTCCATACTGCAAACTTGAAACTCTCAGGTCAGATCAAGATGTGCTCTGCTCTTTTTTTTTCTTTTGCATTTTGTTTGTATAACTTAATAAAAATAACAAGATTTTTTGCCCTAGTTTTATAATCGTGAAAATTTTAATTTAGTTTTATTTACACAGTCCCAAACAATATTTAATCCTTAAATGATCCTGGATGCATTTTGTTCCATTTAATGTTTTTTTGTTTGTTTAATTTATTATGCTATTTTACCTGTGCTCAGTGAATATAGCTCACATTTCCTTCCACTGCCCAACTCGGTTGACATTGGTAGCGCCCCATATACGTTATGGACTATGTGAGGAGAGCCCTGCTTTTCCCGCCTGAGTTACCTGAATCTTTTTACTGAAGCATTTACTGAACCTTATCAGTCAGTCTTATCTAATCTGACACAGGACTCATGGGCTGTTTGTCCTCACTCGCACCAACATCACCTACATGTTAAAGCAGATGGTTAAACCTCCCTGAGCAAGATTTTGTTGGCGGTCTCTTCCTAGTTGTAAAACGTTTTTCCTCCTTCCTGTGACCAATTGCTGCTGACAGGGGACCATCTGAGAGTTGTGGTTCTTTCTCTTATATTGTAGTGTTATCTCTGCTATAAAAAGTTAAGACATTTTTATAAATGTAGGTAAATTAAATTGAGGGGATGGAGCTCACTTTCTCTGGGAAGAAAATAAAACACTTCTTTTTTGGTATGTACCTGCAGTCTGTCAGGCTGTTTGATCACAGTGGACGGATGTGCTTCTCTGGAATCTGCCCTGAGTTCTTCCCACTCCCACTTGAGAAAGTTGGACCTGAGCTACAATCATCCAGGAGACTTGGGAATGAAGCTGTTGGTGCCTGAACAGAAGAATCCATCCTGGAAACTGGAAACTCTCAGGTATGGAGAAAAGGTCTGGTACTGGAGGAAGACATTAAAACCATTGTTTTTCTTGTGGCATTACTGTAAAGTGTAGAAGTAAATTTAAATCTAATTTGATATACAAAGAGGTGTTTACAAAGGTTATAAAGCTAGTTATGTAGCTATTTGGTGGTTACGTGTTTTGATATTTACATGTTTACATGTTTGAATGTTTAGACATACATGTTCAAACCAGTAATAAGTATGTGTTATATCTACCTGGTTGTTTTCCCTGTTTTGATCTGAGTATAAGATTTCCTGGCTTCTGAGAGGCCAGTGAAGTATTCATGAGGGCGGCACACAGGAAGTGTGGGTTGTTGTTGCGGTGTGCTGAGAGTAAAGTGGCTGCTAAAAAGTTATCCGTCTCCATCTTGCTGTTCCTAATTATTCAGAGAGATTCCAAACCATCTAGTGAACCCTCACGTTACATTACCAATAAGTTTGATGTGTCACATGACCCTCTTCCTATTGAAAAAACAAAAGTTGCATCCAAGATGGCCGACTTCTAAATGGCCACCATGGTCACCACCCACTTGAGAAGTTTGCCCCCTCACAGATAATAATGTACCACAAACAGGACTTTAATATCACCAACCATTCCCATGTTAATACGGTGTATCCATATAAATGGCCCACCCTGTACAATTCACGACTACGTTAAGTCATTCACTAGTGTCTTTGCAGTTGTTTTGGGATCTTTGGACATATCTATAACTATATGTCTTCCCACAGTCTTTACATTTTTCACTTTGTTCCCCTGCCTGGCTTGTTCCATATAATAATAATAATAATAATAATACTAATAATAATAATAATAATGGATTAGATTTATATAGCACTTTTCAAGGCACCCAAAGCGCTTTACAATGCCACTATTCATTCACTCACTGGTGGAGGCTCTCTTTAAATATGCCCCGTATGCTCTCTTTAAATTTCTTAATACTTATGCTTGGGACTTGGAAACACTGGTGATTGTGTATATGGACCTTCTGCTTGGTGAGAATCAACAACTCTCTTTGTTTTGTTTTGTTTTGTTTTGTTTGGGGGAGGGGAGTGGCATTTGAAAGATACTGGTTCACAGATAGCCACATATTTCTGAAAATGTTGGACTGTTCCTTTATCACTGTCTAGCAGTATCAGTGTATGATGATGTAATGTCCTCGTGTGCATGCTGAAAGAGACTGTGCTGGTCTGATCCCCCTCCTCCTTTCAGGGTGGAGCCTGCTGGTGTCCGATGGTTGAGACCAGGTCTGAGGAAGTGTAAGTGCGTTTTTAATGTGATTCATGAAAACAAAGCAGCACACATTCAACCATCTTCAAACTGTCACATCACTCATTCACCTCTCTGATGTCAGAAGTCATCATAGTGTCAATCAATCAACAGATGATAACAATAACTGCAACTGGATTGTGTTTGTTCTCTCCATCAGATTCCTGTCAACTCACAATAGATACAAACACAGTACACACAAACCTCAAACTGTCTGACAACAAAAGAAAGGTGACACATGTGGAGGAGGTTCATTTATATCCTGATCATCCAGACAGATTTGATGTTCATCCTCAGCTGCTGTGTAGAAATGGCCTGACTGGCCGCTGTTACTGGGAGGTTGAGTGGAAAGGAGATGTTGACATATCAGTGACTTATAGAAAAATCCGAAGGAAAAGTGGCAGTGATAACTGTTCATTTGGGTGGAATGATCAATCCTGGAGTCTCAGCTGCTCCGATGATGGTTACTCTGTCTGTCACAATAACAGAGAAACATCCATATCATCCTCCTCCTTCTCCTCCTCCTCAGTCTCTAACAGAGTAGCAGTGTATGTGGACTGTCCTGCTGGCACTCTGTCCTTCTACAGAGTCTCCTCAGACACCCTGATCCACCTCCATACCTTCAACACCACATTCACAGAACCTCTTTGTCCTGGATTTAGAGTGTGGTTTCCTGGTTCCTCAGTGTTTGTTTGCAGAGAATAATCTAAAGAGTGTACTCGTGCCTCTTTAGAGAAACACTTTGACTGTTGAACAGATAGTCTGTACATGTCTGTCTGTTTCACTCAGAAACACGTTTTCAGATTCATGGATAAAGATGGAAGCTTTGATTATTCCAGGATCCACATGTTTTTCTGTTGTTTTTCTTTTTCCACTCAAAGCTTCACACTGAATATCAGTATGTTGTGTTTCTCTGAAGCTCAGTTCACAACCAGCTCCTCTGCATTTTCAACAAACATGAACTCATTAAAAATAATCTGCTGTGATATCAAAAATGAATTCAATTTAAGGTAGAATGTTATTTTATATTTCTTAGATATTAAATATGAAATGGTAACTCACGTGAGCCACCTTAAAATCACTATAGTCTGTGATAGGAACTGATGTCATTAGCAAACAGGATGTTAGCCAGTGAATTTGAGGAGACGGGCTGTGCTCAGCTAGTTAAATCCAGCAACATCCACTTACATCTTATGCCTTTTGTGGCTGCCGTCATCAGCGGTTATGCAGTTTTAAGGTAATTTCATGGTTTTAAGTTATAATAAATACATTAAGAATACTTTATTTTTAATAAATCAGATTGTAATGTTCAGTGGTCCTTCGTTTATTGTGGGTGTTATGTTCTAAAAATAACCCGCAATAGTTGAAGTCTGCAAAGTAGCCAACTTTATTTTTTACAATTATTATAGATGTTTTAAGGCTGTAAAACCCGTCACTACACACTTTATTCACTTTTCTCACACAGGCATGAACATTTTCACTTTTCTCTCTTGTTTAGACACTCTCAAAGTTCAAACCTTTGTAGAAAAATAAGTCCAGTATTATAAAATGAAACCAAAAATCAAACCCTCTTTTCTGGTCCAGAACATGGGAATAGAGCACCTGCGAGAGAATTCAACATCAATTAATCATTAATAAATCATTGAATCAGAAGTTCAAGATTTTGTGTGATAGCTATCTTCCTCTGCCTTTTGGGTGCTACCGCAGGTGCCTTTGATGGTGCAAAACATGTTGGGGAGAAAAGTACAGAAATTTAGACTTACACTGCAAGCTATCAATGTAGCGATTCTGTACTGTACAGGAGAGACAGGAGGAGATTGACAATGGTCTACAGCTGATCAGGACACAGAACACAATGCGTTGTAAAAAACAAACAAACATTTTACGCTAGGTGACAAATCGTCAACATATTATGTTTTCGGGCACCCAACACGTTCCTACATGATGACATTGGAAACTGAGGACATATGAGAACCGTTTGGAGTCAATCTACACATGCGTCAGGATGTTACGCCTCAGGAGTGAGAATGGGCTCAAAATTGCACACAAAAAAATCCGCAAAACAGCAAGGCTGCAGAAGTTGAACCACGTTATAGCAAGGGACCACTGTATACATTGTTGGGTTTATATTTAAAGGATGTTTCCAGGGTGAAACCAATGTTCAGTCTGTTGTTTGGGGTTGACAATATTTTCAGTTACACGCCACTCTCGGTATATTTTAGGAGGATATGCTGACTTGTAATAAAAAGTAGTTAATATATTTTCATCGTTTTATCTGTACATGGTGAATATATAAAAGTGATTATGCCTTGTACTCTATGGTGCAGTTTCACCTTCCCCTGTGTCATTAAACCTGTGAACAGATGGAATTGTGTCATCAGAGTCTTAATGTAAGGAAGGAGTTTAGCTGACTGCCAAATCATAGCAGAGCCAGTAGAGAATCCAAATGTTTGATTTCTCTTTCTTGTGATTTTTTTTTTTTTTTTTTTTTACCAACCTCTCCAAGTATGCTCATTGGTTCTGAAATAGGAAAAGACAGAAGCTCTTAAAATGAGAGCAAATGCAGATTTGCATGGTTTTTTCTTTTATTTTCTCTCTAACCCCTTAAAACAGAATGCCTTATTAAGTCATGGAGCATCTACACTAAAATCTCCTAGAACTGTTCATTGATGGTGATTTGTGGTCCTCTGCGGATGAGAAGATGAACTGCATGATGTCAGTTTAAAGGCAAGTCTACCACACATCTGTTTGACCGTCACCAGTTAATCTGTGACACGAGTTAATCTGCCGGCATTGTGGCTCGTCTGGAAAAGCAGGTGTATCGATAGACATGATAGGTTTATATAAACATGCGGTTTTAAGCTCTAATGTCTCAAATGAAAGCTAGTTCAGATAATGTTTCAAAAGACCTACCCAGTGTTACAAAGTGGACTGGCTTCCACAGTGAATACTGCTGTGTGCAGACAGGGGACAGGTGTGCAGCTCACACCAGAATACAGTTTGTGGGGTTCATCTTGACTTGTGCAAGCATGTTTGTTTGTTTGTTTGTTTGTTTTCTCTCCAGCAGGTGGCAGTGACATCTTCTTTATAAATGTAATACTTCCGTTGAGGCTTTTAAAGCTGATTGACAACTTATTGTATATATAAAAAAAGATGACACCTTTCCCCCCTGCAGATATAGATCTCACGTGGCACTCATCTGTACTACTTTCAGCCATTTTAGTCTTTTTTTTTTTGTTTCTAGAAAATATTCAGGGATTTTAAGAGACAAGGACAAAGAAAGAAAAACGATATAAATAAAAACATCAATTAGAAAGAAGCTCCAGCCTTTGATTTTTTTTAAAGTGAGAGGGGTAACAGACTTCAGAGGTGACCATGACATTGTCATGGGAACTGTCTTTTTTCCCCACCACATTTGCACAGGTTACTCAGAGACAGCCACCTGCTGGTTGTTGGAATTTGCCCCAGGATTCTGCAAACAGTGTAATAGTAAAACAATAAAGGAGGGGTCATATATGGTGCATATAAGGATCCGAGCCCAGAGCGTACCTTGAGAGATGGTTTTTGGCACAAACCTGAGATTTGTAATAGGGTGGTGGGAAAGTTCCTGATTTAAATCCTGGCTGAGGCCTTTCTGTGTGGAGTTACGATGTTTCTTCCATGTTAATCAGTCCAAAGACATGCATGTTAGGTGTATGTGAGGCAAATTAATACTTGAAGTGTATAGAATAAAGTGCTGAATACATTTTTAAGATAATAAGATTATAAAAGCAAATGAGTTGCCATTTCACTGAGTGTGGGAAATGCATACCACAGATTTAAGGTTTCTTACCACTGCTTTGAATACACAGACTAGTTTGTAACAGTTTTAATATTTTTTTTGCTCCGTTAATTCATATTTAATTAAACCTGATCATTATAGATGAGGAGAATCTTTTAATACAGCAGTGAGAACAGTGTTTATAAGTTGTGCTTTCAGTGAAATGTATTCAAATGATTAAGACTGTTATGTTTTCATGTCTAAGTTAAACACAATGTTGTGTGATAGTAGATGTTTTTCTGCTCCCTGCTCTGAAGCATTAACTAAAATTTCATCTGTGGTGGAATTTTCTGTTAATAAAGTCTGCAACACAATCAGCTGTGGCCAGGCTACTGAAATTACTGCATGCAGGAGAGCAAACACAGACATCAAACAGTTATACAATCAGGAGAGCTCTAAAACAGAAGTGGAGCTTCCACTCCTTTATGCATTCCAAAGAAGAGGGAAGGAAGTCATAAACTGATCATAACACACGTCACGCGGCTCGCTATGAAACCTAATGGAACAATGGGTATGCTGTTTCATGCCTTTGGCGTTATCAGCAGCTGCAGAGGGAGTTGTTTTCTTCAACTACTGAGGCTTAAATAAGTTCATCTAGTTTTAGAAACTTCCACTGAACAGTCTATTACAGTGTTTCAGTGTTTTATTTGCATAAGTATTTAACACCTTAAACAAGAAAAATGGAAATTTTCCATTACAGATCACTGGTTTAGTAATGAGATGAAGCTGAAACCATGACTCTCCTCCACAGAGTCCAGACCACATTCACTCAGCCGCTCTATGCTGGACTTTGGCTTGGGTTGTATAATGGAGCCACTGCAGAGTTGATTAAAGTCAAATAGAGAAGACAGGTTCATGTTGATCCCTGACCATTATATGTACTTGTGTAGTTTCTAAATGAGGCTTTACATTTTAGAAGCTGAGAAGTTCAGTGGTCCATTGATGTGTGAAAATAATATTGCACTGATTCAAACTGTACTTACATTTATATACCTTACATCAATATAAATCTGAATTTGTTCTTATGGCTGATAATCATGTGAGTTTAAATGATACTACTCTTCATATTCAGCATGTTTGAAATCTGTCATCAGTCTGGTTAGTGCTTTTATTCTGTAGTTGCTGTAGTGGGTTGTCAAATGCAACAATATATTGGAGCTGCAGTGATTCATCAGTTAGTCAATGATTAGAGAATTGAGTGTTTTAAACGTTTCACCTGCAGCTGATCATAAAGAGGAGAGCACCAAATGTCCAAACATGAGTGAGCTGAAGGTGTCTGCCACTGAAACCAAATAATTAAAAAAAAACAAAACAATAAAAAACCACTTTAAATGAGGCTGTGGTCAGAGTTTTAGTTAAGCACTTAGTAGTACTTCCTAAATACACGGGGAAACCCACTGATGTTGATGAATGTCCTCACAAAGACGGCCAAATGCCGTGTACACAGAGCTGCTTTGAGGTAAACTCTGGTTTACCAAAGTAAAAGAATGGCTCATACGACCTCAATGAAGTCGTCACTTGAAATTTACAGGTGAGCTGAATGCTGACAAGCACACATCGTTCTCTTCCTTCCTTCCTTGGTCATTTTAATGTTTGTTTACTGCAAACGCTCATATTCAACAAGAGGAAAAGAAACTGGCTAGAAGGGGGACAAGGAGAGGAGGGAGAGAAGGAAAGGAGGAAGGAAAAGATGGGGGAGGAGGGATGGAGGAAGGTAGGAAGGGAAAAGATGGGAGAGGAGGAAGGAAAAGATGAAAGAAGAGAGTAAAAGGAAAAATATGAGAAAGGAAGGAGAAGAGACTGACAGATGGAAGTGAACGTAAAGCCACGTTGAACTTGGAAATGTAGCGAGCTCTAACGTCAGCTTGAGGTTTTTTGGACCAAATTCACTGGTACGAGACTGAATCTGATCTCCGTGGAGGAATGTAGAAACTGCGCTTCATTAAAGCAGCGGAAACCCAGACTTTAATGAGTCGAGTTTATTTTAGCAGCGTCTTGGAGTAGACTCTACTACACTCAGAATCCGTTTAAAGGAAGCTTATTTATTCTCAACCAGGATGAGACGAACTCTGACTTTGAATCTCTGTCTTCCCACACATCTCCTGTCTGAGCCTCGCACCGAGCTTTCTGCTTCAGTATGTGGGAGTTTGTAGGAGAGCAGATAATATTATGCAACCAGAACTGGCTGCAACACCCCGTACGAGGAAAACTGAAGCATGTAGGTGTTTTTTTCCTTTTCTCTGAGCTTCATTGATAAAACTAATGAATTAAATCTAAGCTGTGCAGCAGGTCCGTGCTGCTGCTCATCAGTGCTCTGCACATGTGGATGGTTTTCTTCCTGCCTAATGCTCCGACATGAAAGAGTCAGATTTTATAGGCTTTCTATTTTTACAACCTGCTGGAAATGAAAGGTGCAGCGTGAAAGTGTGTGTAGAGTTTGATGTGTGTTTGTAGTAGCCTAATAACGTACCGCCAGCCGACACAACAACAGGCAGACGACTGCAAAATCCCAAACAAAGAGAGCAAAAACAGCTGAAGAGTGAAAAAAATGAACCAGAAAGACCAAAGATGGGAAAGAAGAAAAGACGAAGGGAGGAAAGTGGCAGAGGGGAAGAGGAAACAGAAGAGGCAGAAATGGAAGGAAGGAATGAAAACATTGATTAGGATACAAAAGAAAGATGAAGGAAAGAAAAACAATTCAAAGAGGAGAAACAAATGAAATATAGGGAAGGACAAGTGAGGAAGGAAATAAAGCAAAGAGAAAAACACATGAAGACAAGCTAAGTAAATGAAGGTGGAAGCAGGAATGATGGAAACACCGAAGACAAAGGAAAGTGGAATAAGATGAAGAAACAAAAGTACATTAATGTGAAGGATAAAAAGAAACAAAAGAGGAAAGAAGAAAAATAAAGTAAATAAGGACAAAGAGGTTATAAAACAGGATAGGATGCAAAGTAAGGAAAAGGTAAATAAAAGAAAGCAAATGAAAAGCCGTGGAGGCTTCAGCTGAGACTGAAGAAGTCATCTATCCATCTTCTGCTTATCCACTCTGGAGTCAGAACACCAGCCCGACATAGTGCTATAATTTGTATCCAGATAATTAAAGTAACTAATTAATTGCCTTAAGACTGAATTCTGTGATATTTACATGACAAATTAAAGTTGGAGATCTACTAAAAGACAGAGTTAAACTCAGGCTCCATCCTATGATTTAATGATTTATATTACAGGGGCCTGTTTTTCTGTCCCCAAAGGGTGACAACATAGAAAAGTCCCCACTAAAATAGTAATACGGCTAAATGCACACACATGTACCCCTAGGAAAAAGTGTGTGTGTGTGTACCATGTTTACATACCTGTGTGGGGACCAAGAATTGGAAGTTTACCATACTTGTGGGGACCAACAGCCCTTATGGGCACAGAAAATAGGTTAGACCAGTGTTTCCCAACCTTTTGGAGCCACGGCACATATTTCACATTAGAAAAATCAAACAGCACATCACCAAACAAAAATGTCTCAAAAAGCATTTTGATCATTTATCTTAGTAAAATAGGCTCAGTTTGTCCCCAGTATACCTTTTTTGCTTTCTTCTGACCATCACTCATGACGGCCTTCATGTGGGCTGGAATTTTCTCCAGGACCCAGACTGACTGCTTTTTCTCTTCAAATATTTATCTATTGCTATTATGTGCTGTGTTCTGACAGCATGACTATTATGTAATATCTTCTTCTGTTTGACAACCAACTTAATTAGAACAGGTGGTTGTACCGCCCTCTAGTGGAAGAGAATGTAATTGTTCTGCCTGTTACTCACTGCGGTCACTTGGAGTACTAATCAGGTGAAACCAGATAATCTTCTACGGCACACCTGTGTGCCACGGCACCGTTTTTGGGAAGCACTGGGTTAGTGTTAGGATAAACATCTAGGGAAGGATATGAAAACATGACTGTGTGTGTGTGTGTGTGTGTGTGTGTGTGTGTGTGTCCCATATTTTATTTTTGTAGCTTGCACTGAGGGCTGATTGATTATGTATGTTCTGCCTGCAGCACTGCGGTGTGTTTGTTGACCTTCTTGTAAGCGACACACACAGGGAAGCACGAACTGTAGCACGTTATAGGTGAATAACACCAGCGCAGTCTCTAATGCAGCTCAGGCAGCTTTGCAACTCAGCGCCATCACTGTTGTGAGGTGTTCCTGTTATTTTGTCCACCCCATCCTCATATAAAAATAGAGAGAGAGAGGATGGCATTTGTGCTTTCAGTGAGATGAAACAATAATAGCTTACAGACATGAACACACACGTGCATCTATGCTTGTGGACCTTCTGTGACATGATGCGTAATCCACACAGCTGTGAAGGTAAGTCATACCTTAAGAAAACAGTGATTTGAGGTTAAGGGGATTCCTCTGAAGTGGTGCAAAAGTGTGAAACAAGTCAGAAAGAAGTTGTTTAATGTTTGTGTACATGGACATGTCTGGGGATAAATGTATGCTCACCACCTCAATGAACTCAAGCAACAAGGAGCAAAAGTCCTTACTGATGCGAGACCAGTGAAGTCATACAGGAAACAATTACTTCAACTTATTTGTGTGTTTGTTTGCTGTTGTGAAACTGTAAGTAAAGAGTGGAAGGTGGATCTAGCTGAGAATCTGCACGTTTTCTGAGCAATGTCTTGTGATTGACATGTCATTAGCTAAAAACTATAAACTAGTTACCACTCTTTCCTGATGCCTGAGTGTAATATACAAAGAGAACCTAATATTTTGTTCAATATGACAACAAACCATTGAGCGGTGAACACATCAGAAAAATGCTTGCTTGATCTTGTCACATGGTCATTGGTCATTTTACCATACACTCCTTTTTGACTTGACCAGTAGTCTTTTCACAATCACAAGGGTATTTAGCAATGACCCTGGTGAAGGCCACAGGGGGAAATGTGTTGGTCACGCATTAAAACTGGTTCCTAATACTTTAAGTTTCACTGGAGTCTTCATGTCATTAGATCTTTGTCTTCGCCATGAACCTTGAAAGTTGTTCCAGAAAGGTTTGTTGCTATTTTAATGTAAAGAACATGGTTATTTCTGTTGCAGCAGCTGTTATAAATGCAAAACTAAAATGCAAGATTCTTTTGAGTAATTAACTTTTTGCAGGAATATCTGTAATTATATGTGCAGACTCTGCTGACTGTTCAAAGCAATGCAGTGGCATTTATCTAGTTCTCATCCTGTTACAGCAACATCGATTACTGCCTATAAAAGCAATAAATAAATAAATAAAAGCAACCAGCATATGTCTGCTAACCTAACCCTGCTCTCCACATATGCTTTGATTAGGTCAGCAGCCTCTGCTGTTCTGACAGTTATTGTTACCTGAGACGTTTCTGTCCAGTGTTCATTAAAGCTGGATTTTTAAAAATTATTTATATAGAAGAAGCAGTAAATAAAAAATGGTTAAACACACAGTTTCACTCTCTAACTGCTCCTCTTCCTGGAGTGAAGCACAGCCTGATAACCCTCCCTCTTCTTCCTGCTCTTAAACACAGCACCTCCTCTCTGTCCACGTGTTTCCTCGTTCCCTCCCCCTCAGATCTGCACTTTGAAGATGGGTGTAACCAACATGTGGTGACGTGTAAGAGCTGACAGGCTCCATTCACTGCAGAAACATGTTGTTGAGATCAGAGCTCAGACTAGTTTCAGTTATAAGGAAGAGAAACTCACACAGTCACTGACACTGAGAGGAGAAATGGCGCAGAAAGGAGTTCAGCTGGACCGAGAAACCTTCTCTTGTTCCATCTGTTTGGATCTACTGAAGGATCCGGTGACTACAGCCTGTGGACACAGCTACTGCAGGAACTGTATTAAAGGTTTCTGGGATGAAGAGGACAGGAAGGGAATCCACAGCTGCCCTCAGTGCAGGAAGACTTTCATACCGAGGCCTGTCCTGGAGAAAAACACCATGTTAGCAGCTTTAGTGGAGCAGCTGAAGAAGACTGGACTCCAAGCTGCTCCAGCTGATCACTGCTATGCTGGACCTGAAGATGTGGCCTGTGATGTCTGCACTGGGAGGAAGCTGAAAGCCATCAAGTCCTGTTTATCTTGTCCAGCCTCTTACTGTGAGAAACACCTTGAACCTCACTATGATGCAGCTCCGTTAAAGAAACACAAGTTGGTGGCCCCCTCCAAGAAGCTCCAGGAGAACATCTGCTCTCGTCATGATGAGGTGATGAAGATTTTCTGTCGTACTGATCAGCAGAGTATCTGTTATCTCTGCACGATGGATGAACATAAAGGCCATGAAACAGTCCCAGCTGCAGCAGAAAGGACTGAGAAGCAGAAAGAGCTCGAGGTGAGACGACTAAACATCCAGCAGAGAATCCAGGAGCGAGAGAAAGATGTGAAGCTGCTTCAACAGGAGGTGGAGGCCATCAATGGCTCTGCTGATAAAGCAGTGGAGGACAGTGAGAAGATGTTCACTGAGCTGATCCGTCTCCTCCAGAAAAGAAGCTCTGATGTGAAGCAGCAGGTCAGATCCCAGCAGGAAACTGAAGTGAGTCGAGTCAAAGAGCTTCAGGAGAAGCTGGAGCAGGAGATCGCTGAGCTGAAGAGGAAAGACGGCGAGCTGGAGCAGCTCTCACACACAGAGGATCACAACCAGTTTCTACACAACTACCCCTCACTGTCAGCACTCAGTGAGTCTACACACTCATCCAGCATCAATATTCGTCCTCTGAGCTACTTTGAGGATGTGACAGCAGCTGTGTCAGAGACCAGAGATAAACTACAGGACATTCTGAGAGAGGAATGGACAAACATCTCACTGACAGTCACTGAAGAGGATGTTTTACTGTCACCAGCAGAGCCAAAGACCAGAGCTGGATTCTTAAAATATTCACATGAAATCACACTGGATCCAAACACAACTCACACACATCTGTTATTATCTGAGGGGAACAGAAAAGTAACATTTATGGAACAACAACAGTCTTATTCTGATCATCCAGACAGATTCATTGCATGGCGTCAGGTCCTGAGTAGAGAGAGTCTGACTGGACGTTGTTACTGGGAGGTGGAGTGGAGAGGAGGAGCAGTTTTTATAGCAGTCACATACAAGAATATCAGCAGAGCAGGGAGGGGCTATGAATGTGGATTTGGATACAATGACAAATCTTGGGCATTACGTTGTGACACAAACAGCTATAAATTTTGGCACAACAAAGTCCCAACTGTCCTCTCAGGTCCTCGGTCCTCCAGAGTAGGAGTGTACCTGGATCACAGAGCAGGTATTCTGTCTTTCTACAGCGTCTCTGAAACCATGACTCTCCTCCACAGAGTCCAGACCACATTCACTCAGCCGCTCTATGCTGGACTTTGGCTTGGACTTGGAGCCACTGCAGAGCTGATTAAAGTCAAACAGAGAAGACAGGTTCATGTTGATCCCTGACCATTATATGTACTTGTGTAGTTTCTAAATGAGGCTTTACATTTTAGAAGCTGAGAAGTTCAGTGGTCCATTGATGTGTGAAAATAATATTGCACTGATTCAAACTGTACTTACATTTATATACCTTACATCAATATAAATCTGAATTTGTTCTTATGGCTGATAATCATGTGAGTTTAAATGATACTACTCTTCATATTCAGCATGTTTGAAATCTGTCATCAGTCTGGTTAGTGCTTTTATTCTGTAGTTGCTGTAGTGGGTTGTCAAATGCAACAATATATTGGAGCTGCAGTGATTCATCAGTTAGTCAATGATTAGAGAATTGATTGTTTTATCATTATTTTAGTCACATTTAAAGCTGGTTCCAGTTTCTGAAATGTGAAGATTGTTGATTTTCTTGATCATATATGACTGTAAACTTAATGTCTTTGAGGTTTGAACTTTTAAAATGCAACAAAAAAATAAATCCTTGAGGTTTTTGATATTATATTATCATTATTATTATTATTATTATTATTATTGTATCTACAGTGATGACATTTAATGTCTTTTTGAGATGAAAAGCTTGATCACACTCACTTATTTATACATTTAAATATAAAAAACCAAATCAGTGTTCCCCAACCCCCGGGCCCCAGACAGACCAGGCAGCAAGAGAAGAAAACATTTTTTTGTACCGATACTGGTTTTATTTTGTTGTATTTATCAACAACACCTTAATAGCCGGTCGGTGACACACAAAAAGGTTGGGGACTGTTGAACTAAATAACACAGGCCTGTATGTTGTGGAGGATAGACATGTTTCTTGCCCTGAGCTGTGTCTGGCAGGCAGAGCGTCTCCACAAATCTGATGCTTCTGATTTGGAGAAAATGAGCTGAGGGAGACACCTGGTGGACAAACACAGACATGACAGGAAGAAAGACTAAAGTGCAGAGTGGAGACAAACAGCTGGAAATACTTGTTGGAAAGGATTGTCATGCTTCAGACAAACACACAGCACACACTCTAACAGTCCTTTATTTGCACTGAAGGAGACACGTGAAGAAGCCAAATCACACAATAATGATGTGAACACATTTATAGCCAGTGTTCAAGATGGTGGATAGAAATGAGAATCATGAAGCATTTGTTCACTTTTAGGTCTGATTCTTACAGCAGAAGCAGCATTTACATGAACTCACTGGCCTTTTTCCACTGAACGCTCTCTTCTTCATCACCTCATCTTCCTCTTCTGACTGATGCTGAGCTCCAACCCTTTTTACTTCCTGGAGATGATTCATACTCACTGAAATTTCACTCATGACACAGAAACTGTTCAGTTATTCTTCATTTATTAGTCTGTTTATCAGGAACCTCTGTTGATTTTACATGTAAAGGATTTTTCTTCTATCATTGAACCTTTTAAGGGTTTTCTCTTAGTAGTTTTGGGGAGTTTTTAATTAGATTTACAACTTCAGAATAACTTTGTGATGTCAGATTAGAAAGTCTGTGTCCAACCCTGGTGTTTGATCAGCTGTTTGATCCCTGCTGGGCTGGATTTTTTATATGAATGTTGAATTTGTTGTTTTGGAACTGAGTTAGATTTTTATTGATGGATGATTCGTTGTAAAAAGTGGATCTACCAACAGTTTATTTCTTTGTTATTAACCAGCAAGTAGACTTTTCCCCAGATACAGAGTTTTGATTAGTGGAACTGACAAACAGTTTGAGGCTGATTTGGCTGATATGGGTGAATATTGAGCAGATAATGATGATGTGAGACACTTACTGACATGTACAGATGGATTTTCCAAGTATGCATGCAGGTGTCTTCAAACCAAGGCAGCAGCATCTGTTGCATCTGCTTTTCAGGATGTTCTGAGTGAAGGATGTGTACCTGTTAAACTTCAAATAGATGAAGGCGAGGAGTTTAATAATAAACATTTCCATCAGCTGAAGGTTCAGTTTAACATCACACATTGATTAAACCAAGTTTTGTGGAACGTTTTAACAGAAGCTTTAAGGACCGTATGTGAAAATACTTCACATCTGTTAACTTATGAAGACATGTAAACGTGGTCCAGGACCTTGTGCTGTCAAGGCCAAGCAGCCGGTGTAAAGAGGTTGGAGCCAAAAGCTGACTCAGTACATGTTTGTTTGATTTGAATGAAAACTTGATTTATAGCAGGGATCATGAAGGTCGAGGCGAGACATGGAGGGAATGACATGGGAGCAGGACTCACTCACTATTAAATGCTGAAGCAAAGCTACAGAGAGGGGCGTTTCTCCAGGATTGCGGTGGAGTGAGGAAAAGAACAACATGTCTGAGGTGAGTTTCTGGACTTACACTAGGAAAAAGGCTCTATTTTTTGTTGCCTACATTGTAGAAGGTCACTTTGTCTCTAAACAGGAAAATGAGCAGTCAGGGGTTAAAGTGGATTCAGCAGGTGGAGGAACCCTAAAATCAGTTGCAACAGCTCAGTGTGGGGAAAACATTCACGACTCAGTATAATTACTGCTGAGAGCTCCAGTAGATTTTCTGAATGGACAGGCTGTGATCAGCTGACCTGCTGCTCTTTGTGGATTTACACAAGTGAATTCAACCAGATGTCAGCAGATGTTTTATGAGTTGAACTGCTTTCCATCCTCTACACTGACAGTAAACTGTTTATGCTCTTTTTATTAGACACTATTCAGCTGGTATGAAGGTGAAATTCAGTGAATCTTAACTGCAAATTCATCTCTGCTACACTTGATGTAACCAAACTCTGAGCATGAAACCACAGCCACTGTGCAGCAGTCACACACTGTTCTGCAGCAAACTAACCTGTTTATCCTGCACTAACCTGCAACCTTTAAATAACACAGTGCCTCAGTTTGTTTAGCAGCACGTTTCAGGATATGAAAAAACATAATGTCACATGTACAGAACCAATATCTGATTTAAAAACATGAAGACTTACATGTGAGCTTTACAATCAGTCATTGGGCCAAAAGCAAGAAAAAGGAAACACTTTAAGCCCTGACTATGACACATAGTTTTGCCACTTTTATTTCTTTTTCTGTGATATTGCTGGTGATTAATACACCAACAGGAATGAATTTCATGTGTTACTGTTTAATCTCAAAGCAGTTTGATTTGAGGCTCGCAGTGACAAAATAATAACTCCCCTTAAAGGTGTTAAACCTAAAGTAATGAAGGTCTCCTAAAGGTCTCTTAGCATTAGACTCTTGCTATTTCTGTGCCTTCATTCTAATGTGTACACTCTGTGTTTAGTTCCCCTGGACGTGGCCCTGTTTTCCCGGAGCAGATCCTTAGTTTTGAATGATTGGAGAGTGGCTATAGCGAGCAGTGAGTGAGCGAAGAGAAGCTTTCCCTGTCCTCCCCACCTTGGATTTCCTGGAGCCTGGACCCCGTCACACTTGTATATAGCACAATTCCCTGCACTGTCTGTACACATACCTGGTGTAATAAACTATTTCTCCTCAAAGTGAAGAGTCCTGCGCGTGAGTCCTCAGTGAACGGTGACATCATTACAGTAACAAAGTATTTGTACTTCATTACTTCCTTCCTCATGCTGTAACCCTCGATTTCATTTGGTGTGTTTTTTTGATGAGATGCAGCTTTCCACACCATCTTTTCACCTATTGCTGATCACCACACTGTGTTTGTGTGCTAAAAGAGAAATCATTTCCTGCATGGAGACTAAACGGAAGCACAATTACATTAACTCAGAGGGTACAGCAACTGTTGCAGTTTGTCTTGAAACAACTGTAATCTCCACATCTGGACTTTTTTCTCAATTGAATTACGATTTTAATCTCAAAATTGAAACTTTATTTTCAATGTTATCTATAATAGTTTTCTTAATGTGGCCGTAATACTCATTCATACAGCAACATTGCCAGCAAACTGAAATTGGAAAAAAAGATGTAAGCAAAAAAGACACAAAGATGTAGGTTTCAAAACTTAGTTAATAATAGAAAATAAATTTATTCGCACATTTACGGTTTCAATTCACCTTTTTTTCAGTTTCATTTTTTCCCCTTTCGATACAACATTTTCGTGTTAATTATTCTCAGTTTCATTTTAAGGTGGCATCATTTTAACCCCACGCACACACAGAGGGTCCATAACACTCACATTTCCAGAGTGTAACAACCAACCACCTGTGTGACATCTGAAATGCCCATGGTGTTGATTCTATAATATATATTTAGCTAAAATCTACACATTTATTTGGGGGAAAAATGTTATCTGGCTGTGGTTCTAAAGAGCTGTGATGGTTATGTGTTCACTGACACCTGATTTATGCACACACAGTTATTGTGGTTCATTTCATTATGTCTTGGATTTGTCTGAATGTTGTGCCTGCTCCTTTATCAGTCTTTGCTTCCTGCATGTACAGCTTATGTGATTATTGACCAGGAGGGTTTGCAGTTTCATCAAAACATGAGTTGTTTGTTGCTTTCATTATGACTTGGCTGACTATGGCTGCTTACACATAGCAGACTCAGACTATTACATTAATAAGCAATTATTGAGCCTGGATAGCTCAGTCGCTAGAGCATCAGACTTTTAATCTAAGGGTCCAGGGTTCAAGTCCCTGTTTGGGGGCCGATCTTTACAGAATTTCGCAGAGGAACCCACCCGAGAGATTAATAAAGTTTTATCTTGTGTAATGTAGGGGGGGAAATTTTTATAGTGACAAATATTTGACATGATTGCCAAGTTGTCAAAGCACCGTGTCAGGTCTTTGAAAACTGTAATGCCCTTTCAGCTTCCCGCTGGACTAAACATGCCTTGTTGTTTCTTTCAAATCTGTCTAAACACATGCATGTTGTATTAGTTGATGAATTAAAATGGAAAATGGTGCTTTTGCCACTGAAGTCTGAATATGTGCCACTGGCAATGCAGTACTAGTTGACTTCTTTTTGCTTGCCCCCCAGTATGCTATGATTTGCAGTTGTTGATTTTCGGGTGGAGGTGGATCCAAAATTATTTGCAATTGGTTTACAGGACTGGTGAAGGACTCTCGTTTCTGGTCACCAGGGAGAGTCCGTATCACAAAGGCTGTGAAGGATGCAGCTGCTCTAGATCAGAGGTGTCAAACTTAATTGTACAGGGGGCCAAAACTCAAAGCACACTTTAGGTTGAGGGCCAAACAGGGTAAGCATTTATTGAAAACACTAAAACAATGTTTTTTGAACATAAATATGAATAAAAACAGACAGGAATATTGTTTCAGAATAAATAGACTTAGAATAAAGAATAACTTCTAATAACCGTCATAAGTGTTCAAACATGTCTTTTCCTGTCGTTGTACTGTGCATCGATTTAATGTCCAATATTTCCTCTGAAACGGGCATATTGGAGTTCAGTTCATGGATGAAGATGGCCAGCTGTGTAATGTCCATCATGTCTGTACTTTTATCCACAGCAAGACAGTATGCTATAAAGTATTTGCTTCTTTCACACGACTGTGTTCTTAAATCAGTGGTCATCTCACAAACCCGATCAGCAACCGTATTTCTACTCAAGCTCACATTTGCCAATATCTGGGTTACCGTTACAGTTAACCCTAACACTAGCTCTTCTACTTTCTGTATGAGAACTATGACTACATGGAAGGAGGTAACACAGACGATCCGACAAAGAAAGAAGGCACACAGACTAAATACACACAAAGGAGATTAGGGAAAGTGGAAACACATGAGGAAACAGCAGACACCACAGGGAAAGTGACACTAAACACGCACACACACAGCAAGCTTGACGAACCAACAAGGGAGACTTAAACACAAGCATACTGAAAGTAAAAGACAGACCGCATAATGCTGTGAACAAGAACAGACAAGGGCATAGAAGAAAATCTAAACCATGATGAAACTCAGCTAAAACCTAAATGATGATCAACACCAGAACTTAACATATGTTCATTATCATGGGAGAGAAGAAAAAACTATAAAAAGAAATCAAAAAGATGGGTCGCAGACCCAGACCCTGACACAGAACAGAAACTGGACTTGATTGACACTCTGAATTATTGAATCTGTAGCTTTTGTCTCATTAGCGCTTCATTTTGCCGAGCCATGAATAACAATATGAATGAATGAATCTATATAAAAAGGATCTTGCAGGCATATAAATGTACGCTGGGCTGGATGTGGCCCACGGGCCTCGAGTTTGACACGTATCCTCTAGATACTGAACAACTACAGAAAACTACATTTCTCCTGTGGCCTGCAGGTTCTGCATCTCACCGTCTGAAATACACAACGCAAACATCACTTTAATACTTTTTGCTTGTTAGAATAATGAACTACAGAAAGACGTCATCTTACCTAATAACTGCTGAGCACTGTTTGACTGGGACACAATGGGCACCTCTGCAGTCGACTCTGAATCTATATAGAAATGATCTCGCGGGCCGGATATAAATATACGTTGGGCCAGATGTGGCCCGCAGGCCTCGGGTTTGACACACATGATGTAGATTGATGGGTTTGTAAACGAGATAATGAAAGATTATATTAGGTAAACCTGTACAACTGCTCACCGATGCAAATATTTAATTAGCCAATCACATAGCAGTAGCTCCACGCATTTATGGACGTAGAGATGGAAAAGAAGTTTAACAGGTTTGGTTGTTGGTATTACACAGGCTGCTCTGAGTATTTCAGAAACTACTGGGATTTTCTACACACAGCCATCTGTAGGGGTTACAGAGAAGGTTTTAGACTTGACAAATATTCAGAGAACAGCAGTAACGCCTGAAAGCACAATTCTTATTACAGTGTTTAAAGAAATCAAAGATACTTGTAAAGGTTTTTTTTAACTCTAATAACACATTCAAGATGAACACGTTGGCAGTGATGTTGCCAGAGATGTTTTCCTCTACACAAATCACTACAGTTACTTTAGCTTCAGCGTTGTTACATCACTACAGAAAACCTAGAAGCAAAAACACATTTGTGCTTGTTTCTTGAACTCTAAGAACTATAAAAATGGATGATTTTGAGATTGACGATGGTCTCGACTGCTTTAGTTTCTCAGTTTTAAATATGATACAAGACCAGAATTAATGAGAGGTGCAGACACAAAGAGGTTCTGCTCAAGATTAGATACAAAATGCAGCTGTAAGAATAGGAAATGTGGATATAGTTTCAAATGTTCTTGGTTTTAAAGTGAATGTTTCCAGACATTCATCCACTTGAAGCAAGATATTTCAGTCTATTTCAATTAAAACATTGTCTTCTGGCAGGAAAAAGTGCAATACAGTCTTTGAATGAAGTGCGCAGAGTGACTGAGGAACAATGCTTTATTAATTAGTAGGGAAACATTACATACATACATAAATAAAGACAGATCAACATAAAAATGTCCTCATATGAAAACACAACTTGAATTTTCCAAGTCAGACAGAAAGTGTCTGTTTTTAATCAGAGTTATAAATATCTCCTTGTTTAAACTGATCGTGTTTTTTAAAAAAGACACCACCGCTCTCAAAGATTAGTTATGTCAGGCTTTATAAAAACACAATTAGTATTGTAGTAATATTATTATTTCTATAGAAGTCCAGCCTGGATTAAAGAGATTCTGCAGCACGGTTCGTGCAGTTAAAGGTGCTTGTGAATCGAAAAGGCATTCAGTGACATGACCTTTAAAAACTGCAGAATTTTCAGGATACTCCAAAGATGTACATCTTTATAGCTGCAGATATTTCTCTTTCAAAAAGGAAAAAAGTACCACAGGAATAAATCAAAGGGAGTACAAATAAAATGAAATTAGATTTTATTCACTCCGTTTTTTAGTTCCCCTCCTTTCAATTCAGTGTTTAAATTTGCAGTTTGTATGTTGGTTGTAATAGTTTCTTTCATACAATACGGCGTACCCCTTACTCTCATAGTAGGAGCCTTTAGTCTGTGGATTAACGCACAGACTGACTCAAGTGTCTGTAGGCCTAATAGGAGAGATCAAGTCATGGCTACGGCCACCAAATTATTCAGAACTGCTAGTGTTAGTGTGGTTTTGACTGAAAGCTTGTTAGCAATCACGTCACAGGCTGTAGTCATTTCCCGACTCATCCAGAGATCTCAGAGCTTCACTCTGACCAAAACAAAAAGGTCTGTGATTTCTGATAAGACATCGGCTTTCCTGAGGTTGTGAGGAGAGGTCATTATTGTCATTAATCTTGGAATGTACTCTCAATTAATAGATTTAGAAAGAATACAAATATACCTTGAAAACAAGTTGTTTTTCCCCTCTGTGGTTGTTTAAAGTACATTACAAGGACAATATAGTACAAAGAAAACGTAGTGAACTTTTCAGCTCCGCTGCACTTAAACCTTATAATAACAAACAAACAAGGTAACAAACAAGATTTAAATCCATACAAGACAATCTCATTGTATCTTCCTTTGTTACTCAAATTAAACTTGAACATTTTAAAAGGTATCTACATTTCATAATGGAGTGTATCTCCTGACTTTCCTGAAGGAGGAGTGATTAGGAAAAAATCCTCAAAACAAAACAACCAAGAGTTTATCTCCAGCGCGGCCTTGTGGGCAAGACCGAGTCCTGAGAATGAGCGGACTTGTCACTGTCACTGTCATTCCGTCTGTGGCCTTTAGGGGGAGCCAGCAAGTCGTGGCGCGATGCACGAGGAGATGATTTGACGCTCTGAGACTTCCTCTGTGAGGAGGGGGAGAGTTTTTGGACATCTGAGGATCTTGCTGACGCATGGACTCTTAGTGATCTTGATCGCGTAATAGGCAAGGAGGTGCTGGATGGGGTAACAGGGGAGGAGGTCTTGGAAGAAGGTTTGGGGGAGGGGTCTGACCCAATGTTGGGGGAGTGGGAAGCAGCAGGAACAGCAAGGTTGGTGTGAGTACGTCTGAAAGAAGAAGAGGCTGTGCTCCGTGCAAAACCCGGAAACACAGATGATGAAGAGCTAGTGGCTTTGCGCAAAGGAGTGGCAGGAGCACTGACGCTGCCTCCCGCTCCACTTCTTCCACCCTGAGAGAGTGCCCGCAGTGTGGAGCGACAGATCTTCTCCTCCTGCTGGGCTTTAGGTTTCATTAAGGGCTTTTGGCTGGACATCTTTCCTTGAAAGTCCTTGTTCTGTTCTCGGGCAGATGGCTGAGTACCTGAAACATTCTGGTTCTTTGAGTCCTTTGGATCCAAAGTCTTGGGGATCCCAGATTGTCGGGATGAAGGAGCATTTGCAGGCCTCGCTACTCGTCGAGGGGAAGCACTGCTTCGTTTTGAGGGAGTCAGACTGGTGGGCACTGCGGTGCTGGAGGAGCCTCGATTCTTCTCTGTATGTTTGATTCTGGATGGACTTCTGTTGGTCCTGGATATTGGCACAACCCTCCTCATGTCCTTGTTCTCGGAGGTTGTGAGGGTCCGGATAGATTTGGATTTGCCAGATGCAGAGATAGTGTTTGGGGTAGGTTTCTTCC
The DNA here is from genome assembly GCF_057382275.1 of Copadichromis virginalis. Lineage (NCBI taxonomy): Eukaryota > Metazoa > Chordata > Actinopteri > Cichliformes > Cichlidae > Copadichromis > Copadichromis virginalis. The sequence continues at coordinate 26,464,648 of NC_140620.1, read as the reverse complement.
CATTAGTTTGGACTTTAGACGTAGGAAGGCTCTTGCTGGGTAGTTTAGATGGAGTTGCTGGTTCTGCTTTTACTTTGGTGGAAGAAGCTGCTTTTGCAGTTTTACTGGTTGAGTCTTTAGATGCCATGTTGTTTTTGCTTTTCTCTTCTGTTGATTGTTTTGAGACGGTCACTCCATCACTGTTCCTGTTGGTGGACACTTCTTCCTCTTCCTCCAGTTCTTTATCTTTCTCAGAAGCATCTGCTGTGAGAGCAGGCACTACATTAGGTGTTGGAGGTTCTTTCGGGCGCCACACAGAGGAAGAAACTAGCAGTGATGTGTCATCACAGCGGGGGACAGGCACTGGTTGGCTGCTGATGGGTACAGGCACTGGTTTTTCATTGGCCGGTTGAGGTTCTGAAGGCATGTCATTGGCTAAAGCAGAGGAAGTTAGTTTGTTTCCTCCTTGGTTGTCACCCTTATGCTGATCTTTTTCAGTTTCTGCATAGGTGCTTTGTGTGTCACTTGTAGCCTCGCACACACCCGTCACACACCATACAACCACCTTATCCTCTTGCCCCTCATCGCCCTCTCTTGGTGTTGAAGAAGAGCTGAGCTCACAGACTTGCTCATCAGATTGTTTTGGATTTACAATCAGTTGGCCATTATTCTGCACCTTATCAACTTGCAATTCATCCCCTTTCTCTTCTTCCAAATCTGTGATTGTCACATCGTCTTGATGAAGACCAACATGTCTGTTTTCACTATGACTTGTGAGGGTGTCGCCACTGCCAAACACTTTTAGCTCAGGAACCAACGTGCATTTGTCTAAAACCACCACCATGTTTCCTGTAGCAGTGGTGCTCTGCTGAAAGCTCTTATCAGTGCAGTCAGTCTGCTGAGTTAAAACCAGTTCAACATCTTTTGGTTTGCTTGTTGTAAGTGTTGCATGGCTGCTTAAACCCATGCCAGGTTGATCACTGCTGCTTTTGTTGTTGTGTTCAGATTGCTGGTTTGAGTCAGAGGTAGGTTTGACTGCAAGTTCATTTGCAGGATTAGTGGCATTTGCACACGTCTGGGTAGCATTTTGGCTGAGGTAAGTGACAGTTGCATGGTTTTTGTTTTTTGGACTCCTTTTGGAAGGTGATGAGGAGTTTTGTGGTGCCGTCTGGGTGGACACTGGGAATCCTGGACTTGAGGGAGATGGAAAACTGCTCCCTTTGCCTCTTTGCTGAATGTTTTTGCGATCAGTCGCCTTTTCCAGGAAAGTGCTTAGTTCCTGCTCAGCAGCAATAGATGGTGAGCAGGATGGAGACTTTCGGGAACGACGTAAGCTCACAGCACGTCCCAGAGGACTGTGGGAGTTGTTCACTGGTGAGCGAGGGTGGGACCTAGGGGTCAGGAGCTCCATCAACAGTCCGGCCTCGTCATGCCGCGACAAAGCAGTGGACATGTCAAGCTCACTGTGGCAGCGCAGCCCAAAGACTCCATCCACCTATAACGGGAACAGAGAGTGGATCATCGTTAGACATCTTTGATTGACTTTGTTTTACAGTGTCTGCGTACGTCATCCTACCTTTTCTCCTCCAGCCCAGGAGTGCCTCTTCTTCTCCTCCAGCTCTTGTATCCGCTGACGACGAGCCGCCTCCTTCGCCTCCCTCTCCATGTTCTCCTTCAAAAAGAGAAAGAGAAGTTATTTTCCTGATGCACGTGACTCTTCTGGTCCTCCATAGCCTACAGATATTATGCATGTTGAAAAAAAATTCAGATCCTGATGGACAAATCAAAGCAAACAAATCAAAAAAATAAAACAAACTGTGAACCCTTGGGCCTTAAATACAACATCTCCTCTTATGCCTGATTTATGGTCTGGTATTTGTGTCTCTGTCAACAGCTCATCGTGAGAGAAGGGTTTGGGAATTCAAACTACTCAGAGGCAATGGAGACACACTTGAGCCAAAAAGCCAACAATGGTGAAATTGTTGGCAATCACATAAAACGGAAGGTTTAGAAACTAATATGTTTCACTGTAAATCAGAAGCGTTATTAAATATGGGATGAAGACTAATGTATCAGTTGAAGTATACCAACAGTTTTAACCACATCTACTGGATCTTGTGTGGATTGTTGTACAGCTCGTGTAATGGATTTGCATTCATAGTTGTACCTTGACAGCATTTGTGAACCTGGAGCAGAAGGTGTGGAAGATGCTGAAACAGTCGTCCAGCCTGAAAGTGTCTCTGTCCTCGCAGAAAAAGTCGATCAGCTCGCTGCCTTCCCTCTTTAGCTGTTGCCGACTGCCACGGAGTGAGCAGAGAGATGATGTGGCATGCTGAGACAAACATAATAGGCACAAAATTATTTTTTAAACTACACACTTATTTAAAGATTATATAAAACTAAAATACTGTTATGTGTGTTACCTGCAGAAAGCTGTCCAGTTGCTGCAGCAGCTCTGTGTCTCTCTGGATGCTCTCCTCCACTGAGTGTGTGCGAGATGTCAGCAAATGCAGCTCAGCATCCAATGTTTCCAATGAGATCCTACCAAAGGAAGGAAAACAAATCCATGTAGCCTCATTTCTGCTTTGGTTTCATTCATTTTGTGTCTGGTGTAATTTAAGTATCAAATGAAGGACTGAAAAGAAACCAGCAGGGGGCGGTGTTCACTCAGATTCTGTAGAGATGTAATAAAATGATGGAAAGAAGGAGTATAATAAATAAATCCCCACCAAACAGGTTGATGGAGAAATGTAGTGGTGTATGTGGACAACTGTAGTATTTAATATGTGAATAATATGAAGTGATGTCTGACCTGGCTGCAGCCTGGATGTGACTCAGCTTGAGAGGAAACTCCAAGAGCTTCTCATCTTTTTTATGGGCTTCCTATAGAAAAACAAAAAAACAAAACATGAGACCCCCTCTTTCCAGCTACCTCCTCTTGCTCATTTTGGTGGTACAGAGGTGCTCTCAATCCACATAAAGAGACCCATTCTCTGTCCCAGGGTCCCCTTCTGGTAGACATTGCATGAAATCACCTTAAAGACATAATCTCACCAGCATGTTTAGGCCTTCTACCAGTAGGACTTGCCTGCAGCTCTATTCTGAGCCCCTCCTGAACTACTGAGCATCTCACTCTCTGAAGCTGAACCAACAACTTGTCAGAATAAACTAATTTCCACCTGTTGTATCTGCAATTTTATTCTGAGGGTTCAAATTTATATCAACTAGTTACTCAACAGCTTCCCCTTCAGCTTCAGGTCTCTCTTCACCACTCAAACCATTAAGACGTGGATCTGCTAATTTTCATTGTAACCACTTCACACTGAGCTTCAAACTCTCTCAAACTGTCTCAAGAGCTGATTTCATTAATAGATTAATCAAAAAAAGGATTGTATCATCTGCAAAAAGGAGAGACGTGTTTCTGAGACCACCAGATCTGAAAGAGTCTGTACAAAACCAGCAGTGGCGGAGTCCACCACTCTCCAGGAATAAGTATGACTTATTGACTGTAATGTGAACCAAGCTCTGGTTGCAGTTGTCCAGGTACCAAGTAGCCTGTAACAATGGCAAACACCCAAAGCAACACCAGGATGACAACCACATCATAGCATAGATCTTCCCTGGAAACTCTAAAGGTGTGATTCCCCATAAAAATAGGGTCTTTAGGGTCTTCCTCCCTAAAAAAAAAAAGAAAGAGGGACCACATCTCCAGCCTACCGATTCGGAAGTAGTGTCCCTGACCTCCTGCCAATGAGTGCCAACCAGCACAGCCGACTACATCCAGAACCTTGATCAAATTCAGATGAATCTCATTCACCAATGGTGCCTGACAACCAAAGAGCACTTTAACTGTTTTTGTGACTTCAGCCACACTGGCGTATGTGCAAAAATGAAATGAACAATGATGTTACTCACCAGAGCGACAAAGTGCAGCAGGTTCATGCCTGGTTTGTTAGCTTTGGTGTCAGCCAGAGACAGGAGGGACGACAGCTTGAAGCCTACTGCGTTTCCTGCATAACCTCCCTGCAACGCACATAGCACAGAAATTAAACTCATAGTGGTAAACATTCAAACACTTGAACAACAGAATCTGAAGCTATAAAACTACATTTCCCACAAAGCAGTTGGTCTCCATAGTCTACCTGATAAGAGAGAGTAGAGACAGCAAGTCTCCAGTTTGACTGTACACCTAACATGTATCGCCCAATTATCAGCTCATTCTGTTAAACATTTATCAATTAAATGAACATAAATACACTTTTTCTGCAATCATTGTGTCATGACAGTCAAATGAGCTCATGCATTCAGACCCTGAGATTTTAAATGACAGATACTAAGATTGTGTAAATAAGCTAACACTAAAATACAACTTCTGCTCAAACTAGCAAACTAAACCGTCAGAAATAAAAGTAGTACTTCAACAGCAGAGTGACTGGCTGTGATTAAAACTGCAGATCAACCTCCGAACAATTTAACACAGACAAACATTTTTAAATGTGCTGTGTGAAAAATGACCACACGCCGTCTGCTTGAAACCACTTCTCCTCTTGGAATAAGTCAAGGCCTCATAACCACTCCCACTTCCTGTTTCTGAAAAACACCCAAATCTTTTCCTGTATTGCATCAGTATTAGAGAAACTCACACAGTCACTGACACTGAGAGGAGAAATGGCACAGAAAGGAGTTCAGCTGGACCGAAAAACCTTCTCTTGTTCCATCTGTTTGGATCTACTGAAGGATCCGGTGACTACAGCCTGTGGACACAGCTACTGCAGGAACTGTATTAAAAGTTTCTGGGATGAAGAGGACAGGAAGGGAATCCACAGCTGCCCTCAGTGCAGGAAGACTTTCACACCGAGGCCTGTCCTGGAGAAAAACATCATGTTTGCAGCTTTAGTGGAGTAGCTGAAGAAGACTGGACTCCAAGCTGCTCCAGCTGATCACTGCTATGCTGGACCTGAAGATGTGGCCTGTGATGTCTGCACTGGGAGGAAGCTGAAAGCCATCAAGTCCTGTTTATCTTGTCCAGCCTCTTACTGTGAGAAACATCTCCAACCTCACTATGATGCAGCTCCATTAAAGAAACACAAGCTGGTGGCCCCCTCCAAGAAGCTCCAGGAGAACATCTGCTCTCGTCATGATGAGGTGATGAAGATTTTCTGTCGTACTGATCAGCAGAGTATCTGTTATCTCTGCTTGATGGATGAACATAAAGGCCATGAAACAGTCCCAGCTGCAGCAGAAAGGACTGAGAAGCAGAAGGAGCTCGAGGTGAGACGACTAAACATCCAGCAGAGAATCCAGGAGCGAGAGAAAGATGTGAAGCTGCTTCAAAGAGAGGTGGAGGCCATCAATGGCTCTGCTGATAAAGCAGTGGAGGACAGTGAGAAGATGTTCACTGAGCTGATCCGTCTCATCCAGAAAAGAAGCTCTGATGTGAAGCAGCAGGTCAGATCCCAGCAGGAAACTGAAGTGAGTCAAGTCAAAGAGCTTCAGGAGAAGCTGGAGCAGGAGATCGCTGAGCTGAAGAGGAAAGACGGCGAGCTGGAGCAGCTCTCACACACAGAGGATCACAACCAGTTTCTACACAACTACCCCTCACTGTCAGCACTCAGTGAGTCTACACACTCATCCAGCATCAATATTCGTCCTCTGAGCTACTTTGAGGATGTGACAGCAGCTGTGTCAGAGACCAGAGATAAACTACAGGACATTCTGAGAGAGGAATGGACAAACATCTCACTGACAGTCACTGAAGAGGATGTTTTACTGTCACCAGCAGAGCCAAAGACCAGAGCTGGATTCTTAAAATGTTCACATGAAATCACACTGGATCCAAACACAGCAAACAGACGTCTGTTATTATCTGAAGGGAACAGAAAAGTAACATTTATGAAGCAACAACAGTCTTATTCTGATCATCCAGACAGATTCACTGGATGGTTTCAGGTCCTGAGTAGAGAGAGTCTGACTGGACGTTGTTACTGGGAGGTGGAGTTTATGTAGCAGTCGCATACAAGAATATCAGCAGAGCAGGGTTTGGCAATGAATGTTTTTTTGGATATAATGAAAAATCTTGGGCATTAGATTGTGACACAAGCAGTTATACATTTCGGCACAACAATATCCCAACTGTCCTCTCAGGTCCTCGGTCCTCCAGAGTAGGAGTGTACCTGGATCACAGAGCAGGTATTCTGTCTTTCTACAGCGTCTCTGAAACCATGACTCTCCTCCACAGAGTCCAGACCACATTCACTCAGCCGCTCTATGCTGGACTTTTATCTTTTGAGGGCGTCTCTGCAGAATTCATTAAACTGAAATAAATGTCACTGAGGGACAGTTGATTAAAATGTGATTTAGTTTTGACTTTCCTTTGGTCTCCATCATTGTTAATCAGACCACATTGTCACTAATGCCCACTTTGTTGCCTCTGACATGGGATCCCTCTCTACACTAGTCCATTTACATTTACATGCTTCCCTTAGGCAGTATTATTAGAGTGGATAGCATGTGGGCATATTCTCATTATTATGCAGTGAAATGTTGATTTACTTACAAAACAATGTTGGTTAAAATGTCTGTTTTAGTTTGCAGTTTCTTTGGTCTCCACATTTTTGCAGAGCACTCATCATTGTGCAGTTTCCTGTCAGTCACACTTTACAGATACTATTTTGATATCTTATCATTTATTGTCTAATTAATAACTGACTTTGTTTGAACAAAGACAATTTTCATTACATTTACATATATTTGTTGTTGTTGAAATAATCAGTTCAAGAAACAGCTTGCTTTGGGTTTTTTACATTGATAAATGCAGCTTTTTATGCTAATTAATGAATTTGCAGTTATTTGGGATCTAATTTTCTTTCACCTTTAATTATACCTACATATACATACAGCATACTCTGATTTTATTAATTAATGTGTAGCTGTGTTGGTCATATCGTTATTGCCATGTCGTTCAAAATTAATAACTTGATTTAAATATCCTCTTTGGAGGCTGCTTAATTTAGTGCACCAACCTGTTTTATGCATAAAATTTTGTTTAGATCCACAATTTGAACTTTTACTCAGATTCATAAATAGTTTTTGTCTGATTTTCTTTCATCATTTTCAGTCACTGTTACATTTTGCACGAGTCTGATTTCTGCATCTGTTCACCAATGAATGCATGTCATTGGTCCACACTGTGTATAAGACAACCAACAGTTATGAATTAAAAACAAATCATTTTGAAATTTAAAACCTTTAGAAGACACTATATTATTTCCAATCAATTTGTGAGTGATAAATTGTTCAGTGATACCCTGACTGTAATTAAATGATGGATTTAGCCACCATGCTGTCACGCATGGTTTTGGCCGCCATCATGTCAGTTTTTAAAACAAGAGCCTATATTTGGATGATAACTTGAAGTCTAAGGCTACGTTCACACTGCAGGCGAAAGCACATCAAATCCGACTTTTCTGACCCTCTGCGACCCATATCCGATCATGGTATGACAGTGTGAACGGCACAAATCTAATATTTTCAAATCCGATCTGGGTCACTTTCGTATGTGGTACTGAATCCGATACATATCTGATGTTCTAGAAAGCGACTGCTGTTTGAACGGTCATGTCGCATTAAATCAGTCTTTTACGTCACTGACACAAGACAGACGCCGATTATCAGCGCCGGAGAAGACATCGCGAACGCTTCCTGGCCATCCAGAGAAACTGTTGGGAAGACAACGTTGGAGAAACGTGAACATTTTATTTGTACTGTATAATCTGCAGATTCTGACAGAAATCTGCAACTTTCCTTTGAAGCACCGCTCCTCTAAAACAGCAATAAGGATCATTATTAGGCCATATGTAAATAACAAAATAACTTTAGAATTTAAAGCAAAATTGGGAAACGTAAAGTCTGAAACAAGTCTTTATATTAACGGCCAACAGTCAAACAATACTGTTCAGTCTGGGTGTAAACAGAGCGCGTTGTGTGACGTCTTCTTTTGCACATGCGGGCCACTTTGAGGGTTCACACTAGAGCGCGTTTGCTGTCAGATTTTATCTGCAGTGTGAACAAGCAGACAAAAAAATCAGATTTGATCAAAAAAAGCATTAATAAGACCTGCAGTGTGAACGTAGCCAAAGTTACAGTTAATCTCATGGTTAAAACTGTAGATATGAATCTAAATCTATTTGTAGCAGTAAACATGTTTAATTCTGATCTAAAGTTGAACATTTAAACATGAGTTTTTTTGGGACTGACTCAATTTTGGAGCCAGCCTCCAGTGACCACTTGACACTCGTATTAATATATGTGAGTGTTTTTAAAAAGAGTATATTACGTCTGATTATAATAAGGAAGAGAAGTTCTATGAAAACACTGCTTTGTTTTAGTGTCGTCTTAGCATTTCTTTTTTAATTTGCAGCTCACCTTTTCATCTTGACTCACTCTAATAAAAAGTTTCCATGCAAAGTTTTAGGTTATGTACAGAAACAGGAAATAAACCAGAATTCTAATATTAAATTACTGTCACGGAAATAAAGGGTGTAAACTAAAAAGCCTTTTGTTGCCTCTTCTTCCTTCTTGTATTTCTTTTTCTTCTTCCACCATCTATCCACTTTTTTCTCCCTCATCTAATTATTCATTGATGCTGTACAATGTTTTTTTTCCTACTCACAGCGTTAAGGAGGTTTCCGGCCTGCAGTACCAGGTGGAGAACAGCATGGAGCTCCTCGCAACACATTAATTCTGGAGGACGGAGACAAAGTAAAAGAAATGATGTCTTCATTTGTGTCAGTACATAAAGGATAAACCAATGCAAGAGCATCACCTGCTGGAAATAACTGTGTAAAAAGAGAGTAAAGAGAGAAAAAACACAAAACCTGTGCAGTAAAGATACAGATAACATAAGCTTATGATGCTAAAATCCCACTGGGTTTGCTGTTTTATCACATGCAGTGTTAGCATGTGGAAGGTTAGTTAACAGTTCAGGCAGTTATCAAGTTCACACACACACTGCTAAAAATACTGAAGGTGTTAGTCTGTATTGGGTGGAGGGTGTAAACGAGGAGAAGGCTTTACTGCAGGTATTTCTGCACCAACGACATTCAGTCCAGATTTATTGCGTTTTATTTCTTTTCATCTTTTTTATTATTATTTTATTTTTGTTAAAAAATATTCCAGAGTTTCATACACAGATCTCTTTTCTTTCTTTCTTTTTTTACAACTTCTGAATCAAACGGCTCACTCCTTCACATAAAGGTGAAAGTACTGATTCTGAGACATTGTAACACAATCTGTGTAACAGAATCTGCTAAATCTGTGAAAGTGTTTCTAGAAGCTTCTTGGTTACACCTCTGCGTGGTGATTCTGAAGCTAAATGAATCCTCTGAGATCGATGTCATCACTGATGACGACCCCAAACAGAACCTTATGTTTGGAGTCAAGAAAAATAACTTTTCTGGAGGTTTTTAATGTTTTTGATGGATGTGAGTCGGTGTGATTTCTTTGTTGTTTGTTCATTGCCGAGACACAGAGATAGGGTTCATCAGCAGCAATGAGCTGCATCTCAGAGTAACTATTAACATGCTCTATGCAACTTTTAACACCTATTATTTATTGTATATTTGACCAAACCCTACTTTACCTCAGTGCCCTGATCCCAGTGTCAGGAGTCAAACGTTACTTTTTTTTAAAAATGTAAAATTAATTTTAAAAAGTTGATGAGTTTGCTCTAAAAAGTTTTACAGCTCCACCACCATCGTTGGTGTTCATGCCATTCTCTCAGTAATTTCAGTTCATACAACACAGATAGAAGCAGTCTGGCCACACAATCTCTACCTGCCTCCTGCAGCACATTTGCTTGTGGTAAGGAATAAAACATTGTAACACACTCAGTGTTGGTTCTGGTCCTTCTCTGCTCTGCGTTGACACTGAGACAATAAGTAAGAGAAGAGAAAGCAGAGCTGTGGCCTGTGTGAGCTCCCAACAGCGGCTGCATGCAGAGAGCAGCTCATCCGTGTGCCGCTGATGCTGCGAGCGTGTTACCTTTGATGGCGGCGCGAAGGATCTTAATGTCCCGTTTCATGGCCTCGCACGCTGCCGGAAAATCCTCCTTTAAGAGCATGGATTCAATGCGGACTGTGTAACTGCAGACCGAGAGAGAGAGGGGTGAAAATGAATTGATTAATACATTTTTATTTTGCGTCCAAGCTGGTACACATCACTAAATACAGCTAATGCTACTACTTTACATACTCTCGTAGTAACTGTATACCAGCAGCTGGCAATTAGTTTGAACTGTGGGACTATTTTTAGCGCATCTCATTAAGGAGATGTTGTTATTGGTGTGTGGGGGAGCTGCAGGCATGTAATTGATTCAGCTTGATGTTTTTGAAATGATCTGAAGGCAGATGTCACATTACCAGCGCTCCAGCAGCAGCTACTTACTAACATTTGTTTGTTTTGTTGAGCACAAATTGATGCATTAACGGTTATGATTCCTGAGTCACTGAGTCAGCTCTGTTAACTGTCACAAGGTCCTGTTTAGTGATACAAAAACATTTTCCCCCACTTAGAGCTAGAGCTGGTACACAGGCCACTTTTACCCAACACTGTTTCACACCAGTGCATCATGTTTTCAAAAATTCAAAGTAACCACTGTACAGCCAGTAAAAGTATTTATGTTTAATATTGTAAGTATACAAGTACAAGTACTACAAAAATGTACTGTTTTGGTGCAGTATTTCAGTGAATGCAACGGTGAAACTGTACAGACAGTGGAAGCATTTTCAGTGTAAAACTGTTTCATGGATCTTGCATGAATATCGGAAATGTTAAAAAAAAGATCATAAAGGTTTAATTCTAATTTCTGAAACTTGCAGTGAAAGTTGAACGCAGCATAAATCTGAATAACTAAGTAAAAGTTCAGCGCTCACCTGGGCACCTGAATCAGCCGGTACATGAAGGAATCGGCCAATGAGAGCTGAGAGACTTCGCCGCGGTGTGCCTTCAGTTTCTTCACCTTCATGAGTGCAAAAAGATGGATCAGATAAAAAAAACACATCAGTGTGTGTGTGTGTGTGTGTGTGTGTGTGTGTGTGTCTCACCTCTTCAGACTCTGGCAGCAGTTTCAGCATTTCTCTCAGACGCTCCACCCCAAAAGCCTCACTGTTGCCATGGCAGATTTCATCTACTATAGTCTCATTGGACCTGGAGGAAGAAGATGTTTAAATTTAGTGTGAGCAGCGATATAAAAAACAAACACTCATTGTGCTGAAGTTAAGAATTAAAATGGCATCAAAATAACATTACACTAAGCTGATCTGGGTTTTCCCCCCACAGAGATTTAATTACCATCTGCACACGTACAAGGTACACTCAGTTCACTCTGTCAGGTTAAAATTCAAACAAGAAAATGAATAATTTAAGACAGTTTTATCACTTTGTGAACTCCAACCTTTTGCTTTTAAATGATAATTTCATTTTCAACATTGAAACAATGTTATATATTCATTCAGGAATTAGCCTGAGACGACATTTATAGTTATTTTTCTGTTGACTGGAAGCACCTTCCCTGTTACTTAAAGTAAAATAAAATGGACAAAATAACTTCTTTAACTAATTAACTTCAGTGCCGATACACGTCCAGTTTATTTTAACCTATACAGTGGATGAAGAGAAACTCAAAAACTCAAAATTTAACTTATTGTACTGTTGTCAGGAGATAGAAACTTTCTTGCACAGAGTTATTGTGCAAAGCTGCTTTCAAGGTCATGAGGAAGTCCATAAACTTGAGATTTTCCTATTTGATATCCAGTTTTTGTATTTTTCGCTGAAACCTTCAATTTGTTCAATGAGTACAGAGCACACTTTCACAGTTAGGCCAAGCACAAAAAGACTGAAATTCTGATGTCAGAGTTCATTAAAACCGTTTCTCGACTGAGTGAGCTGAATAAACTGGACAGGCGTGTTCTGTCAGATCATCCCACCAAGTACAACTTCCTTGTACATATTTTTACACTCTGTTATAAATGCAACATGATGTCACAGAGTTTGCAGATGTATTAACAACAGTTTTAGTAACATGCTCTGGACATACTTTTAAAATGCGATTTTCTAAGCAACAAGCCCTAAAACGAGAAAAGCAAAAATCCCACAATTGAAATTTTGTTTCCTTAATTTTATGACAAAGAAAATTAGTATTTTCTGAATACTGTCTGTCAGTGCTGTTTACATCTGTCTAAATCTCAGCCAAGGATATCTGAGAGTGGATTTGTGGGTTTAGAAGTTGTTGGCGTTCTGTGTGTGTGTGTGTGTGTGTGTGTGTGTGGGGGGGGGGGGGGGGGGTTGTTGGTCGGAGAGCTGTTTGTCACACATTAAGTGGTCGTTCAATGGAATCCGCTGTGACGCTAATGATTGTCTCCCCTGCTCTCTTACCTGCCTGAGAAAAGTTGGCTTTAAATTTACGGCAGTGATTTATCAGAGATGTGCGGAGCATGGAAGGAGAGCGTGAGAAATAGAGACAGGTGGTTAACAGTGAGTCTTTACAGTTGCCTGCACAACCTGGTGGAGTCTTTCATGTTTTAAGGCTGCATTTCAGTAAATGGTGTTGGAGATCTTGTTAAAAATGGAAGAACTATGAACAAAGAAAAGTCAGATTTTGACACACTGCACAAGTCTGGAAGGCATTTGATTGGTAAAGACTTCATTTTTCAACATCAGAATAAAATCCCAAACACATTGTCAATTACAGTAAAAGAACACCTTGACTGTACCTGGACCTGCACAATAAAATGGTATCAGTCATGGACTGGCCTGAGCCCAAATCTCAACATTACTGAAGCAGTGTGAGAACAGAACAAACAAAGCAAAACAACACATCCAAAGAAGAGTTTTGAATGTCCTTCAAGAAGCCTGGAGAACTATTCCTGAAGACTGTTTAAAGAAAGTACAAGCATGCTGTTTAAGAAAGTTCAGGCTGTGCTGAAGAACAAAGGCGATCCTGCTAAATATAGATTTTCAGGCTCATCTGAACTGTACAAACTCTGATTTGTCTTATATACTGGTTTTCCATGTATGTTTCCTCACATTGTAATAAATCGCTGCACCTTTGTTTGTTTTTTAACCATTTCCTTAGAAAAGTATAAAGAAGTGCAGGGCAACTCGAACATTTTGCACAGTCATCCCAAAGTATATTTCCTGGAGCAGATGGCTGTGTCTTTTACTTCCCACTTCTCGAAATTGTTACTTTGTTGTTGGAAAAGTTAAAAGTACTTATACCCAAGTCATGATGCATGCTTAATCATCCAGGTAAGGAAATCCTGATGAGTGGCTAAACTTTTCTCCACCTGGAAACGTTACGTCCGGATGAACAGAACTAACTTTTGGGTACTTTTAGCTCGGTGTTAAAGCAGCTGCAAAACCTTCAGCTTAATTTGAAACTGAATGACAGAGTTTTTGTGGATATTGTACATCATGAACATAAAATGATGCAATACAACTCAGATTCTTCTCCAATTGATTTCAGGTATAGTTGCTGTACATTCCTGCTCTCCGTCTCCCACATGCCTGTATGTCCCTCAGTGTGTTTGGTAAGCACTAAGTCTCAACATGGTGACCTGAATGATTCAGCACATTCATTCAATACATTCTCTAAGCTTAGCCAACTGACTCACCTTGTGGACACTTTTTACGTGACTTCCTATCTCTATATTAAGCTGTGGTGAAGATGTAAAATCCTCAGTGAGGTATAAATGTAAAAAAGGTGAAGGGAGGTTTAGATAAAGCAAGTTTTTTCATTCTTTGAACTACATTAAAGCTTCATGAATACGTATCTATGAACAATATAAATGCAGTAATTCTGTCAAGCAGCATTGCGGTGACCTTACCATGAATGGGTTACAAGACAGCAGGCCCCTGGGGACAAGACCACCAACCCTCCTACAGAGGATTAAGACGTCAGGCTCAAGGACACACAAACCACAACTGCGGTGTAGCCGAGCTGTTTAGTGTCTCACTGGAGCAGCGCTGTGCTTTGATTTGAATGTAGGATATCACTTTCTTGCTGTTTTTTCCCATTTTGTACGCTTTTTTTGTTCATTTTATGTCCCTTTGTAGCCACTTTATGCCTGTTCGTGACCATTTTGTATCTCTTTATTTCTATTTAATCGCTCTTGTAGAGATTTTCATCTTTTTGTCATCAAATTATGTATGCTTGTAACAATTTCGCATTTCCTCGTATTCTCATTTCGTTTCCCTTCGTCACTGTTTTTTCTCTTCGTGATCAATTTTAGTTTCTCAGTCTTCATTTTGTATCTTTTCATGGCTAACATAAGTTTCCTTGCACCTATTTTGCATCTTTTTAACCATTTTACACCCCTTTATTGCCACTTTGCACCTCTTCATGCAAGTTAAGTTCACTTTCAGCCATTTGGCCTCCTTTGTCACAAGGTTACACCATTCTCATTTTTCTTCTTTTCTCCTCAAGTGGTTTAATTCTTCTTATTGCTATTTTGCATCTCTCAGCCTCTTTGTTGTCACTTTAAATCTTTTTGTTAATAATAGTCAATAATCAATGACATTGTAGTTATTTTCTGTCACTTCTGTAGCTCTTCATTATGAATTTAAATCTTTGTTTAGACAGTTTGTCATTTGTCAATTTAAGATCAGTTTATATCCATTAAGTTATTCTAAGGAGCTTGGAAAGAAAAGCGTCTGGACTTCTTTAAGTTTCCTTGAAGACGTTTCACTTCTCATCCGAGAAGCTTCTTCAGTTCTAAGAGCGATTGGTGGAGGGTCCCAGATTTTAAGCCCTATGGGAGTTTCCCCCCAAGAGGGACAATGGACCCCCTAATGATCCTCTACCTAATCACATGAGCCAAGGTGTGAAAACTGGTGTAGGTCACAATCAGCCAGGGTTTCAGGTGAGCTCATTGTGAAACTTGGCCCCACCCCATCGTGTGATTTCCTGAGGTCAGATGGCCCAGGATGTGAGTGGGCGTTAAGGCGTCTGGGAAGGGATCTCAGAACTGGATTATAGATGGCAGACAGTTGGTGTCGTAAACCACCGCCTCTGTTCAAAGACGGTCGCTCACAGTGGACATAGATGAATTATTTTACTCCTCTTTCAAACAGTCTTCTCTGTCCAAAATGCTAACATTGATATCCTCGAAAGAGTGACCTTGGTCCTTTAGATACAGATGGACAGACGATAGAAGCTTCTCGGATGAGAGGTAAAAAAAAAAAAAAAAGGTCTTCAACTAAGCTCAAGTCCTTTTTTAAGCTCCTTAGACTACGATGACGCAGATGACTGAGAACCTTCACATTCCATTAAGTTATTATTTTACATCTCTTGTTTTGGTCAACTTGAATTTGATTGTTGTCATTTTGCTCGCTTCATCTCTTGCGTCCCTTGTTGTATTATCTCCGTATACATCAGTCTTTTCCTCTAATCTGACATATGGTCACATGTCTGTAGTGTATTCAATCAAGTATAGCCTGCCCACATCACCACATTTGTTTATTCAACACTTCAGGATGATGGTGAGGAAACACACTACAATACAGCATCGCTTTGTGACACGCCATCAGCTAATACAATTCCCATCTCCGTCTGACAGTCATTTTGTCATAGTCATGCTGTGTCATACCCACATTATTCTCAACAAACACCGACATGACAACACTGTCTGCATTTAGCATTCCTGTTCATGACTTTCCTTTTCTTCTTTTCTCTGGGAATCAAATCCGTGACCTTTAAAGTGAAAGCTTGCCTATCATAACTTAATCCACTCGACATAACAGTCAGAAATTATCAGTTCGATGCTCTGATGCTTCTTATCATGGAAATCAAACAGAGGCAGCAATACATAAAAACATATTTTGTCTTTGTCTCTATGTTTTCATGTTGGGTTAAACTGTGTGTGTGTGTGTGTGTGTGTGTGTGTGTGTGTGTGTGTGTGTGTGTGTGTGTGTGTGTGTGTGTAACCCATATTTTATTTTTGTAGCTTGCACTGAGGGCTGATTGATTATGTATGTTCTGCCTGCAGCACTGCGGTGTGTTTGTTGACCTTCTTGTAAGCGACACACACAGGGAAGCACGAACTGTAGCACGTTATAGGTGAATAACACCAGCGCAGTCTCTAATGCAGCTCAGGCAGCTTTGCAACTCAGCTCCATCACTGTTGTGAGGTGTTCCTGTTATCTTGTCCACCCCATCCTCATATAAAAATAGAGAGAGAGAGGATGGCATTTGTGCTTTCAGTGAGATGAAACAATAATAGCTTACAGACATGAACACACACGTGCATCTATGCTTGTGGACCTTCTGTGACATGATGCGTAATCCACACAGCTGTGAAGGTAAGTCATACCTTAAGAAAACAGTGATTTGAGGTTAAGGGGATTCCTCTGAAGTGGTGCAAAAGTGTGAAAAAGGTCAGAAAGAAGTTGTTTAATGTTTGTGTACATGGACATGTCTGGGGATAAATGTATGCTCACCACCTCAATGAACTCAAGCAACAAGGAGCAAAAGTCCTTACTGATGCGAGACCAGTGAAGTCATACAGGAAACAATTACTTCAACTTATTTGTGTGTTTGTTTGCTGTTGTGAAACTGTAAGTAAAGAGTGGAAGGTGGATCTAGCTGAGAATCTGCACGTTTTCTGAGCAATGTCTTGTGATTGACATGTCATTAGCTAAAAACTATGAACTAGTTACCACTCTTTCCTGATGCCTGAGTGTAATATACAAAGAGAACCTAATATTTTGTTCAATATGACAACAAACCATTGAGCGGTGAACACATCAGAAAAATGCTTGCTTGATCTTGTCACATGGTCATTGGTCATTTTACCATACACTCCTTTTTGACTTGACCAGTAGTCTTTTCACAATCACAAGGGTATTTAGCAATGACCCTGGTGAAGGCCACAGGGGGAAATGTGTTGGTCACGCATTAAAACTGGTTCCTAATACTTTAAGTTTCACTGGAGTCTTCATGTCATTAGATCTTTGTCTTCGCCATGAACCTTGAAAGTTGTTCCAGAAAGGTTTGTTGCTATTTTAATGTAAAGAACATGGTTATTTCTGTTGCAGCAGCTGTTATAAATGCAAAACTAAAATGCAAGATTCTTTTGAGTAATTAACTTTTTGCAGGAATATCTGTAATTATATGTGCAGACTCTGCTGACTGTTCAAAGCAATGCAGTGGCATTTATCTAGTTCTCATCCTGTTACAGCAACATCGATTACTGCCTATAAAAGCAATAAATAAATAAATAAAAGCAACCAGCATATGTCTGCTAACCTAACCCTGCTCTCCACATATGCTTTGATTAGGTCAGCAGCCTCTGCTGTTCTGACGGTTATTGTTACCTGAGACATTTCTGTCCAGTGTTCATTAAAGCTGGATTTTTAAAAATTATTTATATAGAAGAAGCAGTAAATAAAAAATGGTTAAACACACAGTTTCACTCTCTAACTGCTCCTCTTCCTGGAGTGAAGCACAGCCTGATAACCTCCCTCTTCTTCCTGCTCTTAAACACAGCACCTCCTCTCTGTCCACGTGTTTCCTCGTTCCCTCCCCCTCAGATCTGCACTTTGAAGATGGGTGTAACCAACATGTGGTGACATGTAAGAGCTGACAGGCTCCATTCACTGCAGAAACATGTTGTTGAGATCAGAGCTCAGACTAGTTTCAGTTATAAGGAAGAGAAACTCACACAGTCACTGACACTGAGAGGAGAAATGGCGCAGAAAGGAGTTCAGCTGGACCGAGAAACCTTCTCTTGTTCCATCTGTTTGGATCTACTGAAGGATCCGGTGACTACAGCCTGTGGACACAGCTACTGCAGGAACTGTATTAAAAGTTTCTGGGATGAAGAGGACAGGAAGGGAATCCACAGCTGCCCTCAGTGCAGGAAGACTTTCATACCGAGGCCTGTCCTGGAGAAAAACACCATGTTAGCAGCTTTAGTGGAGCAGCTGAAGAAGACTGGACTCCAAGCTGCTCCAGCTGATCACTGCTATGCTGGACCTGAAGATGTGGCCTGTGATGTCTGCACTGGGAGGAAGCTGAAAGCCATCAAGTCCTGTCTGGTGTGTCTGATCTCCTACTGTGAGAAACACCTCCAACCTCACTATGATTCACCTTCATTTAAAAAACACAAGTTGGTGGCCCCCTCCAAGAAGCTCCAGGAGAACATCTGCTCTCGTCATGATGAGGTGATGAAGATTTTCTGTCGTACTGATCAGCAGAGTATCTGTTATCTCTGCTTGATGGATGAACATAAAGGCCATGAAACAGTCCCAGCTGCAGCAGAAAGGACTGAGAAGCAGAAGGAGCTCGAGGTGAGACGACTAAACATCCAGCAGAGAATCCAGGAGCGAGAGAAAGATGTGAACCTGCTTCAACAGGAGGTGGAGGCCATCAATGGCTCTGCTGATAAAGCAGTGGAGGACAGTGAGAAGATGTTCACTGAGCTGATCCGTCTCCTCCAGAAAAGAAGCTCTGATGTGAAGCAGCAGGTCAGATCCCAGCAGGAAACTGAAGTGAGTCGAGTCAAAGAGCTTCAGGAGAAGCTGGAGCAGGAGATCGCTGAGCTGAAGAGGAAAGACGGCGAGCTGGAGCAGCTCTCACACACAGAGGATCACAACCAGTTTCTACACAACTACCCCTCACTGTCAGCACTCAGTGAGTCTACACACTCATCCAGCATCAATATTCGTCCTCTGAGCTACTTTGAGGATGTGACAGCAGCTGTGTCAGAGACCAGAGATAAACTACAGGACATTCTGAGAGAGGAATGGACAAACATCTCACTGACAGTCACTGAAGAGGATGTTTTACTGTCACCAGCAGAGCCAAAGACCAGAGCTGGATTCTTAAAATATTCACGTGAAATCACACTGGATCCAAACACAGCAAACAGACGTCTGTTATTATCTGAGGGGAACAGAAAAGTAACATTTATGGAACAACAACAGTCTTATTCTGATCATCCAGACAGATTCACTGTATGGCCTCAGGTCCTGAGTAGAGAGAGTCTGACTGGACGTTGTTACTGGGAGGTGGAGTGGAGAGGGGGAGCAGTTTTTATAGCAGTCACATACAAGAATATCAGCAGAGCAGGGACGGGCGATGAATGTTTATTTGGATTCAATGACAAATCTTGGGTATTACGTTGTGACACAAACAGCTATAAATTTTTGTACAACAGCTTCCCAACTGTCCTCTCAGGTCCTCGGTCCTCCAGAGTAGGAGTGTACCTGGATCACAGAGCAGGTATTCTGTCTTTCTACAGCGTCTCTGAAACCATGACTCTCCTCCACAGAGTCCAGACCACATTCACTCAGCCGCTCTATGCTGGACTTTATCTTTGTGGACTTGGAGACACTGCAGAGTTGATTAAAGTCAAATAGAGAAGACAGGTTCATGTTGATCCCTGACCATTATATGTACTTGTGTAGTTTCTAAATGAGGCTTTACATTTTAGAAGCTGAGAAGTTCAGTGGTCCATTGATGTGTGAAAATAATATTGCACTGATTCAAACTGTACTTACATTTATATACCTTACATCAATATAAATCTGAATTTGTTCTTATGGCTGATAATCATGTGAGTTTAAATGATACTACTCTTCATATTCAGCATGTTTGAAATCTGTCATCAGTCTGGTTAGTGGTTTTATTCTGTAGTTGCTGTAGTGGGTTGTCAAATGCAACAATATATTGGAGCTGCAGTGATTCATCAGTTAGTCAATGATTAGAGAATTGAGTGTTTTAAACGTTTCACCTGCAGCTGATCATAAAGAGGAGAGCACCAAATGTCCAAACATGAGGAGTGAGCTGAAGGTGTCTGCCACTGAAACCAAATAATAAAAAAAAAACAAACAATAAAAAACCACTTTAAATGAGTCTGTGGTCAGAGTTTTAGTTAAGCACTTAGTAGTACTTCCTAAATACACGGGGAAACCCACTGATGTTGATGAATGTCCTCACAAAGACGGCCAAATGCCGTGTACACAGAGCTGCTTTGAGGTAAACTCTGGTTTACCAAAGTAAAAGAATGGCTCATACGACCTCAATGAAGTCATCACTTGAAATTTACAGGTGAGCTGAATGCTGACAAGCACACATCGTTCTCTTCCTTCCTTCCTTGGTCATTTTAATGTTTGTTTACTGCAAACGCTCATATTCAACAAGAGGAAAAGAAACTGGCTAGAAGGGGGACAAGGAGAGGAGGGAGAGAAGGAAAGGAGGAAGGAAAAGATGGGGGAGGAGGTATGGAGGAAGGTAGGAAGGGAAAAAATGGGAGAGGGAAAAGGAAGGAAAAATGGAAGAGGAGGGAAAAAGGAGGAAGGAAAAGATGAAAGAAGAGAGTAAAAGGAAAAATATGAGAAAGGAAGGAGAAGAGACTGACAGATGGAAGTGAACGTAAAGCCACGTTGAACTTGGTAATGTAGCGAGCTCTAACGTCAGCTTGAGGTTTTTCGGACCAACTTCACTGGTACGAGACTGAATCTGATCTCCGTGGAGGAATGTAGAAACTGCACTTCATTAAAGCAGCGGAAACCCAGACTTTAATGAGTCGAGTTTATTTTAGCAGCGTCTTGGAGTAGACTCTACTACACTCAGAATCCGTTTAAAGGAAGCTTATTTATTCTCAACCAGGATGAGACGAACTCTGACTTTGAATCTCTGTCTTCCCACACATCTCCTGTCTGAGCCTCGCACCGAGCTTTCTGCTTCAGTATGTGGGAGTTTGTAGGAGAGCAGATAATATTATGCAACCAGAACTGGCTGCAACACCCCGTACGAGGAAAACTGAAGCATGTAGGTGTTTTTTTTCCTTTTCTCTGAGCTTCATTGATAAAACTAATGAATTAAATGTAAGCTGTGCAGCAGGTCCGTGCTGCTGCTCATCAGTGCTCTGCACATGTGGATGGTTTTCTTCCTGCCTAATGCTCCGACATGAAAGAGTCAGATTTTATGGGCTTTCTATTTTTACAACCTGCTGGAAATGAAAGGTGCAGCGTGAAAGTGTGTGTAGAGTTTGATGTGTGTTTGTAGTAGCCTGATAACGTACCGCCAGCCGACACAACAACAGGCAGACGACTGCAAAATCCCAAACAAAGAGAACAAAAACAGCTGAAGAGTGAAAAAAATGAACCAGAAAGACCAAAGATGGGAAAGAAGAAAAATAAAGTAAATAAGGACAAAGAGGTTATAAAACAGAATAGGATGCAAAGTAAGGAAAAGGTAAATAAAAGAAAGCAAATGAAAAGCCGTGGAGGCTTCAGCTGAGACTGAAGAAGTCATCTATCCATCTTCTGCTTATCCACTCTGGAGTCAGAACACCAGCCCAACATAGTGCTATAATTTGTATCCAGATAATTAAAGTAACTAATTAATCTCCTTAAGACTGAATTCTGTGATATTTACATGACAAATTAAAGTTGGAGATCTACTAAAAGACAGAGTTAAACTCAGACTCCATCCTATGATTTAATGATTTATATTACAGGGGCCTGTTTTTCTGTCCCCAAAGGGTGACAACATAGAAACGTCCCCACTAAAATAGTAATACGGCTAAATGCACACACATGTACCCCTAGGAAAAAGTGTGTGTGTGTGTACCATGTTTACATACCTGTGTGGGGACCAAGAATTGGAAGTTTACCATACTTGTGGGGACCAACAGCCCTTATGGGCACAGAAAATAGGTTAGACCAGTGTTTCCCAACCTTTTGGAGCCACGGCACATATTTCACATTAGAAAAATCAAACAGTGCATCACCAAACAAAAATGTCTCAAAAAGCATTTTGATCATTTATCTTAGTAAAATAGGCTCAGTTTGTCCCCAGTATACCTTTTTTGCTTTCTTCTGACCACCACTCATGACGGCCTTCATGTGGGCTGGAATTTTCTCCAGGACCCAGACTGACTGCTTTTTCTCTTCAAATATTTATCTATTGCTATTATGTGCTGTGTTCTGACAGCATGACTATTATGTAATATCTTCTTCTGTTTGACAACCAACTTAATTAGAACAGGTGGTTGTACCGCCCTCTAGTGGAAGAGAATGTAATTGTTCTGCCTGTTACTCACTGCGGTCACTTGGAGTACTAATCAGGTGGAACCAGATAATCTTCTACGGCACACCTGTGTGCCACGGCACCGTTTTTGGGAAGCACTGGGCTAGTGTTAGGATAAGCATCTAGGGAAGGATATGAAAACATGACTGTGTGTGTGTGTGTGTGTGTGTGTGTGTGTGTGTGTGTGTGTGTGTGTGTGTGTGTGTGTGTGTGTCCCATATTTTATTTTTGTAGCTTGCACTGAGGGCTGATTGATTATGTATGTTCTGCCTGCAGCACTGCGGTGTGTTTGTTGACCTTCTTGTAAGCGACACACACAGGGAAGCACGAACTGTAGCACGTTATAGGTGAATAACACCAGCGCAGTCTCTAATGCAGCTCAGGCAGATTTGCAACTCAGCGCCATCACTGTTGTGAGGTGTTCCTGTTATCTTGTCCACCCCATCCTCATATAAAAATAGAGAGAGAGAGGATGGCATTTGTGCTTTCAGTGAGATGAAACAATAATAGCTTACAGACATGAACACACACGTGCATCTATGCTTGTGGACCTTCTGTGACATGATGCGTAATCCACACAGCTGTGAAGGTAAGTCATACCTTAAGAAAACAGTGATTTGAGGTTAAGGGGATTCCTCTGAAGTGGTGCAAAAGTGTGAAACAAGTCAGAAAGAAGTTGTTTAATGTTTGTGTACATGGACATGTCTGGGGATAAATGTATGCTCACCACCTCAATGAACTCAAGCAACAAGGAGCAAAAGTCCTTACTGATGCGAGACCAGTGAAGTCATACAGGAAACAATTACTTCAACTTATTTGTGTGTTTGTTTGCTGTTGTGAAACTGTAAGTAAAGAGTGGAAGGTGGATCTAGCTGAGAATCTGCACGTTTTCTGAGCAATGTCTTGTGATTGACATGTCATTAGCTAAAAACTATAAACTAGTTACCACTCTTTCCTGATGCCTGAGTGTAATATACAAAGAGAACCTAATATTTTGTTCAATATGACAACAAACCATTGAGCGGTGAACACATCAGAAAAATGCTTGCTTGATCTTGTCACATGGTCATTGGTCATTTTACCATACACTCCTTTTTGACTTGACCAGTAGTCTTTTCACAATCACAAGGGTATTTAGCAATGACCCTGGTGAAGGCCACAAGGGGAAATGTGTTGGTCACGCATTAAAACTGGTTCCTAATACTTTAAGTTTCACTGGAGTCTTCATGTCATTAGATCTTTGTCTTCGCCATGAACCTTGAAAGTTGTTCCAGAAAGGTTTGTTGCTATTTTAATGTAAAGAACATGGTTATTTCTGTTGCAGCAGCTGTTATAAATGCAAAACTAAAATGCAAGATTCTTTTGAGTAATTAACTTTTTGCAGGAATATCTGTAATTATATGTGCAGACTCTGCTGACTGTTCAAAGCAATGCAGTGGCATTTATCTAGTTCTCATCCTGTTACAGCAACATCGATTACTGCCTATAAAAGCAATAAATAAATAAATAAAAGCAACCAGCATATGTCTGCTAACCTAACCCTGCTCTCCACATATGCTTTGATTAGGTCAGCAGCCTCTGCTGTTCTGACGGTTATTGTTACCTGAGACATTTCTGTCCAGTGTTCATTAAAGCTGGATTTTTAAAAATTATTTATATAGAAGAAGCAGTAAATAAAAAATGGTTAAACACACAGTTTCACTCTCTAACTGCTCCTCTTCCTGGAGTGAAGCACAGCCTGATAACCTCCCTCTTCTTCCTGCTCTTAAACACAGCACCTCCTCTCTGTCCACGTGTTTCCTCGTTCCCTCCCCCTCAGATCTGCACTTTGAAGATGGGTGTAACCAACATGTGGTGACATGTAAGAGCTGACAGGCTCCATTCACTGCAGAAACATGTTGTTGAGATCAGAGCTCAGACTAGTTTCAGTTATAAGGAAGTGAAACTCACACAGTCACTGACACTGAGAGGAGAAATGGCGCAGAAAGGAGTTCAGCTGGACCGAGAAACCTTCTCTTGTTCCATCTGTTTGGATCTACTGAAGGATCCGGTGACTACAGCCTGTGGACACAGCTACTGCAGGAACTGTATTAAAAGTTTCTGGGATGAAGAGGACAGGAAGGGAATCCACAGCTGCCCTCAGTGCAGGAAGACGTTCACACCGAGGCCTGTCCTGGAGAAAAACGTCATGTTTGCAGCTTTAGTGGAGCAGCTGAAGAAGACTGGACTCCAAGCTGCTCCAGCTGATCACTGCTATGCTGGACCTGAAGATGTGGCCTGTGATGTCTGCACTGGGAGGAAGTGGAAAGCCATCAAGTCCTGTCTGGTGTGTCTGATCTCCTACTGTGAGAAACACATACAGCTTCATCTGGAGTCTCCTGCCTTTGAAAAACACAAGCTGGTGGCCCCCTCCAAGAAGCTCCAGGACAACATCTGCTCTCGTCATGATGAGGTGATGAAGATTTTCTGTCGTACTGATCAGCAGAGTATCTGTTATCTCTGCACGATGGATGAACATAAAGGCCATGAAACAGTCCCAGCTGCAGCAGAAAGGACTGAGAAGCAGAAGGAGCTCGAGGTGAGACGACTAAACATCCAGCAGAGAATCCAGGAGCGAGAGAAAGATGTGAAGCTGCTTCAACAGGAGGTGGAGGCCATCAATGGCTCTGCTGATAAAGCAGTGGAGGACAGTGAGAAGATGTTCACTGAGCTGATCCGTCTCCTCCAGAAAAGAAGCTCTGATGTGAAGCAGCAGGTCAGATCCCAGCAGGAAACTGAAGTGAGTCGAGTCAAAGAGCTTCAGGAGAAGCTGGAGCAGGAGATCGCTGAGCTGAAGAGGAAAGACGGCGAGCTGGAGCAGCTCTCACACACAGAGGATCACAACCAGTTTCTACACAACTACCCCTCACTGTCAGCACTCAGTGAGTCTACACACTCATCCAGCATCAATATTCGTCCTCTGAGCTACTTTGAGGATGTGACAGCAGCTGTGTCAGAGACCAGAGATAAACTACAGGACATTCTGAGAGAGGAATGGACAAACATCTCACTGACAGTCACTGAAGAGGATGTTTTACTGTCACCAGCAGAGCCAAGGACCAGAGCTGGATTCTTAAAATATTCACGTGAAATCACACTGGATCCAAACACAACTCACACACATCTGTTATTATCTGAGGGGAACAGAAAAGTAACATTGATGAAACAACAACAGTCTTATTCTGATCATCCAGACAGATTCACTGTATATTATCAGGTCCTGAGTAGAGAGAGTCTGACTGGACGTTGTTACTGGGAGGTGGAGTGGAGAGGGGGAGAAGTTGGTGTAGCAGTCGCATACAAGAATATCAGCAGAGCAGGGACGGGCGATGAATGTGGATTTGGATGGAATGACAAATCTTGGGCATTAGATTGTTACACAAACAGTTATATATTTTACTACAACAAAGTCCCAACTGTCCTCTCAGGTCCTCGGTCCTCCAGAGTAGGAGTGTACCTGGATCACAGAGCAGGTATTCTGTCTTTCTACAGCGTCTCTGAAACCATGACTCTCCTCCACAGAGTCCAGACCACATTCACTCAGCCGCTCTATGCTGGACTTTGGCTTCAGTTGTATAATGGAGCCACTGCAGAGTTGATTAAAGTCAAACAGAGAAGACAGGTTCATGTTGATCCCTGACCATTATATGTACTTGTGTAGTTTCTAAATGAGGCTTTACATTTTAGAAGCTGAGAAGTTCAGTGGTCCATTGATGTGTGAAAATAATATTGCACTGATTCAAACTGTACTTACATTTATAT
This sequence comes from Copadichromis virginalis, assembly GCF_057382275.1. Classification (NCBI taxonomy): domain Eukaryota; kingdom Metazoa; phylum Chordata; class Actinopteri; order Cichliformes; family Cichlidae; genus Copadichromis; species Copadichromis virginalis. The sequence goes on along the minus strand of NC_140620.1, from coordinate 26,438,775 downwards.
ACCTTACATCAATATAAATCTGAATTTGTTCTTATGGCTGATAATCATGTGAGTTTAAATGATACTACTCTTCATATTCAGCATGTTTGAAATCTGTCATCAGTCTGGTTAGTGGTTTTATTCTGTAGTTGCTGTAGTGGGTTGTCAAATGCAACAATATATTGGAGCTGCAGTGATTCATCAGTTAGTCAATGATTAGAGAATTGATTGTTTTATCATTATTTTAGTCACATTTAAAGCTGCTTCCAGTTTCTGAAATGTGAAGATTGTTGGTTTTCTTGATCATATATGACTGTAAACTTAATGTCTTTGAGGTTTGAACTTTTAAAATGCAACAAAAAAATTAATCCTTGAGGTTTTTGATATTATATTATCATTATTATTATTATTATTATTATTGTATCTACAGTGATGACATTTAATGTCTTTTTGAGATGAAAAGCTTGATCACACTCACTTATTTATACATTTAAATATAAAAAACCAAATCAGTGTTCCCCAACCCCCGGGCCCCAGACAGACCAGGCAGCAAGAGAAGAAAACATTTTTTGTACCGATACTGGTTTTATTTTGTTGTATTTATCAACAACACTTTAATAGCCGGTCGGTGACACACAAAAAGGTTGGGGACTGTTGAACTAAATAACACAGGCCTGTATGTTGTGGAGGATAGACATGTTTCTTGCCCTGAGCTGTGTCTGGCAGGCAGAGCGTCTCCACAAATCTGAAGCTTCTGATTTGGAGAAAATGAGCTGAGGGAGACACCTGGTGGACAAACACAGACATGACAGGAAGAAAGACTAAAGTGCAGAGTGGAGACAAACAGCTGGAAATACTTGTTGGAAAGGATTGTCATGCTTCAGACAAACACACAGCACACACTCTAACAGTCCTTTATTTGCACTGAAGGAGACACGTGAAGAAGCCAAATCACACAATAATGAAGTGAACACATTTATAGTCAGTGTTCAAGATGGTGGATAGAAATGAGAATCATGAAGCATTTGTTCACTTTTAGGTCTGTTTCTTACAGCAGAAGCAGCATTTACATGAACTCACTGGCCTTTTTCCACTGAACGCTCTCTTCTTCATCACCTCATCTTCCTCTTCTGACTGATGCTGAGCTCCAACCCTTTTTACTTCCTGGAGATGATTCATACTCACTGAAATTTCACTCATGACACAGAAACTGTTCAGTTATTCTTCATTTATTAGTCTGTTTATCAGGAACCTCTGTTGATTTTACATGTAAAGGATTTTTCTTCTATCATTGAACCTTTTAAGGGTTTTCTCTTAGTAGTTTTGGGGAGTTTTTAATTAGATTTACAGCTTCAGAATAACTTTGTGATGTCAGATTAGAAAGTCTGTGTCCAACCCTGGTGTTTGATCAGCTGTTTGATCCCTGCTGGGCTGGATTTTTTATATGAATGTTGAATTTGTTGTTTTGGAACTGACTTAGATTTTTATTGATGGATGATTCGTTGTAAAAAGTGGATCTACCAACAGTTTATTTCTTTGTTATTAACCAGCAAGTAGACTTTTCCCCAGAAACAGAGTTTTGATTAGTGGAACTGACAAACAGTTTGAGGCTGATTTGGCTGATATGGGTGAATATTGAGCAGATAATGATAATGTGAGACACTTACTGACATGTACAGATGGATTTTCCAAGTATGCATGCAGGTGTCTTCAAACCAAGGCAGCAGCATCTGTTGCATCTGCTTTTCAGGATGTTCTGAGTGAAGGACGTGTACCTGTTAAACTTCAAATAGATGAAGGCGAGGAGTTTAATAATAAACATTTCCATCAGCTGATGGTTCAGTTTAACATCACACATTGATTAAACCAAGTTTTGTGGAACGTTTTAACAGAAGCTTTAAGGACCGTATGTGAAAATACTTCACATCTGTTAACTTATGTAGACGTGTAAACGTGGTCCAGGACCTTGTGCTGTCAAGGCCAAGCAGCCGGTGTAAAGAGGTTGGAGCCAAAAGCTGACTCAGTACATGTTTGTTTGATTTGAATGAAAACTTGATTTATAGCAGGGATCATGAAGGTCGAGGCGAGACATGGAGGGAATGACATGGGAGCAGGACTCACTCACTATTAAATGCTGAAGCAAAGCTACAGAGAGGGGCGTTTCTCCAGGATTGCGGTGGAGTGAGGAAAAGAACAACATGTCTGAGGTGAGTTTCTGGACTCACACTAGGAAAAAGGCTCTATTTTTTGTTGCCTACATAGTAGAAGGTCACTTTGTCTCTAAACAGGAAAATGAGCAGTCAGGGGTTAAAGTGGATTCAGCAGGTGGAGGAACCCTAAAATCAGTTGCAACAGCTCAGTGTGGGGAAAACATTCACGACTCAGTATAATTGCTGCTGAGAGCTCCAGTAGATTTTCTGAATGGACAGGCTGTGATCAGCTGACCTGCTGCTCTTTGTGGATTTACACAAGTGAATTCAACCAGATGTCAGCAGATGTTTTATGAGTTGAACTGCTTTCCATCCTCTACACTGACAGTAAACTGTTTATGCTCTTTTTATTAGACACTATTCAGCTGGTATGAAGGTGAAATTCAGTGAATCTTAACTGCAAATTCATCTCTGCTACACTTGATGTAATCAAACTCTGAGCATGAAACCACAGCCACTGTGCAGCAGTCACACACTGTTCTGCAGCAAACTAACCTGTTTATCCTGCACTAACCTGCAACCTTTAAATAGCACAGTGCCTCAGTTTGTTTAGCAGCACGTTTCAGGATATGAAAAAACATAATGTCACATGTACAGAACCAATATCTGATTTAAAAACATGAAGACTTACATGTGAGCTTTACAATCAGTCGTTGGGCCAAAAGCAAGAAAAAGGAAACACTTTAAGGCCTGACTATGACACATAGTTTTGCCACTTTTATTTCTTTTTCTGTGATATTGCTGGTGATTAATACACCAACAGGAATGAATTTCATGTGTTACTGTTTAATCTCAAAGCAGTTTGATTTGAGGCTCGCAGTGACAAAATAATAACTCCCCTTAAAGGTGTTAAACCTAAAGTAATGAAGGTCTCCTAAAGGTCTCTTAGCATTAGACTCTTGCTATTTCTGTGCCTTCATTCTAATGTGTACACTCTGTGTTTAGTTCCTCTGGACGTGGCCCTGTTTTCCCGGAGCAGATCCTTAGTTTTGAATGATTGGAGAGTGGCTATAGCGAGCAGTGAGTGAGCGAAGAGAAGCTTTCCCTGTCCTCCCCACCTTGGATTTCCTGGAGCCTGGACCCCGTCACACTTGTATATAGCACAATTCCCTGCACTGTCTGTACACATACCTGCTGTAATAAACTATTTCTCCTCAAAGTGAAGAGTCCTGCATGTGAGTCCTCAGTGAACGGTGACATCATTACAGTAACAAAGTATTTGTACTTCATTACTTCCTTCCTCATGCTGTAACCCTCGATTTCATTTGGTGTGTTTTTTTGATGAGATGCAGCTTTCCACACCATCTTTTCACCTATTGCTGATCACCACACTGTGTTTGTGTGCTAAAAGAGAAATCATTTCCTGCATGGAGACTAAACGGAAGCACAATTACATTAACTCAGAGGGTACAGCAACTGTTGCAGTTTGTCTTGAAACAACTGTAATCTCCACATCTGGACTTTTTTCTCAATTGAATTACGATTTTAATCTCAAAATTGAAACTTTATTTTCAATGTTATCTATAATAGTTTTTCTTAATGTGGCCGTAATACTCATTCGTACAGCAACATTGCCAGCAAACTGAAATTGGAAAAAAAGATGTAAGCAAAAAAAACACAAAGATGTAGGTTTCAAAACTTAGTTAATAATAGAAAATAAATTTATTCGCACATTTTACGGTTTCAATTCACCTTTTTTTCAGTTTCATTTTTTCCCCTTTCGATACAACATTTTCGTGTTAATTATTCTCAGTTTCATTTTAAGGTGGCATCATTTTAACCCCACGCACACACAGAGGGTCCATAACACTCACATTTCCAGAGTGTAACAACCAACCACCTGTGTGACATCTGAAATGCCCATGGTGTTGATTCTATAATATATATTTAGCTAAAATCTACACATTTATTTGGGGGAAAAATGTTATCTGGCTGTGGTTCTAAAGATCTGTGATCGTTACGTGTTCACTGACACCTGATTTATGCACACACAGTTATTGTGGTTCATTTCATTATGTCTTGGATTTGTCTGAATGTTGTGCCTGCTCCTTTATCAGTCTTTGCTTCCTGCATGTACAGCTTATGTGATTATTGACCAGGAGGGTTTGCAGTTTCATCAAAACACGAGTTGTTTGTTGCTTTCATTATGACTTGGCTGACTATGGCTGCTTACACATTGCAGACTCAGACTATTACATTAATAAGCAATTATTGAGCCTGGATAGCTCAGTCGCTAGAGCATCAGACTTTTAATCTAAGGGTCCAGGGTTCAAGTCCCTGTTTGGGGGCCGATCTTTACAGAATTTCGCAGAGGAACCCACCCGAGAGATTAATAAAGTTTTATCTTATCTTATGTAATGTAGGGGGGGAAATTCTTATAGTGACAAATATTTGACATGATTGCCAAGTTGTCAAAGCACCGTGTCAGGTCTTTGAAAACTGTAATGCCCTTTCAGCTTCCCGCTGGACTAAACATGCCTTGTTGTTTCTTTCAAATCTGTCTAAACACATGCATGTTGTATTAGTTGATGAATTAAAATGGAAAATGGTGCTTTTGCCACTGAAGTCTGAATATGTGCCACTGACAATGCAGTACTAGTTGACTTCTTTTTGCTTGCCCCCCAGTATGCTATGCTTTGCAGTTGTTGATTTTCGGGTGGAGGTGGATCCAAAATTATTTGCAATTGGTTTACAGGACTGGTGAAGGACTCTCGTTTCTGGTCACCAGGGAGAGTCCGTATCACAAAGGCTGTGAAGGATGCAGCTGCTCTAGATCAGAGGTGTCAAACTTAATTGTACAGGGGGCCAAAACTCAAAGCACACTTTAGGTTGAGGGCCAAACAGGGTAAGCATTTATTGAAAACACTAAAACAATGTTTTTTGAACATAAATATGAATAAAAACAGACAGGAATATTGTTTCAGAATAAATACACTTAGAATAAAGAATAACTTCTAATAACCGTCATAAGTGTTCAAACATGTCTTTTCCTGTCGTTGCATCGATTTAATGTCCAATATTTCCTCTGAAACGGGCATATTGGAGTTCAGTTCACGGATGAAGATGGCCAGCTGTGTAATGTCCATCATGTCTGTACTTTTATCCACAGCAAGACAGTATGCTATAAAGTATTTGCTTCTTTCACACGACTGTGTTCTTAAATCAGTGGTCATCTCACAAACCCGACCGTATTTCTACTCAAGCTCACATTTGCCAATATCTGGGTTACCGTTACAGTTAACCCTAACACTAGCTCTTCTACTTTCTGTATGAGAACTATGACTACATGGAAGGAGGTAACACAGACGATCCGACAAAGAAAGAAGGCACACAGACTAAATACACACAAAGGAGATTAGGGAAAGTGGAAACACATGAGGAAACAGCAGACACCACAGGGAAAGTGACACTAAACACGCACACACACAGCAAGCTTGACGAACCAACAAGGGAGACTTAAACACAAGCATACTGAAAGTAAAAGACAGACCGCATAATGCTGTGAACAAGAACAGACAAGGGCATAGAAGAAAATCTAAACCATAATGAAACTCAGCTAAAACCTAAATGATGATCAACACCAGAACTTAACATATGTTCATTATCATGGGAGAGAAGAAAAAACTATAAAAAGAAATCAAAAAGATGGGTCGCAGACCCAGACCCTGACACAGAACAGAAACTGGACTTGATTGACACTCTGAATTATTGAATCTGTAGCTTTTGTCTCATTAGCGCTTCATTTTGCCGAGCCATGAATAACAATATGAATGAATGAATCTATATAAAAAGGATCTTGCAGGCATATAAATGTACGCTGGGCTGGATGTGGCCCACGGGCCTCGAGTTTGACACGTATCCTCTAGATACTGAACAACTACAGAAAACTACATTTCTCCTGTGGCCTGCAGGTTCTGCATCTCACCGTCTGAAATACACAACGTAAACATCACTTTAATACTTTTTGCTTGTTAGAATAATGAACTACAGAAAGACGTCATCTTACCTAATAACTGCTGAGCACTGTTTGACTGGGACACAATGGGCACCTCTGCAGTCGACTCTGAATCTATATAGAAATGATCTCGCGGGCCGGATATAAATATACGTTGGGCCAGATGTGGCCCGCAGGCCTCGGGTTTGACACACATGATGTAGATTGATGGGTTTGTAAACGAGATAATGAAAGATTATATTAGGTAAACCTGTACAACTGCTCACCGATGCAAATATTTAATTAGCCAATCACATAGCAGTAGCTCCACGCATTTATGGACGTAGAGATGGAAAAGAAGTTTAACAGGTTTGGTTGTTGGTATTACACAGGCTGCTCTGAGTATTTCAGAAACTACTAGGATTTTCTACACACAGCCATCTGTAGGGGTTACAGAGAAGGTTTTAGACTTGACAAATATTCAGAGAACAGCAGTAACGCCTGAAAGCACAATTCTTATTACAGTGTTTAAAGAAATCAAAGATACTTGTAAAGGTTTTTTTTTAACTCTAATAACACATTCAAGATGAACACGTTGGCAGTGATGTTGCCAGAGATGTTTTCCTCTACACAAATCACTACAGTTACTTTAGCTTCAGCGTTGTTACATCACTACAGAAAACCTAGAAGCAAAAACACATTTGTGCTTGTTTCTTGAACTCTAAGAACTATAAAAATGGATGATTTTGAGATTGATGATGGTCTCGATTGCTTTAGTTTCTCTGTTTTAAATATGATACAAGACCAGAATTAATGAGAGGTGCAGACACAAAGAGGTTCTGCTCAAGATTAGATACAAAATGCAGCTGTAAGAATAGGAAATGTGGATATAGTTTCAAATGTGCTTGGTTTTAAAGTGAATGTTTCCAGACATTCATCCACTTGAAGCAAGATATTTCAGTCTATTTCAATTAAAACATTGTCTTCTGGCAGGAAAAAGTGCAATACAGTCTTTGAATGAAGTGCGCAGAGTGACTGAGGAACAATGCTTTATTAATTAGTAGGGAAACATTACATACATACATAAATAAAGACAGATCAACATAAAAATGTCCTCATATGAAAACACAACTTGAATTTTCCAAGTCAGACAGAAAGTGTCTGTTTTTAATCAGAGTTATAAATATCTCCTTGTTTAAACTGATCGTGTTTTTTAAAAAAGACACCACCGCTCTCAAAGATTAGTTATGTCAGGCTTTATAAAAACACAATTAGTAATATTATTATTTCTATACAAGTCCAGCCTGGATTAAAGAGATTCTGCTGCACGGTTCGTGCAGTTAAAGGTGCTTGTGAATCGAAAAGGTCATTCAGTCACATGACCTTTAAAAACTGCAGAATTTTCAGGATACTCCAAAGATGTACATCTTTATAGCTGCAGATATTTCTCTTTCAAAAAAGAAAAAAAGTACCACAGGAATAAATCAAAGGGAGTACAAATAAAATGAAATTAGATTTTATTCACTCCGTTTTTTAGCTCCCCTCCTTTCAATTCAGTGTTTAACTTTGCAGTTTGTATGTTGGTTGTAATAGTTTCTTTCATACAATACGGCGTACCCCTTACTCTCATAGTAGGAGCCTTTAGTCTGTGGATTAACGGACAGACTGACTCAAGTGTCTGTAGGCCTAATAGGAGAGATCAAGTCATGGCTACGGCCACCAAATTATTCAGAACTGCTAGTGTTAGTGTGGTTTTGACTGAAAGCTTGTTAGCAATCACGTCACAGGCTGTAGTCATTTCCCGACTCATCCAGAGATCTCAGAGCTTCACTCTGACCAAAACAAAAAGGTCTGTGATTTCTGATAAGACATCGGCTTTCCTGAGGTTGTGAGGAGAGGTCATTATTGTCATTAATCTTGGAATGTACTCTCAATTAATAGATTTAGAAAGAATACAAATATACCTTGAAAACAAGTTGTTTTTCCCCTCTGTGGTTGTTTAAAGTGCATTACAAGGACAATATAGTACAAAGAAAACGTAGTGAACTTTTCAGCTCCGCTGCACTTAAACCTTATAATAACTAACAAACAAGGTAACAAACAAGATTTAAATCCATACGAGACAATCTCATTGTATCTTCCTTTGTTACTCAAATTAAACTTGAACATTTTAAAAGGTATCTACATTTCATAATGGAGTGTATCTCCTGACTTTCCTGAAGGAGGAGTGATTAGGAAAAAATCCTCAAAACAAAACAACCAAGAGTTTATCTCCAGCGCGGCCTTGTGGGCAAGACCGAGTCCTGAGAATGAGCGGACTTGTCACTGTCACTGTCATTCCGTCTGTGGCCTTTAGGGGGAGCCAGCAAGTCGTGGCGCGATGCACGAGGAGATGATTTGACGCTCTGAGACTTCCTCTGTGAGGAGGGGGAGAGTTTTTGGACATCTGAGGATCTTGCTGACGCATGGACTCTTAGTGATCTTGATAGCGTAATAGGCAAGGAGGTGCTGGATGGGGTAACAGGGGAGGTCGTCTTGGAAGAAGGTTTGGGGGAGGGGTCTGACCCAATGTTGGGGGAGTGGGAAGCAGCAGGAACAGCAAGGTTGGTGTGAGTACGTCTGAAAGAAGAAGAGGCTGTGCTCCGTGCAAAACCCGGAAACACAGATGATGAAGAGCTAGTGGCTTTGCGCAAAGGAGTGGCAGGAGCACTGACGCTGCCTCCTGCTCCACTTCTTCCACCCTGAGAGAGTGCCCGCAGTGTGGAGCGACAGATCTTCTCCTCCTGCTGGGCTTTAGGTTTCATTAAGGGCTTTTGGCTGGACATCTTTCCTTGAAAGTCCTTGTTCTGTTCTCGGGCAGATGGCTGAGTACCTGAAACATTCTGGTTCTTTGAGTCCTTTGGATCCAAAGTCTTGGGGATCCCAGATTGTCGGGATGAAGGAGCATTTGCAGGCCTCGCTACTCGTCGAGGGGAAGCACTGCTTCGTTTTGAGGGAGTCAGACTGGTGGGCCCTGCGGTGCTGGAGGAGCCTCGATTCTTCTCTGTATGTTTGATTCTGGATGGACTTCTGTTGGTCCTGGATATTGGCACAACCCTCCTCATGTCCTTGTTCTCGGAGGTTGTGAGGGTCCGGATAGATTTGGATTTGCCAGATGCAGAGATAGTGTTTGGGGTAGGTTTCTTCCCATTAGTTTGGACTTTAGACGTAGGAAGGCTCTTGCTGGGTAGTTTAGATGGAGTTGCTGGTTCTGCTTTTACTTTGGTGGAAGAAGCTGCTTTTGCAGTTTTACTGGTTGAGTCTTTAGATGCCATGTTGTTTTTGCTTTTCTCTTCTGTTGATTGTTTTGAGACGGTCACTCCATCACTGTTCCTGTTGGTGGACACTTCTGCTTCTTCCTCCAGTTCTTTATCTTTCTCAGAAGCATCTGCTGTGAGAGCAGGCACTACATTAGGTGTTGGAGGTTCTTTCGGGCGCCACACAGAGGAAGAAACAAGCAGTGATGTGTCATCACAGCGGGGGACAGGCACTGGTTGGCTGCTGATGGGTACAGGCACTGGTTTTTCATTGGCCGGTTGAGGTTCTGAAGGCATGTCATTGGCTAAAGCAGAGGAAGTTTGTTTGTTTCCTCCTTGGTTGTCACCCTTATGCTGATCTTTTTCAGTTTCTGCATAGGTGCTTTGTGTGTCACTTGTAGCCTCGCACACACCCGTCACACACCATACAACCACCTTATCCTCTTGCCCCTCATCGCCCTCTCTTGGTGTTGAAGAAGAGCTGAGCTCACAGACTTGCTCATCAGATTGTTTTGGATTTACAATCAGTTGGCCATTATTCTGCACCTTATCAACTTGCAATTCATCCCCTTTCTCTTCTTCCAAATCTGTGATTGTCAAATCATCTTGATGAAGACCGACATGTCTGTTTTCGCTATGACTTGTGAGGGTGTCGCCACTGCCAAACACTTTTAGCTCAGGAACCAACGTGCATTTGTCTAAAACCACCACCATGTTTCCTGTAGCAGTGGTGCTCTGCTGAAAGCTCTTATCAGTGCAGTCAGTCTGCTGAGTTAAAACCAGTTCAACATCTTTTGGTTTGCTTGTTGTAAGTGTTGCATGGCTGCTTAAACCCATGCCAGGTTGATCACTGCTGCTTTTGTTGTTGTGTTCAGATTGCTGGTTTGAGTCAGAGGTAGGTTTGACTGCAAGTTCATTTGCAGGATTAGTGGCATTTGCACACGTCTGGGTAGCATTTTGGCTGAGGTAAGTGGCAGTTGCATGGTTTTTGTTTTTTGGACTCCTTTTGGAAGGTGATGAGGAGTTTTGTGGTGCCGTCTGGGTGGACACTGGGAATCCTGGACTTGAGGGAGATGGAAAACTGCTCCCTTTGCCTCTTTGCTGAATGTTTTTGCGATCAGTCGCCTTTTCCAGGAAAGTGCTTAGTTCCTGCTCAGCAGCAATAGATGGTGAGCAGGATGGAGACTTTCGGGAACGACGTAAGCTCACAGCACGTCCCAGAGGACTGTGGGAGTTGTTCACTGGTGAGCGAGGGTGGGACCTAGGGGTCAGGAGCTCCATCAACAGTCCGGCCTCGTCATGCCGCGACAAAGCAGTGGACATGTCAAGCTCACTGTGGCAGCGCAGCCCAAAGACTCCATCCACCTATAACGGGAACAGAGAGTGGATCATCGTTAGACATCTTTGATTGATTTTGTTTTACAGTGTCTGCGTACGTCATCCTACCTTTTCTCCTCCAGCCCAGGAGTGCCTCTTCTTCTCCTCCAGCTCTTGTATCCGCTGACGACGAGCCGCCTCCTTCGCCTCCCTCTCCATGTTCTCCTTCAAAAAGAGAAAGAGAAGTTATTTTCCTGATGCACGTGACTCTTCTGGTCCTCCATAGCCTACAGATATTATGCATGTTGAAAAAAAATTCAGATCCTGATGCACAAATCAAAGCAAACAAATCAAAAAAATAAAACAAACTGTGAACCCTTGGGCCTTAAATACAACATCTCCTCTTATGCCTGATTTATGGTCTGGTATTTGTGTCTCTGTCAACAGCTCATCGTGAGAGAAGGGTTTGGGAATTCAAACTACTCAGAGGCAATGGAGACACACTTGAGCCAAAAAGCCAACAATGGTGAAATTGTTGGCAATCACACAAAACGGAAGGTTTAGAAACTAATATGTTTCACTGTAAATCAGAAGTGTTATGAAATATGGGATGAAGACTAATGTATCAGTTGAAGTATACCAACAGTTTTAACCACATCTACTGGATCTTGTGTGGATTGTTGTACAGCTCGTGTGATGGATTTGCATTCATAGTTGTACCTTGACAGCATTTGTGAACCTGGAGCAGAAGGTGTGGAAGATGCTGAAACAGTCGTCCAGCCTGAAAGTGTCTCTGTCCTCGCAGAAAAAGTCGATCAGCTCGCTGCCTTCCCTCTTTAGCTGTTGCCGACTGCCACGGAGTGAGCAGAGAGATGATGTGGCATGCTGAGACAAACATAATAGGCACAAAATTATTTTTTAAACTACACACTTATTTAAAGATTATATAAAACTAAAATACTGTTATGTGTGTTACCTGCAGAAAGCTGTCCAGTTGCTGCAGCAGCTCTGTGTCTCTCTGGATGCTCTCCTCCACTGAGTGTGTGCGAGATGTCAGCAAATGCAGCTCAGCATCCAATGTTTCCAATGAGATCCTACCAAAGGAAGGAAAACAAATCCATGTAGCCTCATTTCTGCTTTGGTTTCATTCATTTTGTGTCTGGTGTAATTTAAGTATCAAATGAAGGACTGAAAAGAAACCAGCAGGGGGCGGTGTTCACTCAGATTCTGTAGAGATGTAATAAAATGATGGCAAGAAGGAGTATAATAAATAAATCCCCACCAAACAGGTTGATGGAGAAATGTAGTGGTGTATGTGGACAACTGTAGTATTTAATATGTGAATAATATGAAGTGATGTCTGACCTGGCTGCAGCCTGGATGTGACTCAGCTTGAGAGGAAACTCCAAGAGCTTCTCATCTTTTTTATGGGCTTCCTATAGAAAAACAAAAAAACAAAACATGAGACCCCCTCTTTCCAGCTACCTCCTCTTGCTCATTTTGGTGGTACAGAGGTGCTCTCAATCCACATAAAGAGACCCATTCTCTGTCCCAGGGTCCCCTTCTGGTAGACATTGCATGAAATCACCTTAAAGACATAATCTCACCAGCATGTTTAGGCCTTCTACCAGTAGGACTTGCCTGCAGCTCTATTCTGAGCCCCTCCTGAACTACTGAGCATCTCACTCTCTGAAGCTGAACCAACAACTTGTCAGAATAAACTAATTTCCACCTGTTGTATCTGCAATTTTATTCTGAGGGTTCAAATTTATATCAACTAGTTACTCAACAGCTTCCCCTTCAGCTTCAGGTCTCTCTTCACCACTCAAATCATTAAGACGTGGATCTGCTAATTTTCATTGTAACCACTTCACACTGAGCTTCAAACTCTCTCAAACTGTCTCAAGAGCTGATTTCATTAATAGATTAATCAAAAAAAGGATTGTATCATCTGCAAAAAGGAGAGACGTGTTTCTGAGACCACCAGATCTGAAAGAGTCTGTACAAAACCAGCAGTGGCGGAGTCCACCACTCTCCAGGAATAAGTATGACTTATTGACTGTAATGTGAACCAAGCTCTGGTTGCAGTTGTCCAGGTACCAAGTAGCCTGTAACAATGGCAAACACCCAAAGCAACACCAGGATGACAACCACATCATAGCATAGATCTTCCCTGGAAACTCTAAAGGTGTGATTCCCCATAAAAATAGGGTCTTTAGGGTCTTCCTCCCTAAAAAAAAGAAAGAAAGAGGGACCACATCTCCAGCCTACCCATTCGGAAGTAGTGTCCCTGACCTCCTGCCAATGAGTGCCAACCAGCACAGCCGACTACATCCAGAACCTTGATCAAATTCAGATGAATCTCATTCACCAATGGTGCCTGACAACCAAAGAGCACTTTAACTGTTTTTGTGACTTCAGCCACACTGGCGTATGTGCAAAAATGAAATGAACAATGATGTTACTCACCAGAGCGACAAAGTGCAGCAGGTTCATGCCTGGTTTGTTAGCTTTGGTGTCAGCCAGAGACAGGAGGGACGACAGCTTGAAGCCTACTGCGTTTCCTGCATAACCTCCCTGCAACGCACATAGCACAGAAATTAAACTCATAGTGGTAAACATTCAAACACTTGAACAACAGAATCTGAAGCTATAAAACTACATTTCCCACAAAGCAGTTGGTCTCCATAGTCTACCTGATAAGAGAGAGTAGAGACAGCAAGTCTCCAGTTTGACTGTACACCTAACATGTATCGCCCAATTATCAGCTCATTCTGTTAAACATTTATCAATTAAATGAACATAAATACACTTTTTCTGCAATCATTGTGTCATGACAGTCAAATGAGCTCATGCATTCAGACCCTGAGATTTTAAATGACAGATACTAAGATTGTGTAAATAAGCTAACACTAAAATACAACTTCTGCTCAAACTAGCAAACTAAACCGTCAGAAATAAAAGTAGTACTTCAACAGCAGAGTGACTGGCTGTGATTAAAACTGCAGATCAACCTCCGAACAATTTAACACAGACAAACATTTTTAAATGTGCTCTGCTGTGTGAAAAATGACCACACGCCGTCTGCTTGAAACCACTTCTCCTCTTGGAATAAGTCAAGGCCTCATAACCACTCCCACTTCCTGTTTCTGAAAAACACCCAAATCTTTTCCTGTATTGCATCAGTATTAGAGAAACTCACACAGTCACTGACACTGAGAGGAGAAATGGCGCAGAAAGGAGTTCAGCTGGACCGAGAAACCTTCTCTTGTTCAATCTGTTTGGATCTACTGAAGGATCCGGTGACTACAACCTGTGGACACAGCTACTGCAGGAACTGTATTAACACTTTGTGGGACAAAGAGGAAGAGAAGAAGAAAATCCACAGCTGCCCTCAGTGCAGGAAGACTTTCACACCGAGGCCTGTCCTGGAGAAAAACGTCATGTTTGCAGCTTTAGTGGAGCAGCTGAAGAAGACTGGACTCCAAGCTGCTCCAGCTGATCACTGCTATGCTGGACCTGAAGATGTGGCCTGTGATGTCTGCACTGGGAGGAAGCTGAAAGCCATCAAGTCCTGTTTATCTTGTCCAGCCTCTTACTGTGAGAAACACCTCCAACCTCACTATGATGTGGCTCCATTAAAGAAACACAAGCTGGTGGCCCCCTCCAAGAAGCTCCAGGACAACATCTGCTCTCGTCATGATGAGGTGATGAAGATTTTCTGTCGTACTGATCAGCAGAGTATCTGTTATCTCTGCTTGATGGATGAACATAAAGGCCATGAAACAGTCCCAGCTGCAGCAGAAAGGACTGAGAAGCAGAAGGAGCTCGAGGTGAGACGACTAAACATCCAGCAGAGAATCCAGGAGCGAGAGAAAGATGTGAAGCTGCTTCAACAGGAGGTGGAGGCCATCAATGGCTCTGCTGATAAAGCAGTGGAGGACAGTGAGAAGATGTTCACTGAGCTGATCCGTCTCCTCCAGAAAAGAAGCTCTGATGTGAAGCAGCAGGTCAGATCCCAGCAGGAAACTGAAGTGAGTCGAGTCAAAGAGCTTCAGGAGAAGCTGGAGCAGGAGATCGCTGAGCTGAAGAGGAAAGACGGCGAGCTGGAGCAGCTCTCACACACAGAGGATCACAACCAGTTTCTACACAACTACCCCTCACTGTCAGCACTCAGTGAGTCTACACACTCATCCAGCATCAATATTCGTCCTCTGAGCTACTTTGAGGATGTGACAGCAGCTGTGTCAGAGACCAGAGATAAACTACAGGACATTCTGAGAGAGGAATGGACAAACATCTCACTGACAGTCACTGAAGTGGATGTTTTACTGTCACCAGCAGAGCCAAAGACCAGAGCTGGATTCTTAAAATATTCATGTGAAATCACACTGGATCCAAACACAGCAAACAGACGTCTGTTATTATCTGAGGGGAACAGAAAAGTAAGAAGAATGGAACAACAACAGTCTTATTCTGACCATCCAGACAGATTCACTGTATGGCCTCAGGTCCTGAGTAGAGAGAGTCTGACTAAACGTTGTTACTGGGAGGTGGAGTGGAGAGGGGGAGGAGTTCTTATAGCAGTCACATACAAGAATATCAGCAGAGAGGGAGAGTCAACTGAATGTGCTATTGGAGCAAATAATAAATCTTGGGGATTACGTTGCGACAACAACAGTTATATATTTCTGCACAACAATGTCCAAACTGTCCTCTCAGGTCCTCGGTCCTCCAGAGTAGGAGTGTACCTGGATCACAGAGCAGGTATTCTGTCTTTCTACAGCGTCTCTGAAACCATGACTCTCCTCCACAGAGTCCAGACCACATTCACTCAGCCGCTCTATGCTGGACTTTTATTTTTTGAGGGCGTCTCTGCAGAATTCATTAAACTGAAATAAATGTCACTGAGGGACAGTTGATTAAAATGTGATTTAGTTTTGACTTTCCTTTGGTCTCCATCATTGTTAATCAGACCACATTGTCACTAATGCCCACTTTGTTGCCTCTGACATGGGATCCCTCTCTACACTAGTCCATTTACATTTACATGCTTCCCTTAGGCAGTATTATTAGAGTGGATAGCATGTGGGCATATTCTCATTATTATGCAGTGAAATGTTGATTTACTTACAAAACAATGTGGGTTAAAATGTCTGTTTTAGTTTGCAGTTTCTTTGGTCTCCACATTTTTGCAGAGCACTCATCGTTGTGCAGTTTCCTGTCAGTCACACTTTACAGATACTATTTTGATATCTTATCATTTATTGTCTAATTAATAACTGACTTTGTTTGAACAAAGACAATTTTCATTACATTTACATATATTTGTTGTTGTTGAAATAATCAATCAGTTCAAGAAACAGCTTGCTTTGGGTTTTTTACATTGATAAATGCAGCTTTTTATGCTAATTAATGAATTTGCAGTTATTTGGGATCTAATTTTCTTTCACCTTTAATTATACCTACATATACATACAGCATACTCTGATTTTATTAATTAATGTGTAGCTGTGTTGGTCATATCGTTATTTCCATGTCGTTCAAAATTAATAACTTGATTTAAATATCCTCTTTGGAGGCTGCTTAATTTAGTGCACCAACCTGTTTTATGCATAAAATTTTGTTTAGATCCACAATTTGAACTTTTACTCAGATTCATAAATAGTTTTTGTCTGATTTTCTTTCATCATTTTCAGTCAGTTACATTTTGCACGAGTCTGATTTCTGCATCTGTTCACCAATGAATGCATGTCATTGGTCCACACTGTGTATAAGACAACCGACAGTTATGAATTAAAAACAAATCATTTTGAAATTTAAAACCTTTAGAAGACATTATATTATTTCCAATCAATTTGTGAGTGATAAATTGTTCAGTGATACCCTGACTGTAATTAAATGATGGATTTAGCCACCATGCTGTCACGCATGGTTTTGGCCGCCATCATGTCAGTTTTTAAAACAAGAGCCTATATTTGGATGATAACTTGAAGTCTAAGGCTACGTTCACACTGCAGGCGAAAGCACATCAAATCCGACTTTTCTGACCCTCTGCGACCCATATCCAATCATGGTATGACAGTGTGAACGGCACAAATCTAATATTTTCAAATCCGATCTGGGTCACTTTCGTATGTGGTACTGAATCCGATACATATCTGATGTTCTAGAAAGCGACTGCTGTTTGAACGGTCATGTCGCATTAAATCAGTCTTTTACGTCACTGACACAAGACAGACGCCGATTATCAGCGCCGGAGAAGACATCGCGAACGCTTCCTGGCCATCCAGAGAAACTGTTGGGAAGACAACGTTGGAGAAACGTGAACATTTTATTTGTACTGTATAATCTGCAGATTCTGACAGAAATCTGCAACTTTCCTTTGAAGCACCGCTCCTCTAAAACAGCAATAAGGATCATTATTAGGCCATATGTAAATAACAAAATAACTTTAGAATTTAAAGCAAAATTGGGAAACGTAAAGTCTGAAACAAGTCTTTATATTAACGGCCAACAGTCAAACAATACTGTTCAGTCTGGGTGTAAACAGAGCGCGTTGTGTGTGACGTCTTCTTTTGCACATGCGGGCCACTTTGAGGGTTCACACTAGAGCGCGTTTGCTGTCAGATTTTATCTGCAGTGTGAACAAGCAGACAAAAAAATCAGATTTGATCAAAAAAATCGGAGTTGAGCATTAATAAGACCTGCAGTGTGAACGTAGCCAAAGTTACAGTTAATCTCATGGTTAAAACTGTAGATATGAATCTAAATCTATTTGTAGCAGTAAACATGTTTAATTCTGATCTAAAGTTGAACATTTAAACATGAGTTTTTTTGGGACTGACTCAATTTTGGAGCCAGCCTCCAGTGACCACTTGACACTCGTATTAATATATGTGAGTGTTTTTAAAAAGAGTATATTACGTCTGATTATAATAAGGAAGAGAAGTTCTATGAAAACACTGCTTTGTTTTAGTGTCGTCTTAGCATTTCTTTTTTAATTTGCAGCTCACCTTTTCATCTTGACTCACTCTAATAAAAAGTTTCCATGCAAAGTTTTAGGTTATGTACAGAAACAGGAAATAAACCAGAATTCTAATATTAAATTACTGTCACGGAAATAAAGGGTGTAAACTAAAAAGCCTTTTGTTGCCTCTTCTTCCTTCTTGTATTTCTTTTTCTTCTTCCACCATCTATCCACTTTTTTCTCCCTCATCTAATTATTCATTGATGCTGTACAATGTTTTTTTTCCTACTCACAGCGTTAAGGAGGTTTCCGGCCTGCAGCACCAGGTGGAGAACAGCATGGAGCTCCTCGCAACACATTAATTCTGGAGGACGGAGACAAAGTAAAAGAAATGATGTCTTCATTTGTGTCAGTACATAAAGGATAAACCATGCAAGAGCATCACCTGCTGGAAATAACTGTGTAAAAAGAGAGTAAAGAGAGAAAAAACACAAAACCTGTGCAGTAAAGATACAGATAACATAAGCTTATGATGCTAAAATCCCACTGGGTTTGCTGTTTCATCACATGCAGTGTTAGCATGTGGAAGGTTAGTTAACAGTTCAGGCAGTTATCAAGTTCACACACACACTGCTAAAAATACTGAAGGTGTTAGTCTGTATTGGGTGGAGGGTGTAAACGAGGAGAAGGCTTTACTGCAGGTATTTCTGCACCAACGACATTCAGTCCAGATTTATTGCGTTTTATTTCTTTTCATCTTTTTTATTATTATTTTATTTTTGTTAAAAAATATTCCAGAGTTTCATACACAGATCTCTTTTCTTTCTTTCTTTTTTTACAACTTCTGAATCAAACGGCTCACTCCTTCACATAAAGGTGAAAGTACTGATTCTGAGACATTGTAACACAATCTGTGTAACAGAATCTGCTAAATCTGTGAAAGTGTTTCTAGAAGCTTCTTGGTTACACCTCTGCGTGGTGATTCTGAAGCTAAATGAATCCTCTGAGATCGATGTCATCACTGATGACGACCCCAAACAGAACCTTATGTTTGGAGTCAAGAAAAATAACTTTTCTGGAGGTTTTTAATGTTTTTGATGGATGTGAGTCGGTGTGATTTCTTTGTTGTTTGTTCATTGCCGAGACACAGAGATAAGGTTCATCAGCAGCAATGAGCTGCATCTCAGAGTAACTATTAACATGCTCTATGCAACTTTTAACACCTATTATTTATTGTATATTTGACCAAACCCTACTTTACCTCAGTGCCCTGATCCCAGTGTCAGGAGTCAAACGTTACTTTTTTTTAAAAATGTAAAATTAATTTTAAAAAGTTGATGAGTTTGCTCTAAAAAGTTTTACAGCTCCACCACCATCGTTGGTGTTCATGCCATTCTCTCAGTAATTTCAGTTCATACAACACAGATAGAAGCAGTCTGGCCACACAATCTCTACCTGCCTCCTGCAGCACATTTGCTTGTGGTAAGGAATAAAACATTGTAACACACTCAGTGTTGGTTCTGGTCCTTCTCTGCTCTGCGTTGACACTGAGACAATAAGTAAGAGAAGAGAAAGCAGAGCTGTGGCCTGTGTGAGCTCCCAACAGCGGCTGCATGCAGAGAGCAGCTCATCCGTGTGCCGCTGATGCTGCGAGCGTGTTACCTTTGATGGCGGCACGAAGGATCTTAATGTCCCGTTTCATGGCCTCGCACGCTGCCGGAAAATCCTCCTTTAAGAGCATGGATTCAATGCGGACTGTGTAACTGCAGACCGAGAGAGAGAGGGGTGAAAATGAATTGATTAATACATTTTTATTTTGCGTCCAAGCTGGTACACATCACTAAATACAGCTAATGCTACTACTTTACATACTCTCGTAGTAACTGTATACCAGCAGCTGGCAATTAGTTTGAACTGTGGGACTATTTTTAGCGCATCTCATTAAGGAGATGTTGTTATTGGTGTGTGGGGGAGCTGCAGGCATGTAATTGATTCAGCTTGATGTTTTTGAAATGATCTGAAGGCAGATGTCACATTACCAGCGCTCCAGCAGCAGCTACTTACTAACATTTGTTTGTTTTGTTGAGCACAAATTGATGCATTAACGGTTATGATTCCTGAGTCACTGAGTCAGCTCTGTTAACTGTCACAAGGTCCTGTTTAGTGATACAAAAACATTTTCCCCCACTTAGAGCTAGAGCTGGTACACAGGCCACTTTTACCCAACACTGTTTCACACCAGTGCATCATGTTTTCAAAAATTCAAAGTAACCACTGTACAGCCAGTAAAAGTATTTATGTTTAATGTTGTAAGTATACAAGTACAAGTACTACAAAAATGTACTTTTTTGGTGCAGTATTTCAGTGAATGCAACGGTGAAACTGTACAGACAGTGGAAGCATTTTCAGTGTAAAACTGTTTCATGGATCTTGCATGAATATCGGAAATGTTAAAAAAAAGATCATAAAGGTTTAATTCTAATTTCTGAAACTTGCAGTGAAAGTTGAACGCAGCATAAATCTGAATAACTAAGTAAAAGTTCAGCGCTCACCTGGGCACCTGAATCAGCCGGTACATGAAGGAATCGGCCAATGAGAGCTGAGAGACTTCGCCGCGGTGTGCCTTCAGTTTCTTCACCTTCATGAGTGCAAAAAGATGGATCAGATAAAAAAAACACATCAGTGTGTGTGTGTGTGTGTGTGTGTGTGTCTCACCTCTTCAGACTCTGGCAGCAGTTTCAGCATTTCTCTCAGACGCTCCACCCCAAAAGCCTCACTGTTGCCATGGCAGATTTCATCTACTATAGTCTCATTGGACCTGGAGGAAGAAGATGTTTAAATTTAGTGTGAGCAGCGATATAAAAAACAAACACTCATTGTGCTGAAGTTAAGAATTAAAATGGCATCAAAATAACATTACACTAAGCTGATCTGGGTTCCCCCCCACAGAGATTTAATTACCATCTGCACACGTACAAGGTACACTCAGTTCACTCTGTCAGGTTAAAATTCAAACAAGAAAATGAATAATTTAAGACAGTTTTATCACTTTGTGAACTCCAACCTTTTGCTTTTAAATGATAATTTCATTTTCAACATTGAAACAATGTTATATATTCATTCAGGAATTAGCCTGAGACGACATTTATAGTTATTTTTCTGTTGACTGGAAGCACCTTCCCTGTTACTTAAAGTAAAATAAAATGGACAAAATAACTTCTTTAACTAATTAACTTCAGTGCCGATACACGTCCAGTTTATTTTAACCTACACAGTGGATGAAGAGAAACTCAAAAACTCAAAATTTAACTTATTGTACTGTTGTCAGGAGATAGAAACTTTCTTGCACAGAGTTATTGTGCAAAGCTGCTTTCAAGGTCATGAGGAATTCCATAAACTTGAGATTTTCCTATTTGATATCCAGTTTTTGTATTTTTCGCTGAAACCTTCAATTTGTTCAATGAGTACAGAGCACACTTTCACAGTTAGGCCAAGCACAAAAAGACTGAAATTCTGATGTCAGAGTTCATTAAAACCGTTTCTTGACTGAGTGAGCTGAATAAACTGGACAGGCGTGTTCTGTCAGATCATCCCACCAAGTACAACTTCCTTGTACATATTTTTACACTCTGTTATAAATGCAACATGATGTCACAGAGTTTGCAGATGTATTAACAACAGTTTTAGTAACATGCTCTGGACATACTTTTAAAATGGGATTTTCTAAGCAACAAGCCCTAAAACGAGAAAAGCAAAAATCCCACAATTGAAATTTTGTTTCCTTAATTTTATGACAAAGAAAATTAGTATTTTCTGAATACTGTCTGTCAGTGCTGTTTACATCTGTCTAAATCTCAGCCAAGGATATCTGAGAGTGGATTTGTGGGTTTAGAAGTTGTTGGCGTTCTGTGTGTGTGTGTGTGTGGGGGGGGGGGGGGGGGGGGGTGTTGGTCAGAGAGCTGTTTGTCACACATTAAGTGGTCGTTCAATGGAATCCGCTGTGACGCTAATGATTGTCTCCGCTGCTCTCTTACCTGCCTGAGAAAAGTTGGCTTTAAATTTACGGCAGTGATTTATCAGAGATGTGCGGAGCATGGAAGGAGAGCGTGAGAAATAGAGACAGGTGGTTAACAGTGAGTCTTTACAGTTGCCTGCACAACCTGGTGGAGTCTTTCATGTTTTAAGGCTGCATTTCAGTAAATGGTGTTGGAGATCTTGTTAAAATGGAAGAACTATGAACAAAGAAAAGTCAGATTTTGACACACTGCACAAGTCTGGAAGGCATTTGATTGGTAAAGACTTCATTTTTCAACATCAGAATAATCCCAAACACATTGTCAATTACAGTAAAAGAACACCTTGACTGTACCTGGACCTGCACAATAAAATGGTATCAGTCATGGACTGGCCTGAGCCCAAATCTCAACATTACTGAAGCAGTGTGAGAACAGAACAAACAAAGCAAAACAACACATCCAAAGAAGAGTTTTGAATGTCCTTCAAGAAGCCTGGAGAACTATTCCTGAAGACTGTTTAAAGAAAGTACAAGCATGCTGTTTAAGAAAGTTCAGGCTGTGCTGAAGAACAAAGGCGATCCTGCTAAATATAGATTTTCAGGCTCATCTGAACTGTACAAACTCTGATTTGTCTTATATACTGGTTTTCCATGTATGTTTCCTCACATTGTAATAAATCGCTGCACCTTTGTTTTTTAACCATTTCCTTAGAAAAGTATAAAGAAGTGCAGGGCAACTCGAACATTTTGCACAGTCATCCCAAAGTATATTTCCTGGAGCAGATGGCTGTGTCTTTTACTTCCCACTTCTCGAAATTGTTACTTTGTTGTTGGAAAAGTTAAAAGTACTTATACTAAAGTCATGATGCATGCTTAATCATCCAGGTAAGGAAATCCTGATGAGTGACGAAACTTTTCTCCACCTGGAAACGTTACGTCCGGATGAACAGAACTAACTTTTGGGTACTTTTAGCTCGGTGTTAAAGCAGCTGCAAAACCTTCAGCTTAATTTGAAACTGAATGACAGAGTTTTTGTGGATATTGTACATCGTGAACATAAAATGATGCAATACAACTCAGATTCTTCTCCAATTGATTTCAGGTATAGTTGCTGTACATTCCTGCTCTCCGTCTCCCACATGCCTGCATGTCCCTCAGTGTGTTTGGTAAGCACTAAGTCTCAACATGGTGACCTGAATGATTCAGCACATTCATTCAATACATTCTCTAAGCTTAGCCAACTGACTCACCTTGTGGACACTTTTTACGTGACTTCCTATCTCTATATTAAGCTGTGGTGAAGATGTAAAATCCTCAGTGAGGTATAAATGTAAAAAAGGTGAAGGGAGGTTTAGATAAAGCAAGTTTTTTCATTCTTTGAACTACATTAAAGCTTCATGAATACGTATCTATGAACAATATAAATGCAGTAATTCTGTCAAGCAGCATTGCGGTGACCTTACCATGAATGGGTTACAAGACAGCAGGCCCCTGGGGACAAGACCACCAACCCTCCTACAGAGGATTAAGACGTCAGGCTCAAGGACACACGAACCACAACTGCGGTGTAGCCGAGCTGTTTAGTGTCTCACTGGAGCAGCGCTGTGCTTTGATTTGAATGTAGGATATCACTTTCTTGCTGTTTTGTCCCATTTTGTACGCTTTTTTTGTTCATTTTATGTCCCTTTGTAGCCACTTTATGCCTGTTCGTTACCATTTTGTATCTCTTTATTTCTATTTAATCGCTCTTGTAGAGATTTTCATCTTTTTGTCATCAAATTATGTATGCTTGTAACAATTTCGCATTTCCTCGTATTCTCATTTCGTTTCCCTTCGTCACTGTTTTTTCTCTTTGTGATCAATTTTAGTTTCTCAGTCTTCATTTTGTATCTTTTCATGGCTAACATAAGTTTCCTTGCACCTATTTTGCATCTTTTTAACCATTTTACACCCCTTTATTGCCACTTTGCACCTCTTCATGCAAGTTAAGTTCACTTTC
This sequence comes from Copadichromis virginalis, assembly GCF_057382275.1. Classification (NCBI taxonomy): domain Eukaryota; kingdom Metazoa; phylum Chordata; class Actinopteri; order Cichliformes; family Cichlidae; genus Copadichromis; species Copadichromis virginalis. The sequence goes on along the minus strand of NC_140620.1, from coordinate 26,415,055 downwards.
AGCCATTTGGCCTCCTTTGTCACAAGGTTACACCATTCTCATTTTTCTTCTTTTCTCCTCAAGTGGTTTAATTCTTCTTATTGCTATTTTGCATCTCTCAGCCTCTTTGTTGTCGGTTTAAATCTTTTTGTTAATAATAGTCAATAATCAATGACATTGTAGTTATTTTCTGTCACTTCTGTAGCTCTTCATTATGAATTTAAATCTTTGTTTAGACAGTTTGTCATTTGTCAATTTAAGATCAGTTTATATCCATTAAGTTATTCTAAGGAGCTTGGAAAGAAAAGCGTCTGGACTTCTTTAAGTTTCCTTGAAGACGTTTCACTTCTCATCCGAGAAGCTTCTTCAGTTCTAAGAGCGATTGGTGGAGGGTCCCAGATTTTAAGCCCTATGGGAGTTTCCCCCCAAGAGGGACAAAGGACCCCCTAATGATCCTCTACCTAATCACATGAGCCAAGGTGTGAAAACTGGTGTAGGTCACAATCAGCCAGGGTTTCAGGTGAGCTCATTGTGAAACCTGACCCCACCCCATCGTGTGATTTCCTGAGGTCAGATGGCCCAGGATGTGAGTGGGCGTTAAGGCGTCTGGGAAGGGATCTCAGAACTGGATTATAGATGGCAGACAGTTGGTGTCGTAAACCACCGCCTCTGTTCAAAGACGGTCGCTCACAGTGGACATAGATGAATTATTTTACTCCTCTTTCAAACAGTCTTCTCTGTCCAAAATGTGAACATTGATATCCTCGAAAGAGTGACCTTGGTCCTTTAGATACAGATGGACAGACGATAGAAGCTTCTCGGATGAGAGGTAAAAAAAAAAAAAAAAGGTCTTCAACTAAGCTCAAGTCCTTTTTTAAGCTCCTTAGACTACGATGACCCAGATGACTGAGAACCTTCACATTCCATTAACTTATTATTTTACATCTCTTTTTTTGGTCAACTTGAATTTGATTGTTGTCATTTTGCTCGCTTCATCTCTTGCGTCCCTTGTTGTATTATCTCCGTATACGTCAGTCTTTTCCTCTAATCTGACATATGGTCACATGTCTGTAGTGTATTCAATCAAGTATAACCTGCCCACATCACCACATTTGTTTATTCAACACTTCAGGATGATGGTGAGGAAACACACTACAATACAGCATCGCTTTGTGACACGCCATCAGCTAATAAAATCCCCATCTCCGTCTGACAGTCATTTTGTCATAGTCATGCTGTGTCATACCCACATTATTCTCAACAAACACCGACATGACAACACTGTCTGCATTTAGCATTCCTGTTCATGACTTTCCTTTTCTTCTTTTCTCTGGGAATCAAATCCGTGACCTTTAAAGTGAAAGCTTGCCTATCATAACTTAATCCACTCGACATAACAGTCAGAAATTATCAGTTCGATGCTCTGATGCTCTTATCATGGGATTCAAACAGAGGCAGCAATACATAAAAACATATTTTGTCTTTGTCTCTATGTTTTCATGTTGGGTTAAACTGTGTGTGTGTGTGTGTGTGTGTGTGTGTGTGTGTGTGTGTGTGTGTGTGTGTGTGTGTGTGTGTGTGTGTGTGTGTGTAACCCATATTTTATTTTTGTAGCTTGCACTGAGGGCTGATTGATTATGTATGTTCTTCCTGCAGCACTGCGGTGTGTTTGTTGACCTTCTTGTAAGCGGAAGCACGAACTGTAGCACGTTATAGGTGAATAACACCAGCGCAGTCTCTAATGCAGCTCAGGCAGCTTTGCAACTCAGCGCCATCACTGTTGTGAGGTGTTCCTGTTATTTTGTCCACCCCATCCTCATATAAAAATAGAGAGAGAGAGGATGGCATTTGTGCTTTCAGTGAGATGAAACAATAATAGCTTACAGACATGAACACACACGTGCATCTATGCTTGTGGACCTTCTGTGACATGATGCGTAATCCACACAGCTGTGAAGGTAAGTCATACCTTAAGAAAACAGTGATTTGAGGTTAAGGGGATTCCTCTGAAGTAGTGCAAAAGTGTGAAAAAAGTCAGAAAGAAGTTGTTTAATGTTTGTGTACATGGACATGTCTGGGGATAAATGTATGCTCACCACCTCAATGAACTCAAGCAACAAGGAGCAAAAGTCCTTACTGATGCGAGACCAGTGAAGTCATACAGGAAACAATTACTTCAACTTATTTGTGTGTTTGTTTGCTGTTGTGAAACTGTAAGTAAAGAGTGGAAGGTGGATCTAGCTGAGAATCTGCACGTTTTCTGAGCAATGTCTTGTGATTGACATGTCATTAGCTAAAAACTATGAACTAGTTACCACTCTTTCCTGATGCCTGAGTGTAATATACAAAGAGAACCTAATATTTTGTTCAATATGACAACAAACCATTGAGCGGTGAACACATCAGAAAAATGCTTGCTTGATCTTGTCACATGGTCATTGGTCATTTTACCATACACTCCTTTTTGACTTGACCAGTAGTCTTTTCACAATCACAAGGGTATTTAGCAATGACCCTGGTGAAGGCCACAAGGGGAAATGTGTTGGTCACGCATTAAAACTGGTTCCTAATACTTTAAGTTTCACTGGAGTCTTCATGTCATTAGATCTTTGTCTTCGCCATGAACCTTGAAAGTTGTTCCAGAAAGGTTTGTTGCTATTTTAATGTAAAGAACATGGTTATTTCTGTTGCAGCAGCTGTTATAAATGCAAAACTAAAATGCAAGATTCTTTTGAGTAATTAACTTTTTGCAGGAATATCTGTAATTATATGTGCAGACTCTGCTGACTGTTCAAAGCAATGCAGTGGCATTTATCTAGTTCTCATCCTGTTACAGCAACATTGATTACTGCCTATAAAAGCAATAAATAAATAAATAAAAGCAACCAGCATATGTCTGCTAACCTAACCCTGCTCTCCACATATGCTTTGATTAGGTCAGCAGCCTCTGCTGTTCTGACAGTTATTGTTACCTGAGACGTTTCTGTCCAGTGTTCATTAAAGCTGGATTTTTAAAAATTATTTATATAGAAGAAGCAGTAAATAAAAATGGTTAAACACACAGTTTCACTCTCTAACTGCTCCTCTTCCTGGAGTGAAGCACAGCCTGATAACCCTCCCTCTTCTTCCTGCTCTTAAACACAGCACCTCCTCTCTGTCCACGTGTTTCCTCGTTCCCTCCCCCTCAGATCTGCACTTTGAAGATGGGTGTAACCAACATGTGGTGACGTGTAAGAGCTGACAGGCTCCATTCACTGCAGAAACATGTTGTTGAGATCAGAGCTCAGACTAGTTTCAGTTATAAGGAAGTGAAACTCACACAGTCACTGACACTGAGAGGAGAAATGGCGCAGAAAGGAGTTCAGCTGGACCGAGAAACCTTCTCTTGTTCCATCTGTTTGGATCTACTGAAGGATCCGGTGACTACAGCCTGTGGACACAGCTACTGCAGGAACTGTATTAAAAGTTTCTGGGATGAAGAGGACAGGAAGGGAATCCACAGCTGCCCTCAGTGCAGGAAGACTTTCATACCGAGGCCTGTCCTGGAGAAAAACATCATGTTTGCAGCTTTAGTGGAGCAGCTGAAGAAGACTGGACTCCAAGCTGCTCCAGCTGATCACTGCTATGCTGGACCTGAAGATGTGGCCTGTGATGTCTGCACTGGGAGGAAGCTGAAAGCCATCAAGTCCTGTCTGGTGTGTCTGATCTCCTACTGTGAGAAACACATACAGCTTCATCTGGAGTCTCCTGCCTTTGAAAAACACAAGCTGGTGGCCCCCTCCAAGAAGCTCCAGGAGAACATCTGCTCTCGTCATGATGAGGTGATGAAGATTTTCTGTCGTACTGATCAGCAGAATATCTGTTATCTCTGCACAATGGATGAACATAAAGGCCATGAAACAGTCCCAGCTGCAGCAGAAAGGACTGAGAAGCAGAAGGAGCTCGAGGTGAGACGACTAAACATCCAGCAGAGAATCCAGGAGCGAGAGAAAGATGTGAAGCTGCTTCAACAGGAGGTGGAGGCCATCAATGGCTCTGCTGATAAAGCAGTGGAGGACAGTGAGAAGATGTTCACTGAGCTGATCCGTCTCATCCAGAAAAGAAGATCCAATATGAAGAAGAAGGTCAGATCCCAGCAGGAAACTGAAGTGAGTCGAGTCAAAGAGCTTCAGGAGAAGCTGGAGCAGGAGATCGCTGAGCTGAAGAGGAAAGACGGCGAGCTGGAGCAGCTCTCACACACAGAGGATCACAACCAGTTTCTACACAACTACCCCTCACTGTCAGCACTCAGTGAGTCTACACACTCATCCAGCATCAATATTCGTCCTCTGAGCTACTTTGAGGATGTGACAGCAGCTGTGTCAGAGACCAGAGATAAACTACAGGACATTCTGAGAGAGGAATGGACAAACATCTCACTGACAGTCACTGAAGTGGATGTTTTACTGTCACCAGCAGAGCCAAAGACCAGAGCTGGATTCTTAAAATGTTCACGTGAAATCACACTGGATCCAAACACAGCAAACAAAGAGCTGTTGTTATCTGAGGGGAACAGAAAAACAACAAGAATTAATCAATCACAGTCTTATTCTGATCATCCAGACAGATTCACTGGATGGTGTCAGGTCCTGAGTAGAGAGAGTCTGACTGGACGTTGTTACTGGGAGGTGGAGTGGAGAGGGAGAGGAGTTGATGTAGCAGTCACATACAAGAATATCAGCAGAGCAGGGACGGGCGATGAATGTGGATTTGGATACAATGACAGATCTTGGGCATTATATTGTGACACAAACAGATATATATTTGTGCACAACAATGTCCAAACTGTCCTCTCAGGTCCTCGGCCCTCCAGAGTAGGAGTGTACCTGGATCACAGAGCAGGTATTCTGTCTTTCTACAGCGTCTCTGAAACCATGACTCTCCTCCACAGAGTCCAGACCACATTCACTCAGCCGCTCTATGCTGGACTTTGTCTTGGACTTGGAGACACTGCAGAGTTGATTAAAGTCAAATAGAGAAGACAGGTTCATGTTGATCCCTGACCATTATATGTACTTGTGTAGTTTCTAAATGAGTCTTTACATTTTAGAAGCTGAGAAGTTCAGTGGTCCATTGATGTGTGAAAATAATATTGCACTGATTCAAACTGTACTTACATTTATATACCTTACATCAATATAAATCTGAATTTGTTCTTATGGCTGATAATCATGTGAGTTTAAATGATACTACTCTTCATATTCAGCATGTTTGAAATCTGTCATCAGTCTGGTTAGTGCTTTTATTCTGTAGTTGCTGTAGTGGGTTGTCAAATGCAACAATATATTGGAGCTGCAGTGATTCATCAGTTAGTCAATGATTAGAGAATTGATTGTTTTATCATTATTTTAGTCACATTTAAAGCTGCTTCCAGTTTCTGAAATGTGAAGATTGTTGGTTTTCTTGATCATATATGACTGTAAACTTAATGTCTTTGAGGTTTGAACTTTTAAAATGCAACAAAAAAATTAATCCTTGAGGTTTTTGATATTATTATTATTATTATTATTATTATTATTATTGTATCTACAGTGATGACATTTAATGTCTTTTTGAGATGAAAAGCTTGATCACACTCACTTATTTATACATTTAAATATAAAAAACCAAATCAGTGTTCCCCAACCCCCGGGCCCCAGACAGACCAGGCAGCAAGAGAAGAAAACATTTTTTTGTACCGATACTGGTTTTATTTTGTTGTATTTATCAACAACACCTTAATAGCCGGTCGGTGACACACAAAAAGGTTGGGGACTGTTGAACTAAATAACACAGGCCTGTATGTTTTAGAGGATAGACATGTTTCTTTGCCCTGAGCTGTGTCTGGCAGGCACAGCGTCTCCACAAATCTGAAGCTTCTGATTTGGAGAAAATGAGCTGAGGGAGACACCTGGTGGACAAACACAGACATGACAGGAAGAAAGACTAAAGTGCAGAGTGGAGACAAACAGCTGGAAATACTTGTTGGAAAGGATTGTCATGCTTCAGACAAACACACAGCACACACTCTAACAGTCCTTTATTTGCACTGAAGGAGACACGTGAAGAAGCCAAATCACACAATAATGATGTGAACACATTTATAGTCAGTGTTCAAGATGATGGATAGAAATGAGAATCATGAAGCATTTGTTCACTTTTAGGTCTGATTCTTACAGCAGAAGCAGCATTTACATGAACTCACTGGCCTTTTTCCACTGAACGCTCTCTTCTTCATCACCTCATCTTCCTCTTCTGACTGATGCTGAGCTCCAACCCTTTTTACTTCCTGGAGATGATTCATACTCACTGAAATTTCACTCATGACACAGAAACTGTTCAGTTATTCTTCATTTATTAGTCTGTTTATCAGGAACCTCTGTTGATTTTACATGTAAAGGATTTTTCTTCTATCACTGAACCTTTTAAGGGTTTTCTCTTAGTAGTTTTGGGGAGTTTTTAATTAGATTTACAGCTTCAGAATAACTTTGTGATGTCAGATTAGAAAGTCTGTGTCCAACCCTGGTGTTTGATCAGCTGTTTGATCCCTGCTGGGCTGGATTTTTTATATGAATGTTGAATTTGTTGTTTTGGAACTGAGTTAGATTTTTATTGATGGATGATTCGTTGTAAAAAGTGGATCTACCAACAGTTTATTTCTTTGTTATTAACCAGCAAGAAGACGTTTCCCCAGAAACAGAGTTTTGATTAGTGGAACTGACAAACAGTTTGAGGCTGATTTGGCTGATATGGGTGAATATTGAGCAGATAATGATAATGTGAGACACTTACTGACATGTACAGATGGATTTTCCAAGTATGCATGCAGGTGTCTTCAAACCAAGGCAGCAGCATCTGTTGCATCTGCTTTTCAGGATGTTCTGAGTGAAGGATGTGTACCTGTTAAACTTCAAATAGATGAAGGCGAGGAGTTTAATAATAAACATTTCCATCAGCTGATGGTTCAGTTTAACATCACACATTGATTAAACCAAGTTTTGTGGAACGTTTTAACAGAAGCTTTAAGGACCGTATGTGAAAATACTTCACATCTGTTAACTTATGAAGACATGTAAACGTGGTCCAGGACCTTGTGCTGTCAAGGCCAAGCAGCCGGTGTAAAGAGGTTGGAGCCAAAAGCTGACTCAGTACATGTTTGTTTGATTTGAATGAAAACTTGATTTATAGCAGGGATCATGAAGGTCGAGGCGAGACATGGAGGGAATGACATGGGAGCAGGACTCACTCACTATTAAATGCTGAAGCAAAGCTACAGAGAGGGGCGTTTCTCCAGGATTGCGGTGGAGTGAGGAAAAGAACAACATGTCTGAGGTGAGTTTCTGGACTTACACTAGGAAAAAGGCTCTATTTTTTGTTGCCTACATTGTAGAAGGTCACTTTGTCTCTAAACAGGAAAATGAGCAGTCAGGGGTTAAAGTGGATTCAGCAGGTGGAGGAACCCTAAAATCAGTTGCAACAGCTCAGTGTGGGGAAAACATTCACGACTCAGTATAATTACTGCTGAGAGCTCCAGTAGATTTTCTGAATGGACAGGCTGTGATCAGCTGACCTGCTGCTCTTTGTGGATTTACACAAGTGAATTCAACCAGATGTCAGCAGATGTTTTATGAGTTGAACTGATTTCCATCCTCTACACTGACAGTAAACTGTTTATGCTCTTTTTATTAGACACTATTCAGCTGGTATGAAGGTGAAATTCAGTGAATCTTAACTTCAAATTCATCTCTGCTACACTTGATGTAACCAAACTCTGAGCATGAAACCACAGCCACTGTGCAGCAGTCACACACTGTTCTGCAGCAAACTAACCTGTTTATCCTGCACTAACCTGCAACCTTTAAATAGCACAGTGCCTCAGTTTGTTTAGCAGCACGTTTCAGGATATGAAAAAACACAATGTCACATGTACAGAACCAATATGTGATTTAAAAACATGAAGACTTACATGTGAGCTTTACAATCAGTCGTTGGGCCAAAAGCAAGAAAAAGGAAACACTTTAAGCCCTGACTATGACACATAGTTTTGCCACTTTTATTTCTTTTTCTGTGATATTGCTGGTGATTAATACACCAACAGGAATGAATTTCATGTGTTACTGTTTAATCTCAAAGCAGTTTGATTTGAGGCTCGCAGTGACAAAATAATAACTCCCCTTAAAGGTGTTAAACCTAAAGTAATGAAGGTCTCCTAAAGGTCTCTTAGCATTAGACTCTTGCTATTTCTGTGCCTTCATTCTAATGTGTACACTCTGTGTTTAGTTCCCCTGGACGTGGCCCTGTTTTCCCGGAGCAGATCCTTAGTTTTGAATGATTGGAGAGTGGCTATAGCGAGCAGTGAGTGAGCGAAGAGAAGCTTTCCCTGTCCTCCCCACCTTGGATTTCCTGGAGCCTGGACCCCGTCACACTTGTATATAGCACAATTCCCTGCACTGTCTGTACACATACCTGGTGTAATAAACTATTTCTCCTCAAAGTGAAGAGTCCTGCGCGTGAGTCCTCAGTGAACGGTGACATCATTACAGTAACAAAGTATTTGTACTTCATTACTTCCTTCCTCATGCTGTAACCCTCGATTTCATTTGGTGTGTTTTTTTGATGAGATGCAGCTTTCCACACCATCTTTTCACCTATTGCTGATCACCACACTGTGTTTGTGTGCTAAAAGAGAAATCATTTCCTGCATGGAGACTAAACGGAAGCACAATTACATTAACTCAGAGGGTACAGCAACTGTTGCAGTTTGTCTTGAAACAACTGTAATCTCCACATCTGGACTTTTTTCTCAATTGAATTACGATTTTAATCTCAAAATTGAAACTTTATTTTCAATGTTATCTATAATAGTTTTTCTTAATGTGGCCGTAATACTCATTCGTACAGCAACATTGCCAGCAAACTGAAATTGGAAAAAAAGATGTAAGCAAAAAAACACAAAGATGTAGGTTTCAAAACTTAGTTAATAATAGAAAACAAAAATTTATTCGCACATTTTACGGTTTCAATTCACCTTTTTTTTCAGTTTCATTTTTTCCCCTTTCGATACAACATTTTCGTGTTAATTATTCTCAGTTTCATTTTAAGGTGGCATCATTTTAACCCCACGCACACACAGAGGGTCCATAACACTCACATTTCCAGAGTGTAACAACCAACCACCTGTGTGAAATCTGAAATGCCCATGGTGTTGATTCTATAATATATATTTAGCTAAAATCTACACATTTATTTGGGGAAAAATGTTATCTGGCTGTGGTTCTAAAGATCTGTGATCGTTACGTGTTCACTGACACCTGATTTATGCACACACAGTTATTGTGGTTCATTTCATTATGTCTTGGATTTGTCTGAATGTTGTGCCTGCTCCTTTATCAGTCTTTGCTTCCTACATGTACAGCTTATGTGATTATTGACCAGGAGGGTTTGCAGTTTCATCAAAACACGAGTTGTTTGTTGCTTTCATTATGACTTGGCTGACTATGGCTGCTTACACATTGCAGACTCAGACTATTACATTAATAAGCAATTATTGAGCCTGGATAGCTCAGTCGCTAGAGCATCAGACTTTTAATCTAAGGGTCCAGGGTTCAAGTCCCTGTTTGGGGGCCGATCTTTACAGAATTTCGCAGAGGAACCCACCCGAGAGATTAATAAAGTCTTATCTTATGTAATGTAGGGGGGGAAATTCTTATAGTGACAAATATTTGACATGATTGCCAAGTTGTCAAAGCACCGTGTCAGGTCTTTGAAAACTGTAATGCCCTTTCAGCTTCCCGCTGGACTAAACATGCCTTGTTGTTTCTTTCAAATCTGTCTAAACACATGCATCTTGTATTAGTTGATGAATTAAAATGGAAAATGGTGCTTTTGCCACTGAAGTCTGAATATGTGCCACTGACAATGCAGTACTAGTTGACTTCTTTTTGCTTTCCCCCCAGTATGCTATGCTTTGCAGTTGTTGATTTTCGGGTGGAGGTGGATCCAAAATTATTTGCAATTGGTTTACAGGACTGGTGAAGGACTCTCGTTTCTGGTCTACCAGGGAGAGTCCGTATCACAAAGGCTGTGAAGGATGCAGCTGCTCTAGATCAGAGGTGTCAAACTTAATTGTACAGGGGGCCAAAACTCAAAGCACACTTTAGGTTGAGGGCCAAACAGGGTAAGCATTTATTGAAAACACTAAAACAATGTTTTTTGAACATAAATATGAATAAAAACAGACAGGAATATTGTTTCAGAATAAATAGACTTAGAATAAAGAATAACTTCTAATAACCGTCATAAGTGTTCAAACATGTCTTTTCCTGTCGTTGCATCGATTTAATGTCCAATATTTCCTCTGAAACGGGCATATTGGAGTTCAGTTCACGGATGAAGATGGCCAACTGTGTAATGTCCATCATGTCTGTACTTTTATCCACAGCAAGACAGTATGCTATAAAGTATTTGCTTCTTTCACACGACTGTGTTCTTAAATCAGTGGTCATCTCACAAACCCGACCGTATTTCTACTCAAGCTCACATTTGCCAATATCTGGGTTACCGTTACAGTTAACCCTAACACTAGCTCTTCTACTTTCTGTATGAGAACTATGACTACATGGAAGGAGGTAACACAGACGATCCGACAAAGAAAGAAGGCACACAGACTAAATACACACAAAGGAGATTAGGGAAAGTGGAAACACATGAGGAAACAGCAGACACCACAGGGAAAGTGACACTAAAACACGCACACACACAGCAAGCTTGACGAACCAACAAGGGAGACTTAAACACAAGCATACTGAAAGTAAAAGACAGACCGCATAATGCTGTGAACAAGAACAGACAAGGCCATAGAAGAAAATCTAAACCATGATGAAACTCAGCTAAAACCTAAATGATGATCAACACCAGAACTTAACATATGTTCATTATCATGGGAGAGAAGAAAAAACTATAAAAAGAAATCAAAAAGATGGGTCGCAGACCCAGACCCTGACACAGAACAGAAACTGGACTTGATTGACACTCTGAATTATTGAATCTGTAGCTTTTGTCTCATTAGCGCTTCATTTTGCCGAGCCATGAATAACAATATGAATGAATGAATCTATATAAAAAGGATCTTGCAGGCATATAAATGTACGCTGGGCTGGATGTGGCCCACGGGCCTCGAGTTTGACACGTATCCTCTAGATACTGAACAACTACAGAAAACTACATTTCTCCTGTGGCCTGCAGTTTCTGCATCTCACCGTCTGAAATACACAACGTAAACATCACTTTAATACTTTTTGCTTGTTAGAACTATAAAAATGGATGATTTTGAGATTGATGATGGTCTCGACTGCTTTAGTTTCTCAGTTTTAAATATGATACAAGACCAGAATTAATGAGAGGTGCAGACACAAAGACGTTCTGCTCAAGATTAGATACAAAATGCAGCTGTAAGAATAGGAAATGTGGATATAGTTTCAAATGTGCTTGGTTTTAAAGTGAATGTTTCCAGACATTCATCCACTTGAAGCCAGATATTTCAGTCTATTTCAATTAAAACATTGTCTTCTGGCAGGAAAAAGTGCAATACAGTCTTTGAATGAAGTGCGCAGAGTGACTGAGGAACAATGCTTTATTAATTAGTAGGGAAACATTACATACATACATAAATAAAGACAGATCAACATAAAAATGTCCTCATATGAAAACACAACTTGAATTTTCCAAGTCAGACAGAAAGTGTCTGTTTTTAATCAGAGTTATAAATATCTCCTTGTTTAAACTGATCGTGTTTTTTAAAAAAGACACCACCGCTCTCAAAGATTAGTTATGTCAGGCTTTATAAAAACACAATTAGTAATATTATTATTTCTATACAAGTCCAGCCTGGATTAAAGAGATTCTGCTGCACGGTTCGTGCAGTTAAAGGTGCTTGTGAATCGAAAAGGCATTCAGTCACATGACCTTTAAAAACTGCAGAATTTTCAGGATACTCCAAAGATGTACATCTTTATAGCTGCAGATATTTCTCTTACAAACAAGAAAAATAGTACCACAGGAATAACTCAAAGGGAGTACAAATAAAATGCAATTAGATTTTATTCACTCCGTTTTTTAGCTCCCCTCCTTTCAATTCAGTGTTTAAATTTGCAGTTTGTATGTTGGTTGTAATAGTTTCTTTCATACAATACGGCGTACCCCTTACTCTCATAGTAGGAGCCTTTAGTCTGTGGATTAACGCACAGACTGACTCAAGTGTCTGTAGGCCTAATAGGAGAGATCAAGTCATGGCTACGGCCACCAAATTATTCAGAACTGCTAGTGTTAGTGTGGTTTTGACTGAAAGCTTGTTAGCAATCACGTCACAGGCTGTAGTCATTTCCCGACTCATCCAGAGATCTCAGAGCTTCACTCTGACCAAAACAAAAAGGTCTGTGATTTCTGATAAGACATCGGCTTTCCTGAGGTCGTGAGGAGAGGTCATTATTGTCATTAATCTTGGAATGTACTCTCAATTAATAGATTTAGAAAGAATACAAATATACCTTGAAAACAAGTTGTTTTTCCCCTCTGTGGTTGTTTAAAGTGCATTACAAGGACAATATAGTACAAAGAAAACGTAGTGAACTTTTCAGCTCCGCTGCACTTAAACCTTATAATAACAAACAAACAAGGTAACAAACAAGATTTAAATCCATACGAGACAATCTCATTGTATCTTCCTTTGTTACTCAAATTAAACTTGAACATTTTAAAAGGTATCTACATTTCATAATGGAGTGTATCTCCTGACTTTCCTGAAGGAGGAGTGATTAGGAAAAAATCCTCAAAACAAAACAACCAAGAGTTTATCTCCAGCGCGGCCTTGTGGGCAAGACCGAGTCCTGAGAATGAGCGGACTTGTCACTGTCACTGTCATTCCGTCTGTGGCCTTTAGGGGGAGCCAGCAAGTCGTGGCGCGATGCACGAGGAGATGATTTGACGCTCTGAGACTTCCTCTGTGAGGAGGGGGAGAGTTTTTGGACATCTGAGGATCTTGCTGACGCATGGACTCTTAGTGATCTTGATCGCGTAATAGGCAAGGAGGTGCTGGATGGGGTAACAGGGGAGGAGGTCTTGGAAGAAGGTTTGGGGGAGGGGTCTGACCCAATGTTGGGGGAGTGGGAAGCAGCAGGAACAGCAAGGTTGGTGTGAGTACGTCTGAAAGAAGAAGAGGCTGTGCTCCGTGCAAAACCCGGAAACACAGATGATGAAGAGCTAGTGGCTTTGCGCAAAGGAGTGGCAGGAGCACTGACGCTGCCTCCTCCTCCACTTCTTCCACCCTGAGAGAGTGCCCGCAGTGTGGAGCGACAGATCTTCTCCTCCTGCTGGGCTTTAGGTTTCATTAAGGGCTTTTGGCTGGACATCTTTCCTTGAAAGTCCTTGTTCTGTTCTCGGGCAGATGGCTGAGTACCTGAAACATTCTGGTTCTTTGAGTCCTTTGGATCCAAAGTCTTGGGGATCCCAGATTGTCGGGATGAAGGAGCATTTGCAGGCCTCGCTACTCGTCGAGGGGAAGCACTGCTTCGTTTTGAGGGAGTCAGACTGGTGGGCCCTGCGGTGCTGGAGGAGCCTCGATTCTTCTCTGTATGTTTGATTCTGGATGGACTTCTGTTGGTCCTGGATATTGGCACAACCCTCCTCATGTCCTTGTTCTCGGAGGTTGTGAGGGTCCGGATAGATTTGGATTTGCCAGATGCAGAGATAGTGTTTGGGGTAGGTTTCTTCCCATTAGTTTGGACTTTAGACGTAGGAAGGCTCTTGCTGGGTAGTTTAGATGGAGTTGCTGGTTCTGCTTTTACTTTGGTGGAAGAAGCTGCTTTTGCAGTTTTACTGGTTGAGTCTTTAGATGCCATGTTGTTTTTGCTTTTCTCTTCTGTTGATTGTTTTGAGACGGTCACTCCATCACTGTTCCTGTTGGTGGACACTTCTGCTTCTTCCTCCAGTTCTTTATCTTTCTCAGAAGCATCTGCTGTGAGAGCAGGCACTACATTAGGTGTTGGAGGTTCTTTCGGGCGCCACACAGAGGAAGAAACAAGCAGTGATGTGTCATCACAGCGGGGGACAGGCACTGGTTGGCTGCTGATGGGTACAGGCACTGGTTTTTCATTGGCCGGTTGAGGTTCTGAAGGCATGTCATTGGCTAAAGCAGAGGAAGTTAGTTTGTTTCCTCCTTGGTTGTCACCCTTATGCTGATCTTTTTCAGTTTCTGCATAGGTGCTTTGTGTGTCACTTGTAGCCTCGCACACACCCGTCACACACCATACAACCACCTTATCCTCTTGCCCCTCATCGCCCTCTCTTGGTGTTGAAGAAGAGCTGAGCTCACCGACTTGCTCATCAGATTGTTTTGGATTTACAATCAGTTGGCCATTATTCTGCACCTTATCAACTTGCAAGTCATCCCCTTTCTCTTCTTCCAAATCTGTGATTGTCAAATCATCTTGATGAAGACCAACATGTCTGTTTTCGCTATGACTTGTGAGGGTGTCGCCACTGCCAAACACTTTTAGCTCAGGAACCAACGTGCATTTGTCTAAAACCACCACCATGTTTCCTGTAGCAGTGGTGCTCTGCTGAAAGCTCTTATCAGTGCAGTCAGTCTGCTGAGTTAAAACCAGTTCAACATCTTTTGGTTTGCTTGTTGTAAGTGTTGCATGGCTGCTTAAACCCATGCCAGGTTGATCACTGCTGCTTTTGTTGTTGTGTTCAGATTGCTGGTTTGAGTCAGAGGTAGGTTTGACTGCAAGTTCATTTGCAGGATTAGTGGCATTTGCACACGTCTGGGTAGCATTTTGGCTGAGGTAAGTGGCAGTTGCATGGTTTTTGTTTTTTGGACTCCTTTTGGAAGGTGATGAGGAGTTTTGTGGTGCCGTCTGGGTGGACACTGGGAATCCTGGACTTGAGGGAGATGGAAAACTGCTCCCTTTGCCTCTTTGCTGAATGTTTTTGCGATCAGTCGCCTTTTCCAGGAAAGTGCTTAGTTCCTGCTCAGCAGCAATAGATGGTGAGCAGGATGGAGACTTTCTGGAACGACGTAAGCTCACAGCACGTCCCAGAGGACTGTGGGAGTTGTTCACTGGTGAGCGAGGGTGGGACCTAGGGGTCAGGAGCTCCATCAACAGTCCGGCCTCGTCATGCCGCGACAAAGCAGTGGACATGTCAAGCTCACTGTGGCAGCGCAGCCCAAAGACTCCATCCACCTATAACGGGAACAGAGAGTGGATCATCGTTAGACATCTTTGATTGATTTTGTTTTACAGTGTCTGCGTACGTCATCCTACCTTTTCTCCTCCAGCCCAGGAGTGCCTCTTCTTCTCCTCCAGCTCTTGTATCCGCTGACGACGAGCCGCCTCCTTCGCCTCCCTCTCCATGTTCTCCTTCAAAAAGAGAAAGAGAAGTTATTTTCCTGATGCACGTGACTCTTCTGGTCCTCCATAGCCTACAGATATTATGCATGTTGAAAAAAAATTCAGATCCTGATGGACAAATCAAAGCAAACAAATCAAAAAAATAAAACAAACTGTGAACCCTTGGGCCTTAAATACAACATCTCCTCTTATGCCTGATTTATGGTCTGGTATTTGTGTCTCTGTCAACAGCTCATCGTGAGAGAAGGGTTTGGGAATTCAAACTACTCAGAGGCAATGGAGACACACTTGAGCCAAAAAGCCAACAATGGTGAAATTGTTGGCAATCACATAAAACGGAAGGTTTAGAAACTAATATGTTTCACTGTAAATCAGAAGTGTTATGAAATATGGGATGAAGACTAATGTATCAGTTGAAGTATACCAACAGTTTTAACCACATCTACTGGATCTTGTGTGGATTGTTGTACAGCTCGTGTTATGGATTTGCATTCATAGTTGTACCTTGACAGCATTTGTGAACCTGGAGCAGAAGGTGTGGAAGATGCTGAAACAGTCGTCCAGCCTGAAAGTGTCTCTGTCCTCGCAGAAAAAGTCGATCAGCTCGCTGCCTTCCCTCTTTAGCTGTTGCCGACTGCCACGGAGTGAGCAGAGAGATGATGTGGCATGCTGAGACAAACATAATAGGCACAAAATAATTTTTTAAACTACACACTTATTTAAAGATTATATAAAACTAAAATACTGTTATGTGTGTTACCTGCAGAAAGCTGTCCAGTTGCTGCAGCAGCTCTGTGTCTCTCTGGATGCTCTCCTCCACTGAGTGTGTGCGAGATGTCAGCAAATGCAGCTCAGCATCCAATGTTTCCAATGAGATCCTACCAAAGGAAGGAAAACAAATCCATGTAGCCTCATTTCTGCTTTGGTTTCATTCATTTTGTGTCTGGTGTAATTTAAGTATCAAATGAAGGACTGAAAAGAAACCAGCAGGGGGCGGTGTTCACTCAGATTCTGTAGAGATGTAATAAAATGATGGAAAGAAGGAGTATAATAAATAAATCCCCACCAAACAGGTTGATGGAGAAATGTAGTGGTGTATGTGGACAACTGTAGTATTTAATATGTGAATAATATGAAGTGATGTCTGACCTGGCTGCAGCCTGGATGTGACTCAGCTTGAGAGGAAACTCCAAGAGCTTCTCATCTTTTTTATGGGCTTCCTATAGAAAAACAAAAAAACAAAACATGAGACCCCCTCTTTCCAGCTACCTCCTCTTGCTCATTTTGGTGGTACAGAGGTGCTCTCAATCCACATAAAGAGACCCATTCTCTGTCCCAGGGTCCCCTTCTGGTAGACATTGCATGAAATCACCTTAAAGACATAATCTCACCAGCATGTTTAGGCCTTCTACCAGTAGGACTTGCCTGCAGCTCTATTCTGAGCCCCTCCTGAACTACTGAGCATCTCACTCTCTGAAGCTGAACCAACAACTTGTCAGAATAAACTAATTTCCACCTGTTGTATCTGCAATTTTATTCTGAGGGTTCAAATTTATATCAACTAGTTACTCAACAGCTTCCCCTTCAGCTTCAGGTCTCTCTTCACCACTCAAACCATTAAGACGTGGATCTGCTAATTTTCATTGTAACCACTTCACACTGAGCTTCAAACTCTCTCAAACTGTCTCAAGAGCTGATTTCATTAATAGATTAATCAAAAAAAGGATTGTATCATCTGCAAAAAGGAGAGACGTGTTTCTGAGACCACCAGATCTGAAAGAGTCTGTACAAAACCAGCAGTGGCGGAGTCCACCACTCTCCAGGAATAAGTATGACTTATTGACTGTAATGTGAACCAAGCTCTGGTTGCAGTTGTCCAGGTACCAAGTAGCCTGTAACAATGGCAAACACCCAAAGCAACACCAGGATGACAACCACATCATAGCATAGATCTTCCCTGGAAACTCTAAAGGTGTGATTCCCCATAAAAATAGGGTCTTTAGGGTCTTCCTCCCTAAAAAAAAGAAAGAAAGAGGGACCACATCTCCAGCCTACCCATTCGGAAGTAGTGTCCCTGACCTCCTGCCAATGAGTGCCAACCAGCACAGCCGACTACATCCAGAACCTTGATCAAATTCAGATGAATCTCATTCACCAATGGTGCCTGACAACCAAAGAGCACTTTAACTGTTTTTGTGACTTCAGCCACACTGGCGTATGTGCAAAAATGAAATGAACAATGATGTTACTCACCAGAGCGACAAAGTGCAGCAGGTTCATGCCTGGTTTGTTAGCTTTGGTGTCAGCCAGAGACAGGAGGGACGACAGCTTGAAGCCTACTGCGTTTCCTGCATAACCTCCCTGCAACGCACATAGCACAGAAATTAAACTCATAGTGGTGAACATTCAAACACTTGAACAACAGAATCTGAAGCTATAAAACTACATTTCCCACAAAGCAGTTGGTCTCCATAGTCTACCTGATAAGAGAGAGTAGAGACAGCAAGTCTCCAGTTTGACTGTACACCTAACATGTATCGCCCAATTATCAGCTCATTCTGTTAAACATTTATCAATTAAATGAACATAAATACACTTTTTCTGCAATCATTGTGTCATGACAGTCAAATGAGCTCATGCATTCAGACCCTGAGATTTTAAATGACAGATACTAAGATTGTGTAAATAAGCTAACACTAAAATACAACTTCTGCTCAAACTAGCAAACTAAACCGTCAGAAATAAAAGTAGTACTTCAACAGCAGAGTGACTGGCTGTGATTAAAACTGCAGATCAACCTCCGAACAATTTAACACAGAAAACATTTTTAAATGTGCTCTGCTGTGTGAAAAATGACCACACGCCGTCTGCTTGAAACCACTTCTCCTCTTGGAATAAGTCAAGGCCTCATAACCACTCCCACTTCCTGTTTCTGAAAAACACCCAAATCTTTTCCTGTATTGCATCAGTATTAGAGAAACTCACACAGTCACTGACACTGAGAGGAGAAATGGCACAGAAAGGAGTTCAGCTGGACCGAGAAACCTTCTCTTGTTCCATCTGTTTGGATCTACTGAAGGATCCGGTGACTACAGCCTGTGGACACAGCTACTGCAGGAACTGTATTAAAAGTTTCTGGGATGAAGAGGACAGGAAGGGAATCCACAGCTGCCCTCAGTGCAGGAAGACGTTCACACCGAGGCCTGTCCTGGAGAAAAACATCATGTTTGCAGCTTTAGTGGAGCAGCTGAAGAAGACTGGACTCCAAGCTGCTCCAGCTGATCACTGCTATGCTGGACCTGAAGATGTGGCCTGTGATGTCTGCACTGGGAGAAAGCTGAAAGCCATCAAGTCCTGTTTATCTTGTCCAGCCTCTTACTGTGAGAAACATCTCCAACCTCACTATGATGCAGCTCCATTAAAGAAACACAAGCTGGTGGCCCCCTCCAAGAAGCTCCAGGAGAACATCTGCTCTCGTCATGATGAGGTGATGAAGATTTTCTGTCGTACTGATCAGCAGAGTATCAGTTATCTCTGCACAATGGATGAACATAAAGGCCATGAAACAGTCCCAGCTGCAGCAGAAAGGACTGAGAAGCAGAAGGAGCTCGAGGTGAGACGACTAAACATCCAGCAGAGAATCCAGGAGCGAGAGAAAGATGTGAAGCTGCTTCAACAGGAGGTGGAGGCCATCAATGGCTCTGCTGATAAAGCAGTGGATGACAGTGAGAAGATGTTCACTGAGCTGATCCGTCTCCTCCAGAAAAGAAGCTCTGATGTGAAGCAGCAGGTCAGATCCCAGCAGGAAACTGAAGTGAGTCGAGTCAAAGAGCTTCAGGAGAAGCTGGAGCAGGAGATCGCTGAGCTGAAGAGGAAAGACGGCGAGCTGGAGCAGCTCTCACACACAGAGGATCACAACCAGTTTCTACACAACTACCCCTCACTGTCAGCACTCAGAGAGTCTACACACTCATCCAGCATCAATATTTGTCCTCTGAGCTACTTTGAGGATGTGACAGCAGCTGTGTCAGAGACCAGAGATAAACTACAGGACATTCTGAGAGAGGAATGGACAAACATCTCACTGACAGTCACTGAAGAGGATGTTTTACTGTCACCAGCAGAGCCAAAGACCAGAGCTGGATTCTTAAAATATTCATGTGAAATCACACTGGATCCAAACACAGCAAACACACATCTGTTATTATCTGATGGGAACAGAAAAGTAACATTTATGGAACAACAACAGTCTTATTCTGATCATCCAGACAGATTCACTGGATGGTTTCAGGTCCTGAGTAGAGAGAGTCTGACTGGACGTTGTTACTGGGAGGAGGAGTTTATGTAGCAGTCGCATACAAGAATATCAGCAGAGCAGGGTTTGGCAATGAATGTTTTTTTGGATATAATGAAAAATCTTGGGCATTAGATTGTGACACAAGCAGTTATACATTTCGGCACAACAATATCCCAACTGTCCTCTCAGGTCCTCGGTCCTCCAGAGTAGGAGTGTACCTGGATCACAGAGCAGGTATTCTGTCTTTCTACAGCGTCTCTGAAACCATGACTCTCCTCCACAGAGTCCAGACCACATTCACTCAGCCGCTCTATGCTGGACTTTTATTTTTTGAGGGCGTCTCTGCAGAATTCATTAAACTGAAATAAATGTCACTGAGGGACAGTTGATTAAAATGTGATTTAGTTTTGACTTTCCTTTGGTCTCCATCATTGTTAATCAGACCACATTGTCACTAATGCCCACTTTTGCCTCTGACATGGGATCCCTCTCTACACTAGTCCATTTACATTTACATGCTTCCCTTAGGCAGTATTATTAGAGTGGATAGTATGTGGGCATATTCTCATTATTATGCAGTGAAATGTTGATTTACTTACAAAACAATGTTGGTTAAAATGTCTGTTTTAGTTTGCAGTTTCTTTGGTCTCCACATTTTTGCAGAGCACTCATCGTTGTGCAGTTTCCTGTCAGTCACACTTTACAGATACTATTTTGATATCTTATCATTTATTGTCTAATTAATAACTGACTTTGTTTGAACAAAGACAATTTTCATTACATTTACATATATTTGTTGTTGTTGAAATAATCAATCAGTTCAAGAAACAGCTTGCTTTGGGTTTTTTACATTGATAAATGCAGCTTTTTATGCTAATTAATGAATTTGCAGTTATTTGGGATCTAATTTTCTTTCACCTTTAATTATACCTACATATACATACAGCATACTCTGATTTTATTAATTAATGTGTAGCTGTGTTGGTCATATCGTTATTGCCATGTCGTTCAAAATTAATAACTTGATTTAAATATCCTCTTTGGAGGCTGCTTAATTTAGTGCACCAACCTGTTTTATGCATAAAATTTTGTTTAGATCCACAATTTGAACTTTTACTCAGATTCATAAATAGTTTTTGTCTGATTTTCTTTCATCATTTTCAGTCACTGTTACATTTTGCACGAGTCTGATTTCTGCATCTGTTCACCAATGAATGCATGTCATTGGTCCACACTGTGTATAAGACAACCAACAGTTATGAATTAAAAACAAATCATTTTGAAATTTAAAACCTTTAGAAGACACTATATTATTTCCAATCAATTTGTGAGTGATAAATTGTTCAGTGATACCCTGACTGTAATTAAATGATGGATTTAGCCACCATGCTGTCACGCATGGTTTTGGCCGCCATCATGTCAGTTTTTAAAACAAGAGCCTATATTTGGATGATAACTTGAAGTCTAAGGCTACGTTCACACTGCAGGCGAAAGCACATCAAATCCGACTTTTCTGACCCTCTGCGACCCATATCCAATCATGGTATGACAGTGTGAACGGCACAAATCTAATATTTTCAAATCCGATCTGGGTCACTTTCGTATGTGGTACTGAATCCGATACATATCTGATGTTCTAGAAAGCGACTGCTGTTTGAACGGTCATGTCGCATTAAATCAGTCTTTTACGTCACTGACACAAGACAGACGCCGATTATCAGCGCCGGAGAAGACATCGCGAACGCTTCCTGGCCATCCAGAGAAACTGTTGGGAAGACAACGTTGGAGAAACGTGAACATTTTATTTGTACTGTATAATCTGCAGATTCTGACAGAAATCTGCAACTATCCTTTGAAGCACCGCTCCCCTAAAACAGCAGTAAGGATCATTATTATGTAAATAACAAAATAACTTTAGAATTTAAAGCAAAATTGGGAAACGTAAAGTCTGAAACAAGTCTTTATATTAACGGCCAACAGTCAAACAATACTGTTCAGTCTGGGTGTAAACAGAGCGCGTTGTGTGTGACGTCTTCTTTTGCACATGCGGGCCACTTTGAGGGTTCACACTAGAGCGCGTTTGCTGTCAGATTTTATCTGCAGTGTGAACAAGCAGACAAAAAAATCAGATTTGATCAAAAAAATCGGAGTTGAGCATTAATAAGACCTGCAGTGTGAACGTAGCCAAAGTTACAGTTAATCTCATGGTTAAAACTGTAGATATGAATCTAAATCTATTTGTAGCAGTAAACATGTTTAATTCTGATCTAAAGTTGAACATTTAAACATGAGTTTTTTTGGGACTGACTCAATTTTGGAGCCAGCCTCCAGTGACCACTTGACACTCGTATTAATATATGTGAGTGTTTTTAAAAAGAGTATATTACGTCTGATTATAATAAGGAAGAGAAGTTCTATGAAAACACTGCTTTGTTTTAGTGTCGTCTTAGCATTTCTTTTTTAATTTGCAGCTCACCTTTTCATCTTGACTCACTCTAATAAAAAGTTTCCATGCAAAGTTTTAGGTTATGTACAGAAACAGGAAATAAACCAGAATTCTAATATTAAATTACTGTCACGGAAATAAAGGGTGTAAACTAAAAAGCCTTTTGTTGCCTCTTCTTCCTTCTTGTATTTCTTTTTCTTCTTCCACCATCTATCCACTTTTTTCTCCCTCATCTAATTATTCATTGATGCTGTACAATGTTTTTTTTTTCCTACTCACAGCGTTAAGGAGGTTTCCGGCCTGCAGCACCAGGTGGAGAACAGCATGGAGCTCCTCGCAACACATTAATTCTGGAGGACGGAGACAAAGTAAAAGAAATGATGTCTTCATTTGTGTCAGTACATAAAGGATAAACCAATGCAAAAGCATCACCTGCTGGAAATAACTGTGTAAAAAGAGAGTAAAGAGAGAAAAAACACAAAACCTGTGCAGTAAAGATACAGATAACATAAGCTTATGATGCTAAAATCCCACTGGGTTTGCTGTTTTATCACATGCAGTGTTAGCATGTGGAAGGTTAGTTAACAGTTCAGGCAGTTATCAAGTTCACACACACACTGCTAAAAATACTGAAGGTGTTAGTCTGTATTGGGTGGAGGGTGTAAACGAGGAGAAGGCTTTACTGCAGGTATTTCTGCACCAACGACATTCAGTCCAGATTTATTGCGTTTTATTTCTTTTCATCTTTTTTATTATTATTTTATTTTTGTTAAAAAATATTCCAGAGTTTCATACACAGATCTCTTTTCTTTCTTTCTTTTTTTACAACTTCTGAATCAAACGGCTCACTCCTTCACATAAAGGTGAAAGTACTGATTCTGAGACATTGTAACACAATCTGTGTAACAGAATCTGCTAAATCTGTGAAAGTGTTTCTAGAAGCTTCTTGGTTACACCTCTGCGTGGTGATTCTGAAGCTAAATGAATCCTCTGAGATCGATGTCATCACTGATGACGACCCCAAACAGAACCTTATGTTTGGAGTCAAGAAAAATAACTTTTCTGGAGGTTTTTAATGTTTTTGATGGATGTGAGTCGGTGTGATTTCTTTGTTGTTTGTTCATTGCCGAGACACAGAGATAAGGTTCATCAGCAGCAATGAGCTGCATCTCAGAGTAACTATTAACATGCTCTATGCAACTTTTAACACCTATTATTTATTGTATATTTGACCAAACCCTACTTTACCTCAGTGCCCTGATCCCAGTGTCAGGAGTCAAACGTTACTTTTTTTTTTAAATGTAAAATTAATTTAAAAAAGTTGATGAGTTTGCTCTAAAAAGTTTTACAGCTCCACCACCATCGTTGGTGTTCATGCCATTCTCTCAGTAATTTCAGTTCATACAACACAGATAGAAGCAGTCTGGCCACACAATCTCTACCTGCCTCCTGCAGCACATTTGCTTGTGGTAAGGAATAAAACATTGTAACACACTCAGTGTTGGTTCTGGTCCTTCTCTGCTCTGCGTTGACACTGAGACAATAAGTAAGAGAAGAGAAAGCAGAGCTGTGGCCTGTGTGAGCTCCCAACAGCGGCTGCACGCAGAGAGCAGCTCATCCGTGTGCCGCTGATGCTGCGAGCGTGTTACCTTTGATGGCGGCGCGAAGGATCTTAATGTCCCGTTTCATGGCCTCGCACGCTGCCGGAAAATCCTCCTTTAAGAGCATGGATTCAATGCGGACTGTGTAACTGCAGACCGAGAGAGAGAGGTGAAAATGAATTGATTAATACATTTTTATTTTGCGTCCAAGCTGGTACACATCACTAAATACAGCTAATGCTACTACTTTACATACTCTCGTAGTAACTGTATACCAGCAGCTGGCAATTAGTTTGAACTGTGGGACTATTTTTAGCGCATCTCATTAAGGAGATGTTGTTATTGGTGTGTGGGGGAGCTGCAGGCATGTAATTGATTCAGCTTGATGTTTTTGAAATGAAATGAAGGCAGATGTCACATTACCAGCGCTCCAGCAGCAGCTACTTACTAACATTTGTTTGTTTTGTTGAGCACAAATTGATGCATTAACGGTTATGATTCCTGAGTCACTGTGAGTCAGCTCTGTTAACTGTCACAAGGTCCTGTTTAATGATACAAAAACATTTTCCCCCACTTAGAGCTAGAGCTGGTACACAGGCCACTTTTACCCAACACTGTTTCACACCAGTGCATCATGTTTTCAAAAATTCAAAGTAACCACTGTACAGCCAGTAAAAGTATTTATGTTTAATATTGTAAGTATACAAGTACAAGTACTACAAAAATGTACTGTTTTGGTGCAGTATTTCAGTGAATGCAACGGTGAAACTGTACAGACAGTGGAAGCATTTTCAGTGTAAAACTGTTTCATGGATCTTGCATGAATATCGGAAATGTTAAAAAAAAGATCATAAAGGTTTAATTCTAATTTCTGAAACTTGCAGTGAAAGTTGAACGCAGCATAAATCTGAATAACTAAGTAAAAGTTCAGCGCTCACCTGGGCACCTGAATCAGCCGGTACATGAAGGAATCGGCCAATGAGAGCTGAGAGACTTCGCCGCGGTGTGCCTTCAGTTTCTTCACCTTCATGAGTGCAAAAAGATGGATCAGATAAAAAAAAAAAACACATCAGTGTGTGTGTGTGTGTGTGTGTGTGTGTGTGTGTGTGTGTGTGTGTGTGTGTGTGTGTGTGTGTGTCTCACCTCTTCAGACTCTGGCAGCAGTTTCAGCATTTCTCTCAGACGCTCCACCCCAAAAGCCTCACTGTTGCCATGGCAGATTTCATCTACTATAGTCTCATTGGACCTGGAGGAAGAAGATATTTAAATTTAGTGTGAGCAGTGATATAAAAAACAAACACTCATTGTGCTGAAGTTAAGAATTAAAATGGCATCAAAATAACATTACACTAAGCTGATCTGGGTTTTCCCCCCACAGAGATTTAATTACCATCTGCACACGTACAAGGTACACTCAGTTCACTCTGTCAGGTTAAAATTCAAACAAGAAAATGAATAATTTAAGACAGTTTTATCACTTTGTGAACTCCAACCTTTTGCTTTTAAATGATAATTTCATTTTCAACATTGAAACAATGTTATATATTCATTCAGGAATTAGCCTGAGACGACATTTATAGTTATTTTTCTGTTGACTGGAAGCACCTTCCCTGTTACTTAAAGTAAAATAAAATGGACAAAATAACTTCTTTAACTAATTAACTTCAGTGCCGATACACGTCCAGTTTATTTTAACCTACACAGTGGATGAAGAGAAACTCAAAAACTCAAAATTTAACTTATTGTACTGTTGTCAGGAGATAGAAACGTTCTTGCACAGAGTTATTGTGCAAAGCTGCTTTCAAGGTCATGAGGAATTCCATAAACTTGAGATTTTCCTATTTGATATCCAGTTTTTGTATTTTTCGCTGAAACCTTCAATTTGTTCAATGAGTACAGAGCACACTTTCACAGTTAGGCCAAGCACAAAAAGACTGAAATTCTGATGTCAGAGTTCATTAAAACCGTTTCTTGACTGAGTGAGCTGAATAAACTGGACAGGCGTGTTCTGACAGATCATCCCACCAAGTACAACTTCCTTGTACATATTTTTACACTCTGTTATAAATGCAACATGATGTCACAGAGTTTGCAGATGTATTAACAACAGTTTTAGTAACATGCTCTGGACATACTTTTAAAATGCGATTTTCTAAGCAACAAGCCCTAAAACGAGAAAAGCAAAAATCCCACAATTGAAATTTTGTTTCCTTAATTTTATGACAAAGAAAATTAGTATTTTCTGAATACTGTCTGTCAGTGCTGTTTACATCTGTCTAAATCTCAGCCAAGGATATCTGAGAGTGGATTTGTGGGTTTAGAAGTTGTTGGCGTTCTGTGTGTGTGTGTGTGTGTGGGGGGTTGTTGTTGGTCGGAGAGCTGTTTGTCACACATTAAGTGATCGTTCAATGGAATCCGCTGTGACGCTAATGATTGTCTCCCCTGCTCTCTTACCTGCCTGAGAAAAGTTGGCTTTAAATTTACGGCAGTGATTTATCAGAGATGTGCGGAGCATGGAAGGAGAGCGTGAGAAATAGAGACAGGTGGTTAACAGTGAGTCTTTACAGTTGCCTGCACAACCTGGTGGAGTCTTTCATGTTTTAAGGCTGCATTTCAGTAAATGGTGTTGGAGATCTTGTTAAAAATGGAAGAACTATGAACAAAGAAAAGTCAGATTTTGACACACTGCACAAGTCTGGAAGGCATTTGATTGGTAAAGACTTCATTTTTCAACATCAGAATAATCCCAAACACATTGTCAATTACAGTAAAAGAACACCTTGACTGTACCTGGACCTGCACAATAAAATGGTATCAGTCATGGACTGGCCTGAGCCCAAATCTCAACATTACTGAAGCAGTGTGAGAACAGAACAAACAAAGCAAAACAACACATCCAAAGAAGAGTTTTGAATGTCCTTCAAGAAGCCTGGAGAACTATTCCTGAAGACTGTTTAAAGAAAGTACAAGCATGCTGTTTAAGAAAGTTCAGGCTGTGCTGAAGAACAAAGGCGATCCTGCTAAATATAGATTTTCAGGCTCATCTGAACTGTACAAACTCTGATTTGTCTTATATACTGGTTTTCCATGTATGTTTCCTCACATTGTAATAAATCGCTGCACCTTTGTTTTTTTAACCATTTCCTTAGAAAAGTATAAAGAAGTGCAGGGCAACTCGAACATTTTGCACAGTCATCCCAAAGTATATTTCCTGGAGCAGATGGCTGTGTCTTTTACTTCCCACTTCTCGAAATTGTTACTTTGTTGTTGGAAAAGTTAAAAGTACTTATACTAAAGTCATGATGCATGCTTAATCATCCAGGTAAGGAAATCCTGATGAGTGACGAAACTTTTCTCCACCTGGAAACGTTACGTCCGGATGAACAGAACTAACTTTTGGGTACTTTTAGCTCGGTGTTAAAGCAGCTGCAAAACCTTCAGCTTAATTTGAAACTGAATGACAGAGTTTTTGTGGATATTGTACATCGTGAACATAAAATGATGCAATACAACTCAGATTCTTCTCCAATTGATTTCAGGTATAGTTGCTGTACATTCCTGCTCTCCGTCTCCCACATGCCTGCATGTCCCTCAGTGTGTTTGGTAAGCACTAAGTCTCAACATGGTGACCAGAATGATTCAGCACATTCATTCAATACATTCTCTAAGCTTAGCCAACTGACTCACCTTGTGGACACTTTTTACGTGACTTCCTATCTCTATATTAAGCTGTGGTGAAGATGTAAAATCCTCAGTGAGGTATAAATGTAAAAAGGGTGAAGGGAGGTTTAGATAAAGCAAGTTTTTTCATTCTTTGAACTACATTAAAGCTTCATGAATACGTATCTATGAACAATATAAATGCAGTAATTCTGTCAAGCAGCATTGCGGTGACCTTACCATGAATGGGTTACAAGACAGCAGGCCCCTGGGGACAAGACCACCAACCCTCCTACAGAGGATTAAGACAACAGGCTCAAGGACACACGAACCACAACTGCGGTGTAGCCGAGCTGTTTAGTGTCTCACTGGAGCAGCGCTGTGCTTTGATTTGAATGTAGGATATCACTTTCTTGCTGTTTTGTCCCATTTTGTACGCTTTTTTTGTTCATTTTATGTCCCTTTGTAGCCACTTTATGCCTGTTCGCGACCATTTTGTATCTCTTTATTTCTATTTAATCGCTCTTGTAGAGATTTTCATCTTTTTGTCATCAAATTATGTATGCTTGTAACAATTTCGCATTTCCTCGGATTCTCATTTCGTTTCCCTTCGTCACCGTTTTTTCTCTTTGTGATAAATTTTAGTTTCTCAGTCTTCATTTTGTATCTTTTCATGGCTAACATAAGTTTCCTTGCACCTATTTTGCATCTTTTTAACCATTTTACACCCCTTTATTGCCACTTTGCACCTCTTCATGCAAGTTAAGTTCACTTTCAGCCATTTGGCCTCCTTTGTCACAAGGTTACACCATTCTCATTTTTCTTCTTTTCTCCTCAAGTGGTTTAATTCTTCTTATTGCTATTTTGCATCTCTCAGCCTCTTTGTTGTCACTTTAAATCTTTTTGTTAATAATAGTCAATAATCAATGACATTGTAGTTATTTTCTGTCACTTCTGTAGCTCTTCATTATGAATTTAAATCTTTGTTTAGACAGTTTGTCATTTGTCAATTTAAGATCAGTTTATATCCATTAAGTTATTCTAAGGAGCTTGGAAAGAAAAGCGTCTGGACTTCTTTAAGTTTCCTTGAAGACGTTTCACTTCTCATCCGAGAAGCTTCTTCAGTTCTAAGAGCGATTGGTGGAGGGTCCCAGATTTTAAGCCCTATGGGAGTTTCCCCCCAAGAGGGACAAAGGACCCCCTAATGATCCTCTACCTAATCACATGAGCCAAGGTGTGAAAACTGGTGTAGGTCACAATCAGCCAGGGTTTCAGGTGAGCTCATTGTGAAACCTGACCCCACCCCATCGTGTGATTTCCTGAGGTCAGATGGCCCAGGATGTGAGTGGGCGTTAAGGCGTCTGGGAAGGGATCTCAGAACTGGATTATAGATGGCAGACAGTTGGTGTCGTAAACCACCGCCTCTGTTCAAAGACGGTCGCTCACAGTGGACATAGATGAATTATTTTACTCCTCTTTCAAACAGTCTTCTCTGTCCAAAATGTGAACATTGATATCCTCGAAAGAGTGACCTTGGTCCTTTAGATACAGATGGACAGACGATAGAAGCTTCTCGGATGAGAGGTAAAAAAAAAAAAAAAAAAGGTCTTCAACTAAGCTCAAGTCCTTTTTTAAGCTCTTTAGACTACGATGACGCAGATGACTGAGAACCTTCACATTCCATTAAGTTATTATTTTACATCTCTTGTTTTGGTCAACTTGAATTTGATTGTTGTCATTTTGCTCGCTTCATCTCTTGCGTCCCTTGTTGTATTATCTCCGTATACGTCAGTCTTTTCCTCTAATCTGACATATGGTCACATGTCTGTAGTGTATTCAATCAAGTATAACCTGCCCACATCACCACATTTGTTTATTCAACACTTCAGGATGATGGTGAGGAAACACACTACAATACAGCATCGCTTTGTGACACGCCATCAGCTAATAAAATCCCCATCTCCGTCTGACAGTCATTTTGTCATAGTCATGCTGTGTCATACCCACATTATTCTCAACAAACACCGACATGACAACACTGTCTGCATTTAGCATTCCTGTTCATGACTTTCCTTTTCTTCTTTTCTCTGGGAATCAAATCCGTGACCTTTAAAGTGAAAGCTTGCCTATCATAATTTAATCCACTTGACATAACAGTCAGAAATTATCAGTTCGATGCTCTGATGCTTCTTATCATGGAAATCAAACAGAGGCAGCAATACATAAAAACATATTTTGTCTTTGTCTCTATGTTTTCATGTTGGGTTAAACTGTGTGTGTGTGTGTGTGTGTGTGTGTGTGTGTGTGTGTGTGTGTGTGTGTGTGTGTGTGATCATGCTCAAGATCAAGTGAGATTATTTACCTCTTGAACTGTTTGAGAAAAATTGCAATGTTCATCCCTCGCTTAGCATCTAGGATGGAAACCTGAGTGTGAGAGAGAGAGGGTCAATCTGAGGTCAAAGCCCTGGTGGAAACTGTCACACACACTTCACTCCATCTCCCATGCCTTCAACAAACAGCAGCACACGCAGCCCTGCATCAAAAACACACCTCCTGTTTGGTCTCTCTAAATGAGCTGCTGGTTTTCCCTCCCCTGGCGGGCGTTGCCAGGGTTTTTGATTGACCGTCATGTTGACCGAACAGCTCTTCGACAGTCTGAGCGTCAATCTTGTATTTCTGTTTCACTTGGCCTTGAGTCCATAGGTTGAGCCGTCCCTTTACCTGAGACACAGACTTTAGTAATGTAATAGCCGTTTTATGAAAGTGCTCGATTTCTCTTTGGACTCAAGCGTTTTCAGAGAGGTGCTTAGTCATCATTTAAGTTTGCCAGTAAGTAAAACAATGTAATATATATTAAAAATATATATGTTAAAACAATGTGCCGAGACAAATGTAAAGCAGGAACTCTACCTGCTCCTCTGGAATCGTTTTCCAGAAAAAACTCCTCACCCTCCTTTTCTTCTTCAGCCCACCAGCGGGGTGTCCAAGCTCTGGTGGCAGAGGCAGTAGGGGAGGAGGAGGTGGGGGAGGTGGTGGAGGAATGTCAGGTGATTTCATCTGCTTATCTTCTATGTCAGCATACCTCGATGGAGGACGAGGAGGAGAAGGGAGAGACATTGTCACGGTAACAGCTACATCCTCTTGTTGGACAGAGAAATCTTGGCTCCCAGTGGCCTGCGAGACGCTGCCCATCACATGCATCCCTGCTGCTGATGGGGCAGTCGAGGACAGGGGAGATGGTGGGTTTGGAGGCAGACTGTAAGATCAGTGGGCCGATTAACTGACCATTGTGAAGGGTATAGTTACGAGGATGAAGATGGGTCATCGCATTTGAAACATCGGATGACACCAAGGTCAGGTTACGAGATCTAAAGATGCTGGTAAGCAAAAGAAAGGAGAAAATTAATGTTAGCTTTAAGTGAGAGAATTAGCTAAGCTTGTTATTAAATCTAAATATACAAAATCTTTGTGACCCATAAGGAGAACCAGAAACAAATTTTGAGTTTACAGTAGAAAACACATTTTACAGACACAGCAGTTCCACGTTTGTGAGAGAAATGCAGTTCATTGCCCATCCACCAACGGCCATTTGAGGCTGGTTCCAAGAGGGAGTCAAGCCACACAAACTCCCACATTACATTTTCAACCTTACAGTACCAATAGACATGTCCACTTCTGGCTCCAACTAAATCTCATGGTAGCAGCCGACGTGCTAACAACTGGTGAGACTTCAAAATTGAGAGTCCAAAGCCAGGTGTGGATATCAAATGATTATATTTATTCTATGGGAAAAACTTCAATAACTAATCAAGTTATTGCAAAAGAACAAAGTAAAGAGACCGGCCAATAACCCTCTGCAAAAATATGTATTCCCCAGCTGTTTGGCTAATGGTTGCTGAAAGGTGCTTTCGACTCGACTCTCAGAGGACTGCTGCAGTGGCATTTATGCACTGGAAGACGATGACTTGTCTGGAATTACTCACCAACTATTCACCAAACAGCAAAAAAATAAATAAAACAGAAACAGTGGTTTTCAAAGTAGAGGTTGGCAAGCATTTGCAGACAAGTTATTGTATTGGCTTTTGACTAAAGCAATGACAGGTTTGTTTTTGGTGCTTTACGACTGAATGAAACAAGTGACAACCAGCAAGCTCTAACAACCACTCGCTACCATTCAAGGAGACACTAGCCGTTCTCTGGGTCTGTGTTTCTGAAGCTACCGTTTTTTGATCTTTGACAATTTTTTTGCACTTCTTCCTTTTTACAATAATCTCAGCTGATGTTCTCTTTCCTGTTCATGATAACTTTTCAAATAAACCAGTGTTTGACCTCCACGTGGTGCCAATGTGATAGAGCTATGCCTGTTATTTTATATTTGCAAGGTCTGCCTGTAGCTGAATTTCTATAATCTCTATAATTTCTATAATCTTTCTCTTTACATAGCCAAAGAGCTAAGCAAAAAGATACACACAGATAAACATTACACACATTACGTGCATTACACAATCAACTCCAAGTCCAATATAAGGTTTTTTAACTCTCCACCAACTGTTGAAGGAAATATCTGGAATTTTAGGACGCATGTCGACTATAAGAAAATTACTTTTTCTTTGTATTGGGTAATTAAGAAAGAAAACCTCAAGTAAGCTGAGAGCATTTTTTATATTTGGTACGACAATAATCAACAAACAGTGTCACTGTGATAGGACTAATAGGACTAATAGGAGAAATCGTGTTCACTGGAATGCAAAATGTAAAAAGCTGCTGCAGAGAGAAAAATGACTTTGGCACGTAAGCATGTTGGTCTCATGCTGACATTCATCTGTATTATTCATACTGTGGGTGTGTGAGTGTAATTACATGAAAAGCAATTAAACATTTATAAAGTTAAACATTTGCTTTTGAGTCGTGTATGTGTTTCTACCGTTTTTGTTAAGCCTTTTTCCTCCATTGAAAATTGTTGTGTTTGTTTTTTCAAACAATTAAACACCTCCAGCAGTTCTCCGACCTCCTTCTCTTCAAACATCACCAGCCTCACCTGGATGTCAAAGCATCTGCTGTACAAAGGTATGCTTAGAAATTGAATATATTGTGACCTATCTAATAAATGAAGAGTCTGGTTCAGACATTGAAGTCCCCCAGAGGATGAATCCTGCTGGTTTTTGGGGTTTGAGTGACATAACTAAGGTTTGATGCTATATAAATAAAATTTAATTGAATGCGCTTTAGATATACACGCTCCTCAGAGGATGAATCTTCTTGACTTTTTTCCCCTCCCACTGCCTTTTATTCCTAGGACCACCATGAACAGGATTATTGTTGTTTCAGCTAATGCTGTAGATGGATTGCTGTACAATCTGGCTTAGACGTTCATGTTCCCCAGAGGGTTAATCCTTCCTCCAGCAGTATCTCCCCCCTGGTTTAACATTTGTGGTTTTGAGTGGAATCTCTCTACAACTGTTAAATGGATTGCACTGAATATGGATGAGACATTCACATTCTCCAGCATATCAATCCTACTGATTTTATTAATTCTCTTTGTTTTTCTGTAGCACCACCATAGTGTTGCCATGTGCTGCTTAACTATTAAACTTCGGTCCTCAACATGTCTACCATCATCGTGGGATTTATTGCAATCAAAACCACCAAAGTATCTCAGGATATGTTACTGGAAACTGATTGCTGTAAAATCGAGTTCCTCTAAGGAGGATGAATCCTAAGGTTTAGATGATTGTCTAACTTTCCTAGCAGTAAAATAAGATTGAAATTTTTGATTTTGAGTAAAATATCACAATTACTGAGTGGACCTCTCTCCAAAGCAGGAATCCCACTAACCGTTTTGTTCACCTGATTATCATCATGGCACTGGACCTTTGTTGTTGTATTACTGTACAAGGATTGATGCAAAGCCTAGGTTTAGCATTCATTTAGACACTAAGGATCGAGCCCACTTTTTCTTTTTTTTAATCCTTATTGACATTTGTGGTTTTGAGTGAAATAACAGTTATTGAATAAACTACGGTGAATTCTGGTTTAGATGTTTATTCCTCTCCGGACTGAGCAGAAAACTTCATGGTTAATGTAACTCTTACTCACCATGATGAAGAGCATTGCTAATTGCAGTTTTTCTAATAACAACTCCTTTGGCGTTTTTGACAGCACCGGCAGGAAGCCCACGAATGAATTATTTAATACATACAAGATTCCCCAGTGTGAAGTTCTGGATACATGTCGACAGAGATACACACTTCCTGCTGTTGAATTAGAGATGAGTGTGTTACGTAAGTTAATCTCACAACATTGTTTTTCAGCCAAATTTCATTTATGTTGATTGTGTGTAAATGTTTACAATTAGTCAAAAATGAGAAAAATATTTTCTTTAATCTCTCGGGATATTAAGTTAGTTGTTTGTTTGTTTTATTTGTTTTCCTAGAGCATATCTTGTATTTTAAAAACATTTATATTTCGATTATTATTTTATTAAAAATGTAACAAATGAAAATATATTTATTAATTTTAATAAATTAAATCTAATAACATTTTATAAATGTAATAAAATCAAATAAATGAAACCCACAAATGAACAAAAATTATTAAGAAACTAATGTTGCTGTGAGCAGCAAACTTTCCAGTAAAAACGTGATGTGCTGGCTTTGCTTTACTTATTTGGTGTCGTTAGTGTTTTTCAGTTGCAGAAGCATGAGGGTTTGGGTCGGCATGCACGGCTGTGTAACTAGTCATAGTATTGCTGATTGTCATGGTAACACAAACAATGACAGTTTGTATACTTGGCAGAGAACACATTTAGGTCACGATGTGCACGTGTGTTAAAACTACACATACATTATCCTTTTCTCCTGAACACCCTGAGATCTGTTTTTTTCTCTCGCATCTCTTCATCCTCAAAGGACCACAAACAAAACATTTTGACAACTTTCTCTCTTTAAACAGTTTCAGGCAGTTGATTTAAAATGTGAGTGATGATGAGGTCCAATCACATAACTCAAAATGCAAAAATGCCAAACTGTTGACCTGGTTCTCATGAAGGTTTCTAATTGGACAATGGGGTTGTGCGGTAGAGGAGGAGCCACAAAAGTACAAACAAGAATGGCCACACTCACACAAATCAACAAAAATAAGAGCAGAACAGCTCCAGAGATAAAGAAAGCGCGGAAAAAACGCAAAATGTAAATGGATGACAACAAAACTAAAACATGACTTTAACGTGGCATTAAAAAGCCATAAAGACCAACTACAGTAACAAGAACAGGAAACTACAAACAGGAAATATAGCAACATGCAAAGAACTACAACAGTCCACAAAAAAGCTACAAACAGATGCAAAATGACCAAAAAACCCAAAATGTTTAACAATGACACAGAAAACATTAACAAATAGACACAAAAAGCAATAAATGAACACAAACTACCCAAAAGGTAGCAGAAAATATTCACAAAAAAATAAAAATCACAGAAACAAAGTGACTTAAAGACCACAAAGCGTTAGCATAGCCCAACAAATAGTATAATACCTCAAAGACAGACACAAAAACAGCAATGCACAAAAAGAAGAAGAAGATTCAGACAAATGGATAAAAAACAGCCACAAGCCGATTAAAAAAAAATGAAAACAATTAAAACAAAAAAGTGCACATAAAGAAAAAAGACATACAGCTGATCAAAACAACCACAAAGAGACACAAAATCACCCATAAAAAGTAAAATGTCACAAATAAACAAACATAGGTCACCATGGCAGGTACCAATAGGTGACTGTGATAGTAAAACATGCAGAAAAACAGCAACAACAATCCTCAAACAGCTACAAAAAGAAAAACTAAATGTACAGAGACAAAGACATGGAAAAAGGCTGCTAAGAAACAAAAAAGAAAAACAGCCACAAAGAGACACAAATTATCCACAGATATATTTTAAAAAACAAATAAACAAAAGAGACATAAAAATAGCAACAAGGTGACAATATAACTGAAAATAAACAAAAACAGCAACAAAGTAATCAAATAAATCCCCCAAAAAGTAAAACAAAATATTAATAACAACAATAAAAGAGTCATAAATATAAAATACAAACAGAGAAACAAATCACTCACAAAATGAAACAAACTGAAAAATGTAAATTTAAAAGAACACAAAAAACGAGCCAAAAATAAATCCAGGAACAAAATAAATAAATAAACAAGAAGATTAATAAGTTGTGCAGGAGGTGATCTGAGTGATGAAAGCATCCCCCGATTTACATTTAGTGTCTAAATGTTTTATATACAAATTTATTTGAATAAAAATCACAAGTGTGAACCCCATCGTGGCACTGGAGAAAGGTCAGTATGGGGCTCATCCTCTGGGGAACATGAACCTGAGTCAGCCTGTGTAATGGTTATTTAATAATGGCTATAAAAAGCCTTACTTTAAATCCGCACCAATGGCCCCAGGTGCTATCGAAAGCTGGGAGATCCACTGCGTGAGTGAAGCGCACTCATTCAGAAAACCCTTCTAGTGGCTGCACACTCCTTCTTAGTTTGCCTTTTTGGGCTGACCCACTTATGATCTTTCCATACATCCAGCTCTAGCATTTGCTCCAGATTCCAGTAGAGTCGGCTTGACCTCAATACCGAAGCAGAGAGAGAGAGCTCGGCTCAGACAAAGTGTGAATGAGTAACTGACAGAGACTCTGATCCACCATGAAAAATCTCTCCTCCTCCTTTTTTTCTTCATCTAATGATTTCCCGACGAGTAACTCGCTGCTTTGGTCACATCAGAGTACAGAGACGACGTCTGAGTGAATAATAAGCAGAGAGCTGGTGGAACGGGGCGATCTGGATGTGGGTAACAATTAACCTCACTGGTCACACACTGGAAACTTAAACTCATCATTTAAGCAGCAAGTCTTCCAGCTGGACTTTGTCTCAACTCTGAGTGTCCATGAAACTGCACCAGACTTCATTCACAATTTTGACAATTTTAGATTCAAGTACAATTTAAGAGTACTTGCGTCTGTATTTAAAGAGTCTAGTGTGGTCATGTTAGTGCCCGTGAGGCAAACATAGAGTACTGTGTTTGCAATCTTGTGTGTACTATGAAGCTCGACACGGCCGGGCACAGCTGAGCACCACAACAGAGCTTCTCGCTACCCCAGGCTTCCTGCACCAGGCTCTGAGCGTGCTCACAAAAGACGGGCCTGCCTTTCATGTGATCCATTATTTCTTCTTCTGGTCTAAATGGACTGAGGAGCCCCGCCTACTCCAGTCAAAGAAATCATCAGAGGGGAGGTGAAAGATCCACAAAGAACTACAGATCAAGTATATTGTATATGTTGTAGTACGTCTTTAAGCTCGTGAGTTTGTGTTTGTTCTTCCACTCTCAGAGCTGCTGTTTAATTCTGGCGTGGCAGCTGCATGAGAGCAGTGAAACTTTAAAGGCTGCTCAGTGTCACAGTCAAACAAAGGAGACGCAGAAATCTCTCTGGGAGCAAACTCCCGGCCTCCTTCATTGGCTGGGAGTTTCATTGTTATGCTCTATGATATGCTGAGGTATCCCTGCTGTCCCTTTCTGTGATCCAACAGACTTTGATTAAACAACACCAGACCTCATTCATAATTTGGGGGGTTTTAGAACATTTAAGGATTTGAGGATCCACTTAGACCACTAAACACTTGTTGAGTGCAGTGGTGTTGGAGCCGACATTAAAGGCACCTCAACTTGTTCTTCTCGTTTTAAAGTCTGGGATCTGAAAGTGGATTTGCTGACAGCTGTTGGCCTGCTGCTGTGCCTACGCATGGGGCGTCTTTGAGAATGTTAAGAGACTGCAGTTTATACTTGAAGTGAGGTAATAAAACACTAAATGACTTCTGTAACAACTCCTCATCATAACAGTTCCCACTATGACTTCTGAATGAGAGTCACTGATTTACATTGGAAAAGACATGCAGCCAAGCTGGGAGGCCTAAACGGCAGTGCAAGTCTACGGTAAAACACAGATACACAAAGACACACAAAAGTTCCCACAAACCTGTCTGCAAAATAATGGAGTGACAAATATTTACACAAATTCATCTGACCTCCCCTCTGTCACAGAACAGATGAACAAAAGAAAGAGAGCATGCAAACATTTAACTGAACAAATAACATGAACTAAAATGCTCAGACACACACACACACACACACACACACACACACACACACACACACACACACACACACACTGCTGGTGGTGACTAATTCACAGTGACTCATGCCATTTAACAAGATATTAATAACCAGCAGATGATGACACCGAGATCATCAGGATGGACGCCAGAGCGTCACTGTCTCCAACATCCTTTGATTAAAATATCAAATTAAACTTTGTTGTCTGTCAGGTTCATGCAGCTGCGTTCAGATAACAGCCACACGCTGCACACTGAGCTGTTTAACTCACTGCAGCGACTGTAAACTTTATGAACATGTGAAACAAGCTCCACACCTTAAGTGTGTCTCTTATAAAGGTAGCTCTCAAAACCACTGCTCGCTGGATACAGTCAGCAGTCATGTTAATCCATCCATGTTCTCTTCCACTTATCCAATCCTAGATTTTAGCTTTTCCACAGATACTAACTGGAAGTACAGTTGTACTGATATATTGTTTACTTTTTTAAGGTTAGCCTAACTTTAATGAATGTTTCAGTGTTGATACATATAATTGCATTTGTAGAAAATTCCTTTGTTTTCCATCCATGCATTCACCCGCTTATCCTTAGAGCCCATCCCAGCTACCATAGGGCAAGAGGCAGGGTACCCTCTGGACAGGTGGCTATTCTGTTGCAGGGCTAACACAGAGAGACAGACAACCATTCACACTCACATTCACACCTATGGGTAAATTAGAATCGCCAATTAACCTAACTTGACTAACGACATGTCTTTGGAGTGTGGGAGGAAGCCGGCGTACTTGGAGAGAACCCACGCTAACACGGTGACAACCTGTAAACTCCACACAGAAAGAGCCCAGGACCTTCTTTCTGGGGGGTGCTGACCACAGAGCAAGCAGTGCTAACCACTGCTCCACCATGCTGTCCCAGTCATACTTGCTTGGGCAACAGTGGTTAGCACTGTTGCTGTAACACTGTTAGCTTAACACAGTCATGCTAGGCCCTTTTGTTTCAGGGTGAAGTAGTGAAAACATCCTCTAGTTGTTCTAATAAACAGCAGAGAAGCAAACCAACTAAGTGTCCTGTGTGATTATAGGGGGAGGAAGTCGATCTGGATCGATGGACACAAACAAACAAATTAATAACCTTAAACATGGCGAATGTGCGCGACTGATGAAGGACAGAACATTTCCAACTCTGTCAAACTGGATAAGAGTTTAAGGCCAGTAAATGTGCAGGGATGTAGTTCCAGTCTGACACAGATCTCAGAAAAAAGGCAGGCGAGACTTTAATATCAGGGCCGAGACTTTCTTTCAGCTCAGTGCCGTCAGCGTTGTCATGTTGAGGGTTATTTTGTTCCAAAACGCAAAAGATTTTTGTTTTTTCAGCTATTCTGTGGAAAAAAATATCTCACTGACATCTTAATGTGAAGTGTTTGTGAGAATGGACAAAATAAGTGCTGGTTTGCTGAAGGAACCGCGACAAATAAGGCGCTCTAATCCCCCGGTGGTTTGACACCGAGGCTGAGCTCAGAGAGTTTCCAATAAAGCCGAATGTCTGCACATGAAAATCTGCACGTCTGCCTGAGTTTCTGCAGGTGATGCATTTATACAGGCCATCTCTTCTGGTTTCACTCCATGTTTTGCTCGAAGAGTGGATCATAGCACCATCACAGATGACTTTTCCCCACATTTTCACCTTCGTGCAATTGTTCAATAATGCAATTTACTGTACACCCGCCCGTTTATGTTATGCTAACCACGTTTGCTTGGTGCTAATTCTGAATCCAGCGAGATCGTCTGATTTAACTTGATTTTATTGATATTTTTAATTAGATTATTGCATTATTTGTTATTTGTGCACAAACTGACAGCTTATGTATGTGTTTATTTTTTTTATTTATTAGTAATTGATGTTAACATTTTTTTTAAATCACTAGATGTTTGATCATCTCTGCTGTTGCGTCATTTTCAGGTGATTTAAATGCATAATGTTACAGTTTTGTTTACCTACAAAACTCCTGATTTTACTGACAAATAATTAAAAAGCAGCTTTCACAATTATAGCCTTTCTAATTATAACATCTATAAAAAGTTGACAGCCTCTTATATAGGCTGTCTTTATTTGTCTTTGTACTCCAGCTGCTGTTCGCCATTTCAGATTTATACTGATTAACTAAATTCTTCCTCAGAGAAACTTTTATTGATGCCTCTGCAATTATTATTTTTTAAACACACCTTTAATGTGCAAATTGAACAAATTCACTTGCTAAAAAACGCAATATAAATAGGTTTAATTTGTAGGCACAGAGTTGTTTCTGATTATTAAAGAAAGCCAAATTCCTCTCGGCTCTGCGTGCCTGTGGACTGAAACAGCCGATGTAATGACAATCGCAGAGATAAAAAAAGAAAAACATATTGAGATAATTACAGGCTGTTGGTACAGTGTGATGAGCAAGCTGACAGCATCATTGTGAAGCTGTTGCCACAGCTCTGAGGGCTAAATTAAACAGAAAATGGAGGGGAAACTGCTCCAGACTGCAACATGTGAGTCACAGCAGGCTTTAAATACATACGTATTTGTCCTCCCTCCTGTGATTTCTGTAAGTTTACAGGATGGCTGGTTGTTGCTCAGCAGTCTGACAGATTAGCTCCCACACTTTCTCCAGCACTGACAGATCTAACGCCTCAGTTTGAGGATTACAGCAGCAGGTTGGCGGACTGCGCTGTCACACTAAATATATGAGGTTCAGGGTGGAAGAAGAGAATTTGAAGCCCTCCTGAAACCACCGAGTCCAAAAGTGTTGAGGAAGTGTTTCAGAAGTAGAAGAACAAACTGTCCAAGAATGTACTCGTAAAAATGAACCATCATTTTTCACTGAAACCACTTTTAAATACTTGGACACTAACCATAAATCTATAATGATGCATGTATATATACACTTATATGATAACAAATTATAAATATAAATTCCCTTGGTTTCCTTATATGTTGTGTTCCCGCCATCGTCGCCCTGCAAACACAGTGCTACTCTCTCTTTAGAAATAAAGTCCTCAAACATCACAAACACATCGCTGCTAGCATCCAATAAATAACCAAAAGTTTAACTGAAAAAGCATCCATAAATATGTAAACCATTCAAGAATCTGCAAAAGAATTACCAGTACATGTAACACAGAAACCACCAACACAGTTTTAGAAATGATCCCCCTTACTTGTCCAACATCCAATTAACAAGCTAATGGCATTACAACAGGAGAAGTGATCAGTTACTATAAAACAGGACACAAATGATTTCAGAGCGCGCAGCAGACCTGCCACAAAGACTCGCTCTTAGTCACCGTGGAAACCCCAGTAAAACCTGCTGATGAGCAGAAGGCCTCTGTCTCATTGAGCCGGGAAACAACAGTAAACACATGTGTTTGTCTGTATGGCTGTGAGGGGTGGTGAAGAAGGACCCCCCACACTGATCAGTCTCGGAAAGGAATCTGAGCTGCTTTTAAAGAGCATTAGCATGAAAAACGCTCCACTTCTGGCTGTGGGTTTGAGCTCCGTTGTGCCAAAAACAAAAACAAAGCAATAGAAAAAAACGCTTTAACAAAAGAGAATCTCTTTCACGGCTCTGCTGATGGGCTGATGGTTGCTTTCTTTATCTGAGGAAGAGCTTTACCGCTGTGTTTTACAGTCGGGGAGGGTCAAGCAAAGCAAAGAGCTGGCTGAGCATCCCTCGTCTCTGGGGTTACCACGGTGACGGGGACATACGGTGACAAACAGAAACCCGTTTGTTAAATGTCACCCGGTGGTGTCGTCACCGGAGCTCCGGGCAGGTCAGGGGGTCAGGCGGAACGCATAACCCGCAGAGAGAGCAACGAGGCCTGGCCACAGTCTGCGGGGAGGCTCGGTCAGAGAACCAGCTGTTTGTCTGCTGCACACAAATTATCCAGATAAAAGGACAAGACAGGATGTAATGCACAGTGCTGTGAATTAAATCTATTGATTTGTTATGTTTGTGCATATTTTTTTACTTAAATATTTTAGATCATCACCTACCATCAGGTAGGTTTGGATCATTTTTCCCCCAATAAAGGAAATCGTCATTTGTATTTACTACTCATTTTTGTTTAATATTAAAAGCCAAGAAATGAGAAGCTAACAAATCCTTTTTCACAGCTCTGCACCTTCACATTAATGATGTGTGTACAGTAATCACACAGAGGTTGGACAGGTTCTTAGAAATTCAAAGAAACTTTCTGACACATTTTAAAACTGCTTGGTGGTTTCAAGGGTGCAGATCTGACCATGAGACTGTGCTGAATCCAAAATAAATCAAAGCTGTATTCTGTGTGCACCGCTAAGCAGCAAATTAAACGGAAGCATACTGAAACATATCTCCTAAAAAGACGAAGCTCGTTTATTAGAAGTGGTACCATTTAATTCAGACCACAATAAATACCAAAAGAAAAACAAAATAAAAATAAACCTTCTATTTTGAATATTATTAGAAGACTCCGTTTAGTGTAAAGCAAGGTCAAAAATCAGGTGGCACAAGCTGTTATATAACAAAAGATTAAATTCACAGATTTCTGAATGTAGTCTGGTTTACTGAAATCTTATAAAAAGTGGATAAACTAAAAGTAACATAGTTGTTTAAAAAAATAAAGATATCAACCAAAGACTTAAAAACTGATTTTTCTGTTTCATTTTTTGTATTAATATATAAATTGAAGAGGTTTTCTTTATATACCAGTGCTTGGTAGATGTATTGATGTGATAGGCAATGATTTAGAAGCAGGTATAAAAATGAACATTTTTGATATATATTTAAAACATGCGCTGCTGAGTTTGTCTATTTCCTCAGAGAAAACCATCGAATGAAGGACAAAAAAGGATCTGAAGGCATGTTCTAGACAATTAATCACACAAAAAACAGTTTAATGATTAATGAAAGCAGCCAGAGCCACAGCAGACTGCATTTCACTGTATTAAAGTGTGACAGCACTCATGGAAAAGCACCAACAAGCACCAATCTGTCACAGCAGCTATGACTGCAACAATGACTGTTTTGGATCTACTAGAAGTACTGAAGTGGGGCTAAAGTATTCTTGTATCCGAGCATATTTATCCTAAGAAACAGCAGCACTTTAACCTCACTGTCACTAAATTACCATTATAGAAATATTATGGGACATAAGCACCACAAGTACACTGCAGAAAACACTCTAAATACTGCACCAAAACCACAGCAAAGGCAGTAGACCAACAATCAACTTATCAAGGATACTAAAAGCACAAACATAATGAATATTCCAGAAATCTCACTGCACAGCAGAATACCGGGAAACCCCAATAAAAGCTCAGTCCAAAGAATCTCACCAGCCACCGGTATACCTCGAAACCGGGGGTCGTTTTAATTTAAGGTCACAAGCAGCCCAGTTTAATGCTAAGGTGGGAGGATTACATTTAATGAACCCTGCATTTAAAACA
Organism: Copadichromis virginalis; assembly: GCF_057382275.1. Classification (NCBI taxonomy): domain Eukaryota; kingdom Metazoa; phylum Chordata; class Actinopteri; order Cichliformes; family Cichlidae; genus Copadichromis; species Copadichromis virginalis. The sequence goes on along the minus strand of NC_140620.1, from coordinate 26,372,015 downwards.
CAGGATGAACAGCCTGAGGGGGGAAAGCTCCGTTTCAATAACAGGTCTGCATTTTTCCACATTTCATCAGCTGACTGAACAATGTGTGTGCAGCACAGTTACGGCGTCTCTGTGAAGGCACAGGACACCGTAACTGTGCAGGACTTTGACTTCCCTGTGAGGTAACATGTATTTTAATGGAAAGCTGCTATTCACACAGTTTTACACCTGCTCCAAATGATTGGTGTGAAGGTGTGAATATATCAGATTAAAACATTAATGTCAGTGTGAGTATCACATGAACCATGCCGGAACACTGTCAAGTTTGAACACCACTTAATTAATCATTATAGGAATATTACGCCGCTGGCTGTTTGTGTTGATCCAAGAATTTACAGAAATTTGCATGTAGTCTGGTTAGCGCAAAGCGCCCCCCTATTAAACAGCTCGTTAGTCTGTCAGATAACTTATATTCAGCTCTGAAGTTACATTTCTGGCAAACTAAAATCAATTTAGTTAGTTATAAACCAGCGGTTAGTTTTCTGTTAATATAACTCACCCTACTGCGCGTACTCAGCGGCGCTGCGGCTCCTATACAAAAGTCCCGTTTAAAAAATGTCCAAATATACAGCAAAGCGATGTCAACTGATCCCGGTCGCATCCACATGAAGGGTGCTGCTTGCAGCCAAGTTCTGGACTGACAGAAGCAGGGAGAGAGGAAAAAGGAGGTAGGGATCCCGAACGCTGCGCATGCGTGTTTACTCAGGTGAAAGGAAAAGCGCTGTCTCTGGTGCGTGCGTGTGTGCAGCTCAGATAAGCTCAAACAGCCCCTCCCTTGGCAAACAGTCAGGCTTCCCTTCTCATGGTTATGTTTATTTATGAAAAATAAATAAAAACACATCATATCAGTGTTAAGCAGCACACTGGGTGACAGCTTTTTTCAGTGAGTTTACCTTTGGTAGTTCATTGCTACTTAAGGCTCATTTATTCTGCCATAAATATATAAAATATGACTGGATTTTCTGAATTTACCTGCTTTTACAGGGGGAGACTCTTTAGGTTACAAAACGTGTACAGAGGTCTGTGGATAAATTAGAGTACTCCAGACTGTCATTTATTTGAAGAGTTTATGGTTTAAATCACTGCATTAAAGTCTCATTGAATAGGACATGACAATTATGAGAAAAATCCTCAGTTTCTTACAACCTTTGGATTTCTATTTTTTTGGGGGAGTTTTGGGGGTAAGGGATTTTTTCCTGACAATTTTCATCATGTTTTTATATAGAAGGTGTTATGACAGTAACATTTCTTCTAATTTCAAATGTGTAGAAATAAACTTCTGTGAGGGCTGATGAGGTCCTACCTCCACAAGCCACTGCAAACACAGCATCCACCCTTTTGCACCTCCTCGTAGCAGTCAGGAGCTATAATGATTATGCTTTATTGTCCCTTTTGACCCTAATAGTGACCATCATTTCCAAAGTAAACCCCATGTTAGATTCAACAACACTACAAATTAGTGACTGAGACCGTAAACTCCCTAAGAAAGTGTTTACTGAGGCGCCAAAGCAAAGAAGCTGAAGGCCTGCTCCTCCACAGACTTCTGTACAATCACTTCTTTCTGCAACTGCCCCTAGTGGTCAGCAGAAAAAATACAGCTTTAAAGCTCTAATGTATTTAATGACAGATTGGGTCTCGATCAGTGGTATCCTGCACTGTCATTGGCCATCGCTTAAAACGCTCACCTTACTGTTGAGAAAAGTTTATCTCGGGTTCCACAGAGAGCATCGCCTGTGTTCAGTTAGCCAATCAACTACATACACTACTAGCTTTCCACTTCTCACTTGGTACATTGTCTCCTTACTTTCCAGACGCTTTCTTCTTTTTGTTTAATTTTTTCCTCATGTATGACCTTTCCCTGTTTTTGGATTTTTGCCCTTTGCCAGCCTCTTGTAGGAAGTGTTTCCTTGTGAGCGCTTTGGATTTAGGGGTTTACTGCATTTGTGTCTTCTGCTCCTCCTGTAAACACTTACAGTGATTTGTTAAGAGATTTCAGTGACCTACAGATGGACACCCTCCCTACAACAATGTGACAAATTCATCACTAAACGAATATTAAAGTAATACAAACGCACATCTATGTTAGAAAGACACACCTTCAAACAAATACGAGTAAAGCAAAGCTGAAGCTACTCAGTGCGTGCTTCAGTCTTGACAAGTTAATCATCGAGTTTGTGGACGAACCTCTTTTAAAAAAAAACAAAAAAACAAAACTGGAGCTGAGACAAGAGAGGTGGGAGTCTTTGTGAGAAACTCTATCCCGCTGGTGAAATGTTTGGGAAAATGAGCCTGGATGCAGGAACACACATTCACAGACTCGCTCAGACAAATAGTAGAATCAGTTTTGTGTGCTGGTGTTGCCAGGTGAGTAATTGCCTCTCTTTAAAGCAATCAGAGCAACAGAACCACAAACAGACCAGGGTCTTATTCTAAAATCGCTTCACTGATCCCCTCCATTTAAAGCAAGAATCACAACACTGCATACTAATACACCCTGCTTCAAGTCTAGTCCTTTTATTCTTGGAAAACAATTATAATGACACTGTGCACACGTAGATTTGATGTTTTAAGGTTTCTTGTTGCTGGTGTTAAGTTGAGCTTGAAGGAAAGTCAAGGTTAGGCCAGCATCTGTCATCATTAAAGAGTCTGCTGAGTGAAGGACATATTTTGCTTGCATAATATACACATTTTTTTCTGGAATTCAGTATATTAAATATTAAAATGATGGATGGTCAAAATTTTAATGGTCAAAATTTTAAATACTTTGATACAAATGCATAAATGTGAGTCTTTTTGAGTCTATAGCTGATGTTTTATCTGCACATCCAGAAAGTAGTTTAACAATTTACAAGTGCTGGATGCTGCCCCTCGGCAAGCTTCCAGATGCTGGTCAATGAGATGAAAGTGAGCTTTTAGTGCAGGGATTTAAAAAAAAGGGAACTAAATTGGAGTGTTTCAGATAGCAGTTGTATGAAGAGCCAAACTAAATCATGTGAAGCTACTCAAGTAAAGCCACAGACTAAAAATGTAGCAGAGGATGAGCTGTTTGTATAGCTAAACATTTCTTAAACTCAAAGATTAGGAAAAAATCCATGTCTGTTTTTTATGCTTCAAATAATTATGTGAAGCATAAAAATCGGTAACTTTAAGTAAATATAAAAATACATAACCATAAATAAAGATAAAAATACATGACCTTATTTATGACTTTCTATCCACAAAGGAGGCAGGCTTAGTCTCGCTTCCACAACAGGTGCAGATTTTGGAAAGCATCTAAAAATCATTCAGTTAATTTAATAAACTGAATATTTTTATTGAGTCTCTCAGATATTAAACCTAAGTTCAATAACAATTTTCAATTTTAAGAGGTTTGCATACATAATTATACTTCGAGTTACAAGATACAAACACTTGCAAACTGCTTGCCAAAGCGTAGTAATGTTGAAGAGCATGATGTAAATTGTGCTACTTCAAAGTTAACTTTGAAACTTTTAATATGTGCTAGTCGTAGCAGTATTGTGTTGCACTTTTTCAAGTTTGACTACAGCTCAGAGAGTAAAGGGGCAGGGTTTGTACAGTGGTCAAGCTGGTATCTTCCATAAAACTACAGCTGGCTGCAGAAATTTACTAGAAATCAAGTCACTCTTTGTAACTGATTTCACCTGATGATAGCCAGCCACCGAAAATACTTTTCAGTCTGTGAGGATAAAAAAAACAACAACAAAAAAAACAAAGACTTTGGCAAAGGAAAGAAAAACCAAAGCACCTGGCAAAATCTGACCGGGAATTTGTGAAACTAAAATGAAAAGATTTGATGAATCTGAGTAAAATCTGAAATGATTACAGAGTCAAACTGTCAAAATCAAGCCAGAAATTCATGAACAAAATCTTTTATATTTGTACACTCATCGATTTTATTTCATAGGTTTATTAACACATACAGAGTAAAATAATTTTGCCTTGTGTCTACATACATGTTGGTCCTTTTTCTTCACGTCTAATAAAAAGCAAAATTTATATTTTCACTTTCAGTTTTACTTTAGCCCTGTGGGTAAAATCCTGAGAAAAAGCTGACTGATAATCAAACTGCTGAAACAAAGCCAGTTGACAACAAACTGTGGTGGTGTTGGTGGAAAAATCCCCAAACTTTCATTTGCCTGGTGAAAACCCCAACCTCTTTCTGCTTCAATAAAAAACAAGCAGACAAAGTCAACTCAATTCAGTCAGTTCAAGGCAATTCAAAGACTGTGGCTTATCTTTTCTAGACATATTAGATTTGGCAAGTTGGGTGTAACCACCATCTGACTTAATGAAAGAAAAAAATATATATACACACATCAAATACAAACCCACAAAAACAAATTCAAGGTCATCTTATTAGATTTTCTCCTTAGCTTTCAACTTTGTCTTGCAGATTTCCTACAACTGATGACTGCACAATCCCAGAAACCTCTCTTTAAGCTAATATTAAGGTGTTCTACCAAATGCAACTGAAAGCTCAAGAAAAATAATCTAGTAAATGGACCTTGAGATAAGATTACTTTTCAAACTACTCTTTTTTTTTTAATTGTCAAAAAATAAATTAGCAGTCAATCAATATATTCACCACACACAAACAAGAAGTAATGAGCTTGGATCAAAAGTGTGGATTCAAGCTCAAAATATAATTTAAAACAATCAGAATGTTGCACGGTTTCCTCTAACAATCTAAAGTCAAACCAAACCATTTCTTAAAGATGTTGAGCCTGAAAGTGATTTTGGTCACCAAACACATCACAGGAGTATCAGTTTACACCCAGTGGAAATTCCCTTTAAAGTCACAGATACATCAGGAAAGGGGAACTCAAGTCACTGGCAGTTTACACATTTACATGCAAGAAGGTCGTTGGGACATTATTGCACTGCATCTTACAGTCATTGCATATTTGGTCTTGTTGAGGTATACAGACACAAACATAAGAGTATTCATACATGCCAACATAACATAAGGGAGTCGTTCAATGAAGATTACTACAATCTTATGAGTAATGCATATGGCAGACTATGGTTTGGATAGAGTGCAAAGTGTGCAAGAAAATATGGTAGATGGACAAAATAACAGGAACAGGCACGAGCAAATCAAACCCCCCAATATTATTTCAACACAATTTTACCATTTCATCTGCTTTTTTGTCCATCAATGGAAGAGTCCCCAAATTTTTGGTTTCATTTGGGAAAATACAAAAACAACAAGGTAGCAAATGTGTTCATCATCCTCAAATAATGCATATCTACGAATATAAAAGTAGTGCATTGGCTCCCGAGTCGCCCCCGAAAATGCTAACTTCAGCTGACCTTTCCTCACCAAAAAAAATTTCTTGAGCTCAGAAAGTAAACAGCCTAAAACTGGAACTTAACTGGTTTCATTAGTCTTTATTTGGTTGTGTAGCTTACAGATGAAAATAATAAAACAGAAGTGTGCAGGAACCTGTACATTAATAGGAGTGTTAGTTCAACTCTAATATTTGGCTGATGGTTAAATATTGCTGGAAAGTTGTTTTTAGCCAACATTTCTATACTTATAAGGCACCATGGTCGACATATAGTAAAACTTTTTTTACAGCTTTACCCATTAAACACTTTGCTCAAATGTTCCCTAAAAGTCTGTCTTTCTCTAAAAAACAAACAAACAATGTATTATGACCAACACGCAGCAAGATGAATCCTACTGGAAAAAAAAAAAAAAAAAAAAAAACAGTGCCTGTGTGGTTATTTATTTAAAACTCTACAACTGTTATTAATGTGCAACTCTTAATGTGAACGTCCAAAATAAAAAGGAAAACCTTTTTACTGGTGAAGCCTGAAAGATTGGTATTAAACAACAAGCAGTGCTAACATACTAGATAAACGCCAACATTTTTGGCTATTAGCAAACCACTGGACCAACATGTTTTTGCACCGTGAACAAGCGAAGAACATGACCAACAGCCAATCAGACCAGGGGTTTAAACCAAAATCTCTGGCATACTGACAACCAACGCTCACTATCGACATCACGATCACTGTTTTGTTGTGACTGACCTTTAGAGGTGACAGAGTTGCTTGTGATGTAAACCAAGTGGCAACCAGCCAAGAACAGTGATACTGTGATAGCTACATTTGGAGGTGGCCATTCTTCAGCAGTCAAAATAAATAAAACACAAAATCTGAATCACACATAACCAGTTGCTGGATTTGAGTTTGGCATTTTGGTTTTTATCGATATACAAATACGCACATCAAATCCAAAGGTTACTGACTTGTTTTAGGTTTAGGTTTCAGCATCAACAGAAGTTGAAAATGACAAAAACCCCCAAAACAATTAGCTGATATTTTCACACCAGTTAGATTCTGCTGATATCTGCAGATATTTGACACTCAGATTTAATTTGCTTAATGTTGCTGGTAGAGACAAGAGAACTGTAGCAGCCTTTTTTGACTATGAAACTGTTTTCCAGCAGTGGTGTTGAGGCACTTTCGGGAGCTGTGAGCTTGTGACTGCAGTGGCTGAGGATTTTGGAAGTTCAAAGAAAGGCTTACTGACTCCTGGAGGATTAGATGGATTTCCTCCCCAACACACTGAAACAGAGGTAAGAAACCCAGGAGAGTGCAAATGTTTGTATGTCTATGAATAAATGCATTTTACTGAATGAATGAGATGATATTTCTCTTAAATCAGAATTACTTTTAAGACTTATTACAGACTCACATTTTGAGACCTTTTCAAGGCCTTTCCAGACCTCCATGAGTTACACCAGAACCCATGAAACCCTTTCTACATCCCAAATAAATTATTTTTGCTAACTCCCAATTTTCTGTAGCGAACACTCAACTTTGTTTCCAGAGCTCTTTGTGAGGCTGGAAATTCATCCCAAATCTAACAAATTAAATTCCACTCTGGTATAAATGAATTAATCACATTAAACATTTCTAGCTGAGTACTCCCAAACTTTTCTCACAGAGAATCCATGAATGCCAAATGTTCCTCTGACTCCCTCCGATTCTGCCTTACAGCTCTATTGGTTGTTGCTTTGCTGTGTCAACTTTCTTCCAGGAAGGAGGGGACATCGGTGCTGACGTTGTTGAGATGTTCTCCGGCCTCTTGGATGTTTTTCTCCAGGAAATTCTGACAGGACAAGCTGTGAGCTGCAAAGGCGCCGTGGAGCATCCACAGCTGATTACGGAGGACTTTGACCTGCATAGGAAAGAAAAAATAACACTTTTTTATTAACTGTGTTAGATGACACTACAATAATTTTACTCAATTCACATGTGGTTATTTAAGTTATTGTTATTCCAACTTAGAAACACTGCAGATTAGAAAGTTAGCTAAAACCCTAAACTATAACAGTGACACTGGATTGGGAATTTGTTGTACCAGGTATAAAAACGGTGCACATCGCTTTGTTTTAGCATCGTATTGTCATTTAAATAAGAGTATTTTACTGGGGAAAAACTGATCAACTGTTTTTATTATATAAACATTATTATTATCGTCATCTCCTAATAAAAAGTAGTCATATCAACAAAATATGGCTTAATGTGACAGAATATTTTATAGTCGAATAATTTGGGGAAAAAATGCATGGAAACGATGAGAAACCTTAAAAGATGCTAAAAACTATTTCACTTGTCACATGGTTTCAGTCATACGTCGTCACCTCCATCTTTATTCCCTAACTTCAGATGCACAAGGTAAAGATCAATCCAATACTGTCACCTTGTTCCCCTCCAGCAGCTTGACTTTGACTGACAGGTCGTCTCGGAGCTTCTCGTACTTCTCCCTCTGAGTCTGGAAGTCTTTCTGGGCCTGCTCCAGTTTGGGCACGGTGACAGCATCACGGGGGCCCATGTTCAGCTCCTCCAGATCGACTCGGAACGCATCATACTCGATCCTGGAAGACAGGAAATTGACATGGATGTGTGCACTGAAGCTCCCTGTTGTATTGTAGTGGTTAGGCATCTCTCATTTGATCTCAATTTCCTGCTGCGTGGGTGCAGAGACTAACCTCCCTGCTTCTTTCTGGTTGGATGTTAGTTTGATTGCAGAGTCACTGTCACAGCACATGAATTTATTGAGAAAGGGAAAAAGGAAGTGTGCTTTTTAACCCACCTGACAGTCTCATACTGCTTAGCATTGATCATTGTGTCTTCAATGGTTTTGTTGACCAGTGTGTTCATGTCAGATGTGAAGGCGTTGATGGCTTCCGTCAGCGTTTCGCCGCTCTTGGAGAGAAACCTCTGAGCGTCTGCATTTATGCCAAACTCCAGCTGGTATTTATATTACAAAGAAAATGCAAGGTAAGCATGACGCATAGAGACATAAAAGCCACATCAATGGGAACTATGGCTGGTTAAATGAACCTGAATCATCTGTTAGGTTAGTTTACAACCAGAAAAATGGCAAATCAGTTGAACCCGAGATCTTTAATGGCGATATCGTCCTCTGGATTCCAGTTTATGACTGGACAAGATATCAAAACATTTCTTAAAGATTTCTTAAGGTTTACATGGACTCTGTGTAGCTTTTTCCATATATTAAAGCCTTTTTATCACCAATTTCTTAAAATGCTGTAAGCTTGTCTGACTCTCCCTGTAACAGCTTGAGAGATTTCACTGTGAAGGACTCTGAAAATCTAATTTATGTGACGTTTGTGCTTCTTCCAAGTGCCCACAGTGAATAACGCTAGCTCACGCTAGTTATGTAGCCAGTGAATATTTGGAAGTCACAGCTCTCTCATTACATTTGGTTTCAAGATACCAAGATATTTAATGACGAAAGCTCTCCGATCTGGGCGTCACAGGATTTCACTATTTAATTATTATTATCATTAATATTATTTAATTAGTGAGGTCTTTCATACTGTCTGTGGTGGGGAACCAAACAATCTGTCTGCACTAGCAGGTAAACTAGCAGATTTCAACTTTTACTCCTTTATTGGCACTAATGTGGAAGTTATACCCGAGTGTTGACATCTATCATTCGGGAAAATATTTCAGCAAGTCACAATCAATATGACGACCAAAAACAGTAAACAATCAGGAGATTGTGTTTTTACAGCATAACTTGGGGATTTTTATATATAATCTTTGGACAAAGAAACTTAGAGTTCAGCATGTCACCAGCGCTGGATCTAGTAATTCTAAATACATCAAAGGTTACTGTATGTAATCCTGTTAGCATTAGCAGGTAGACTTAAAGTAGCAGCTTGTATCCCCAATACTTACGTGCAGAGTTGGGGTTTTGACGCTGAGTTCTGTGAAGGCATCCCCGAGGTTCTTCTGGGTAACTGTGAGCTGAGAGAGCTGACTGGCAAGCGTCTGAGCCAGACTGGTCATATTTTCATAGCGCTGTCGGTCGTCTTTGAGCAGCTCGAGGCGGGGCTCCAGGTCCAGATCCACGGTACGAGACCCACGGCCAAGCTTCTCCGAAAGAGCCTGCCTGGTATACTGTGGGGAGACCAGATCGATAGTAAATGATTATATCTGGCACCAAAGTACAGTAACAGGAAGTCTAGTCAAAATCCTCCAACCTTATATTTGGTGATGCTCCAGTTGCGAACTCTTCTGAACTTCTCGCTGGCAGGGTTGCTGTTGTTACCTTGAATCACCACACCTTGGGGTATCTCAGGTGTGAGTGAGAAACCTGGAGTTGGGGTCAAAAATTTATATAATCATCAAGTCATATTCACTTGCAATGAAAATACAATGGAGTTCATCTGATGTTTTTAATGTTAATTATTTTTAATGAACCTACCATTTACACAACGCATGACAAAGAAAAAGAAGTAATCATAATATTTCAATAATCTCTTTCAACTATTAAAATGTATGGATCAGACTGGATCTACAAAAGCTGTTAAAGTTATTAAAATGTTAACTTGTTGGACAGACACATAAATAATATTGCACTTCTCTATGAAAACACTTCAAATGTGCGTACAGTTACACTTCAGTATAGTGATACTTGTATCAGCAGCAATAACAGTGCATTTGATTGGATGCAACAGGAGTCTAATGACTTTGCTGCAGTTTTCACACTCTGGAGCGCCCTCTAGTGGACAAAGCTGAGCATCAAAATATCCTTAAAATACCTCAAGTAAAAATATTCTGTACATGGAATCATATACATTACATTACTGGATGATTATTATTATTGACTAGGCAACATGTATATCACTTGAATATTGCAGCTAGAGAGGATGTGAATTACCTGCACTGTGCTGGGTACATTTATGTCTAATAATATTTCTTCCCAATTTATTGGGAGAGTTGTATTTAAAAAACGCTAAATAAGAGTAACTAAAGATTTAAAATACGTGAGATGAGGTACAAAGCACAATAAAAGTACATTAAAACTTTATGCAAGGTACTTGAATAAACGGGCCAAATTATAGTCTACCAATGGACTGGAATACCCTACACCACTGGCATTAGAGGTGGGTGGTGTTCAGCTGTAAGTCCTTCACTTCTTTACCTTTGCTCTGCTTCTGTTCCTCTGGAACATCTGGAGTGGTCTCAGCTGTGGGGGCAGTAACATCGTTGCTGGCGTGGCTGCCATTACCGTTTGCTTCCTGTAAAAAACATCACTGTTTAATTAACGGCTTCTATCATTATACGGTCTACTGAGGACATGACGTGCCCAAGCAGCTTGTTGTATCTAAAAGTTACTTGCAGATCTCTTTGACCTTCTCAAAATTCAAATTTTGACTGGTCTGTGGGGTTAGACTGGTCTCAGTTATACTCGCAAATTAATGCAAATCAAGCAGTTTCAAACAATTGTTTTTGCTAGCAATCGATCACCTCCTTGATGCGAGGTTTTGGCATGTCTATGAATAACATGCACCTTACCCCATAGACTAGCTTAAGCCAAAGGCCCAGTGTTGTCACTTCTAACAATCTCCATTAACCAGTAGCACCCAACAGCAACGAAAGGAAATGACACGGCTCATAATTAGCTACCAAAAATCAATTAATTGAAACTTTTCAGTAGGTTTGCTATAAACTGCACGATTAAATAATTAACCAGTGAGCTACAGACATGCCACCCCTGGAAAGTAAAGCATTTCTTTTGACTAATTTCACACTGGTCACCCTTATCTGCCAAAACAGAGGCAACTGACTAACATACAAGGGGCAGTCGTTTAGTGTGGTCTCCTAACTTTGACAAAGTGCCAGGGTGTAGATTCTAAGTTACTGTACCAGTAAGCATATCTTACATATGTTTTCTAATGGAATAATGACTCACTTTCCCAAAACTAACTCACACGCACACACACACACACACACACACACACACACACACACACACACCTGGAAGGCTCACCGTGCTGCAGGAAATTAGCTCAAAGGTTTCGTGCCACATTGAAGTGACAGCGAGGCACACAGTGACGCAAATCAAGCCTCTCAGTGCCCACCTTGGATTTTTCCAAAGGTTAGAGGAGCTTATATGTGACTGTAAGGGTCCGGATTTCTGTGGAGAGTTATTAAAGGTCCAATAACAGAGGTTTTTCGAGAAATTGTTTCTCCACTTATCAGTCCTCTATAGATATCCTCTCTATCTATTAACTATAGGCCAGACATGCTGTTATTTTTTGTGATTTAAGCTGTGAAGAGATCTGGGTTCAATGGTTCATACCTTTTCTGAAATACTTTCCTTCTTTTACTAATGGAGTCTGTAGTAGTTTCTACCAATGTTTGGTAAATAAAGTTAACACATGACATGACACTGAATTGGATAAGTGAAGATGGATGGATGGAGGCATTTCATTTATTCTTTTCACCATGTTTAATGTTTATTCCTGAAGAACTCTGGTGCTACCAATGGTCTCCATTTATGTGTATAACATTTGAATCGAACAGCAGATTTTCAAATCTGAGGTTTCACAGGTGGCTTGAGCCATCAAAGTTTCCATGACTGGTGACCCACCAGATTCTATGTTGTTTTTAGACAACAACTCAAACCATCAATCTAGTTAATATATTTTACAGTGTTGTTATCAAATTAATCGAACTAATTTATACATGGAAAGAAAAATGAGAGATTAAAGAGACAGTTTAATGTGGAATGAATATGATTAACCAGCACAACAACCACTGGGACTGAAGCACAAAATGTTCACTTGAGGTTGGCTCCAAAGTGCTCCCCAACTTTATATCCAAAATAAACATGTTTGCAAATAAAAAGCTGTTTTGGCCTCTATGGATGGTTCCCTCCATCATAACTGCACAAAGACTCATGTTTTTATAAATCATCCATTTGGAAACCTCTAAGGCATAAAGTTAGGAGTGCAGTCAGATACAGAGCTGTGGTAATCCATCATCTCTTAGTCACTGAACTGGACCTCCTGACCATGTTAATGGTGGGTTTTTTGTGGAGAATGGATTTATGTGATGCATGGATTGTTGTATGGTACAGACCATCCAACAAGTTTGTATTCCAGGTTTGAGTGAAATGGAGGATCCACCATTTTTGGGACTTCTGTGTTCTTTTCATTTATTGAGCTGTGGCGGTGGCAATAGAAGAAACGTTTGTGTTTGGCCCTCATAACATCTCAAATGAGGTAACATCACATCAGCCCCCCTGAGAACAGAGTTTTATAGATGAACCTTTCTCCCATTATTCTTGTGTTTGTGTGTATGCAGGAGAGAATGTAAGACCGTATGTTTGAACACTTATGTGTAATGTAAGCTTTTATTCAGACGCTTTGCAAAATTGTATTTTTTAATTGTGCTCTACAGCCTACATTTTCTCCACACACGCATAAACCCTGAGGTCTGTCTAGCAAAGGTTCATTTTTAGTGGAATGTAAAGAGTATGAAAAGAAAAGGTTTCACAAGTTTACTCGTATTAAAGTGTAACGTGTGTGGCGTCAACCTTCTCATGTGACCACTGAAAGCATGAAAAAAAGAACCATTGTTTTATTTCAGTCAGTCACCGGTCGTGGAAACAAAAAAGCAAAACAACAAGCTGCTGGATATTCACGAGCAGCAGCTGAAACGTTTCAGTTTACAAAAAGCAACTACATGTAGATGCAAGGAGCACCACTCCTGCCTCCCGCTGTCACACACTTAATATTAACCACAACAACGGTCTTCGAATCACTGATTCATCTGCTCACTGTGAATGTTCATCGCACCAGTTTGCCTTTGTTGTCATGGCAGCAGCTAATAAGATTACAGAATCTGCCCGCTTTTGTTTTTACCTGCCAGGTTGCACAGCCACATGCATTAGATGTAAAAACAAGTGCACTAACCACAGGTCTGTTTTAAATCTACACATCGCTCTGATGCTTTGCTGCTGAGCGGCGGCAGGAGCAACGGCATGTCGTTTGTTGTCCTTCACATGAAACTTTTACTGGTCGTTTAAGATTTTCCAGTATTTTAATTGAGGGCTTTAAAGTAGAACGTGCTAGTTTGTACACTGGACATTTTTAGTTCCAATGAAAAGCGTCCACAGTGCTGTTTGTGGATTATACAAATGAGCTGATGTTTACTCTACTGGAAACCAGCAGCATTGGGGTGTGGTCTTTCAACCACAGCCTGCCCTGTTAAAGACGAGTACAATCAGTTATTCAGGATGGCTACAGCTTACATGAGTTGATAAACTGAACACTTTTTTCCAATGATTATGAAACACTTATAATTTTCTACTTCTTTCCTTTCATTTTCAGCACAAAGCTCTTGTTTGTTATGGGTTTTAAATCAAGCACAGACCTTCTGTTAACAGCAGCGTATTTTCTGTACTTTCTAAAAGCCCTGACTCACTCGCTGTTTAGTTCAGCTCAATACAAAAAGGACAAATTGGTCAACAAGATCCAGCTAGTACAAGTACCAGTCTGAAAATGCCTCTTTGGGGGAACCTGAAGAAGGCTTGTTAACATCCATCTCCCTAACACTTTTTTTGATAGTGATGTGATATGTTAGTGCCACTTCAAATTGCCATTGCTCTCCCAACAAGACCTCACAATACAGCCTTTACACTCACTGTTTGTCCTCCATCATCTTAACCAATTTTGTCTCTAAACTTGTCTTTTTTTTTTCTATTTTAATTATATTTAAATTCAGTGAAATCCTCTGTTAAAAGGCATCTACTAAAATTTTCAGATCCAGCATTATGTGCCATTATCTGCATGTATATATACACATGTCCATGTTTCTGCCTCCTACCACCATCTGCACAACAATATTTCCCCCCTTCTTCACAAAAAGCAGGTCCTACTAAACTCTTATTGCTCGTGCCATCGAACAGGCTCACCTTTGGAGGAATTTCTTCCTCTGTGACAGCGGACGCCACGGTGACACTTCCTCTCTGCTCCACCACGGCCATCCTCCTCTTCCTCCCTCGCTCCTCTTTTACTAGACAAACAGAAAACAATCATCTGTGCTGTTAAAAAACTTGTTCACGTGATTGTTATGAAAAGTTTTTCAGAGTGGTGTTTCTACCCAATCATTTCACCAGAATGAGCTCTTTAATAGAAGCTAAGCTACACCTGACTATTACTTGATTATTGATTAATTATTATTATCAGTAAAAATGCTGTTATTCATCGTGTTCCATAAAATAAACAAAAAAAAGTAAGTGAACTCGTTTAAAGTCAAACTATCTTTGGATGTTTAACCAGGACAACACTGACGTGATGCAACTGTACACCTTTTGTTTAAGCCAGTGTGAATATGACTGGTTTTTATGCCTGGGTGGCCTCTTAAACAAAATGTGTGTATGTATTGCTTATATATTCAATATTGCTTTAAAATAACGGTCAAAATAAATGCCATGCAGTGTGAGACTTGCTTCTAAGATTACTTTAGTTAAAGGAAAACATGGTAGAATAAAAGCACAAACAGGATCAGCATCTCTTTCAGTCTAGAATCTAACGCCACCTATTGGTCACAGAAGTGCACAGCTCTAAAAAAATGAAAGTCCGCAAATGAAGGCTTATCTGACTTCCAAATGCTTTAAACACACCCTGCATCCTGCAAAACAAACCTCGTGCCATCTTAAAACAGACTGACAACATTACAGAGGGAGTTTAAACACATGCTGACTGAACAACTTTATCCAAAAGCTGCATGAATCACTCACGAGCTGGGACGTGTTTGCCATTTACGGGGCCTGTGAGTCAGTCACTCTTATGACATGGACAAGTAATAGCCACTGTAACACAGTAATAAAGTTAAATCTTCTAAAACTTTACTTAACTTTACTTAAAGTACAAACCTCTCATTATAAGTGTGCGATAAGACAGATCAGCAGGTAAACGGTGACCTTTGACCTCACGTGTAATATCACAAGGCAGAAATGATCCAGACAAAGTTATTATGCAAACGTGATATAAAAGGCCGCATTTAAAAAATAAACAATGCAACAGGAAAAATTAAGCTAATCTAAACGTCTGCTTATTAAAAGGGAAATATGCTTTACTTCCACCAACAAGTCGGTGAACACAAAATTATCGTTTTTGTTGCTCAGAGTAGAGCCAAATAAAAGCCAGAAATGTAAAACCTTTTTGTTTAAACTACTGTTACGCATATACATTATTTTTAAATTCATTTTAAGTTTTACAAAACCTTGAAAAAGAAATTCGTGAAACAATTAGAGTTAATTAAAAATTAGAATGAATAAAATGTAGTCAGATTTACCCATTTACCGCACAACATCATATGCTTTATTTAAAAATGTTTACATTTTTAATAATGAAATCTTCAATAAAAAAAATAACAATGACACTAATATAATAAAATAAAGAAATCAATTAAAACTGTATTAAAATACACACACACCAAATGCCTAGGTGCTTTGTTTACATCTTTTTTAGTTCTTCGTAATTTTTATTATTTAATTCTAAAGATTTTCTGCAGCTGGATTAGTGAAAAGTTTGCAGGTTAAAAATAGAGAGGAAACCTAAACTAACAACGATTAGGTAAAAAGCAAACAAACAAAAAACAGAAAAAGAGAATGAATTTCTGCATCATTTTACGACATTAATCTTAGTAATAGCCTGTATGTGTAGTAATAGTTTCCTGCTGTATTCACTCAGTTTCCAGTTTATTGCTACATCGAGCTGGAAGTTGAAAGCCTCATACAAGTAGAGTTTTTTAAAGGTTTTGCAAGAAACTTCTGAAGTATTTTCACACATGACAAAGTAACTAAATCCAGTTTTTACATCAGTTTATACGCGTTAAAGGCGGATTAAAGAGTGTTTAAGTCCCTCTTGTCATCAAATAAGTTAAACAGAAACAGACAGCGCCCATTCGAGACACTGCAGACAGTTTTTACCTTCACAGCTTTGAAAGAAACTCTGCTTTTTCTTCTTCCGGGCTTCTGCTTTTTTCCCTGCCGTCAGCTCCGCATATTTAAACCTTACAAGCTGAAAACTGGACTAATTAAAAAGTTGTGAAGCAAAATCAAGAACGAGGAAAAAAAGTCACACACACCCGGAAGTTTTTTCGTTTTTCTGTAGGGGATGCTTGCGTTAAACTCCTGTCCTCACCTGGAGGGGCGGTGATAGCAATATGAGGTATTAGAGAATTTCTAAATAGTCCTCAACATCCTAGAGCACATCGTCTACAGCCATATTAGCACAGCCAGTGTTAACGCTCTAACGTTCAGAAGCACAAGCTTTCACATTTTAACAGTAAATCGATGGGATATAATTCAACTGACTAATGATGTTTTTCTCGCGACATATTTCAGTTCCACGTTAGTAGCGCATCTGGGAAGACAGACAACTCTCGCGATACTTGATTCGATCAAACGTTATTTCGCTGTGGCGTTGGCTAAGTCTATCCAAACACACCGCGGCTGGTAAAGTTGGTCATTACCCCTCCAAAACCCACTTTCTGTGCCGGTAAGAGACACGGAAAAAGCGGAAAACACTTGTGAATCACTTTATCTCACGTGCGGATATTTAGTCGAGTTTTCGGTTGTTTTTATAAACATTTTCCCGTCATGTCAACAACTAATGTCAAGCATTAACTTGGTGTGGCACCGTGCAGGTGCACTTGTTCCGCTTTATGTTCATGTATTTGTTTTCACAAAGCCTTAGCTTAAGGATGTAAGTATGTAAACCGTGTGCGGTACTATTACTACGTAAATAATATAGCCACAGTACTCAGAATATTCCAGTTGTTTTTGTAGTGCAAACTTTAAACATGTTAATGAGAGTGTGGGGAGTGAGCTGGAGGGTGGGGTGGGCTGCTTTTAACCATGTAAAGCACTTGGTGCTACATTTTTTTGTATGAAAAGTGCTTTATAAATAAAGACTGATTGATTTGTTCTGTGTGTTTCTGTTTAGAAAGCAGTGACGCTCACGGAACCCTGATGATGCTGAGGATAGTGATGAAGAAGAAGATCATAATGGCGGGGTCAGCAGGCAGATGATGATGAGGAGGATGAAGCTGAGAGTGAACCGCAGCCAGCTGCTGTCTCTGTCCAAAGAAGAAACATCTGGGAGCTTCCAGAAAGAAGGGACGCTGCAGGTCGGACGGCAGGAGGCAGGTAAGAGATTCTGATCAGTTCTATTCTCCTTTATCATAACCTCTATTAGGCTGATGGAAATAATCTTTACTTTTTCATTTGTTCTCTTTTTTTATTTATTTAACTTCACTTTCACTGCAGTGTTTTGCTCTCCTTTGTCGTTGTCTTCTTTGCTATTTTCTTCTCCCTTATTTGTCCTAATATTTATGCTTCTTGTTATCTTCTGTTCTATTTTGTTCTCTTTTATCTTTTGCCTCTCATCTTCATTTTCTTATTTTTTCTCTTTAATTATCGTCTTTATTTTTTTACTAGTTCTCTTTTTTGATCTTTAGTTCTGTTTTTTGTATCCTGATCTCTCATGTTTCTGTCGTTTTCTTCTCCTTTGTTTTGTATCTCTTTTCTCTTCTGCTCTGCAGTCATCTTCGTCTGTTTCCATCTCCTGCCTGAGTCACTCTAACTTTACTTCGTGGAACCTCTGAGTCTCCACCGGCAGAGCAGTTTCCTGACTCACAATCTAAAGGTCATGAAAGAAAACGCTGTTATTTAACACGCTCTGCAGAGCTCCCTTTAGACAGATTTTTCCATCTTAGTGTTCAGAAATCTGTGAGCCGTTCTGTGCTTTCACAGGTCTCACAGAGCGGTTCTGCCGTCTGAGAGGAAACCTGCTGTTCATCCTGAAGAAGCAGGTGAGAGTCAACATAGAGACACCAAGAAAACCAGGAAACGTGTCTTTTTGTTCTTTATTAAAGAGAAAATGTGAAACTTTAACACAGGCTGGTGAGCTGGAGGAGGTGTTGCTGCTGGAGAGATGTAACGTCATGAAGCTTCCACACAATAGCAGACTGCTGGCTGTCAGTACGTAACACGCACACAAACACACATTAACGAACCTTTTCGCATACTATGTGAGCACAGTAAAATGTGTTAGTGTGTGTGTGTGTTGAGGCTTTGAGAGCGGCGACCCTCCCGTGTTCCTGCAGTCGAGCAGCTCTGCAGAGTGCACGTCATGGCTCATCAGCCTGAGAGACGCCAACATCGAGGAGCTGAGGAGACGCATCACACACCTGCGCACGCTCATTAACACACACACGCAGGAACACACACAAACCACCACGGATAGCCCTGACAATGATGGAGGTGCAGGTGAGCATGTCGGTCAAAGACGTTTTTGTTGTTTTAATTCAGTGTCAAAGAGACGTTATACTTTTTATTTTATTTATTTTATTTATTGCTGCCCACATGACCTGAACCCAAATAAGCAGTGGACAAATCCATCCATCCATTCTCGTCCACTAATCCTTATCAGGGTTGTGGTTGGGCTGGAGCCTATCCCAGCTGCCACAGGGTTTATAAAAATAGCACATGGATGTGTGTTAAACTAACAGGTTTGAATAGTTCACAGCTGATGTAATGCTGTTCTGTGGCCACCAGGTGGAGCAGAAACTGCTGCTACAGTATCTCCGCTGCACCTGACAGTGGGTATGTCCACACACACACACACACACACACTCACACACACCGTTAAAGCTTTCATTTATAACACTGCTGATTTTCTGTGTCATACCGTGTGTTTTTGTTCCTGACGTCTTTCCCACGGCCCTTCTTCTCTCAGAGTGTCACGGCTTGGATATCATCAGAGACAAAATCCAGATTCACATCTCTGTCATCGACACACACACTCACACAGTCAGGAAGCACTGCAGCGCAGAGATAGCAGAGGTACACACAGACACACACACAGACTGCCAAGTCCTGTTCTTCGCTTTTATTGCTATTTTTGTGAGAACCTCTTTCACACACCATTTATGGCACATGAGCTGCGTTATATTAAGGCTAAGCTCAAGTTAGGCTTATTATTTTCCTCTGAATTGATCAAACTGCATTTTGTGTGTGTGTGTGTGTGTGTGTGTGTGTGTGTGTGTGTGTGTGTGTGTGTGTTTGTTTCAGGGATCAGATGATGGTGTGTTTCTGACATCAGTGTGCTTTTGTGATGACTTCCCGCTATACCGACACTGCAGGATCAAAGTCACCATTTACCATGGCGACGACTCCACAACAGTGAGTGTGTGTATATATGTGAGTGTGTGTTTCCAGGTGTGTGTTTTTCCTGTGTGTCTGAAAAATTGTGTGTTTAAGAGGATTAGTGGTGCGGTTATGTGCATGTGTAATACCAGCAGTGGTAGCTTTTCAGCACACTCATTTTCTCTTTTGGGTCACTTAATCTGTCTCTCTCTCACTCACACACACACACACACACACACACACACACACACACAGCTGGTTGAAAGAGTAACACGAGAGAGAAAGTGAGATTACAGAAAAGCAAATATTTCCGTTTTCAGCTCTTTTCCCTCCGTCCTCTTTGCCAAACTCCAAGCTGCCAGCCAGTTCAATTGTTTCCCATGATGCTCAGGGGCGTGTGTTTTTAATCCAGTCGGCCATGACGAAATAGGAGGCGGAGGGAGCGGGAGGATACTCGGCCGGTGTGTGTTGGTCTTTTCAGCTGGAGACGGATCAGAAGGGACAACCAAAGGCGACACTGAGTTTATTTTTTGTGTTCGATGTTTTCTGAGACGCTTAATTCCTGGACCAATGGATGAACCCGCTCTCCTTCTGCTTCACGTTTCTCTTGTTTTATCCACAGTTTTGTTGAACGCCTGCTTGGAAATGCATCACGAGCAGGAGAAATCTGCTCGTACAGCTGCTGCCAAAGTCAGCGTTAAAATATCAAATAGTCTTTAACATCGAGGATGCGTTCAGGTGCAGATGAGTGTTGCAGGTGCTGTAGCTGGGCTGTATTTCTGATTGTCCAGCAGTGTGTCTGTGCAGCAGCTTCAGTTTAGATTTGTAAAACTTTACCTGCTTTTGTTTTGGGTTCAAATTCATTTCAAATATATTTGTTAATAATGAGCGTACAGTTTTGAGATTGCAACCAAATCGCAGCATTGTACTGGCAGTAGGACCTGGGTATATCTAAATGCATGAAACTGCAGTAAAAGCTGCCTGCACGGAGTGAGCACCTGGCAATATGGAATCATTACATTAGAAAAGTGACATTAAACTATTAATAAATGTCCTTAAAGACTGATGAGCAGACACAGGTGAGGTGGCAGCAGCTGACAGAAGCTTATTTAAAAAGTCAGTTTGATATTAAGAATAAAGAAAAGTTTGATTGTTTTAAAAGTTCACATGCTTAATCTATTGGGATGTGTACCTGTGACTCACTTCCTTTGTGTGTCATTGTATAGATTCAGCTGGTTAATCAAATTTTCAGCTGATGTTAGAAAGCAGGAAATCCTAGAAAGAAATATAGACTGAAATAGTGAGAGTCAGAGCAGAAACAGGAAGTCACTTTTTAAAAAACCAACTTTCTGAGGATGCAGAGGGCCATGAAGGCATGCACCGACTGTCTCCGACCGCCAGGAGACGGCCACAGCATCTCTGCTGGACAGGTAGGGAAAGTCCACATGCATCAAACCCCGTAGATTCCCATGTTTAAAACTCCTTACTAGCAGCAGAAATAAGCCCGCTTACAGCCCTACAAAAATCTGCTTCAGTCTCTGTGGATAGTTTCAACTGTAAGGGATTAAATATAACTTTATTTATTTTGGTATTTGTTAAGGTTTAAGTTTAGAGATGTGTCTGCTTTGATAGCTAGCCGTCCATCCCTAAGCTACAGTCAGCTACTTTAGCCACAGACCTGACCGGCCAGGCATCAAATGCTGGACGATTACAAAATAGAAGCAAAAATTTATCGCAGGTTTCCGACGATGGTCTTTGAGGCAGAGATCAAAGCCTTCTACGAGCCTTCAGCTGAGTTTAGAGACCGGAAATTTTCAAAAGTAGCCCTCAGCACACTTACACAGCGACTAAGGCCACGCTAAGTGAATGGAAACATGCTCTGTATGTGTAGAGGAAGGTTGACAGTCTTGAGTGGCTTTTTAACTTTAAGGGATATTCCAGAGGAAATTGGTTTTAGACAGGGGACTTTTTTTGATAAAACACTGATACATGTTTGGTCTCGCAGCTGATGCTTATTCAGGTTTATATGTGAACCTTAACTTCCTCGTCTTTCACACTCTGCAATACAGGGTTTTGCTGTTTGTGATCGCTGCATAACCCTGATGCTGTTTCCTGATAAGCTGGTGGTGCAGATGATGCATCAGTTCAATGTCATTGTTGTGGAAATAACACAATAGAGATGTTTTATTGTCAAGGTTTGATGGTGATTTGCATTTAATCTTAAAAGCCTCTTGCTTTTCCCAAGAACTGAGTGAGACAGATTAGCTCGGTGTGTGTTTGCATGTTTGCGTGTTGTAACCCTAACCTTGAGCTGCAAACGAGGAAATGAGGCAACTGTTTGCATGACTGAAGTTAACCCATCAATATCCGGTTTCCTTCTGTCTGTCTTCAAGTGGTTTTCTCTTTTCAGCGTCCTACAAGGGTCTCTGACAAAGATGAATTTCTACTTATGAAGAACGTTTTAAGGCTTTCGGAAAAGTTTGTTTGCAGGCTGGCTCTGCTCTTGGGAAGCAATGAGGACACGTCATAGCGTGTCTGCTGTAACATGTCCTGCATTGTGATAATTTAAATATAGTAATCACACAAATAAGTGTTGTTGTTTTTTCTAAACAATTAACATTCAGAACTTTTAAAAAATGACTGCCTTATTCTGACCGACCAGTTTTCACTGCACAAACTCACAGACGAATTCATTTGATCCAGAACTAACCAGCAAATAAAAGGAAGGTAAGAACTGAGTAAGAAACTTAAAAAGCAAATCAGCATGTTTAAAAAATGAAAAGGTTAAACCTCCTCCTATGTCTCTCGGCTAGGCGGCCAAAATTGATGCAAGTTGATGCATCAGTACGCCTGCACTGCTGCTCGCAGTGGACCAGATGCATCTGAAGCTATCGGCCTTACATTACACACAGAAATGAAAACCTGTCACAAAATGTTTGGCCAGATATCCAAATTCATTAGATGTTTGTACAAACATCACTCAGATGAATGAATCCTCACGTGGGAGCTACTTTCTGTGTGGGTTGGTGTCTTTTTATATCTGCTGTTTTTATTTATTTGTGTATTTTTAGTTTTTTGATGGTTGCCTCTGTTGAATATCAGCTTAAAGTCTCAGACTCAGTGAAATGAATGCATGTTTGATGTGATAAAAGATATCAGACAACTGAAGTAAATGCAGCTTCATTCACTTTGTCTTCACTGTGGTGTGTGTTTGTGTGTGTTTTGGGTGATTTGAGTGCTTTTCACTCGTCAAGGTAATCCTCTGAGTTTCCGATTATCGTCATGGCAGCCGAATGATTTCAGTGTCGTTGCCGTGGGGATTTTTGATAACAGGGCCGTGACCTTGTGGAGATGATGAGTTTGGATGTGTATTTGGTCCTTTATTAATTGGTGTGACAGCTCTGTACATACCTTGGAGTGGAATACGTCTTCCCTGTGAGGGCTGTTACGTCGGGTTCAGACTGCATGATATCAGCCTGATTATAGCCTGGCTCTGACATTGTAGGGCACGTGTTGTACAGCTTTAATCTGGCCTGAACATCGCTTTAAGTTCTTAATAAACTTTGGCATGTGCAGTTGCAGCTGTGGTTCGTGTAGTGACGGGCACAAGCTGCCTAACACAGAATTCAATTAAAAGGAAAGATGCTGTACGCACATAGTCTCAGCTGAGAAGACTGAGTACCTCACATCTTTATCGAGTGTAGATTTTATCTTGATTTTGGTGTTTGAATCCACCCAGCAGTAAGAGTATGTAGTCACAGAGGAAAGAGAGGCTTTCAATAAGTAGCCTACTTTGGAAAGTTCAAGAGCTAAAATAGGCCAAACATGATGGTGCTGTACAGGTCTGTTTCATTTTTAGGTGCAGAAGAAATGCACAGTGAAACCATAGCACTGGTGCTACTCTCTGGCTCTGTCAGTGTCTGGCTCCATAGTGTAGTGGTTTACAATCCAGATCCCTTTGGGGCCATTCTGTGTAAAAAATCTGCCCAGTCAAACACAAGGAGATGCATGCTGCAGTAGGTGACCCCTCGTGAAAGACGGGGCAGCTGGAAGAAGCTTTTAGTCAGTGACTATATTTTGCTCACAAAACCAGTTTGTGAAATTCCCCGTGTGCTCTGGCTTCTTCCCACGGTTACGTGCTGATTCCAAACTGACCTGTGAAAGCTTTCTAGGGTGTAAGAGTTCTGAAACTGAGATCGTGACCGCACTACAAAGGTCCTCTTTGTGGTATTACTGTAGCTTGTAATGCCTGGTAAAGGCCTGCTGGTCTGTTGGAAGCTGTGGAGTCAGCGTGTCAAACCAAAACTGTGCCTAAAAGTCGAGTTTTGAACCAAACTGTGAGTATTTTTACTCTGGTTCACGCTGGCTCTCACCCAGTGTTTGCCACGATAAGCTTCAATCTCCAGTGACTTGAGATATACAAGTAGTGCTGCTTCTTATTTGTTATTAAGGAAAACCATCAGGCCTCTAAAAGAAGGTTTTGTCCTTGAGTCTCTCAGACTGCAGCCACACTGTCAGATGAGGCTATTAGAGTTCACGTTATGGTTAAGTGTTGATGTTATACATGGTTTGAAATGTGAAACTGTGTAGTCGATGTTTTTGACCTGATTCTAAAAAACACAAGTTGAAACGCGTCTTATCATCATAATCTACTTTAAAGCTGATGTTTTCACATAGAGCTTGTTGTCAGTGGAAATTGGATATATTTATATGGCTATGATGTGAGCCACAAAGAAAATTTAAACAATGAAAAAGCAGTTTGATGTGAGATGAAACAACTGTCTTGCTCTGTTTCTGTCTCAGAGGAGCTTCCTGGGTTTTACCTCGTTCTCTATCAGAGATGTGCTCAGGGTCAAGGAGCCTCACGTCTCTCTTAGCCTCAGGTAAACACACTTAAATCTTCCCCTTTTAACCATATTCAGCACATCTTCTCTTAAAATAAAGTTTATAATTACTCTGTGTCCCCCTTATCCAGTTTTACTAACCTTTCGTCACTATTCTGCATGGTTTAACTCATCAACAACTTTCCCCGCCCACCACCCTGCAGGCATCCGAAGTTCATTTTAAGTTTACCTGCTCTGCACACACTCTTTTCCTCACCATGCATGCTCTCTCCCAGCTTTACCCCATTTCCTATCATAGAAATGTTTTGAAGTCAACGAATTGCACGTCATAAAAAGCTTCCAGGATTGTCCGTTGCTTAGATACTGTAGACCACAAGAGGAAGTGAGGAGAGAGCGTGGGGCTCCACCTCTGTAGAAAGTAGAAAAAGGCAGCTCCTTCCTGTTTTGTCACCACAGCATCTTTAGAGAGACAGACGAGCAGCCGTAAAGACTAGATTAGATGAAAAAGCAAATTCCGAGAGATCGAAGGAGGACAGGAAGAATGAAGACGAGGAGAGAGAGGCATAGATCCAGAGCGCGGTCCAGGCATGAGCAGGCGGAGTGCAGTAGGTGTGTCTGTGCTGGCATGTTGTATCCAGGTGTGCCTCACTACTAACGCATACCTCATGCAGGCTGGCAGAACTGCAAATTTTTGTGACTTCATAAAGAAGCATTTCAAATAAACTTACAAAAGCAAGGCATCTTTATCCAGAAATATTTGTTACCACCTTAATGGAATTTCTTAGCTAGTCTTTCAGACGTGTGTTTGTTGGTTCTTCTATCATTTAGAGGTGTCTTTAGTCTTTAGTTAACTTTTCCTGGTGCTTATTGTGTAATTGGTAGCCATTACTTCATATTTATGTTGGTTCCTGATTACCTTAATGGTGATTTGTTTCTTAGTACCTTTTTTTTGTCTTTCTGTTGTTAATATTTAGCTTTATTTTTAGGGTTATCAGGGGGTCAGGAGGTCCCTGACTGGTCCCTAGTCCTGTGTAGCTGAAGCTTAAGGAAGGATGTATATTGGCAAGCGGTTGCTGGTGAATACGGCTTATCTAGAAAAGAATAGTCCGTTATTGTCTTTGCACATGTACCATGAAATTGTCTAATTGAAACTGGTCACAAAGAGCTTGCAATGACCTACTTGTCGTTGCTTTGGTTGTTCTAGTTTGCATTGAAGATGGCAACTTGTTTGCAAACACTCTCAAAAACTCAGCTTGAAAAACTGTGATGCAACCCTGCAAAAAGCTAATCCTGGTGCAGCACCGTGCGCCTTACTGCGACAAGTGTCATGTGAATGACCTCAACCAGTAAGGGAATACACATTTTCCCCCCTCATGTTGCTTGTTGCCAGATGTTATCCAGTCAGTCTCTGGGTTGATTCAATGTTTAAAACTCTTTAAATAAGAATTTTCTGAAGCATCAGTGGGAAAAACAACAGGAAAATTAACGCCTGGAGGCCATAAAAGTGTGCAGCATCTATTTCTACTCCAGTTCTCTTGCTCTTTAGCATTGCCTCGTTGTTCTGTTTAGCCGTGTATTGCTTGTAATTGTTTCTAGTGAGCTTCAGTTCTCTAGTTAATAATTAGTCTTTACCTCCATCTGTATTTTCATTTATTGTTTCTGTTTTTACCATCTAGTCAGTTATTTTGTTTAACTAACTTTTCATTTCCAGCTAATTGTTACTATCGTCTTAAACATGTTCCCTCCTGAACTTTTCTTATGTTTCTAGTATGTTTGTTTTTTTCACTAGCTTCTTTTTGTTAGTTAGTTTGTTTATGGTTAGTGTTGGATTGTTGGTTCTCTGGTTTCTGACCACCTTAAGTTGTCTAGTAATCTTGTTTTGAGTAACTTTTGTCTTCTTTGTAGTTGCTTCGTCTTTCTCGTTAGCTGATTGTGGCTCAGGTTAGCCTTGTATACCTAACTTTCTATTTCTTTCTTCCCGTTTGTTTCGTTGGTGAATCAGGTAGCAGGTGATTGAAGCTTTGTCTTGCTAGTCGTTGTATTTTTAGTTAGCTTTTCATTCAGTCTCTCTAACTTTTCCCACTAGTCGCTCTGCTGTCTTGTTTCTCAGAAAGCTTGGTTTGAAATATTTTAATATGTCCCCCTGTGTTCACTGGTCCGTTCCAAATTATGAATTTAAACTATGAAGAGGAACTGAAAAGTGAATCAGGTTTTCTTGGCTCACAGTGGGCCTCTCAGGAGTGACTGTCCATGTGAGCAAATCCACATACGAGCAGAGTCTGTGTTCCCACAGCGCTGTACTTCCCATATTTCTGATATGTTCATGAATTCTGTTGAATTAATTAGCATCAAATGCCCTACTCATGGTACCCTTACCGCTCAGTCTTTACATTTTTGTGATTTTTTTCTTTGAATATGAAGTGTCCACTCTTTCTTCATCAGGACGATGGATGGCGTGAACGAGGTGGGGGAGGTGCGGGTGTCCCGCGTGCAGATGGAGGGAGACGGCGAGAGTCAAACTCCTTCTGAACACAAGGTAGCACAAAGTTGTCTTTCTCTTTCAGTGGTGCTCGTTTGATGCACCGTGGACTCGTCTCAAGTCGACAATTGGCTCTGTGGTTTTCTTTCTGGCACATTTGAGGTCTAGGTTGGTAGATGAGTCACAGTGAAGCTGCTTTAGCACTGTCCAGTCTAGCTTTCATTTTAAAGTGCAAGAAAAGAGATAAATAATAACAAATTATGTTTGACCTACTTTCTCTCTTTCCGTTTTCCTGCCCCAGTGTTCCACGCTGTGCGACAGTATTCACGGCTCTGTCCACGACAAAGACAACAGTCCAATGATGAGAGCATGTGAGGCACACAGTTTACAGGATATGGTTTTCTGCTTTTATATCAGTTTTCCTTCCTTAACCTGTGTGTGTGTGTGTGTGTGTGTGTGTGTGTGTGTGTGCGTGTGCGTGCAGTGCTGTGTGCTCAGGTCTCTAAGGTGAACAGGTTTAAGACAGAAGATCAGAGGTGGCTGCTGGTCAGGGAACAGATGTCAGAGACGCCGCTTTCTTTCTCTTTACCCAAACAGTTGCTGAGCTTGCTCACACAGGAACATACAAACAGGTATGCAGGGCTTGTTCTTTGCTCAGACTGGGCCTTCAGGGGGTGATTACTAACATTTGAGTCTTGTTTTATTTGACAGTATATGCATTTCTGATGATTACATAAGCAGACATGTTTACTATACTTGTGTAAATAAAATGTACATTTAAACAACTTGAAAAAGTTTTTAGTTCAGGATCACCTAAACGATGTTGTTAACTTCCTCCAAGCTATGTTAGCTCTCTGCTAGCTACATGCTGAAGTAAACACAAGACAACAGAACTGAAACAGACGTGTCCATAAGTCGGCATGCTGACACAGATCCAGCACGTTGAGTCAGGACTGGATGGATATGCGATTCTAACGTTAGATTAGTGCATCCCTGCAGAGATGAGATAATGTGGTCGTGCATGTTTTCACACTGTGCTTCCTGGAAGTTGTTCATGATGTTATTTTTGGCTGGGTTTACATATATATGTAAATAGAAATAAAAAAAAACACAACCTATGCAAAAATAAAAGTCTGTAAGAAAACGACCCTTCAGAACTAATCTATTATCTCAATAACCTGAACTCAGGTACCAGATCAAAATCACCTTGAAACTGCAGTTTATTCTTTAGTAGTTCAAACTCTTCCTTGTTTATCTTATTCTGGGCGTTGGTGCAGCACCCCAGGTCATCCTCTGTAAGGAACAAGATGTTTTAGCTCCTCCCTTTGTGGACCTCCCTCATTTTATCCAGAGGGCGCAGAGCAACTGCACATACGAGATGAACAAGCAGGGAAAACGTGTGGAGGGACATACGTGTGGGTGTAATGTTATTACACGCAACAAAAGTTAGACAACCACTGTTTTCAGCTGCCCCTGACAACAGCAGCTGGGCGGGGCTTCTGTGAGATCGTCAAGGATATCACCTGCCTATGACATCATAAAAATCCAAGAGTAGAAAAAACTTTGTTTCTTTCAGCCTGAAGTTTTTTTTTTCCTGTTAGAATTCAGGAAGTGAAGGAACTCGGTGACCTTTCACCCCACTGGGATGGCCTTCGCCATGATGTCGTCAGCCACTGTAACCACGTGACCGGCTGCTATCAGGAACTGCTCGCTGAGCTCGAAAAAGTCTCAGGTGAGGTCACGTGATCTTCACGCGGATTTTAGCTTTGTCCACAGATACTATCTGGAAGTACACAGAACTGATATATCCTGATATATCCGCAGCTTCATCCTGTTTTAAGTCGAGCACCAGTAAGTCAGACAGACACCTTCAGTTTGTTCCGACCAACCTACACACGCAGAGGATGGAGGTCACCAGTCCCGACAGCACAGGTACACCCGGGAGCCTCCTGCTTCTTAGAGATGAGCATTTCAAAGCTAACGTGTGATTTGGTGTCTGAAACCACCGCTGGCCTCACAGAGACTGTTTAATGCAGGGAAGTCGAACTCATTTTAAATCATGGGCTCATACAGCTCGCTGAAACTACATGAGAAATATTTAAAGTTACAGAAAATGTTCTGATAGCGGCTCATCCAGATTGTCCTTTAATTAAAGAATTTAAATTAATTCACAGAAAAGGTTGTTTTCCCCCTGTTGACTCAATATTAAGAATAAAAAAAGACATTTCTGTGGTAAATAATAAAAAAACAGGAACTTTACTGTCATTTCCTTGTTTATCGATTACTTAATTACTCTGCTGTAGTGTGTGGTATGAATTCATACTACCCCAGGGGTGCGGTCCCTTATCAATAGAAAAAGCTGTAAAACCAATGAAAATGCAGTTAAAAGTAAAAAAGCTAGCTTATTTTCAAAGTCATCCAGTGGGCCAGCTTTAAGTCTTTTCAAGGCCTATTCTGGCTCCCGGGCCTCGTGTTTGACACCCCTGGTGTAAAGGTTGGAGCTACATATTTGGATTGTGATTTAAATTCTCTGCAGATGAGGTCACAGGTTACAAAAACATGTGGACATCTGCACAGACTCGGACCAAAGTGCACCCCATGAATGTATCTAATCATAGCTTAAGCTATAAACGTTACCTGTAAAACTGAACATCTAGAGGTTTCAATAAGGTTTAAAAGCTGTAGCATCAGTCTCTAATTGTAGTTGTGGCTTACGAGTCAAGTCGTAACAGTATTCGGTGGTAACCGCTCCACACTGACTGTGGTTAACTGTGGCAGAACTGTATCATTCTAGCGTTACGTAGCAGATTTGCCCTGCAGAGTACCGTACAGGACTTTCTGACAGCGGTAGCCATCTTTGATGCTGTGTCCTGTTTGCACGGTATGAAGCGTCTCACAGCGCAGCACGCTTTCCTGCTCCCGTTTGCAGCAGTTACCAGTGTGTCCCTCTAATTTCAATGTGTTTTGTGAACAGCTTGCAGGTAAATTACTGCAGGTTTTAGTTGCATCCCAGTCGATGCTGATAAATAAGAATAAAAAGATGTATTTGCTATGTTGACATAAATTAAAAATGCTCAAATATTTAAATATTATTTAAGTGTTTCTAAATCATAACCGAACTTTCTTTAACTGCTTCTTATTTCTGTTGTGTATTTTTTATCGACTTTTGACGACACTTTACAATAACCATCAGACATACATGTAAGCAAACAATTGTGATTTAAACTTTATCAAGTAGTTATTTTACTGTTAATAATAAATGATGTTTGCCATCATTAGTAGTGGTGTAATTCCCCTTTATGTTGGTTGTGTGAATAAAAGCAGAAAATAACATTTTATGTCAACGCGGCTGTTGTCTCAGTCTGCGGCTTCCTTCTTCTTCAGGCCTGTGGTGCATGTGTGGTATGAACAGCGAGACAGCGCTCAGTCGAGGCTGTTTTATAGTAACTCACACCACAGGTTTTCCTAAAGTAAAGGTGAAAGCAAAAGTAAAAATGAAACGGGGTACAAAGGTTCACAGACTGGTACTACTGCCACTCCACCGGCTTACTTAAACATTCCTAAACATCATCTATTAACCTTATGTGGCTGGTTAAACTGGTTTAATTGGAATTGTTTACCAGTTTGTAGGCATTATCATGTATCATGTAGCAGCTGTAAACACCACATTATGATTCACTGATGATGTTATTATAAAGTGTTTTGTTTCCCATCTTCACCTTTCTCTCTCTCTCTGTGCTTAAGACGCTACAAAGCTCTCTCACTCACTCATCTCTGTCCTCAGGTGTTTGGTATGACGTTATAACCTTTGGTGCTCCGGCCGATCATCACCAGGCCTTTAAACACGGAGGGCTGAAGAAACTCCTCAGGAAACATACAAACCTCAGGGAAAGGTAACGTCTCCACCCTTTATTTTCTCTTCCTCCTCCTTCCTCCAACAGCGTCACACTCAAACATAATATTGTTGGCTGCTGTCGGTTAATCTCTATAATCTCGACTCTGTCGGGATTAGCGTTGCTGCATCGTGGAGTCGGCGCACTGATGCTTTAATTTTTATGGAATTATCTCAGTCTGCACACAGCAGAGGGATGAAGAGTTAAAGAGATTGTAAGCGCTCGCTGTAAATTAAATTGAGCTGAACACAAGTTAATATCTATAAACATGAACTCATGAATAAAAAGTTTTCTCATTGCCACAAATTGGTGACAATTTATCGCAAATAATTGGTGACGATCGTTCCTGCATTAAGTAAATCACACTGTGTGACACTAAAAACTTCTACGAGCGATTTTCCAGCACAATGTAAGATTGTAACGAGGCAGAAGGTCCAACCAAGTGACACAGAGATCATCGGATTAACATTTTGGATTCATCCCCAGATCTTAATGTGATTTAGTGTGTCAAACACCTAATTCGTGCCACTAACAAAACTTTTGTCCATTGCTGTAGAGAGATCAAATATAAGAACGTGTTAGTCAGTGTTATTCAGCGGCCCCTCGTTTATCACGAGTTGCGTTCCAAAAATAACCAGCGGTAGGTGAAGTCTGCGCAGTAGCCACCTTTATTTTTTACAGTTATTATAGATGTTTTAAGGCTGTAAAACCCCTCACTACACCCGTTATACACTTTTCTCAGACAGGCTCGAACATTTTCACACTCTTCTCTCTTGTTTAAACACCCTCAAAGTTCAAACCTTTGTAGAAAAATACGTCCAGTATTATGAACTTAAGGAACCTGCAGGTGTCTTTGACGCTGCAAAGGTTTGTGGACATTGTTGTGTTTGTTGGGGAGAAAACTTACAAACATACAGTACAGCACTTCAGAGTCACACTGCTAGCGAGCAAAGATTTCAATAAATTTGACAAAGTGAACACATTCACGCTCTGTACTGTGCAGGAGACACAACATGAGATTGATTGACAGTGGTCTAGAGCCAATCAGGACGCAGAACATAATGTGCTAACAAAAAACCCCCAAAAAAAGCAAAATTGCACACAAACACAAAAAAAATCACCGAAAAGTGATCTGCGTTACTGTGAGGCATCACTGTATTGCATAAAGAGTCATCTCAGAGATAAAAACAGATTTGTGTGTCCACATGTGAAAACTGGAGACTGTGCAAACCAATCAAATCAAATTTGCTGTTTTTTCTGCATTGAGGTTTAATATCAGTCACTGTTGTGTCCAACAAGCTTGTCATGAAGGATAAATACTTAAAGGTGAACTTTAACTCTAAATGCTCAGCTTGAGGTTTAAGAACAGAAATGTCCTGACCACAGGGGGACATCACGGTGCTCGTCGGCTGAGCACGTTTTCAGGCAGAAATAATCCTACTTCTCACTTTGACCCCAGTAAACTCTGTGATGAGTTTATAGCATCAATCATCTTTCTGATTACAACATGTTTCGTTTGGAAATAATGGCCCCACCTAGAGTTAAATCGACCGCCCAGGCTAAAGCTGCTAGATTACGAGCGCGCAGTAGTCTTGGATGTAACCCATGTCCTTCACATCTGGTTTTAAAAAGCCAAAATGTTGCAGTCAAGGATTCAATACAAATTCATGTTGTTATCTGTTGTATAACAGATACAACAGTGTGTAATCTACACAGGTGGACTTGTTGGACTCTTCAGTCTCTTTCAGTTTAGCTTGTTGGTAAAGTTTTCCTCGTCCTCCTTTCTTTCCTCTCCAGATGTGTCTCTTACTCCCAGGAGGAGAGCTCTAGAGCCAAGGAGCTGCTGGCAAGGATGGCCCAGCTGCAGCCGTTGGTCTTCGGGCTCGCAGAGGAGCTGCTCTCCGTCGCGCAGGAGCTGAACGCCGCCCGGCTGCGGCAGGTCCTGGGCAGCCTGACGGAACAGGTGAGGAAGGAATAAGAAGAATACAGCTAACCGGCAGTCGTTTGGACACCAAGAAATCTGACGTTTCCTCATACTTTGTCGTCCACCAGACCGAGCAGTTTGTGCACGCGCTCAAAGAGGAGTTGGTAAAATGCGCCCTGCTGGAGATCCATAACCAGTGCATCGCAAACGCCAACAGCAGCCACGTGCACAGCAACGGGCTGCTGTGTGAGAACTGTCCCGCCGATCAGGAGCAGGATGGTGGCCGACACGACACGGAGTACGACGACGAGGAGTGGGCAAGTTGGAGTGTGTGTGATGTCTGCGTGTTTCCGACAGCGTTGTATGATTCCAGTTTTTATATGTGCTTGTTTTTGTGTAGGACAGGGTGTGGGTGAATGTCGGAAAGAGCATCAACTGCATTGTTGCCATGGTCGACCGACTGCAGCAGCAAGAGGAGCAGACGGTGATGTCACCAGAGCCGCAGGAAGGGGACACGAACTCTCAGAACACAGGTGACGGTAAATCACGTCTCAGAGTTCTTATTCAGACAAGTGCATGTTTCTGCTCCTGTTTGTGTATAAAATCATTTTTATATGTTTTAATATATTTAGCATTAAATTAGCGATAAAAAAACAAATTTGTCAATTGATTATTCTGCAAAAGGTTTTAGTAGATTCAGCTGTTCAGTCCATAGTTACCTTGGCTGTCAGTATGCTGTGTGTCCACGTGTATTTACTCTGGAGGAGGAAGTCTTGAAGTATTACCTGACATTGTGCACGTGTTAATATCATGGATTATGCTAGCTGATAATCTGGCAGGCAGCGTTCTCACTGAGATTATGCTTGCAATAACGTTAATAAGCTCGATACAGTTTTTCAGCGATGTGCATCTTGGCTGTGCATGAATCTTGTGATGGTTAATTTAACCTCGGGATTATTTCATCTCGAGTCCTTTAAATCAAAATCAGTCCATGTGCTGAGACAGTCGGAGAATACCTCCGTTTTAAATTCCGATCAGACTTTGACAGTGAACAGGGTTTAATACATGCACAGAGCACGTTTGAATAACAATTTTTAATGCTTCACTGTTTTCTTTCTGTTTGAAAGATCACTTCATCTCACTCATCAGTGCTGCATTTCCTGTTAACTTAGATTTGCTAGTTCTTCTTCTTCTTAGATATCTCATTTTCAGATACCTGTTTTTTGTTTTCTTAAAGTAAATTTCTGATTAAAACACCAAACTTTCTCACGCTCTCCCTCCAGCCTCTCGTTCCTCCTGCTCCTCCTTCTCTGGGTGCACCTGGCAAGAGCACCTTCTCCCTCTGGTGGTCACTCTTAGGGACTGCGTGCGTGAGGCAGTGGGGAAGGCCCAGGTAGCAATGACCTTTGTGGTCCTGCAGGAGGCAGTGGATGTGACGGTCGCTCAGGGCCCTGCACACATAGCCCAGAGACGTCACGCCGTCTTCAGCCAGGCGGTGAGGATGACAGAGATTTAAAAGGGAACATGTTCTGTTTTTTTTTTTTTATTGGGGGGGGAATTTTAGTGGGAGTTTGTAGTTTTCTGTATTAAAGAAACTGTGTTTGTCTTCCAGCTCTCAGCAGTAGTTTGTGGTGTCATGCTGAAGCTTTACAGAGGCCTGGAGGATCCTGACTTTCTACGGCAACTTCACACTGTAGGAGTATTGGCTCAATTTGAAAGCCTGTTGAGCACCCACGGTAAATACACACTAGTCACACACAGTCACACTATGGAAAACAGTCATTGGTGAGACCAAATTGTTGTTACCATGTTTGAAGAACCTGTGATCTTATTGCCTTTGACATGGTTGCCTTAAAGACGGGGACCAGGTCTCATGATTGAGTGATTGATGTGTTAAAATGGCAGTTATTCGGCTATCAGTCTGCAATTAATGTATTTTTCGGTCCATAAGGTGAATTAAGCAAAACAAAACAGTCAGATGAGTCAAACTTTATTCAACTCATTCTTCTTGCTTCCTCCACTTCCTTACCATTGATTCATTAATGTTGAATTCTCTCGCAGCTGCTCTATTCCCATGTTGTTGCAGTATATTAATGACTAACCTCGTATTGTGGATGGATTATCTCAGTTGTTCTCCTGACTGAAGTTTGATCCATTTACAGCATCCTGCCATGCAATTGCATTTGTCCCTGACCATCAGGAACCCTCGCGTTAAGGGTTAAGGGGAAAAAGTTGGCGTTCATCCTCCAGCTTCACTGTGCTAATGTTATGCTAACATAGTTGTGTCGCTAGCGATCATGTAGCACATCATTATATTCCAGCTAGCCAAACCTCAGTAACCCGACAAACCTCACTGCTGTTTAGTTTCCTGTCTTCATGTCTTCTGAATGTTAAACTTAATTGTTACACCTGTTAAAGCAGCAACGCTGATCATTTTATTAAAGATGAAAGAATTTAGATAATTTTTAACTCTCAGTGATGCTGCAGTGTTCGTTTGACTTTGGGACCTGAAGCAGACGGAGTTTTGGACCCAGATTTCTCCGCGAGGCTCCTGACTATGGTAGCCATAATGCTCCGATAAAGCCACGTACCACATAAAATCGGTTCGAGCTCAGTAAGCACAACCAAAATTCATACATAAGGCGCACTGTCGATCTTTGAGAAAATTAAAGGATTTTAAGTGTGCCTTATAGTCTGAAAAATATGGTACGTACAATCTGTTTGTGATGATACAGTGATTAACTGTGATTAATCTGGGAAAATTCCACAGATTTATTTGGGAAAGTACCCAAAAAACAAAGAGTTGTCAACCAGTTCATTCGAGTTTCTTGTTGCAAAATGTGTTGCAAATAAGTTATTGGTGCAGACTGACTGAGACTGATGGCAGTGTGTTGGCCGTCTGTCTGTGATTTGGAAATCTTCGCCGCTCTGTCTGAGTGATTGTAGTAAGGTGTGTGTCAGGCCTTGCGATGGAAAGTGGTCACTGAAAGTGAAAGTTTTAGTAATCACGGGGCAGCCACTCTCAAGGAAGCTGCTGTCCTTTATTTTAGTGTGACACATGCAGTGCTTACACATTTAAGGTGTGTTTGTGTGTCAGGTGATGAGATTGGGATGCTGGAAGACATGGAAGTGGGTGTGGCTGACCTAAAGAGAGTAGCGTTCACCATCACCGAGGCCAAAACGGAACAACCAGACGACCTGCTGCCGACACTCAGTGGAACATGGTGGGAATACACACACACACACATCTATACACGCAGTGAGTGTGCAGCTTCCTCACTTTGTGCGTTCATCTCCAACTAGGGGCAGTTTTATTGTTGAAGTGCCGTTGCCCCCGGAGACCTTCAGCTCACTTCCACAGGAACTGAAAGATGGACTGTTGATTCGAGTCGATCCTGTTCTGTTTAACATTGGAATCAACCAGCATCAGAGTTACGCTGAGAGGTAAACAAACCGCTTTTCACTCTTTAATGAGCAAAATTCAAACTCTTGTGAACATCAATATATTTTTCTACCTCTGAATAAAATTGCTGGAAGTAGAGGTCTTATAGGAAAAAAATATTAATGTGTCTGCTGTTGGTGCACATCTTCATCGACAGCTTAATCTTCATTAGAGATTATTAATCAGATGACTTTAAGCTGCATCTCAAGCTGCACATTCGTCTTTTAGGATTCGACTAGCTTTGGTTACTTTGTCCTTCTCTGTAGGCGCTTAGCTCATCCTCCATTTGAAACAAGCAGCCCTTTTAAGGCACACCTTTTTAAAAGTCCACTCTTTTCTGATTGGCCGGCGTCTGGAATGCTTCAAATTAAAAGCCCAAATAAGAACCCAGAGGAGTTTCAAGATGTTGTAGTTGAATTTTGTGAGAAAATCTGCAGGTAGAGATCAGGTTTAGGTAGAGAAAAGGCTTTGAAAACAACATTTACTGTTCATACCTGGCTTTTGACATTTCCCTCATTATTTGAAACTTTAGCCAACTTTTATTATGAACATTAAACATTATAATATCACAACAACAAAAAATAGAAGGTTGCTTCCTGTAAGCTGCGAAATTTCTCTCCATTTTTGGTAAAAATACTCAGAAGCTGATGTTTGTTTTCAGGTTTGGTGACTGTTCGTTGCAGGAGAGAATAAACCAGCAGAGCTGTGAGCGTCTCAAAGCTTATTGTAACACACTGAGGGACAGACTGCCGGACATAGGTAAGGCTTTTTTATCACTACTGCGGTTTCTTCCTGTTAAAAGGGTGCTTTCCTTCCCACTCTTGCTAATTGCTTGCTCACAGAGGGTTGTCTGATCGCTAACAGTGAAACAATGACTGAACTGAACTTCCTTCTTCTTCTGTCAGCTGGTATCCAGTCGCTGGCAGACTTGTTGTCTTCTCTGGAACGCAGCATTGAGGCCAAGAAGAGGAAGAACGTGGAGGTTCTGTGGATCGCTGCTAAGGTAAGCACCTGAAACAGACTTACTCATGTAAGATTTTTAAGACCTGACTCTGTGGGGATCACCTGGTGGGAACCACCGGCAAATATCCCAGTGCTCCCGATGGAGACTCCTTTACTCCATGTAACCAGTTTAGAAACACTAATTAACCTCACAAGCAATAATATGCTTGTACAGGCGAAGAACGTCCAAGCCCCACAGAAAGGGCTCAGCTGACTGTCAATGTTGAACTTACTCAAGGGGCATTTACACTAGGACCTCTGCTACAACACTTCCCATAATATTAATGTGTTTTCTCTGCTTTGGGCCTTTGAACAAAGTGTTTTTGTCACGTGCAGGTGTGTCGTAAGGTGAACGGTGTGCGGCTGACGAGCTGTAAGAGTGCGAAGGATCGCACTGCGATGTCGGTGACGCTGGAGCAGTGCGCCTTACTGCGGGAGCGACACACACTCAGCCAGCAGCACTTCAGCATCGCACTGGACTGGATGAGAAGGTGTGTTTTTGTTTCTCCTGAAAAACACAACAATCCTCTTCCTCTTGCCTTCCTTTATTTCTGTTTGTTCGCCTCGTTTGTTTTTCCTGTTTCCCCGTTTTGTTCTCCACTTATTGTAAATGTTGCAAAACTTTTTCAGTTTAATCTTTTTCTCTCTTTGTTCTTTTACTTCATGCCATCAATTCCCTCTCTTTCTCTTCACATCTCTTCCTTCTCTGCCCCCCCTGGCTTTCATTCACACTTGCACACAAACACCCCTGCTCATCCTCCAGATCTCGTCTGTCCTGGGGGCAGATGCTTGGCTGTTACACCCAGTCAGGGTTCCCTGTCTCTGGGTTAGATCCAGGGGAGACTCCCTCAGAACTCCCACAGTGTTTGGCCCCCAAAGCCCCCAGACGGCACCTTTACCCAGTGGCCTTTCTCCTGGTGACCTCTCACCTCCTGGTTCTTTGGCTCATCCTCAGCCTCGTTATACTGCTGGCAAAATACCAGTAGAGCAGCACAGACTGGGAACACTGGGAAGTGGACTGCATCACTATCACTCTTACTATTTTCTGTCAGGTTTGTTCAGACGAAGCGTGTTCATGAGATTTAATTCAGCTTAAGGAGACGAGAGGCGGCTTTCTTTATTTTTCTCTTTCATTTGTTGGAAAGTTTTATTCACAAGAATGATACCAAAGACTAAAACAATATGTCAGTCAGTAAGTATCCTCTAATGTAAATCTGGACGTGTTTTAGAGTTTGGGGGGGTATTTACATTTTTAGGGAAATGTTCTTGCTTATTTATAGCTGTATATGTGTATATATACAGTCATAGGAACCATATGTCTACAAAAAAAAGAGTAAATTAGATTCACTTTAATAAAATATAAAGTTACAAATCTTGATAAAGTAAAATTTTTAGATGGTGCTCAAGTGTTCACTCAATAATGTGCACCCCTCCTCAAAGTCCACCCCACTCTTCTTCCCTGTCGCACATCATTTCTCTGCTATGCTGCTCATTCTGTTTAGAGACCAACAGAGGAACAAGTTTGAATGAAAAGCAGACGGTTATTTGTTATGGCTTTGCAATCTGAAATTTGACTTTATTATTACCAGACCACAGTTTGTGACTGACACAAGGTTGATAATGCTTTTTTTTTTAACCCTTCAATTTATAGCGAGGATTAGGATACAATTAATTTGTAGCACAAACGTTTACTCTAGTACTTTACTGAAGTGCAAAGACATGAACAGTCTGTAATTTTAATGGAGAGAGGCAGCATAACAACCACAACATAAAAGTTATAAATTAATTTTCATGTCACGGAGTGAAACAAGTGTTTGAGAACATGCAAAACAGGACTTCCTACTTGGTGGCGAAACCCTTGTTGGCAAGTTCAGCAGTAAGATGTTTGTACTCCTCTTTACAGAAATGCTCTAAATACTTCAGGTTTCTTGGCTGCCACTTGGCAACTGTTAAGGTTCAAAATATTGGGGATGGAGACAAGAGAAAAAACCACAATAACAACACTGGTCCGGCCGGGTTGAGTCAAACGATGATTTAATGATCACACACGTGGGAGATGGACACTGATGCAGACAGCCTCAAAATCTCAAAATGGTGGAGCATTGCTCAAACTTTTATAACCTCTGGTGCCTCCACCTTATCATAAAAAGCCTAAACATTCACATGCTCTCTCTCACACAGCGCCTGAGCTACGACCTTGGCTCCCTGTTTATCTGCTCCTGCTGAGATGGGGCAGAAAACTCCAGCACACTCTGTTCTCTTCTACTC
Source organism: Copadichromis virginalis (assembly GCF_057382275.1). NCBI lineage: Eukaryota > Metazoa > Chordata > Actinopteri > Cichliformes > Cichlidae > Copadichromis > Copadichromis virginalis. The sequence continues at coordinate 26,332,605 of NC_140620.1, read as the reverse complement.
AGACAAATTAGACAATAACCTTCTGCGAACAGTATTTCTTATAACTCAGCAATATAATGCATCATAAAACAATATCATTCATTCACAACAAGTCAGCAATTTAATGTAATGCAAATCAGTTTAACTAATGCAATAGTTATCAGCTTCTTCTAATTCAGGAGAATAATGCAAACTAAAACTACATAATAATTCACAATCTTTAATTAGGGGTATAACATGGCATAAAATAATATTATAATTTTACAATTCCCCCTGATGAGGTCATTAGAATAATGACCTCACAAACACCCTGTAGCCCAGTGTGGCCGGGTTCATCTCTTCTCACTCCTGAGGTCCTTTGTCCCCCTGAGGGGCAAACCATATGTAAGATGACCTCTGTGTTTGCGCAAGTCAGGTGCAAGACAAACTATTACTACAAGGATAGCAGGTCCAGATGACACTCCCCTGTTCTCCCACAGCTTTATTTGGTGTTCCCTTATACCATTCAGACGTAGACTAGAACCTCTGTCCGAAGAGCTCTTAACCTTTATTTTATTGCTGCAGCTACCAGTGTCGTCCAGTTGGGTGATCCTCTGCTCTTAATTCTTCAACCTTAGGGGTTAGACAACCCTTCAGTCGTAACACAGATCAGGGGATTATTCTGCTCCGATTTCAAACAACAATCTGTGTATTCTCCAGAAAAAGGAACAGGAAGGTGTCCCCTTTTTGCCCAAAAGCCTCTCGAACTTCGTTGGTCTGGTGTTCCCGGATTTCCGCCAACCCCTTCATGGTTATTGCTGTGTTTATGGGATCCATCCTTTTGTGGTGACTAGCTGGAGCCCAAACGCCATGACCCTTGGACCCAGTTGATGTCTCGGCAGTCACTGTGTCTGACTCTGCTACGGAGGATCCTCGCATCTCTGTGACCTCGTCTGGTGTCTGTTCCTTCCTCTGTAAGAGACAGAAAACCAAAACACCTCTCTTCCTAACCCTAATAATCTAATGTTATTATCTACTGACCTTCTAGTGATTCAGAATTGGTCTAAAACATTCAGAATGTCCCAGGGACTTATTCTAATCATATCTTATGTGTGTGTAAGCATGTTTGCATTTAGCCTTCCGCACTCAAGGCATTTCTTACACTTTATCAGTCCGGACAGTCACGCCGAACGAAGCTTCTGACCTTCAAAAGGCCGAGTGCCAACTCGTTATAAGCACATTTGCAAGGTGTGTCTGAAAATTATTGAAACCCCTCTTTTTAACAAAAGACAAAAAATTAACAAATCTTCTAAACGCTATTCAGTTCATTTCAATGAGTAATGATTAAACATGAAAGTGATAGTTTATGCTTTTTCACTGATTCTCTAAAAGGTCCGTCTCCTCGGACCGCTATTAGCTTAAGCTTTACCATTCCTAAATTATTAAAGACACAAATGAAGTTATAAAATGTTCAAATAATCATGGTTTGATGTTAAAGCTCAACCTTCCCCCCCTTTTTTGACACATTCCAATGTGTCAAATCAACGGAGCTAGAACATTCAAAAAAAAGTTAGGCAGCTACAAAGTTTCCCAGACTCTTAAGGTGATCCGCGTGTAACGTTCTGACTCAGGTATTTAATATTTTAATAAATCTCGTTTAATTAACTGCCACTATTTAAACTAACCTTAAAGACATAATTTAAGAAAAGATCACAAAGAATAACATGATATCAGTGTTTTGTAAGCGCGTGCGGCCTTCTATGCTCGAAGCCTTTCCCCTCAATAGATCAGTCAGACATTCGCGCTGACTGTAGCTTTTAACCCTTATTAACTTGAGCACAACTTTACAATGAGCAACAAGTTGCAATATGTATAAAAATGATCATGGTTACACCTGCAATGAAAAATTATATCATTATCCTAACACCTGTAAATGGAAGATTCATCAGAAGTTATAACAATCACAGGAACACAGATGTTAGTATAAGGTCAAAAGCTTCAATAAATGATCATCGATGCAATGCTTGTTGCATGATTCTCATACAATAATAATGCTGACATTGAAAATAACAGTATAACACCCCCTTTTGTCCCGTTTCACTTGACACCTAAACGTTTATAAATGCCTCTTTAATTCTTGATTTTATTTCCCCCTTTTCTCCCCTTACTGACCACAGCAGGGGGATCTTAGTTTTGAATCAGCCATGAATCCAGCTCACCTGATTCATCAGTGAGCTCCACCATCACTGGCGTCTGACAGGGTGGCGCTGCATACTCTTCCTTTAATATCACTATTTTCAACCTGTTAATGAGAGTGTTTAAACCTGAAGTCGACTACGTCCACAACAAGTCAATACAGCTGTAAATGTGGCCAATTATCAATCTATTACCAATCAATAACAACAGATAACTTCTATTTTATGCATGCTTTTAATCAACCACTCACCCAGAGGATCTCCAATCCCAGGAAATGCCTTCTCCTCCTTTAATGAGTCTGTCCTCCTTCCATGCCCTGGTAACTGGTCCATCCAGAGCCATATGATCTCAAATATACATACGACAAGCCAAACCACACCTTGGTCACACCAACCCCCTTTCCACCCCCTTTCCACCCCCAAGATGTCCAATGCCATCCTAGTATGGACTGTCAAAAGTGGCTTTAACGCTGACTGTTCTGACAATCCATTTTATAACGTTCCTGGTCAGATTTGCCAATCTCTGCACCAGAGTTTTAAACGTTTCGCCATTTTCATTAGGTTTTATCTTTTATTTAGTTTCGACTCCAGATTTTCAATTTTTTGCCAGTTGTAATTAGTTTTTACCAATTCTTTGCTAGTTTAGTCTAGTTTTTATTTTCTGAAAATCCTTAGTTTCAATTTAGTTCTATTTATGTTTTGCAAAAGTTAAGTGTAACAAAATCCCAGTTCCATCATATCAGTCATGCTCTTCTAATTATCCTTGGGTGTTGAGACTAATAACTATTAACTCTTGCCGCACCGAGTGTACCTAATTTTGGTTGAAGTCAATTGATAACCTTTTGAAGGCGATTGTTTCACACCTTTATTTAGATGTCCCAGTCCTGTTATCTCGGGATACATCACGCTGCCTTATCTGGGGTTAGCTATTTTCTGGGGATGCGAGTTAAGTGGGTGAGCTCTTCAACGAGGGGGAGCGTGCTCCCCCTGATGAGGTCTTCTAGGTAAGCTAGGTTAACCTTCTTGTGTGAGCTTTTCAAGTGCACTTTTAAGGTTTGTGGGATTTTTTGTTTTATAAATGTCCCTCAAGACCCCCTGATGACCCAGTAATTCATTTTTGCGCACTGTAGTACACATTTAGTTTTTTGCTTGTAGATCTCATACTCTACTTGCCACTCCTCTAAGTCCTGATGTTTCTTAGAGAGGACAACAGTACCTTTAAAATTATGTCACATGTGTGGGGGTGTGGCCTTGCCAATTGTTTTTCCCACCTTTTCAAAATGGCTGGCGTGCCCACAAGCACATTTTATGGAAGAGAGAAAGGTAAGCTTGATATTTACATTTAAAATGTTTTGTTAAACTCAGATTTTTATTTTATTCAAAAAATAAACATCTGGTAAATAATTTCAGGGGTCTTTAAGAATTAGGCTCATTTACTTTCACAGGGAACATGACTAATTTATTAATGTGTGCTCTACACATTGGGACTTTATATTTATATTTATTTCACTTTTTCCTAATACCCAACTTTTGACAAAGGCGGAGAGAATTCTTAACACAATTATTAAGGGAGATTCAAACATAGATTTTTCAAAATATGAGAGGGTCAGGACCCACTAAAAGCCACAGAGAAGATTATCGAGATGCAGTGGCAGATGTAATAGAGAAAGACACAGGGCCACCTGAAATCTGTCGTCCTATCTGGTGCAAAACCAACATGTAGTAGAATCTGGAATTTTGATTTTGAGTTAAAAATAAAATGTGGGTAAAATGCAGAAATCTTTTCCAGTAAAGTAAAAAAAATAAGTGTCGCAATTATAGTTGAATCCATAACACCTAATTGTTTCTACGAGATCACGTCGTTGCTGAGAGTTATCAGTGATCTCAATGTGTGAAAAGAACTCACAGTATCTGGGGTTTAAGCTCCTCTTGGCTGAGAAACCTGGGACAAACATGTGAACAAGACCTGAATAATACCAGTAATGAAGACTTCTCTCCAAAGATCAATAAAAGGAAGCCCCAATCTGATGAGAGTCTAGCAAAATATGGTTCACTCCACTTGCCTGAAATGGTTAGCAGTCCAAGGCATTTCAGTTGTAGAATGATTGGGTACCACAATGAAACAGATGTGAGATGAGGGAAGTGCCAAATGTTCCTTTGTGTCTCCAAATAAAATCAGTACTTCCTCAGATATCCTAAATAAATTGACTTTTGTGAAATAGACAGTTCAGTGCCATCACTTATTCCTAAACCAATAGTTTACAGCTAGTGAAGTGTCAGTGACTTCTGGGTTGGTCCCTGATCTTCATCTTATGAGATTGTTATTTTAATAACACTTGATTCATTTAAAAGAAAAAAGAAAAAAAAAAAGAAAAAAGAAAAAACGAAAATATTTATTTGTTATGGCTTTGCAATCTGAAATTTGACTTTATTATTACCAGACCACAGTTTGTGACTGACACAAGGTTGATAATGCTTTTTTTTTTAACCCTTCAATTTATAGCGAGGATTAGGATACAATTAATTTGTAGCACAAACGTTTACTCTAGTACTTTACTGAAGTGCAAAGACATGAACAGTCTGTAATTTTAATGGAGAGAGGCAGCATAACAACCACAACATAAAAATTATAAATTAATTTTCATGTCACGGAGTGAAACAAGTGTTTGAGAACATGCAAAACAGGACTTCCTACTTGGTGGCGAAACCCTTGTTGGCAAGTTCAGCAGTAAGATGTTTGTACTCCTCTTTACAGAAATGCTCTAAATACTTCAGGTTTCTTGGCTGCCACTTGGCAACTCAGAGATTTAACATGCTAACTGAGGCCTGTAGAGTAGCTCTCTGTTTTTTGGATGGTCTGACATTGCTGTGAATTTACTGAAACATTCACTGCTGGGAAGATTGTGGCATTGTGCTTTCATTCAGCACAAACACGAATGTTTGTGAGCAGCACACTGCCGAAGCTTCTGCTTTTATAGAGGTGATCATACTTGCTGATGATCAGTTACTGTAATCTAATGAGTACTTTATATTTTGATCCTAAAACCTTAGTATACATACTTGAGTAAGATTTATTCAGCACAACTAATCATAGTTAAGATCTATGTGTGAACTTATTTTGCAAAACAATAATTTAATAGAAATTTCTGTTGTGCAACAATGTAACACATTGTAATACGTCTGTCTTTACTAATCAAATATTGTGATGCCCTGCGGGTCCTCCTCACTCTATTTAAAAAGTCCTGTAAACCCCCTGCGGGTGGTAAGTGTTAGTAAAAAACGAATGCATAAAAATACACAGAATGCAATGAATAAAGTGCCTGACACATATCATCTCCATATTTTAGGCTCATACACCTCATTTTAAACCCTTTTATTTGTGTGTGTTTTCAGTCATAATAAATTCATTAAAATTATTCATATTAAAAATGATTATTATTTCTTGGCCTTTCATTGTTTTATGTAACTGCACAGCACAGGTGGAGGATGAAGTTCATGACTCATTAAATCACAACAGACACATGATGGGAAATACAGCAGGCTAAAATAAAGCAGAATCATCCTTTAACATGAAGTCGTCTGTATCCTATAGTTCACTCTGACATCATGTGATGTTTACATGGAATAAACTTTTAGATTCACGTCATTCAATTTGGTTTAAAGTCAAAACAGTTTTTATTTATATAACACCAAATCAGAACAGTCACTTCAAGACTTCAACATTCACACAATCAGTGTGTATGACTCAGGATATGAGCTGTGAATAATCAAGTAATGACGAGAGACGATCACAGTGAACAACAAAATCTAAAAATAAATGTGAATGTAATTCTAAATGTTTTTTTTTGTTTGTTTTACAAAATGAGAACAAATTCTGTGCAATGAATTAATGAATCTGCTGGTTTTTCTATTACGGTCCATGAATAAATTGAATTGAATTTAAAAAATATACATTAGCCAAAATATTCCTGAAACATTTGGAGAAGAGAGAAGTTCACATATGTATGTGGTTTCATTCAGTATTGCTGAAAAAAACTCACCACAGGGCTCTAGAGTGTGACCAATTTGGTCGCAAATGCGACCAAATTTTTCAGTGGTGCGACTAAAAAAAAATATTTGGTTGCACCTGTGCGACCAACTGTTCAAGTGGCAAAAAAAAAAAAAAAAAAATCTGCAACCTTCCCTGTGGTCAACAACAGACACACATTTTGCCCCTATCGTGGACTAAACCAATCAGAGATAGTCAGGGGCGGGACCTCTCTGATTGGCCGTGGTCCAGTTGAAAGTGCAGGTGGAAGTGGGAGGTGAGTAGCTTGAATAAAGCGATATCAATTCATTAAATCCTGAATCGACTTTTAAATATAACTGTGTTTTGCCAGAAACGCCAGATTCTCAGATTAAAGCTCACAAAACCATTTCAACAACAACCAAACAGCAAATGAGAGCAGGTACACGCACTCCACACACAGACGTAAACACAGAGGACCAACGCATCAGAATCAACTTTGTCTTTCTCGGCTTTCTCACCCGACGGCCCGTAGACGGACACGCTGTCGGAGCTTAGCGGTTCTGATGCGTCCGGTCCGCGCTGTGATTACGTCTTTTTGCGCTGATTCTGAGCTGCAGGTTTTGTCTCTCTCCAACCAAAATTCACCGAGCCAGCAGCAAAAGAAGCAGCAAACTGCGCTTCACATTTGATCAATGTCGTCATGAAATTTGCTGTTTTGCTTCCACGACTATTAAAAATCAGACTTCATGCACAGCTAGCTCTCTCTCGATCTCTCTCTGTACTTCAAGAACAGTTTCCCGTCTCCAATCTCTGTTTTCTGTATTATTCATTCGCTTATTACCCACCAGTCTACCGTTGTTTCAGTATCAGTGATGATACCCAGCCCTAGTGAGCAGCCCAGGCACGACAGAAGTGGATGTAGCTCAGGTGGCAGAGCAGGTCAGCCACTAATCAGAAGATCGGTGGTTCGATCCCAGGCTGCACCCTGGCTGCATGCCAAATATCCTTGGGCAAGATACTAACCCCGTGTTTGCCTACTGGTAGTGGTCAGAGGGCCCGGTGGCGCCTGTGTCCGGCAGCCTCGCCTCTGTCAGTGCGCCCCAGGGCAGCTGTGGCTACAATGTAGCTTGCTATCGCCAGTGTGTGAATGTGTGTGTGAATGGGTGAATGACTGAATGTAGTGTAAAGCGCTTTGGGGTCCTATGGACTAGAAAAGCGCTATACAAATGCAGGCCATAATAGGAAAAGAACTATTGCTAACTTTTCTGTTAACTGATCCTTCTGAAATTCATAGCCAGTGCTCTGACACGGTGTCATCAATCTTTGAATGCTGAAAAAGCACAGTGTATCCAGAAAAACACATTATATTATATAAATTATTATAAAATTTGTGTGCGCCTAACTTTTGTGCCAGTACGCCTAACTTTTTAAAGTTAGGCGTACTGGTACGCCCATGGCAAAAAGTTAGTCTAGAGCCCTGCACCATGAGCTTTGAGAGTCTTAATGGTTAGAGACACCGGAAGTAGAGCTATCCAGACAAAGTCAATCATTATCTAAATGAAACATGATAAGACATCAAAGTAGCGCACATGAAGTGTGACTGACAGATGATCTCTGTGCAGAGAAGTAGCACGACACAGAGTTCACAGCAACAACAATGGAGACCGAAGAAACTGGAAACTAAATCACACATTTTAACCAATTGTCCCTCAATGACTTTTGTTTATTGCAGTTTAATAAAATCTGCAGTGACTTTGTAGTCTAAAAGGCAAAGTCCAGCATAGAGCGGCTGAGTGAATGTGGTCTGGACTCTGTGGAGGAGAGTCATGGTTTCAGAGACGCTGTAGAAAGACAGAATACCTGCTCTGTGATCCAGGTACACTCCTACTCTGGAGGACCGAGGACCTGAGACAGGAGTTGAGAGATTCTTGAAGTGAAAATCATAGCTATGTGTGTCACAACGTAATGCCCAAGATTTGTCATTTCCTCCATAAACACATTCATGTGAGTACCATGCTCTCCCGATATCCTTGTATGCCACTGCTACACAAACTCCTCTCCCTGTCCACTCCACCTCCCAGTAACAACGCCCAGTCAAACTCTCTTTACTCATTACCTGATAATAGAAAGTGAATCTGTCTGGGTGATTAGAATAGGACTGCTTTTGTCTTTTTACTGTTACTTTTCTGTTCCCCTCAGATAATAACAGATGTGTGTTTGCTGTGTTTGGATCCAGTGTGATTTCACGTGAATATTTTAAGAATCCAGCTCTGGTCTTTGGCTCTGCTGGTGACAGTAAAACATCCACTTCAGTGACTGTCAGTGAGATGTTTGTCCATTCCTCTCTCAGAATGTCCTGTAGTTTATCTCTGGTCTCTGACACAGCTGCTGTCACATCCTCAAAGTAGCTCAGAGGACGAATATTGATGCTGGATGAGTGTGTAGACTCACTGAGTGCTGACAGTGAGGGGTAGTTGTGTAGAAACTGGTTGTGATCCTCTGTGTGTGAGAGCTGCTCCAGCTCGCCGTCTTTCCTCTTCAGCTCAGCGATCTCCTGCTCCAGCTTCTCCTGAAGCTCTTTGACTCGACTCACTTCAGTTTCCTGCTGGGATCTGACCTGCTGCTTCACATCAGAGCTTCTTTTCTGGAGGAGACGGATCAGCTCAGTGAACATCTTCTCACTGTCCTCCACTGCTTTATCAGCAGAGCCATTGATGGCCTCCACCTCCTGTTGAAGCAGCTTCACATCTTTCTCTCGCTCCTGGATTCTCTGCTGGATGTTTAGTCGTCTCACCTCGAGCTCCTTCTGCTTCTCAGTCCTTTCTGCTGCAGCTGGGACTGTTTCATGGCCTTTATGTTCATCCATCAAGCAGAGATAACAGATACTCTGCTGATCAGTACGACAGAAAATCTTCATCACCTCATCATGACGAGAGCAGATGTTCTCCTGGGTCTTTCTGTAAGGGTCAACAAGTTTGTGTTTCTTTAACGGAGCTGCATCATAGTGAGGTTGGAGGTGTTTCTCACAGTAAGAGGCTGGACAAGATAAACAGGACTTGATGGCTTTCAGCTTCCTCCCAGTGCAGACATCACAGGCCACATCTTCAGGTCCAGCATAGCAGAGATTAGCTGGAGCAGCTTGGAGTCCAGTCTTCTTCAGCTGCTCCACTAAAGCTGCTAACATGATATTTTTCTCCAGGACAGGCCTCGGTGTGAAAGTCTTCCTGCACTGAGGGCAGCTGTGGATTCCCTTCCTGTCCTCTTCATCAAAGTGGGTTTTAATACAGTTCCTGCAGTAGCTGTGTCCACAGGTTGTAGTCACCGGATCCTTCAGTAGATCCAAACAGATGGAACAAGAGAAGGTTTCTTGGTCCAGCTGAACTCCTTTCTGCGCCATTTCTCCTCTCAGTGTCAGTGACTGTGTGAGTTTCTCTTTCTCTTTCTCTTCCTTCTTTTACGCAGAAGAGGGAGGGACTTTGAACTATTCCAGTAACACAAGAGGCAGTTCAGTCAGTTATGTGATCACAAGTGGTGACAGAGGATAAACCTGGCAGTAACCTCATTACCGATCATTAAGATTTCTGCTTTAGGTAATTTAAAAATCAGATGAATGACCTTCCTGAAGTTTTTGTCAAAGTTAAAACTTTAAAAAATTGATCAAACATGGTCACTGAAACCTATCAAAATCTCTCACTATGTCAATATCCAAAAGGGCAAACCCGAATCTTTAAAGGATATTCAGGGAGACTTTGGCACCTTCTGACTTCATCAGGACAGAAAAGTTTAAATGTTTGAGGTTTATTCACAGGTGTCTAACCTGTATAAGTAATGATGCATCCAGGTGCTACAGCACAGAATGCAGAGAGGACTGTCGGGCTGTGCATCAAAAATGTCTTTGAACCAACATGAAATTACTTGAAATAAAATATTATTGAAATCAAAGTTAGTATTTTAATTCAACATTTTATAGCTGGATTCAGTCATTTTACTTGTTTCTGAGACAGATTTATGTGATCTGATAAGAAAATTTTGTTCAGTTGCCCTGTGGTGCTCCATCCTTTATATATATATATTTAAAATTAATGATTGGGGCACCTTCCAACATTTGCAGGTTGTAAAAAAAGTCCAGTTTTCTTCAGCTCCTCCAGTAAGTCTGCTAACATGGTACTCTTGACCAGTACAGGCCTCGTTGTGAATTGCCCCATGCACTGAGGGCAGCTGTGTATTCCCTTCCTGTTCATCAAAGTGTGTTTTAATCCGGTTGTTCAGTCTGACGTCACTAGCCGTGTCTGGGTCTAAACTCCGCTGCAGGTCCATATATCAAACGATCACTGTGGCATTACTGAGAGTTGAAAAACTGTCTAAAGTCTTTCATCTTTAATAAAATGATCAGCGTTCTGCTCTACCAGGTGTAACAATTAAGTTTAACATCCAGGCATCCATGAAAATGGAATTTATGACATTTAACGGAGTTAGAAGTTAGCAGGAAGTTAGCTCGCTAACTTCTATCTAAATACAATATAGCATGTCCTGACTGCGGGGTTTTGGAAACAAATTAAGACGTACAGCTCTGCTATCACTTCCAGCATAAATGAAGACAGAAAACTAAACAGCAGTGAGGTTTGTAGGGTTACTGAAGTTGGGGTAGCTGGTATATAATGATGTGCTACGTGACCGCTAGCGACACAGCTATGTTAGCATAATATAAACAAGCTAACTTTTTTTCCACTTGATAAAAGTTAACGTGAGTGTTCTCGGTGGTCAGGAACAAATGTAATCGCATGGCAGGATGCTGTAAAAGGACCAAACTTCAGCCAGGAGAACAACTGAGATAATCCATCCACAATACGAGGTTAGTCATTCATATACTGCTGCATGGGCTGGGCTGTAGTTACATCCTAAGGTTTTAAAAACTGAGCTTAAATAAATGATTCGTGGTAATAAACGCCGAGGGAGGTCAACAGTGATCACTGACTGTTTTAGGAGCTTTTTGAGATTAAATAGAAGAAAATACATAACATTAAACATGTTAACAACACAAAAGCCATATTAAACGCAGACTACTTTAGACCCGGAAGTAGGATTCGTCGCGTCATCACTGAACAACCGGATACAGTTCCTGCAGTAGCTGTGTCCACAGGGAATAGTCACTGGATCCTTCAGTAGATCCAAACAGATGGAACAAGAGAATTTCTCTGAATCCAGCTGAACTCCTTTCTGCTCCATTTCTCCTCTCAGCAACACTCGATATTTTAATAAGAAAGAAGCTGTCAGACAAGTTGTTTCATTTAGACTACAGAACAGGGTGCAGTTTGAACTTTAGCAGCATTTATGAGTTTACATTTTTATTATCATCAGTTTGAACTTTGCTGGAATGTTTTACCACTCCTTCAAATTGTAAAAGACTGATGCTTGGTCATATGATCATGCTCCTATGGACCTATTTGTGATTGCCAACCAGTCACATTGCAGTTCATAGCCCTGACTATTATAAGATATCCTGTATTGCTAAAAGTATTCATTTTATCCTTCCAAATCAATGAATTTGGGACACCTCCAATCACTTCCAGGCGTTTAAAATTGAGCACTTAGCCAAGCAAACTGCTTCTGGAAACATTCATGAGAGAATGAGTGCCCCTCTGGAGCTCAGTTAATTCCAGCTGAGTCCATGTGTTTGGCCAGCTCATCCCATGCTGTCACATATCCTGTACTACTGAAAAATTCTTGAACTATACATTTTTTTTCCTTTTTTTTTTTTTTTTTTTTTTTTTTTGGATTGGTGTGAACACCACGGACCCACAGCATTCAGTCACTGTTCAGTCATTTATTCACAGCCCTACATCATGCACACCCACTGCCAGACTGAGGTCAGGGCCATATCCGGCTGCACCTACGGCAGTCAACCCCCCTTACCTGCTGGGACAAATTGGCTCCAGCTCTCCATTTGAGGCGTCCATCTGCAAGACACCACCTGGCACCGCTTCGTCCACTAGACAAGATCTGACCAGCCCCCATGAGATGGGGGGCTGGTCAGTTCCGCAAACCCAGGCACAAACCGGCGACAATACCCAACCAGCCCCAGGAACCTCCTCACCTCCTTTTTGGTCTTGGGGCACAGGCCAGATGCAATGGCGGCTGTCTTCTCTGCCTGTGGATGCACCTGCCCACCCCCCAAGTGGTACCCCAGATACTGTTGGCTGTGAGCCCTGCCTTGATCAGAGACTCCAGAACCACGCCCACCTTCTGCACATGCTCCACACAGGTGTTACTGTGAATGATAACATCATCCAGGAAGGTGGCAGCCTGTGCACTGTGTGCCCCCCTACCTGGTCCATTTGATGCTAGAAAGTGTCAGGGGCTCCAAACAAGCCGAACAGAAGGCCATCTTTTGCCTGGACTGATGCCCCAGTGCATGGTAGACATCAGACCGCTGTTTCCCTGGCAGACCATCCACAAACTGCTCCAAGACCACCTTTGCCAGTATGCATGCCTTCCCCTCCAATGGTCCGGGCTGCAGCCATATAGCCCCTGCATCGTGGAGCTAATAGGCCCACACAAATGACCGATCTTCCCCCACCAGCTGACAAACCCAGAAGCGCCGGCAGTGATTCTCCGGGGAGAGGTCCAAGTAATCGAGCCCCGCATGGCTGATGTCCTCAAAACTGCCCTGTAAAGCAGATGACAGGCTCAAAGGCGCCGTCTGAGCCTCTCCCGACAGCATTGGCAGCAACCACGGTGTCCATTCCGTGGCAGGCCACTGGCATGCCTCTGCTGTGGCCCGGAAGGTTTCCAGAAATGACTGCGGGTCGTTGCCCTCCCCAATGCATCAACACCGCCAGTGCCTTTCCAGCACCTCGGTCTGTCGCTTCTGCAGCCTGTCCAGCTGTGCTTTGTACACCGCCACCTCTTCATGGTGCATGACCACGACATTCACCAATATTCGGACTAACAGCTGGAGCAGCTGTACTGGTTGTGCAGGCTCGGAGTCCAACATGGAGGCTGGGGTTCAGCACCATTGTTAACACCACGGAAAATGGGAAACAAATGCAGCTATTTACAGTAGAGATGGGGAAAACAGAGTTTATACAAGTGTGCAATCTGAACTCTCTTGGGCAACTTTCTTGTAATTTCTGTAAAGTCTTCAGGAATCGTTCTCCAGGCTACTAAGGACATTCAAAGCTCTTCTTTGGATGTTTGCTTTTGTTCTATTCTCTGTCTGGGTGATCCCAAATTGGATTTGAGTTCCATGTGTGATAAGTGTGTTAATTTATCCAGAGGTTCAAGGTTCTTTATTTGTCACATGCATAGTTATACAAGTATAACACACAGTGAAATGTAGCCTGACACGCTCCTCGACATGTGCAAAAATGGGGGGGTAGAGGAAGAACATTATATATATATATATCATTATATGGCTATATATGTATCTGCACTGCTCTAGTCCGGCATCTCCTGGTGTAGGTGTCCTGAAGCGGGGGGAGAGCAATCCTGCAGCAGCGTTCTGCTGTACGGATCACTCTCTGGAGAGCTTTTTGGTCCTTAATACAGCTGTTCCCAAACCACGATGTCATGTTCTGTGTGAGGATGCTCTCCACAGCGCCTGTATAGAAAATCCTGAGGATCTTTGGAGAGACCCTGAACTTCCTCAGTTGTTGTAGGTGGTACAGGCGCTGCCTAGCCTTTTTGGTCTGGACCTGAATGTGGGCAGCCCATGTCAGGTCTGAGGAGATGTGGACACCAAGATACTTGAAGGACTGCACCCTCTCCACTGGAGCTCCATTGATGATAATAGGCTTGTAGTCTCTGTGCTGACTCCTTTCTGAAGTCCACCACCAGCTCCTTGGTCTTGCCGACGTTCAGCTGGAGGTGGTTGTCCTGGCACCACGATGCCAGATTCTTCACTTCATCCATGTAGGCCGCCTCACCGTTGTTGGAGATGGCGCCCAACACCACTGTGTCGTCAGCAAACTTCACAATGGTGTTGGAGCCAGATATGCTTTTACTGCGCTGGTAGTGTGTTTGGGATCAATGTCATTCTGAAAAATGAAGGAATTGCCAATCAGATGCTTTGCTGATGGTATCGCAGGGTGCAGTGAATCGAAATCTGAAGGTATTTGTATTTCCAGCAATTTTGCTGTGGACACTCATTGTTGTACTTACACACTCTCACTAGATCACTAAGGTCTGCTGAGAAAATGCTCCTGGCTGTCTCCCAAGATCCAGATTAAAAGAGGAGATGGGTTTGTAGAAGCGGTTGCTTCTGAATTAGGGCACAAAATGCCTCTTCACATCAGGAGGTCGTCAACATTAGATATCTTTAAAACAGTTTGAAAAACATTTTTTTTGTATTTTAAACCAGTGGTGTTCTAATTTTTTTTTTTATGTATTTTGTTTTCTCCTCTTTTCTCAATTATGTTATCTTTATCTTTGGAGGGGGGGGGGGGGGTTAAACAATTTTATTTTTAAGCGATTTTATTATTTTATGTATTTTTCTTAACTCAGACATGATCAGTATACACCCTTCACACTCCCTCTTCAGCCTTCGGAGAGGATGTACAGGAGTGTTCAGGCTCGCTCCACTGGACTGTTGAACAGCTTCATTCACCAGGTTGTCAGAAGGCTGAACTCTGTTCATTACCATTCCCCATCAGCCCCTACCCCTACATTGTAAGATTGTACCCCTAGATTGTCTCTCTCACACAAGTTGGCTTCTTACAATTCTATCCTTGTACATTTTACAAGCTGTTCTATTTATTTATTTCTTATTTCTTACCCATCCTATAATTGCAAATGCGAAGACATTGTTGTGTAAATTACATAGGGCGGGTCGCTGGGACTTTATTAAATCTCCTTCGGCAACCCTATGGGGGAATAAAAGAATTTTAATTGGAGGGACATCGGTTGACTGGTTACAGTGGCGTAAGGCAGGCATCCTTTATGTATCAAATTTGTTTGACTGGGGGACCAAATGTTTTTTTTAAGCTTTGATAAAGTTGTGGAGTTATACAAGTTGCAGCGTAATCAATTCTGGAGATATGTCCAAATACATAGTTCATTATCAAAGTGGCTGGGAACCCTTTTGAGTTGTCCTGTGGGCAGCCCTATGGAAGTCCTGCTCTCAAGATCACCCTTGGGTAAAGGTATCACTTCTAAAATTTATCATTTATTGCAAGAACGGTCAGCTGACCCTCTCCTTAAAGTTAAGGGCTATTGGGCCCAGGACATGGCATTGGACATATCTTCAGTTGAATGGGATTCAACTGAAGATTCATTCATTCATTCATGTATTCATAATGTTAACACTGTGTATAAAGAAACAGGCAGTAGATTTATTCAACTTAAGATAATCAATAGGTGGCATCAAACACCGCAACAACTGTATAAATGGAACTTGGCCCCCACGGACGATTGTTGGAAATGTGATGGTCAAAACGCTTCGATTTTACATATCTTATGGAGCTGTTCGGCACTTCGGGATTGGTGGGAAAACATAATGGAGGTAATTTTCAGTGTTTTCAAAAGGAGATTTGGTATCTCACCAAAACTGTCCATACTTGATATAACCACAGAAATTTCTGATGGAGACTTTTCCAGTTATACAAAAAGATGGATTATTCTGGCTCTTACTACGGCCAAACAGGTCCTGCTAAGACATTGGCGGTAAAAGAAGACCCCCTCCCTATGAAGAGTGGCCAATGACGATGGCTAAGTTGGTGTTTTACGAAAAAGCGACTTATGGTTTATTAGATAAATTGCATCAATCTGATTGTATTTGGTCCCCCTTTACAAGCTGGCTTTCTGTAACTTGAAGAACAGAGTAATGAGAGAGTGGTGGTGTGGGGATTGGTGTGTGAAGAAAGAATAGGATAACCTCTCTTTGTCTTTGTGTACAGTGGGGCAAAAAAGTATTTAGTCAGCCACCGATTGTGCAAGTTCCCCCACCTAAAATGATGACAGAGGTCAGTAATTTGCACCAGAGGTACACTTCAACTGTGAGAGACAGAATGTGAAAAAAAAATCCATGAATCCACATGGTAGGATTTGTAAAGAATTTATTCGTAAATCAGGGTGGAAAATAAGTATTTGGTCAATAACAAAAATACAGCTCAATACTTTGTAACATAATCTTTGTTGGCAATAACAGAGGTCAAACGTTTACTATAGGTCTTTACCAGGTTTGCACACACAGTAGCTGGTATTTTGGCCCATTCCTCCATGCAGATCTTCTCGAGAGCAGTGATGTTTTGGGGCTGTCGCCGAGCAACACGGACTTTCAACTCCCGCCACAGATTTTCTATGGGGTTGAGGTCTGGAGACTGGCTAGGCCACTCCAGGACTTTCAAATGCTTCTTACGGAGCCACTCCTTTGTTGCCCGGGCGGTGTGTTTTGGATCATTGTCATGTTGGAAGTAGGGTGGCAAAGGGGAGGAAAATTTACGGTAAATTTCCGAAAAGTTTCCGGTAAATTTCCATGGTAAGTTAAGCTTGGGAATTTTGGAAATATTCCATATTGGAAACTTTCCATGGAAATAATGGGAATTATGGAAATTAATGGGAATTTAGGAGAACTAACTGGGAATATATTATTTCCAAGCATAAATATAAACAGAAATCATAAGAAAACCTCCATGCAAAATGTTTTCAACAGATATTTCAACAGATTTATTTGTAAGTACAGTAGAATAGAACACGTTTCAATAACTTGTTTCATGGATGAATAAAAACAGAAATGTTGAGTTCAATATTACCATCCCCTAACCCCGCTCATTCAAAAATGCCCCCTGTCCAAACATCTCCACAAAGTCCCATTCAAAAGGTTAAATGAAAAATGCCACTTATCCTCCAAAACGTCCCATTAAACATGCAAATCTTCCTTCAAGCAATTCTCTTTGCTCATTTTTGCTCAGTCAATAGACTCTTCCTGGACCTCATCATTATCCAACAACATGTCCACTTCCTCAGCATCCAACTCTGAGTCTTCCTCTTCAGTATCACTTTCCAGCCTTGTTGAGGATGGCTCTGTGTCAGGCTCAAAGAGCCGTAGGT
Source organism: Copadichromis virginalis (assembly GCF_057382275.1). Classification (NCBI taxonomy): domain Eukaryota; kingdom Metazoa; phylum Chordata; class Actinopteri; order Cichliformes; family Cichlidae; genus Copadichromis; species Copadichromis virginalis. Next base: position 26,315,397 of record NC_140620.1, on the reverse strand, counting down.
TTGCCCGAATGCCGACTAGCTTTTCCACTCTCACATTTGTGAGCCTGTTGCGAACCTTTGTGTGGGTGTTCCCAAACAGTGACCAGTTGCGCTCTGAGGCGGCTGATGATGGTGGGATTTGGAGGAGGATGGAGGCTACATGTGCAAGGGCCTCAGATTCACATAGTCCCTTCCACCAGGTGGCTGCAGATATGTGCTGGCATGACTGCCATATTCCATCCCCTTTCCAAAGGCCTTGCTTTGTTCGATACTTTGCCAAACTGCCTAGAACTTTGCCTTTATCGAGACCCAGGTGGTCAGACATGGCTGTAATGACCGCATGGGCACCGTTGATCTCTTCCCCAGAAAGTATGCCCATGTCATATTTGGGGTCCAGCATGTATGCTGCTGCATGCACTGGCTTCATGCAGAACTCCCTCCACTGTTCCAATGACTTGACCACAGCCGTTTCCTCTGCTTTCAGTAGTAGGGAAGTGGGCAGTATTGTCTGGATTTCTTCTTTGAGTTCTGCAAAAAGGCACTGGACATGTGACAAGATGGCATCATCCCCCTCTATCTTCGCTATTGCTGCTGCAATAGGTTTGAGGATTTTCCTGCTGCTAGATACTCCTTCCCAGAACACATCATCCAAGATGACCTTCTTGATGTCACTGTCGATGCCTACAGACTGGGATATGGCCATCTCTTGCAGAGACTCCTTTCCCTCCAGAAGGCTGTCAAACATGATAACAACACCACCCCATCACGTTATGCTGGGAAGCTTCAGTGTAGTACTCTTGTTCTTTAACTTTTGCTTTGACAGAAATGTAGCGGAAGTTACTTGTTTGCCTTTAACATATTTCAGAACTTGCTTCGCTCTCTTATTCAGAGTGTCCATTGTTTTTAGTGCCATTATGTCTTTTAGGAGAAGATTTAGTGTATGGGCAGCACAGCCAATAGTAGTTATATGAGGGTAGGTCTCCTCCACATGTGCCCAGGCAACCTTCATGTTGGCTGCGTTGTCAGTGACCAGTGCAAAAACCTTATCTAGTCCAAGGTCATTGATGATCACTTTTAGCTCATCTGCAATGTATTGGCCTGTGTGTCCGTTTTCCTTTGTGTCTACACTCTTGTAGAACACAGGCTGAGGAGTGGTGATTATGTAGTTAATAATTCCTTGTCCCCTGATATTGGACCATCCATCAGTGATGACTGAAATACAGTCACCTTGGTCAATGGTCTGTTTCACCTTTGCTTGAACTCGACTGAACTCTTCATCCAGTAGATGAGTAGACAATGCATGTCTGGTTGGGGGAATGTATGCTGGTCGGAGAACATTCAAAAATCTCTTCCAGTACACATTGGATGTCAGCATCAGGGGTGAGCCAGCTGCATAGATTGCACGAGCGAAACACTCATCTGCGTTTTTCTGGCTAGTGTCATCCATAAAATCAAAGAATCCTCTGATGCCAGAGGGACCAGGAGCTGATGAGTGGGTATCTGACTCTGATACAGCTGAAACAGATTCATTTCCCCATAATATCATCAAAACTTACCTCACTTGTTAAGTCCACAGGCTCAAATGTGTGCCTTCAATACTCTTTGTCCTTCAGGCTCAAAAGTGTGGTCCATGTGTACATGTGATGGAGGCATGCACAGTGCCAGTAGGTGGTCTCAATAGCCATGCAGCAAGCATGTGCTATGTACATGTGATTAAGGAATGGCATGGATATTCAAGTGTATTTGAATTGCATTTGTTTGTTTTTGTCAATATTATGCTAAAATATACTTTGCTCAACTATATTTAAGTTCCCTAAGAAGAGCCAACCTTCAAGTTTGAAAATTCCCAGTTTATTCCCATAAATTCCCGTTAATTCCCGTTTATTCCCATGGAAAGTTTCCATCTTTGAAAATTCCGGGAATTTTGCAACCCTAGTTGGAAGACCCAGCCTCGTTTCATCTTCAAAGTTCTCACTGATGGAAGGAGGTTTTGGCTCAAAATCTCACGATACATGGCCCCATTCATTCTGTCCTTAACACGGATCAGTCGTCCTGTCCCCTTGGCAGAAAAACAGCCCCATAGCATGATGTTTCCACCCCCATGCTTCACAGTAGGTATGGTGTTCTTGGGATGCAACTCAGTATTCTTCTTCCTCCAAACACGACGAGTTGAGTTTATACCAAAAAGTTCTACTTTGGTTTCATCTGACCACATGACATTCTCCCAATCCTCTGCTGTATCATCCATGTGCTCTCTGGCAAACTTCAGACGGGCCTGGACATGCACTGGCTTCAGCAGCGGAACACGTCTGGCACTGCGGGATTTGATTCCCTGCCGTTGTAGTGTGTTACTGATGGTGACCTTTGTTACTTTGGTCCCAGCTCTCTGCAGGTCATTCACCAGGTCCCCCCGTGTGGTTCTGGGATCTTTGCTCACCATTCTCATGATCATTTTGACCCCACGGGATGAGATCTTGCGTGGAGCCCCAGATCGACGGAGATTATCAGTGGTCTTGTATGTCTTCCATTTTCTGATGATTGCTCCCACAGTTGATTTTTTCACACCAAGCTGCTTGCCTATTGTAGATTCACTCTTCCCAGTCTGGTGCAGGTCTACAATACTTTTCCTGGTGTCCTTCGAAAGCTCTTTGGTCTTGGCCATGGCGGAGTTTGGAGTCTGACTGTTTGAGGCTGTGGACAGGTGTCTTTTATACAGATGATGAGTTCAAACAGGTGCCATTCATACAGGTAACGAGTGGGGGACAGAAAAGCTTCTTACAGAAGACGTTACAGGTCTGTGAGAGCCAGAGATTTTCCTTGTTTGAGGTGACCAAATACTTATTTTCCACCCTAATTTACGAATAAATTCTTTACAAATCCTACCATGTGGATTCATGGATTTTTTTTTCACATTCTGTCTCTCACAGTTGAAGTGTACCTCTGGTGCAAATTACTGACCTCTGTCATCATTTTAGGTGGGGGAACTTGCACAATCGGTGGCTGACTAAATACTTTTTTGCCCCACTGTATGTGTGTGTGTTTTTGATTATTTATTTATGTATTTATTTTTCAGTTCTGTTATCAAAGTTTAAAATGAAATAAAAATTGTTGATGAAAAATAGTTTAATAATCCCTGAGTAAATAATGAGGCTACAGTTGCTCCAAGATGGATGAGAAAAGTGGTGAAAGTCTCCTAAATCTCTTGTATGTCCTACAAAACATAAATAGAAGTGGCTCTTCATGTGGTCCAGTGTCCTTAACTATTCTCTCCTGAAAATGTATTCATGGTTGAGTGATTATTTACTTTTCTAATTTCATTTATTCTTCCTATCCTTCAGCAATTTACATTTTATTTTATTTTTCCTCTTGATTTTGGATCTTTTAAACAAGCAGCGCTAAACAAAACTGCCACTGGTTTTAGATATTTATGAAAAATGCTAATCTTAAACCATTGCACGCCCATGCCTCAATATTAATTTGTGTATTTGTGTCTCTTTCTGCCCTGCTCTGTATGTATGCAGGGATGGCTGCAGGATGGAGAACGTGGAGAAAAACATTGGCAGCAGGAAGTTCGCCTTCAGCAGCGTCCAGCTTCTCACCTTCCCCAAACTCTACAGACCTCCAGATGGCAGCTATGGATAAGAATGCATAAAATGTATCTATGTACATATGTGTATATAATTTCTTTTATCATTAATTTGTTTTATAATGTGATGACAGTGTTATTTTTATTTCTGTGTTCATAAAATGTTGATTGTGGGTGTGGAAATTTGAATGACCAACATTTTTCTGCAATAAACACTTAAACGCTCGACTTATTTCTGTCTAATATTAAATTAAACCAAATGGGTAATGATATATGCAGCAGCACAAGTCATTGTGGTCTGGGACTCCAAAAACACATGAATCTGCTAAATTGTCTCCACTTTTTCATTTACCCCAGAAACAAATCTGTAAACTGAAAACATTAAATATTGATAAGTATCAAAGTTCAGTATCTGATCAAATGTGAAAAAATTACTAAAATCATCCCTGCTTTTAATAACTTGATATCATTGATCATAAACTCTTCCTGCATTGACCAGAATACAACACTGGTGTTAAAGTAAATCCCTGAATTATATGCATCTTATGAATTCCAATTTGGCCATGTAGGTCAGGAGTGTTTGTTGTATACAAGTTTAGCCATGGAGACGTGCTCGGGCCGATATTTTTGTAGTTTTATTTCTATGCACACAAAGACTTCTGTGTAATCACTGCTTTCACTTCCACTAATATGCAGTTAATTCCCTGTCATAATATTGAATCCATCCATGGACTGTTTAAGGATTGGTTAAACTTTTTTTTTTAACTTTTGTTGTGAAGAAGAAAAAATTTTTCTCGAATAAACAAAATGGACTGAAACATTTTGAAAATGGGAAGTAAGTCACACCTGCTGTTTTTGTTTTCCCACATTTGTTTAACCTCCTAGGACCTGGGGCCCGTTCTTCGTACCTCGCTAAGTAAGTTAGCTGGATTAGATTGTTGACAATTTCGCGTGATCTTGGATCGTTCGGTTCCCCGAAGCTCATCCTGGACTTGCTGCCATAGCAACAGAGCCGTAAGCGTAAACCTGCTTGGGAGCAGGTTTACTTTATGTAAACAGGATTAGATCGCGGCCACGCAGGTATGTCCGCTTCATTTATACGAAAGCAACAGCGATATTTTACCACTGTTTCACCATAAATAAATATTATCAATGTAACTAAAGATAATGCAGCACTTGATCCTTTTATTGATGTCACACAGATACATACAGGTCATTTCCTAAAAAAGGGAAATGTACTATTAACATTCTATCACATGTATTTGATTATTTCAGATGTAATTCATATTTCAGAGTAGTAATAGTAAATTACTTCGTGTAATCAAGATGAGAGACCACGGCTATAAAAGCGAAGGTGGATTAGGGAAGCCTGTCGCAGCCGTGTCCTGTCCGTTTACGCGAGCCACCCATTGCGGAAGGTGCAAGATTGATAAGGAGAGTTTTCAGAATTCAGCGTATATTGCGGGACAGACAGGATCCTTTAGCTCAGCGCGACAGTGTGCTCATTGAGAGATATCGATATTCCCGTGAGGGTATTATTTACTTAACCAACTTGTTGACGAGGGGGTGCAGGACCACCACCTGTCTTTTGTTGCTCTGCCCTTTTCTTGGTTGCTGTTATAAACAAACAGATTATTTCAGGGTCTCTTTCCTAGAGACGAAAAGCAATATAAGTGATAAATATTACCATTCAGTAGAATATTCTTATATTTCACTTTTACTTGTTCCCATGTTCTAGTGGGTCCTGTTGTGGCTCTAATGTGAAAGGGGATATAATATAACATAATATAATGTAATATAATATTGGATAATATGGTGTGATATGATAAATCTACCCTACCGCCTACTGGTGTTGGCCAGAGGGGCCGATGGCGCAATATGGCAGCCTGGCTTCTGTCAGTCTGCCCCAGGGCAGCTGTGGCTACAACTGTAGCTGCTTCCACCAGTGTGTGAATGTGAGAGTGACTGAATAGTGGCATTGTAAAGCGCTTTGGGTGCCTTGAAAAGCGCTATATAAATCCACTCCATTATTATTATTAAATTACTTACGAGTTTAATTTGTCAGCAACTTTCTGCCAGCCCTCTCTCCTTGCTTTTGCAGCCTTTGCAGTGTTCCCTTGCGTTCTGATTAAACTCTGAATCTCCTGAAATCCCTCACTCAGGAGTTCTTGCTCTGCTGCCGAAAAATACTGAGCGCGCTCCTTTGACATTTTCGCCGACCAATCAGAGGGTTGCCGATCAATGTTTCTACTATCGATGCGTAGCCCCTTTTACGACACCCAGTGATCTCACATTACTTCATCCAGCTGTACTAATCGTCAACAGCAGGTGTGTTCGGGGAACCGGAATAGCGAGCTCAGAGTTAGCGCGATGATTTGGTCTTGGATGTGTCATTTGATCTTGGATGTAGTAAGCGACGTACGAAGAACGGGCCCCTGGGCCCTATTTCAGGAAGCCGGTTTAGTGCAAACTCTAAGTATACCCTGAGTTAACGAAAACTCTGGGTTTTCGGTTTCACAAAGCGAGTTTAGATTAATCCTGAGCAGTGTTGGGTAAGTTACTTTAAAATAGTAACTTAGTTACATTACTAGTTACTTCTCTCAAAAGTAACTGAGTTACTTCAAGTTACTCGTTACTTTCAAAGTAACTAGTTACTAGGGAAAGTAACTTTGGTTTTACTCAGAATTCTCTTGTTAATGTGTTGCTTCCATAACTTTGCCAGTCTTCTAGCTTGCTTACTTGCCACAAGTGCACTGTGCCACCTACCAATAGAAAGGAAAAGATAATGTGTATATTTCCACGAGAGAAATCCCACGCCTGGACCGTCATTGACCGCTGCCATGATTCTAGCCTACGTCACAGCGTCATGTGCGCCTTTTACATCCAACACAAAAACTGCAGTCGTGGTGCTTTCAATTGTACTCAGAACTCGGAAATTCTGCCTTCTGAATAGGAAGATGTAGGCAACACCAGACTGCAGATGAGCTGCATACAGGGCTGGACTGGGACAGAAAATTGGCCCGGACATTTTGACTAGAGACTGGCCCACCATTATAGGAAAAATTATAAAGCCTTTGAATGAAAACAAATGCTGTTGTGACTGTGATGTACACTGTTTTGATGGTATATATGCATCAATCTATCAATCGTTTGTTGTAAGATTCAGATAATTATTTTTTAAAAGCTAGACATTTTAAATGAGAATAAGAAAGAAAAGTATTTCGTTGTGCCCACCTCTCCCTGTTAATGCCCTACCTGGCCCCCTGGCAACACTTTGCTAGATCCGCACCTGCACAGTTACCAGCTGTCAGCTACCTAAAAAAGGATCCTGCTGTTATTTGTCTCTCAGAAACAGTTCATAACTTCCCTTCAACTCATTCATGTCACCTAAAAGGTAAACCTGTTTCTCCATCACCTGTTCAGCTCTGATGATTCAGTAAGGACATCTCCTGGTTAGTCCCAACACTGATCCTGAGTGAGTTACTATGACGACACACTCCGTGAAGCTAACCTGCCCCCTAGCAGGTTTACTTCAACTAACCCTGACGTTCTCCGCCTCTTTGTCGGAAACCTGACTGTAGGAAGTGTCAGACATGGCGTGCTCCAGTAGATGTTGAAGCCCAAATTCTCCGCAGAGCTCTCCACCGGGAGAGAGTGATTAGAGCGCGTTTGGACATTTTATCATTTCCTGATGATTTCCTGTGTGAACGTTACCGTTTTTCAGCACAATCTATAATTTATTTGAATAACATCCTCAGGCCTAATATTGCTCATGTGACACATCGCCGACATCCTCTCAGTTCTGTACATATTATTCGTATTGCACTTCGGTTTTTTGCGAATGGGAGCTTTCTGTATAATATTGGTGACGCTGAGCACGTTTCCAAGGCTACCGTCTGTCGGGCAGTCAGGAATGTTACAGTTGCACTGAAACGTCTCCTGTACTCGTTTGTGGTGTTCCCCGGTCATAGACCCACAAGATTTATCAAAGAGGGATTCCACAAAATTGCAGGTATCAGGATGAACGAAACTTAATTCATGATGTGGTGATATTTGAACTACTACTTAAATTTTACATTTATTTTCACGGTTCCCAGGCGTGATTGGCTGTATAGATGGCACTCACATTCCAATCATTGCTCCTTCAGTAAATGAAGGAGACTATGTGAACAGGAAGTCTTTCCACAGCATTAATGTGCAGGTACATAGCTCCCTGTAGCATTTCAAACTAACAAATTAGAACCGGCCCAATGAGCTGAATGACTTCCGACCGGTGGCACTGACGTCACATCTTATGAAGACTCTAGAGCGGCTCTTCCTCAACCTCCTCCGACCACAGGTACAACATGCCCAGGACCCACTACAGTTTGCATACAAGGCGGGTGTCGGAGTGGAGGATGCCATCCTGTACCTCCTACACAGAGCCCACTCACACCTGGATGGGGGAAAAGGCACGGTCAGGATCCTGTTTCTTGACTTTTCCAGTGCCTTTAATACCATCCGGCCCTGTATGCTTCAGGAAAAACTGAACAGGATGGAGGTGGACCCCTGCCTGGTGGCTTGGATCTCCGACTACCTCACCAACAGACCACAGTACGTCAGGCTGAAGGACATCACGTCTGACACAGTGGTCAGCAGCACAGGAGCACCACAGGGAACTGTGCTGTCCCCTCTTCTCTTCACCCTGTACACCTCTGACTTCTGCTACAACTCTGAATTATGCCATATTCAGAAGTTTGCAGACGACACAGCCATCATGGGGTGTATCTGGGATGATCAGGAAGAGGAGTACAGAAGTCTGGTGAGGAACTTTGTCGCATGGAGTCACACAAACCACCTGCAACTCAACACCTCAAAGACTAAGGAACTGGTTGTGGACTTCGGGAGGTCTAGAGCAGGTCCACTGCCGGTTCAGATAGAGGGGGAGGAGGTGGAGGTGGTCAACAAGTACAAGTACCTCGGGCTGTGGGTGGACAATAAACTGGACTGGTCATGCAACACAGAGCACCTGTATAAAAAAGCCCAAAGCCGACTGTACTTCCTCAGGAGGCTGAGGTCTTTTAACATCTGCAGGAAGCTCCTGAGGATGTTTTACCAGTCAGTGGTTGCTGGAGTACTTTTCTATGCTGTGGTGTGCTGGGGGAGCAGCACAGCAAAGAAGGACTCATCCAGGCTGGAGAAACTGATCAGGAAGGCTGGCTCTGTGGTCGGCATGAAGCTGGACACTCTGGTGACAGTGGCAGAGAAAAGGACATTAAAGAAACTGATGGACATTATGAACAATGCTGGGCATCCTCTGCACACGGCCATAAACAATCAGAAGAGTCTGTTCAGTGACAGGTTGCTTCTCCCCAAGACAAGAACTAACAGACTTAAAAACTCCTTTGTCCCACACGCCATCAAACTGTTTAACTCCTCTCTGGAGGGGAGAGGGAGGGGAGACAGGAGGACAAAGGAGGGGGGGACAACTAAGCTGTAGTGCCTCTTCACCTCACTGCGCAATACCTTTTGTGCAATACTTTTGTAAATAGTCAACAGTGCAATAGACTCAATACTCGAAATGTGCAATTCACTTGTATTTTTATTTTTATTCCTATTTATTCTATTTATCCCCTTCGTATATTTTATTTATATTGTCTCTGTATTTATATGTGTGTGTGTGTGTGTGTGTGTGTGTGTGTGTGTGTGTGTATATATATATATATATATATATATATATATATATATATATATATATATATATATATATATATATATATATAATATTCTGTAACTCTGAAACTTCTGTCGGTGCTGTGCTTTTTGGAAATCGAATTTCCCAGAGGAACCCACCCGAGGGATTAATAAAGTTCTATCTAATCTAATCTAATTATTTCATTATAGTAATGGATGCTAATTTGTGTTCTCTGCACTGTGAAGTTCATATGTGATGCTGCCAACATTATCACAAATGTGGAAGCCAACTGCTCAGCCTCTGCGAGTGGTGGTGGTGGAGGACCCCCACCTGTTTTTCGGGCCTCCGTTTTTTTTCTGTTGGCTATAACGGGCCACATTTGAGCATACAGAGTAAGCAAATATGTACTTGTAATGTGCTCAGATAATTTCAATAAGTGCTGACAGAAAGAAAATTAATGTAGCCTCTAACTGCAATCGATTTACATCGGACAAACAGACCAAGCACTATGGCTCATAATACAATTACACCTTACCTGTTTGGACTATATTTTTATATTTCATTTTTACTTGCTGCCAGGAACGTTTGGGGCCTGTTGGGTTGCACCTGCGCCATTGCTCCTGGGAGGAAACACTTTGCTCCATGTGAACAACTACAGTAGTTCATAGCAGATGTAAATTTAGTAACACTTATTACCTTCGTACTTATTGTTATAACAGACTGATCTTAAAAATTAAAATTTAGAGTCTTCCCAAGTTATAAACATTAAAATCTCGAGCCTGAGATGTTAATGTTCCCCGAGATGAAATGTAGAAAAAACTTGTTTTCATAATTTTTAACAATATTTTTGTTAAAACGTTTAAATCAACCCTTAATAGGTACTTAAAAAAGCATATACCGCTTCCCTGTTTGCAATTTTCAAGACGGTTTAAGAAAGCGCAAATGTAGTAAAGACAACGCTGGAATCCACATAAAAAAAATCTGATTGATTCAAATGTTGAAGGGACTCAACAACTATCAATTTATTTCACTTTCTTTTATTTCACAGAGTTGTCTTTAAATTTTCAAACAGGGATTCAATCTGTTTAAATATAATTGTTTGTACTTTAGATTACATGTTTTTCTTCTTGTGTAAGTTTGACATTGTATTTCTAATCCAGTGCATAACATTTGGTCTGAGTGGGGTTTTTTTGGCTGTAGCAAACAAATTATTTTGATGTGATTTTGCAAGCACAGAAGTTGTCAGCTGATAATTAAAAAAAAAATCCTCAAAACAAAAACTGTTGGAGTTTAGTTTAATTATTTTCTTACATCAGATCAAAATCTAATCATGTATTTAACAATTGCAGTCTGCCTGTTCAGTTTTTCTACTGAGTATAAACACACAGGAAGAGATAGTTTGAGACCATAAGAGTACATGTATGACCAGTGAGGGATATCATGTACCGTAATCGAAAACATAAAGCTCTGTAGACCAACTATAGAACAATAAATTTGGGAATTTTGAACCTCGCATAATCAGACAACACGTTTAGTAGAGCCTGGCTTTTCATGTTTTCCATCTGAATCGCACCCATATTTAAAATTTTCCCGAACAATGTTTGGACAAAGATAAAGTTTTGATATTTATTTCATAATAAACACAATCCCTCTGAAACATATGGTCATAGTTTCTGCATTTAAAGTGCCCATGTAAGATGAGAAATATAATGTAATGAGAGGGTGCGGTGGCTGAGCTGTCCTGAAGTGTGGTTAAGTTTGTTCATATAGTTTTGGACTCCACGCCTAAATCCTTTGTTCAAAGATGTCTCACCTATTTACCTATGAACAGACTTCACACTGTTAAGGATGCACCATAATCTTTCTTTCATCAAAAAATATCAAAGAGTAGAATGATAAATAAAGTTTCACGTGATATAAACTGCATGTTTTATTGCAGATGTGTCAAACTCATTTTAGTTTGTGAACCACATGTAACCCAATTTAACTGCAAGTAGGCTAAAGAAATAAAACCACAATAATGTATATTTAGAAAAATAATCCACTGCCTACCACTCCACACTGGTCATTGCTGCTTGTATAACCACAAAGGTAAAAGAAAAGAAACAAGAGGGAAGAAAAGACTAACACTAAGAGCCTATAGAGAATCTTCAGTGCTCTTCTTGGCAAATGAAATGTGTTTGGGACAACAAAGTGTTTAGACCATGACTCTGCTTGAAAAAAACGATGGCTAGAAAAGATTAAACTAAGAAAAAGAAATAGTGGCTATAAGTCATAGTATTGCCTAACAATCAAAATATCCCTAGCCTGATCCTGGGAGAAGGTACAAATCCTTTGGGGAAGTCTGAAATCAGGAAGAGCAAAAAATTAATTATAAAATGAAATATCAAATGCAGCCAAACAGCCCCTTGACATTGATCCAAACATTTAATCTAGAAATGTTTCCAAACATTTCTACTTCTCAGAAATAATGCTGCCATCACTTCACTTTTCTCCAAAGGCCAGTAGGCTGCATGTTTGACACTTCCACTATGCCCCCAATTTGTGCACATCTCAGGAAGGATATTAGCCCACTCCTCTTTACAAAAGTTTTCTAAATCCTGTAGTTTCCTTGGCTGCCACTTGGTGGAGCTTTTGCTCCTTCCTCAGTTTTCATATAGGACTGAGATGTGGGGACTGCGTGGGCCACTCCATGATGTCAATGTGCTTCATCTTTACCCAATCTTTTGTTGGCTTGATGGTACGTTTTTGGACCCATCCATCACTCATCTTCCGTGTTCTGGCTGAGTTCACGAACACTGAAGATTTCATGGTGCAAGATCCCTGTACTTGATTTTGCTGTCATCTGACCACATCACTTTCCATCAAGCTTTCACTGAATCATTTAGATGTCACTGGCAAACATAAGTTGGTCTGTACGTGTGCCATCTGGAGTAGGGGAACCTTGACCACCTACAGTGACTAGGTGACTATGGTCCAACACACATTATTAACAAGTTCCTGCTCTTTAGTTTTGGGCTATCCACCACCTTTCTCATCCTCATGAGTTGGGAGAAGGAGTCTCTACTTCTTGACACTCTGTGACATGCAAATTGTTTTCTCACTTTGATGTAATGTTTTTTCTGGATTTTTTTGGTTGATGTGTTTCCCCATTAAAATGACCATAATAATAAAATAATAAAGCATAAAATAGAGATTGTTTACTTCTATGTAAGTGAGTAAACATTCAAATTAAACAGGAGATCAAATAATTATTTCTGTTACTGTAAATGTACATGCTTAGAGTCTCCATATGTTAAAATATAATGAATTAGCCACATTTATCAAAGTAAAAGTAAAACACAAGCTAAGCTTTTATTGATCTATTTTGATTGAATTTTGCAAGCTTGTAAGCTGGAGGAAGTGAACTCGAGTAAGCCTGTTCTTGGACCTGTTCTAACAGAGGGCAGATTGCCAGCTGCCAGCCCTTTCAAATCAGTGCTCGATGAGCAAAAAGGATCAGACACTCACTAAATGTTTTAAAGGGGTAAGCAAGGTAACAAATAATAAAAAGGCACACAAGTTTTATCTCGAGGATGGGTTACTGCTGAGGAAATGGGTCTCAAGACCTGCTGCACAGCAGAAGGGGATCGATGAAGATTGGGGGGTGGTGCATCAAGTAGTCATTCCTAAGGGATTCCGTGATGGCATATTGCAGCTTGCGCATGAACACCCACGGTCAGGTCATTTAACAATCACTAAAACCTATGAACGCATTCTTCAGCATTTATTCCAGGTCTGAAGAAAGACGTTGCCAGATTCTGTAGAAGAAGCAGGGTTTGCCAAATTGTGGGTAAACCTAATCAGATAGTACAACCTGTTCCCCTTAATTAGGGATGGGTACCAGTATCCGGTGCCATGATGGCACCGGTTCTGTCATAAACGGTAGTAACCAGACCGAAAAGCAGCGCACATTTCGGTGCTTTATTTTGGTGCTTTTTTTTCCTGAGCTGTGATACACTTTAGATTCTAGCCAATCATTTTACATTTCCGAGGATAGTAGGCGGGCCCAGATACGTACGTTCTTTTAGAGCAGAGCTACAGATTAAAAATGCCCAAAGCGAAGCGGTCAAAAGTCTGGCTGTACTTCACAGCAAAATATGCAAACTCAGCAGCCTGCAACAAGTGCTTTAAGCTGATACTGTGATACTGTCAAAGGAGGTAACACCTCAAATCCGATCAAACACCTGGCGACACATAGCAGTTTTTTTAAAGCCGAGAAATGCGCCGTATTTGATAGCTTGCTGCGAGACCTCACACCGTGCACATCTAACTGTGGGTGTGGCGCCTGTTATCGGACCCGGAGTTTGCAACATCCCCCAAAAACCCGAAGAGTACAGTCCTGGCCCCTAGCCCTGCCAGTGTAGCAGAAATGATGACGGATGATGATGCAGCAGCAGCCGTTCTTCTCTGCGTGAGTAGCTTAATGTTGTCCGTGTGTAATTTACGTTGAGTAGGCTAACCACGTTATTACATTAATGCATGTAAGGTGAACTAGCAAACACCGTCGTAGTTACATGCGGCTGTCTTCTTGTTTGATGGCAGATGCTCCCTTCACCCTGGCCAAAAAAGCTAAAATGACCAAAGAAAAAGTGGAAAACAGTTAAACATGAGAGGTTTTTGGACAAAGTTTGTGTTTTTTCCATTGTTTAAGCAGTGCTTCCAGCCAAGAGTGATATCATATATGCCCTCTAGCTGCAGAAAAGGCTAACATTGTTATCTTTTTACAAAAAAACAGTTGAACATGAGAGGTTTTTGGACAAAGTTTGTGTTTTTTCCATTCTTTAAGCACCGGCTTCCAGCCAAGAGTGATACCATATATGCCCCATAGCTGCAGAAAAGGCTAACATTGTTATCTTTTTACAAAAAAACAGTTGAACATGAGAGGTTTTTGGACCAATTTGGTGTTCTCCATTCTTTAAGCACCGGCACCGTTTCAAAAGTACCGGTTTGGCACCGGTATCAGATAAAACCCAAACGATACCCATCCCTACCCTTAACCCATCCCAGGACTTGGTGGGCCTTTTGAGCGTGTCTTGTTGGATTGTGTGGGTTCCCTACTAAGAACAAAAGCTGGTAATCAGTTTCTCTTGACGATCATGTGTGCTGCAACCTGTTTTCCTGAAGGCATTCCTCTTCAAAAAATCACTGCTCCCACCATAAGGCCGTACTAAGACTCTTCTCAACATTTGGTCTGCCCAGAGTTATTCAAACTGACCAAGGCAGCAATTTTCAGTCAAAACTGTTTAAGCAGACTTTACAAACATTTGGCATTTTATATATCCTCTTGAGCCCTTACCACCCTCAGTCACAAGGAGCACTAGAAAGATGGCATCAGATTATAAAGGCGATGATGCAAAAATACTGTCTTGAGACTGAAAGGAACTGGGATGAAGGGCTACCTTTCCTACTTTTGCAGCTCGTGAAGCAAAACAAGAGTCCTTGGGTTTTAGCACTGCTGAATTGGTTTTTGGACATAGTGTATGAGCACCACTGAAAGCTCTAAAACAACAGCTTTTGTCAGCTACAATCAAATGGGCTTGAGTTTTTTACACAGTGTCAGGAAAGTCTGTACCAATCTTTGTCAATGGTGGCAATATGACAGAAAGACAGTGCAGAGTTCTTTTAAACCTGGTGACAATGTACTTATGTTGGTGCCCACACCTGGTCCAACTCTGTCAGCCCAATTAGCAGGTCCACACATTGGTTCATCCTCATGAAACTGCGACACGAATGAGGACTTACACAGCTTGCATGTTGCTACACGTTTTATTGCTTTAAACGCCACCAACACTCTGTTCCACATTTCCAGCTGCTACACAAACCCAACACTTCAGGTCCCGGCACAGCTGATCACGGGAGACATGATCAGCTGATGGAGCTCAGGTGTGTCGGCCTCCCCTGACTAGGGCTGTGTCCCAATCCAGCGACCACACGCTTCGTAGTGCGCATTTGGAGACCGATTACATCACAGGGACGCAACGAAGGGTGTCCCAATTCGAAGTGTACTCCAAATGCGGTTGACAAATGTGCAGTTCATTTCCCCAATTGGAAGGGTGGATCCAGTGTAGACTTTGTGGTCCCATATAGCCACAATTCATAGCGTGGCAGTGGGTGTGGATATTTTTTTCGGAAAAAAACAGCGGATGGCTGAAGCGTGGCTGCTGAAGAGTAAACTTTCAAAAGTAAGTGCTGAATATTATGTCACAGTAGTTTGATGTATCACAAAAAACTCACACAACTGAGAAGCCAGAGGCTCATAAAACATTTCAGTGTGAGTAGGAATGTGATAGACTGCATGAGAACTCTCACAGGCTGTTGTTTTCCAGTAATAGTAATAATTCCAGTCTTTTATGCTGTCTCACAAGGTGCTCCATCTCGAAAGGCACCTGGTGCTCCCTCTATGAAGACAGCCAAAGTAATCGCTGTGGCACAGTCGAAGCTGAGCTTTATCAAGCCTGCACAAACAGCTTTACCCAGAATGTTGAATAATGAAGAACATTAAAACATTACTGTTGGCCACATGTCGACAAAGTTATGTGACATTAGTGATGTTTGTACTTTCAGCGTTAACTTGGTTTTAAAGCCTTTACTTTAAAATATACACCGTTCAATAGTTCTCCTTAATCTTGCAGAGAATGTGATGATTTTATGGATAATTAAAGTCAGTCATATATCCACAAACACAACAAGCTGAAAGTCAGTGATGCTGCTCGGTTTGCAGTCCTGAATATCACGGCACCAGCAGGATTCACTGCACTGTTAATGTTATCTATGTTATATTGCTGCCTCTGTTCGGTGGTGTCGAGCCAAACGGACTTTAACGTGTGTTTGAACGAGCTGACGGTTCACTTGTTAAGCTGAAAGAAAGATGCTTTAATCACAGGAGTCACACATGTGTCCACTGCACCATCTGGGAACTCTTCTTGTTTAGCACTCGTAATAACACAAACACTAAATCCTCCTGTTTGTAGCAGTGTATACACCTGAGACTGTCACCTGTCTGTCTGTCTCATCTGGCCTTTGTCGTGCTGTTCAGGTTGCCTAGCAACCATGATACTAACCGCGAGAAACGATTCATACAGCATGGTGTGACAGAAATGAAGGAGAAAAAAGGTTTTTGTGTTCATTTGTTTTTGTTTTTTTTATGAGATCACTGTACTGAACAGTCTTTATAAGATTAGTTAGTAAATAACAATTAGCTAATGTTGTTCATGAGACCAAAGTCATGATAAATGATAAATGAAAGTTCGTCAATAGAGAAGGAAGGAGTGAACAGGACTTGGACCAATTGGTTAGGCAGAGGGATCGGGTTGGAAAGAATGTGCAGCGGGTTAGAGGAGGGTGCCAAGAGAAGAAACGGCACAACAATGAGCTCTCAGCAACAAAGATGGAGACCAAAGAAACTGGAATCTAAAATATATTTCAACTAACATCCATCCATGACTTCTGTCTATTTTAGTGTAGTGAACTCTGCAGTGACTCCATGATATAAAAGAAAAAGTCCAGCATAGAGCGGCTGAGTGAATGTGGTCTGGACTCTGTGGAGGAGAGTCATGGTTTCAGAGACTCTGTAGAAAGACAGAATACCTGCTCTGTGATCCAGGTACACTCCTGCTCTGGAGGACCGAGGACCTGAGAGGACAGTTTGGAAGCTGTTGTAGAAAAATTTATAACAGGTTTTGTAGCAACGTAATGCCCAAGATTTGGCATTGAATCCAAGTCTACATTCATTTAATTTCCCATTTCTGCTGATATTCTTGTATAAAACTGCAACACAAATTCCTTCTCCGCTCCACTCCACCTCCCAGTAACAACGTCCACTCAGGCTCTCTCTACTCAGGACCTGATAAAAATAAGTAAATCTATGTGGATTATCGGTATACTCTGCTGATGAGTACGACAGAAAATCTTCATCACCTCATCATACACCTCATCAACAGTTACAGAAAAAAATATTCACAAACGAGTAATATTTTCACAAATATACTGTAACGATGGTTAAGTGTTACTGGACAGTGACATGTTGGTTTTCTCTGCACACTGTTGTTGTTCCTTTAAGATTCATGTTTGGTTGGGCTGCAGGAAGTAGTGAGGGTGGTGTACAGGAAGGGGTGGGGGGACCTGGTTGTTCTGTGTGTGTGCCAGGCTGAAGAGAGGTGTAGTTCGAGAGCGCTTCCCCCTGAGTTAACAACCCGCTGGCTTATGTGCCGAATAAACGGACAAACTGAGACCCCAACCGTCTGGTTCTTGTGAACGTTACATTGGTGTCAGAAGTGAAGAAAGAAAAAAGAACCCCAGAACGCCCGAGACCCTGTTGCCGGCGACGCTTGCCGTTACGAGACGAGGATGTTGCCGGGCAGGATTAAGAAGGAGACGGAGGAGAGGGAGGTTCGTCCGCGCTCGCCCGCCCATGGAGTGAGGGAAACGGCGCTGCGGCTGTCTGCCGAGGCTGGATTTTCTCCAGGTTTGACTAGGCTCGGGAACTGTTCGCACAGCGGCCGCGATTCCGGCGGGAAGGAGTCGACCTCGCTTGGCGCACCGTCACGTGATGTAAACAAACATGGCGGCGCCCAGCAAGCTGCAGCGAATATAAAAACGCCTAAGTTCAGCGGCAAGACGCCATGGGAAGTGTTTATCGCACAGTTCGAGCTGTTAGCTGTTGCAGCTGGCTGGTCTGAGGAACATAAAGCTCTCCAATTGGCTTTGTGCCTGTGTGAGGATGCAGCTGCATGCCTGCTGCTGCTGACCGAGGAGCAGAGGGGAGATTATAATGCTCTGGTCGGAGCACTTCAGAGGCGCTTCGGGCAGTATAACCAACCAGTGCTGCTGAGGTCGGAGTTCCACAACAGACACAGATTGCCAGGTGAGCCCCTCCGCATTTTGGCCCATGAAGTCGAGTGCCTTTGCCGGAGGGCGTATGACAGCATGCCACCATCAGTGCAGGCGGAGTTAGCTCGGGACCAGTTCCTGCAGGCCCTGAGCCCTAAAGAGCTCCGCATGCAAACTCAGCTTGCTCGGCCGGCCACACTCAGTGCAGCCCTGGAGCTAGCGTTGGAGAGGGAGATGCTTGCAGGATCCTCTGGGGGCGCTGACGACGCACACGTGGTGAGGGCTGTGTCAGCACCTGTGGAACAGATGGAGACGCCAGCGGGCCTGTGCAGTTTGGTGCAGACAGCTTCGCTGCAGTCGCCTTCCCCTCGGGCTGGCCCACACCGCCGACCTCAGAGCTGCTGGGGATGTGGACAAGTCGGACACCTCATCAGGCAGTGCCCCAAGCTTGCAGCGGTTCAGGGAAACGCCCACGGGCCCGTGTAGGCGGGAGTACACGGGCCTGGGAGAACGACATCCCCACACCACCGCCACCTCCACCCGGTGCGGCCATCACTGTAGGCTGGACCCAGGTTGGCGGCTTTTGCCATGTTCCAGTGACGATTGCGGGGGTGTCCTGTACGGCCCTGCTGGACACGGGATCCAATGCAACGCTGGTCCGACCCGATATTGTCCCAACCGGAGCTGCTGTACAACCGACTAACGTGCAACTTAAGACTGTGACCGGTGATCTGGCCCCAATGAGAGGGAAGGGAGTGTTCCAGTTCAAGGTGGGGGACCTCGGTGTGTCTTATGCTGCCTGGGTGGCTGACGTGCAGGACGCCTGCATCCTTGGGCTGGATTTTTTACGAGCCATTGGTGGTGTACTGGACTTAGGCAAAGGCCTCCTCGTACTCCCTGATGGGAAGAAGGTGCCGCTTATTCCTCCCCCGGTCTGCACAGCATCTGCCGCAGCGTCCACCTCCACCGCAGAGACCCCTGCAGACCCGCCAGCAGAACAGCGAGCGGAGGAGGAGGAGGAGGAGAGGCTCTCAGCAGTGAGGAGTATCTGGTCAAAGAACTGTGAGGGACTGACTCCACAGCAGCAAGAGAGTCTATGGCAGGTACTAAAAGAGTTTAGTGACATTTTTGCCCTGAAAGAAAGTGATGTTGGCTTGACACACTTGGTAGAGCACGTCATTGAGACCGGGGATGCCCAGCCTATTAAAGTGCGCCCCCGCCACCTGCCCCTGGCTCATCAGGAGGCTGCAGACAGGGAGCTGTGTGAAATGATGAAGGCGGGCATCATAGAACCATCTGATAGCCCGTGGGCCTCCGCGGTGGTGATGGTGCCTAAGAAAAAAAGTCCTAGGATGCGTTTCTGTGTGGACTACAGACCACTCAACAAAGTGACGAAGAAAGACTCTTACCCCCTTCCCAGGATTGATGAGTCCCTCGACTTAGTAGCCGGGTCCTCCTGGTTTTCCACCCTGGACCTGCGGAGTGGCTACTGGCAGGTGCCACTGTCCCCGGAATCCAGACCGAAGACAGCCTTCTGCACTAACAGGGGACTATGGCAGTTCAAAGTCCTGAGTTTTGGCCTTTGCAACGCTCCTGCGACCTTCGAGAGGCTCATGGACAGTGTGCTGGCTGGCGTCCCACGGCAACGATGTCTGGTTTACCTGGATGATCTTCTAGTGCACGGGAGCTCCTTTGATGCTGCCCTGGATGCCCTGAGACAAGTGTTGGAGAGGGTGGCGGCTGCAGGCCTGAAGCTGCATCCCGACAAGTGCCACTTCATGAGGAGGGAGGTGGAGTTTCTGGGCCACAAGCTGGGCATCAGCACTTTGGAGGAAAAAATTCACACCATTACCGAGTGGCCCACACCAGCAGACCAGAAACAGCTCAAAAGCTTCCTAGGACTGGCGTCTTATTACAGGAGGTTTGTGAAGGGCTTTTCCTCCATAGCCGCACCACTCTTCCACCTGCTGCAGAAGGACCGTGACTTCATCTGGACCCAGGACTGTCAGCAGGCGTTCGACACCCTCCGCAGATCGCTGACAGAGTCCCCAGTCCTTGCCCCCCCTGACCCCGCCCTGCCTTTTGTCCTGGACACTGACGCAAGTAATGTGGGGCTGGGAGCGGTGTTGTCGCAGGTTGGACCGGAAGGGGAGAAGGTGGTGGCGTACTTCAGCCGGGTCCTGAACAGGAGCGAGCGGCGCTACTGTGTCACACGACGAGAGCTGTTGGCTGTGGTGGCGGGGGTGAGACACTTTAAATACTACCTGTGCGGCACAGCATTTGTTGTCAGAACTGATCATGCTGCCCTTCAGTGGCTGATGTCTTTCAGGGAGCCAGAGGGACAGGTGGCTCGCTGGCTGGAGGAGCTCCAAGCCTTCAATTTCACCGTGGAGCACAGAGCAGGGACGCACCATTCTAACGCAGACGCCCTCTCTCGCCGCCCATGTGCTGCAGCTGGCTGCCGTTACTGTGAGAAGCGAGAGGAAATAGAGTGGGAACTCACGACAATAGACGGAGCAGCACAGCTCGCCTGCAGGGTTCTTCTGGTGGTGGATGCAGCGGAGTGGAGGGCACGGCAGGAACAAGACACAGACCTGCTGCCGGTCCTGCAGTGGCTGGAGAAGGGGGAGCAACCCCTTTGGGATGAGGTCACTGGGTTTTCCATCTGTACCAGGGGGCTGTGGGCCAAGTTTGCAGCTCTCAGGCTGAAGGAGGGGGTGTTGGAGCGTGCCTGGAAGGATCCTGCCACGGGGGAGGAGAGGTGGCAGGTTGTGGTGCCAAGGTCGCTGAGGTCAGCTGTGCTGGGAGCCTGCCATGGGAGCACTGGCTCTGGCCACTTTGGGGTCTCCAAGACTCTTCGCCGCCTCCGCCAGGGCTATTACTGGGGTCAACAGCGGAGGGATGTGGAGGACTTTTGCCGCAGCTGTGATGCATGTTCCTCACACAAAGGGCCACAAGACCAGTCCCGGGCTCAGCTTCAGCAGCAACCAGCAGGAGCCCCAATGGAGCGAGTAGCTGTGGACGTCATGGGCCCATTTCCTCGCACAGACAGAGGAAACCGCTATGTTCTTGTGGCCATGGACTATTTTACCAAGTGGCCGGAAGCATACGCCATCCCAGATCAGGAGGCTGAGACGGTCGCTGATGTATTAGTGGAGGGGATGTTCAGCCGCTTTGGAACAGCAGAGACCCTCCACAGTGACCAGGGGCGTAACTTTGAGTCCAAGGTATTTGCTGCCATGTGTGAACGCCTTGGGACTAAGAAAACCCGCACCACCCCACTTCACCCCCAAAGCGATGGGCTGGTGGAAAGGTTTAACAGGACGCTGGCCCAGCAGCTAGCCATCCTTACCTCAGAACACCAACGGGACTGGGATTACCATCTTCCCCTTACCCTCATGGCCTACAGGTCGGCAGTGCAGGACTCCACCCAATGTACGCCTGCCCTGCTCATGTTAGGGAGAGAGCTGAGAACTCCTGCAGAGTTGGCTTTTGGGAAACCCCCGGACGCGCCAGAGGCACCACCGGGCCGGGACTACGCAAGGAAGCTGCAGGACCGGCTGGATTCTGCACATTCCTACGCCCGAGAGCAGCTGGCGAAGGCAGGCCTGCGCCAAAAGAGGAATTACGACATCACCACTAAAGGGAGGCACTTCCGTGCTGGGGAGCTGGTGTGGGTCTACAGCCCAAAGAGGAAGAAGGGACGGTGTCCTAAACTGGATAGCAGCTGGGTGGGGCCTTGCAGCGTCCTAGAGCGAGTGGGGGAGGTTGTTTACAGGGTGCAGTTGCCTCCTAGGGGGAGGATAGTAGCGCTGCACAGAGACCGGATGGCCCCCTACAGAGGACAGTCCCTCCCCTCCTTTCCAGAGGGACGTGTACAGAGCGTCCATGACCCTGCTCAGAGGGGCCCCCGACCGGGGCTGCGTTCCCCCCCCTCGGACTCTTCACCCCAAAGCCCCGAAGCTCCGCGTCCTCCTCAGGGGCTCAGGAGGTCAAGGAGGGAACGTAGGCTACCGCCCCGCCTCAGAGACTGTGTCGTTCCCTCGGGGACGAGGAACTTATTGCTGGGGGGGCAGTGTAACGATGGTTAAGTGTTACTGGACAGTGACATGTTGGTTTTCTCTGCACACTGTTGTTGTTCCTTTAAGATTCATGTTTGGTTGGGCTGCAGGAAGTAGTGAGGGTGGTGTACAGGAAGGGGTGGGGGGACCTGGTTGTTCTGTGTGTGTGCCAGGCTGAAGAGAGGTGTAGTTCGAGAGCGCTTCCCCCTGAGTTAACAACCCGCTGGCTTATGTGCCGAATAAACGGACAAACTGAGACCCCAACCGTCTGGTTCTTGTGAACGTTACAATACTTAAATGGTAAATGGCCTGTATTTGTATAGCGCTTTTACTAGTCCCTAAGGACCCCAAAGCGCTTTACACACCCAGTCATCCACCCAATCACACACACATTCACACACTGGTGGAGGTGTAACCCAGATCATTGTTTGAGTATGGGATTTCTGATTATTTGTGGTCACTGAACGCACCACTGTGCCGTGCGCATAGCCACTCTCTAGTCCAGCTACAGAGTTTTTCCTTCCGTTCATCCGATGAGGCGCATGTATGGAATCAGAACGATGCCACCTTGAAACGAAACCGAAAAATGGATTGAAACCGAAAAAAAAATATTGTAACTGAAATAAATGTACTGAAAAATCTTGTATTGAAACCGAAAAAAAAATTGATATTGAAAAACAATTAATTGAAACTGTAATTTTTTTGTTTTCGCTTACAAATTTTTTTTTCGGTTTCAACCCATTTTTTTCCGTTTTCAAACCATTTTTCAGTTTCAAACCATTTTTCAGTTTCACTCTGCTGGCACTGTTTTGGCGTCCGGGGGCGCGCTGGGGGGCGGGGTTTCCGGCCCGCATGTATTTGCATACATTATAGAGGCCACTAGTGCTGACCAAGCTGCCATGTTTCTCTCTTCCCGTTTTTCAATGGCTGCTTCGATTTCAGCTTGAACCTCCAAACCGCAAGTAAGTAATCATTTTTTGTCATCTTTTCCTGCTGTCCCACTGGGCTGGACATTAGTTTAGTTTTTTTTAGCTACATCTGGTGAAGTTGTGGTAAAATGCTGGTATTAGCCTATTCGTCGTAGCAAGCTAGCCTGAAGCTAATATTTTGCTAAATTTAGGGACACCCGTGTCTCTTCAGGAGTTGGAGGCCGGTGTTCTAGGAGCGGATCTCAGGATCTCAACAGGCGTTACGTATTTAAAATACAAAATATGAGTAAATGTATCCGTTACAATTACTGTTCAATAGGTGATATTGAGAATACAGTTAGTTTGTTGAAATAAATGGATTACATGGCGGTATTTACCTGTTTCATATGTTAGGCTATGGTCTCTCTATTTTTTGGTAATTTCACGCCGGTGGAAACCCAAACAAAACACACAATAAGAGCCTCTAAAATTATTATACAAAAATGATTTAATATGAAGGCAATAGCAGAGTGTTACAGGCATCGCCCTAAACAATGTAGCCTCATGGGCAGTGTAGTCCGTGCTGCAGGGAGAATGGACTGCCATACCCGTTATGTGTCTGTGAGCGAGGAGGGAGAAAAAGTAAAAGTACAGCTGTCACGGAGCAGAAACGGGAGCTGGAAGCATGTAAATATAATAATAACCACTAAAGCCAAGAAGAGTGCCTGACGAGCCCAGCTGTAAGTAAGCTGTTAAGACTCGACTGTACACCATGTTCGTGTTTTCCTCCGAAACAATAAGCAGCCTTTCAACTCCTCTCTCTGTCTCTCGCTAGCAAACTTGACCCAGACAACAAAGTAAAGCTAGTTTTCAGCTATGAGCCCGACACGAACCGGATGTATTAGCCAGAGGTCCCTTTACTACGGTTCGGAGTCGCTGACCTGTTTTATATACGCGCTGAATAGTTTTCTACACGAGATCGCTGCAGCCTTACCTAATGTCCACCTACTGTTACTCATTTATATTAAGATTTTAACATCTAGTTGGTGTTGGTATGGCGAGTAGCCTTCAGTAATAGTAATAAATCACACAGCAATAGCACATTCATGTAGTTGTAAAGTATTCAGAATACATTACTTCTATAATCTTTGGTGGAATACATTTTAAAATCAACCTTCCCAACACTGTCAACAGGTTAGCACCTCATACCACAGTGCATCAAAGCAGTCTCATGAGCGCTGGGAAGGACGAGCCCAGAGCCCAAAACAGACAGTGCAGGAGATGACAAGGTTAGTAATTGTATGGTGAAAATTATACTTTGTTATCTTGATTGGCAAAAGAAAAGTAAATACAAAATCTGCTTCTCACATATAGGGCATTTCCAAAACTTCAATTTCTTTCATTACAGCTGTCCTGTGCCAGAAGTTCTGTTGACCCACAGTGAGAGGCATCATTTCAGAAACACCAGGAAGACTGAAACTCATCGCCGGGATCAAGCAGGGCTCGTGATCTTCACCAGCAGCTCCCTCACAAGAAGGATAAACCCAGCATTTCATGAACACTGATGGAGACCTTTGCTTTGTGTAATGTTAGAAGTACTCAGATAATCCTCAGAGGGTCTGGACTTTTACATAATATAATAGAATAGAATTCAACTTTGTTGTCATTGCACATGCACAGGTACAGGGCAACGAAATGCAGTTTGCATCCATCCAGAAGTGCTTTAGCCATGATATAGATATATTACAATATATATTAGCAATAGTATAGATATGCAAGTATATTACAGAAATGGGTCTATTATGGTATGTTACAATGTACACGGTATGAAGTATGTTGTGAATATTCTATAACTATAAGTATGTACAGGCTGTAGTGAGTACAAACTATGTACAGGATATGAACAGGATATAAATATGAAAAACTACAGAAATCTGAGATATACAGTTATACAGAAATGTGAACTATGCAAATTATAAACAGTTGTAGGATTAAAAATCATCATATGTACAGAATGATTATTTACACAGAACTATACAGTAGTGCAGTTAAGTAATAGCTATAAGCTATAGTAATAGCTTTAAGTCCTGTAGAAAGTTAAATATATGTTGTGCTCACTGGTTACTCTGGTATGAATGACTCTGAATTACTTTATGATAAATAACACACTATTGTCAAAAAACAGTGAAAGAATTCCAGATCACAAGTTTTTAGTTCAAATACAAGTAACAACCTTTGACTTTTAATCAGGTTTTATTTAATTGTGTCAGAGAAAACATCATGTGCTCTTCATGTAGCTGAGTACATTCAGTGTTTAAAACAGAAGTTGTGCAGGTCTGAGATCAGCAGTTTACTGAAACACCAAACTGAGGTACTGTTAATGCTGATGTATAGTGACACAGTTACTGGGGTGATTAATCCTTTTGACTTTTTGTCTTTAAATTTATCAATAAAACAGCTGCAGCTTTCACTGACAGCACATGTGGTACTTTAACCTTTGTACTGTTTTCTTCAGTTAATTTTGGAGTTACTACAAAGATTGAAGATATAGGATGATCTGTCTGCTGTCACTGGGTGGTGCTGAGGTCTGAATCTGAGGACAGCTCCTGTAATCACAAACAGAACAGAATCATCACAAACTGAAATATAAAGTTTCTCTCAAATCTGAAATACAGCTGATCCTTCTCCGGCCTCACACACTCGGGATCTGAAGTTGTTCAGTCCTACAGTTCTGCCGACAGCTTTTTATTTTTTTATTTGTTTTAAAGGCCTTACTAACACATTTTCTAATATCATGTTTACCTTTGAGTTGTTGATGCTTTATAAATGGACATCTGCAAAGATGAGATGATGGAGCAGGTTTCAGTCGAGGTTCAGTCTGCTGCTGCATCCTGGTCACAACATACAGAGGTGTTATCAGCTCAGTATTGAACAAGAAATATTAACGTTTCAAATTATTTGTCCTAAAGGATGCAAGCTGTACAGAGTACTGAACATGTGACTTTGTGAACATAATTCATTAAAAATAATTTGGACAGTTTTTTAACCTGAATATTTGTAACAAACTCAGTAAAAAAAAAAAAAAAAGCTAAAAAAAATAATCAGGGGAAAAATGTAACATTTTAAGTTAAGCTGACAAGCGGAAGTAGTTGGTTTCAGTACATAAGTATCGGGCTTTGCTATTTAATCCGTAGCTATTGACTAATGAGGGGAATTTAAAAGTTGGCGTTAATGTCCTTCCACATGTGGAAAGCGACAGAAAACATGCTGCTGTTTGCACATATTTAATAATCAGCTCTGCACAGGAGCAGAAGCAGAGTCCAGCCTGTTGCTCTTACAGTATAATACTCATAATAAAAGTACAGTAACCGTGGTTAGTCACTGAGCAGCCCGGTGCGTTTCTCTTGATTTCTTTAGTCAGGGTAAATTCATTCACCTGCACGGGGTAGCTAAACGAACTTTACAAAACAAGTTTCCCCGACAGCCGAGTGCTCATTTTAGCTAGCTAGGTCCTTAGGTAGCTAGCTAAGGACCTAAATTACGGATTAGTTTACAAACACATTTAACTTACCAAAAATAATGCGGTGGGGCCTCAGGTCCTCCTGTCCGGTAGTCCAATTTACTGAAGAACACCTCAGGCTGTCACTTTGAAATAGTCGGTAATGTAAACGCTGGACCTCTCTGCATCTGCCATTCCCGAACAGACACGTGCGAGTTTGTCCGTGACCGCAGCCGCGTCGTCAGTGTTTTCTCCAGTCATTGGTCAGCATTATAATATATGCAAATACATGCGGGTCGGAATCCCCGCCCCCCAGCGCGCCCCCGTACGCCAAAACAGTGCCAGCAGAGTGAAACTGAAAAATGGTTTGAAACCGAAAAGTGGATTGAAACCGAAAAAAAAATTGTAAGCGAAAACAAAAAAATTACAGTTTCAATTAATTGTTTTTCACTATCATTTTTTTTTCGGTTTCAATACAAGATTTTTCAGTACATTTATTTCAGTTACAATATTTTTTTTCGGTTTCAATCCATTTTTCGGTTTCGTTTCAAGGTGGCATCGTTCTGATTCCATACGCATGCTGCTCTCGTGCCCTCTACGAGCTGGAAATTCGGGAAAAAGTCTTGTAGCAGTTACAAACGTGAAGCGGAGCTGAGTCCGACAGCATTCGCCATTACACGAACTCCTCTGGTGAGTTAGCGTGCAGCTCATGTTCGTATGAAATGTTTTGTGCCTTATTATACTGCAGCGAGGTATCAAATCTACCGCTGTCATGTTGTTAAGAAAGAGGCTAAATATTGTATAACGTGTGTTATTGGCTGACTGTTAGCAAGCTAGCCGTTAAGTGAGCCTAGCTAATGTCCTAAAATGGCGGCCGACACGAGGTCAGTTACAGTGTTATTATGTTATGCCTAAGAGAACAGCATTAATAAGCATTGTTAACAGCATTTATGTTCTGTTATATTTTTATTTTGACAAACCTGTATTATTATAATGGTAAGTCTGTTAAATAAGCCATTAGTGACATGGACACTGAGTCAGTGGTACTGAGACTTATGAACATTTTAGTTAATTCTTCTGCACACTTGTGTGTAGGCTGGTTTGTTTGCCCTTTTGGTGCCCTGGATCCTACTGGATGAACTGCCTTGTGGAAGTCCTCATCTGATGACTCTGCCGAACCGTCCTGGCAAATAGATGGTCGTTGCTGCTTGCTGGATGCTATTATTGGATGCTACACCGTTCCAACAGAGCGGTAGGAACAATTCAAAGGGCCCCAACGATGCGCTTTATTTTTCCCTGAGCTCAGGTGATTTTCTTTTGGCCAAAGGACCTTAAAGGATACATATTTGATTTTATTTATTTATTTATTTTATTTTTCTTATGACACTGAGTGGAAAGACACTACAAAAGAAGGGTTTATTATTTAAAATTGTGTCTAATAAATGTGTTTATGTTAAGTAAGTGTGGTGTCCATTGTGTGCTGGAAGCCTTATTGTTCCTGTGGTGGAGCAGCTACTACCAATCTCCTTTACGAAACTAGCTTCTGACAGGATATAGATATTTGGGATACATTTGATTTCTTGTAACCTATTTTTAGAGAAACTGTGATTCTGGGTTAAACATCGGGGTGAAATTGATGACACCGACACCTAGTGAACTGCCCAAGGTCAACAGTCCTGATTTCCACGCATTAAAGGTTTGGCGTAAGTACAGATTGCGTTACAGAGGCAAGCTACAGTTGTAGCCACAGCTGCCCTGGGGCAGATTTAGAGCTGCAAACTTGCAATTTTTAAATATTTCATATTTATCTATTATTTTTACTACTTAGAACCACAACTCTGTTATTCCAACCTCTCAGATGAGTGAATACAAGTGCTCGTGTCATGATCCGGAGTGTTGGTGTTGTTTGGGGAATATTTTCTTACTCTTTTCAAAACTCAGGCCCTGCCTGTGGGTGAAGTTTTAAATCGGCCTCCATGTTCTACTTGCTCCAAGTGTTTCCCTGTTTAATTTCGCCTTCTTTTTGTCTCCAGTTCCCTGCACCTACAGATCATTATCCACTCAACTCCGCTCTTATCTGGATTTCTTGTGACACTGGTCCTTTCCTCCGACCGACTGCCTATCCCAATCTTACCTGTCAGGAGCCGTCCCTTCCTGTGGAGAATCTGGGAACCCACCGGCCTGCTTTCCTACTCACTGCAACCATCCATCGCTCCAGAAAAGATCTCCCTCCCTTCAAAACCCAGATTAGCCAGCCTGCTAAGGAAGCAACCTTGCAGTACAACTCACCTGCACTGGAAATAATAAGGCTTTCCTCTGTCACAGTGGATCCAGCTTCTCAGAAGCATCCTCCTTGTCACATTTTACAGCTCTTTATCTCTGTATTTAATGAAATCAGGCTGAGTTTCAAACAGCCGTGCCTTGAGTCTGCTTGTGGGTCCACTTTCACGCTGGCCTCTCAGCCCTGACAGCTTGACTGCCTCCTCTGAAATCACAAATTCACACACTGTGCTTTGACTTTTGCAGCACTTCTTAAGAGAGATGTGATGCAAAACTCGCACTTGTAGCTGAAGGGGGACAGGGGGGTGGTTAGGGGGTCTGTGGGGTTGAAGGCAAAGAGAATAGGAATGGAGGTCAGCCGATCAGAATATTGATAACTGGTACGTATTGCAGCTCTTTGTGTTGTGTCTTTCTGGGGGTGTCAATCAGAACAAGCAGGAGTCAATCAAATGCAGTCCAGTCATTTATTTAGTTGGCTCAGATATTTACACAGCACAGTAATGAAGGGCACAGTACAGGTTTTACAGTCTTTGTAATCTGTGAGTGTGCATTGAGCTTTGCTCTGAAGAGGAAATAAACAACAAGAAATAACATTTAGTTTCATGTCACGTCTGTAGGTTTATATAACAGTTATAATTAATTAAACTAAAACTCGTACACATATTTCTGTGTTAAACGAAGTACATCCTAACTTCACAAAGACAAACACAGTCCAACAGCACCATCTACTGACTACACGGGTTTACAGCAGAGTGATCATGTGACTCCACATTTGCACAAACATGAGTATCAAGCTGCAAACTGTCTGTATCAGTGTTTCCATTCTGAAAGACATGCAGAGGTTTTACAAAATCAAATACATATGAAATAAAATAAACTAATAAATTATAACAATTTTAGATTCAAATATTTGTTAATAAAACAATTCCAGATTCCCAACTTGTGAGGACAACATAAAGTTTATTAATATATTTTATATAACAAAATATATCTATAGTCTGAATAATTATAATCATCAATATTTAAAGACATGATTAGAGACGAAAATAAACCAATTCCAACTGTGAAACTTGTTACGAGTTCAAAAATTGGGGATGGAGACAAGAGGAAAAACCACAATAACAACACTGGTCCGGCCGGGTTAAGTCAAACGATGATTTTAATGGTCACACACGTGGGAGATGGACACTGTATGCAGACAGCCTCAGATCTCATCTCAAAAAACACATCTCCATAGTTTTATGAAATCAGGGTATTAGAACGCCCCTTCATGCGTAGTGACAGGTGTGATACAATCGATGTTGACAGTTTTATTTAACACAGAAAATAACATTATCTCCTTCCAGAGGGCAGACGCTGACTGCCCCCGTCTCCTGGAACCATCTGTCCCCTGTTAAGACACAACATTGCAGCTACAAGGACTTCCACATTGATTAAGACGATCAGTGTATACTGCTCTGAACCAAGTATATAATATTAAATGAATATTGCTTGATCAGCTACCACTACTTAAAACATAACAGGAAACATAACTAAGCACAAGATCACCAAGAATAACATTGTATAAGTGCTGTGTAAGCACGTGCGGCCTTCTAAGCTCAAAGCCTTTCCCCTCCATAGATCAGCCAGACATCGCGCTGACTGTAGCTTTTAACCCTTGATTAACTTGAGCACAACTCTATAATGAGCAACAAACTGCAATATGTATAAGATGATCATGGTTACACCTGCAATGAAAGATCATATTATTATTCTGGTACCTGTAAGGAAAAGATCAATCTAAAGTTATAACAATCACTGTAATACAAAAGATACTGTAAGGTCAAAAACTTCAATACATGTTTAATGCAAAGCTGATTATCTGATTCTAATGGACTAATAGTGCCATATTAAAATAATGAGACCAAAAAGACAAAAACATCCCCTTTTTATCCCACAAACTGTATCTACAAGTAAGCTTAAGCTGCATTTATTAAATGGTAAATGGCCTGTATTTATATAGCGCTTTACTAGTCCCTAAGGACCCCAAAGCGCTTTACATATCCAGTCATCCACCCATTCACACACTGGTGATGGCAAGCTACATTGTAGCCACAGCCACCCTGGGGCGCACTGACAGAGGCGAGGCTGCCGGACATTGGCGCCACCAGGCCCTCTGACCACCACCAGTAGGCAACGGGTGAAGTGTCTTGCCCAAGGACACAACGACCGAGACTGTCCAAGCCGGGGCTCGAACCGGCAACCTTCCGATTACAAGGCGAACTCCCAACTCTTGAGCCACGATCGCCCATTAAAGAAAACATCCTGATTGAACTTCTTTTATAAAAACGCTGCAGATGTTTGCTAAAAGTAGATCAACAATGACTGCATCCTTGCATCTGTTTCCTTCCTTTCTAATATTAAAAGTAAGAATAATGATGATACAGTTAACAATAATTATAAAAACAGAACCTGCTTTTTCTTCAAACATGAAACCAATGACTAGTCACAAAACATTTCTGGCACAGAAATTTAAATTTTCATGAACACGAACAACAGTTTAGCTGAATGAAAATCATCGTGAACAGTGACAACCTCAACAGCTAAAGTCATGGAGGCTAAACACACATAAGATGGAGGGCCCCTCAAACAAAGTCAGTCATTAACTAGATAATAAATAATAAGATGTCAAAGTAGCAAAGATAAAGTGCGACTGACATGTGATCTCTGTGTGGACAAGAGACAAGGGAAACTGGAAACTAAAGCATGTTTTCAGCAACTTTCTGTCAATGACTTCTGTCTACTTCAGTTTAATAAACTTTGCAGTGTCTCCATCTCCATAAAGCCAAAGTCCAGCATAGAGCGGCTGAGTGAATGTGGTCTGGACTCTGTGGAGGAGAGTCATGGTTTCAGAGACTCTGTAGAAAGACAGAATACCTGCTCTGTGATCCAGGTACACTCCTACTCTGGAGGACCGAGGACCTGAGAGGACAGTTTGGACATTATTGTGGAAAAATTTACATCTGTCCTTTTCACAACGTAATGCCCAAGATTTGTCATTGTATCCAAATTTGCATTCATCTGAGCGCCCTGCTCTTCTGATATTCTTGTATGCAACTGCTACATAAACCAGTTTTCCTCTCCACTCCACCTCCCAGTAACAACGTCCAGTCAGACTCTCTCTACTCAGGACCTGCCAATAATATACGAATCTGTCTGGATGATCAGAATAAGACACTTTCTGTGTCATTACTTCTATTTTTCTGTTCCCCTCAGATAATAGCAGATATCTGTTTGCTGTGTTTGGATCCAGTGTGATTTCTTGTGAATATTTTAAGAATCCAGCTCTGGTCTTTGGCTCTGGTGGTGACAGTAAAACATCCACTTCAGTGACTGTCAGTGAGATGTTTGTCCATTCCTCTCTCAGAATGTCCTGTAGTTTATCTCTGGTCTCTGACACAGCTGCTGTCACATCCTCAAAGTAGCTCAGAGGACGAATATTGATGCTGGATGAGTGTGTAGACTCACTGAGTGCTGACAGTGAGGGGTAGTTGTGTAGAAACTGGTTGTGATCCTCTGTGTGTGAGAGCTGCTCCAGCTCGCCGTCTTTCCTCTTCAGCTCAGCGATCTCCTGCTCCAGCTTCTCCTGAAGCTCTTTGACTCGACTCACTTCAGTTTCCTGCTGGGATCTGACCTGCTGCTTCACATCAGAGCTTCTTTTCTGGATGAGACGGATCAGCTCAGTGAACATCTTCTCACTGTCCTCCACTGCTTTATCAGCAGAGCCATTGATGGCCTCCACCTCCTGTTGAAGCAGCTTCACATCTTTCTCTCGCTCCTGGATTCTCTGCTGGATGTTTAGTCGTCTCACCTCGAGCTCCTTCTGCTTCTCAGTCCTTTCTGCTGCAGCTGGGACTGTTTCATGGCCTTTATGTTCATCCACTGTGCAGAGATAACAGATACTCTGCTGATCAGTACGACAGAAAATCTTCATCACCTCATCATGACGAGAGCAGATGTTCTCCTGGAGATTCTTGGAGGGGGCCACCAGCTTGTGTTTCTTTAATGGAGCTGCATCATAGTGAGGTTGGAGGTGTTTCTCACAGTAAGAGGCTGGACAAGATAAACAGGACTTGATGGCTTTCAGCTTCCTCCCAGTGCAGACATCACAGGCCACATCTTCAGGTCCAGCATAGCAGTGATCAGCTGGAGCAGCTTGGAGTCCAGTCTTCTTCAGCTGCTCCACTAAAGCTGCTAACACGATGTTTTTCTCCAGGACAGGCCTCGGTGTGAAAGTCTTCCTGCACTGAGGGCAGCTGTGGATTCCCTTCCTGTCCTCTTGATCCCAGAAACGTTTAATACAGTTCCTGCAGTAGCTGTGTCCACAGGCTGTAGTCACTGGATCCTTCAGTAGATCCAAACAGATGGAACAAGAGAAGGTTTCTCTGTTCAGCTGAACTCCTTTCTGCTCCATTTCTCCTCTCAGTGTCAGTGACTGTGTGAGTTTCAGTTATAAGGAAGAGAAACTCACACAGAGCTCTGATCTCAACAACATGTTTCTGCAGTGAATGGAGCCTGTCAGCTCTTACACGTCACCACATGTTGATTACACCCATCTTCAAAGTGCAGATCTGAGGGGGAGGGAACGACAAATGAGAGAAGAGGTGAAAAGGGAAGAGCTTTCCGGCTTTAACTGAATCTATGAAGAAGAGCAGTTTAAAGCAGACAAATGGTGTACAAAGAAATTATGGTTATCATTACTAACTAATGAAAACCATTAGTTACTAACGATAACCATTAGTTACTATCATTAGTAACTAATGATAACCCAAAGAAAGTTAAATATATCAGATAAAAACAAGAACAAAGAATTTCAGCAAAGCACGACAGAAAATACTCTGAACAGACGTAAGCATAATTATTTCCACACACAACAAAGGGGGGGAGAAGGCAGGCCACCACCTGTGGAACATGAGGGACTTATTACATAAACATAACATTGTTGAAAACAACTTAATAAAGGTTTTGCCACACTACACTAAGCCTTTAATAATAGTTGTTTTTCTTTTGTTAGTCAGGAGGATTGTTTGTTGTTTTCTTGAGTGTCAGAGTTCCTCATATTTCAGTGGGGGCTCATACGATGTAAGGACAAAGAAGATGTAAGGTCTTTAAACCAAAAATGGCTGGAGAGTGTGGGATTATAATATTATTTTATGCCATGTTAGACCCCTAATTAAAGATTGTGAATTATTATATAGTTTTAGTTTGCATTATTCTCCTGAATTAGAAGAAGCTGATAACTATTACATTTGTTAAACTGATTTGCATTACATTAGACTGCTGATTTATTGTGAATGAATGATATTGTTTTATGATGCATTATACTGCTGAGTTATAAGAAATACTGTTTGCAGAAAGTCATCGCCTTATTTGTCTGATTAGAAGAGAACAGAATATACTGGAGTTTTCTGCCCCATCTCAGCAGGAGCAGATAAACAGGGAGCCAAGGTCGTAGCTTAGGCGCCGTGTGAGAGAAAGAATGTGAATGTTTAGGCTTTTATGATAAGGTGGGGGCACCAGAGGCTATAAGAGTTTGATCAATGCTCCACCATTTTGAGATCTGATGCTGTCTGCGTACGGTGTCTATCTCCCACGCGTGTGATCATTAAAATCATCGTTTGACTCAACCCGGCCGGACCAGTGTTGTGATTGTGGTTTTTCCTCTTGTATCCATCCCCAATATTTGAATCCGACAGGCAGACATTTGATACACCCGGGGCTTAGCCCTAAAGGGTAGTATGCATGTGGGATTGGGGGGGGGGGGGGGGGGGGGTTGGAAATGACTGAAAGATTAATTTGCTCTGTTTTGAGTTTTGTTAAAAAAAGAATGACTTCATATAGGGAAAAATATATATCACATATGCAGGACACCTTAAACTAGTTTTTTAATTAAGCAGCAATGCAGAACAAAATCAGGGCTGTATCAAGACACGAGGACTAAAGCCCAATTCAACCAGACCCAGAACTGATCCGGAATTAAAACAGGACTACAACAGTAACCAAGACAGAACCAGAATCAAAACTAGATGATAGTAGCACTAAAAATCATCATAGACCTGCACTACACTTGTTTTTTAATTCTACCAAAGTCCACTATTTAGATTGAGAAAAGTTTATATTATTATTTAGCCTTGTTGTGCAAACAAGCCTGCAAAACTTAATAAATATAGAATTTGAAAAATAACAAACCTAAAAAGAAACACTAGGTACGAGATACATGAGTACCTATGATACGGTGATACTTTTGGTAAACAACCATTTGACTAACATGTGTGTCTCACCTGCTCTTGTTCCATCTCTGCTCCTCTCTCTCCCTCTTTGTGCTGATAATCAAGCCAAACACCGACATCATCAAATATACAGTTGAAATCAGATATTTACATAATCTTCAGATAAAAACACAAACACTTTTTTAACTGTAACATCAAATCAGACTAATTGTAATTTTTTTAGGTTGATAAATATAAAAAACACATTTGTTAACTTTAAGAGTAAAGAGAGAAACTGTCTGTATTTCTTAATTGTAAATGGCACCAAATTGTATTCAAAATTGAGCCACACTTATGGAGCTCCACAATTCTTTTCCTGGTGTTTTGGTTTATATCAAAACACAGGCTCTGTGTTTTGCCTTATATGCATCCACAGGTGTGCCACCAATTTACTCACATGGACTCTACTAACCTATCAGAAGCTTCTTCAGCTCAGAATGGAATCGTCTGGAGTTTTCTTATTAATTAACAATAAACTTAGTGTATATGTACTCCTAAATGTGGACAAAATTGTTGGTACCCTTCGGTCAATGAAAGAAAAACTCACGATGGTCATAGAAATAAATTAAATAATTGTGAGTAAATTGAGAGCTTCACTTTTACACTTAGCTACATCTTCACCACAACAGACTGGTACAGCACCCGCATCACTGCAGCCGCAGCACCAATCTGTCGGTCGATCTCCAGCTATCTTCTCCCATCACTCGTGAACAAGACCCCGAGATACTTAAACTCCTCTACTTGGAGCAGGGACTCGTCCCTGACCCAAAGTGAGCACTCCACTCTTTTCCCCGGCTGAATACCATGGCCTGAGATTTGGAGGTGCTGATTCTCAGTCCCACCACTGCACACTTGGCTGTGAACTGTTCTAGTGCAAGCATTAGGAGATCACCTGATGAACAACAGAACCACATCAATTGCGAAAAGCAGAAATGAGATTCTGAGACTACCCAAATTAAAACCTTCAGCCACTTGAAAATGCATATAAATTCTGTCCTTTAAAATTACACACAGAATCAGTAACAAAAGTGCAGTCCTGTGAGAATCTATCACCCACCGGAACTTGTATAAGGATCAAATGGCCCGTAACAATGGCCCAGAGACCACTCTTGAATCACCTCCCACAGGACACTTCGAGGGCCACAATCAAATGCCTTCTCCAAGTCAGGGTAAGAACCTGGTCCCGTGTTCCACGGCCAGGACGAAAACCTCATTGTTCCTCCTGTATCTGAGGTTCGACTAATGGATGGACTCTCATTTCCAGCACCGTGGCATAGACTTTTCCAGGGAGATTGAGGAGTGTGATCCCCCTATAGTTGGAACATAACCTCCAGTGCCACATCTTAAAGATGGGAACCACCACTCAGGTCTGCTAATCCAGAGGTATTGCACCTGATCTTCATGCAACAATGTAGAGGCGTGTCAACCAAGACAGCCCTATAATGTCCAGAGCCTTCAGGGACTCAGGGCAAACTTTATCCTCCCCAGGGGCCCTGCCACCAAGGAGGTTGTGGCGGAGGTGTGGTCCCGGGCGCGGCTGCAGGGGAGGAGTGGTGCGGTGAGCTCAACGGGGCGGTGCTGGAGACGCAGGTCAGAACAGCTGATGGCGTTTTGGACTGATGATGGTTTCCTTCCCTTTTATAGTGAGACGGGAGAGGAGCGGAGGAGCGGGAAATCAGCTGAGACCGACAGCTGTCAGACTGTGGCCGGTCATAACACAGGACGCTATAAATAAATGTGACATCTGGAGACAAAGACCTGTGCGTGTGTGTCCCTGTGTGTAGTGCATTTCACAAGTGGTGCCCAAACCCAGCTGGCGTGGGGATGTCTGACCCACAGGCTGCGCCGCCCGCCCAGCCTTTGCACTTCCTGGCGCAGATGCTGGCGGAGGTGGCGAAGATGAGCCAGGACCAGGCGGCGGCCCAGCGTGCTCACCTGGCTAAGCTGCAGGAGCAGGTGGACCGGCAGACCCAGGTTCTGGAGCAGCTGGTTGGGGCCGCTGCTCCGCCGAAGCCCCCCCCCCACCCCCGCTGTCGGTGGCGATGCCCCGGATGGGTGACGGAGATGACCCCCAGGTTTTCCTGGAGATTTTTCTTGTCACGGCGGAGGCCTGCCAGTGGCCGCAGGTGGAGTGGGCTCCGCGTTTGCTTCCTCTGCTGTCGGGGGAGGCTCAGACGGCGGCCCTGAGTCTGCCGCCGACCTCGAGGGGCAGCTTCCAGGACGTGAGCCGGGCGGTGGTGGACAGGATGGGACTCACCCCTGAGGCTCATCGCCGGCGGTTCCGGGCCTGTCGGCTGGCCGCGGAGGATCGGCCGTTTGCTTGGGCCCGGAAGCTGCACGACGCAGCAGTGCGCTGGCTGCAGCCGGGATTGTCAGAGGGAGAGAAGCTGCTGGTGGACAAGGTGGTGCTGGAGCAGTTCGTGGAGGGATTGCCTGCGGAGACGGTGAGATGGGTCCGGTGCCACAGTCCCGCGAGTCTGGAGGTAGTAGTAACGTAGTAACGTTGGCGGAGGACCACCTTGCCGCTAGAGCGGGGGAGCCCGGGGACGGCGGCCGGAGACCGAGCAAACAAGCCCCAGTGCCGGCACCGAGGCGCCGGGTACCTGCGCCAGGGAAGGCAGAGCAGGCACTGGCGCTGAGCCCCACTAATCCGTTTGCTTCGTTTGTGCCTTCCCAGGGATCAGAAATGAGCGGTGCCGCCCCTGAGCCACGGAGAGCAGCACAGACGCTGGGGCAGGAGTGCTAGAATTGCGGGCAACCGGGACACCTGAGGAGGGACTGTCCTCTGATGGAAGTGGGGCAGGTGTTCCGCGTCACCGGTGCCCTAGCACCCTCTCCCGGTCCAGGAGGAACGTACAGCATTCCGGTAAGGACTCGAGGGGGTATACGCCATGCTTTGGTGGACACGGGCTGTACGCAGACCCTCGTGCACCAAGGCTTGGTTCGCCCCGGGGCATTGCAGGAGGCAGAATGGGTGGAGGTGAAGTGTGTTCATGGTGATGTTCACAGGTATCCCATGGTGCCTCTGTTATTAAAGTATAAGGGCAAAACGCATAGAGTAACGGCTGCGGTTAGCCCGCGCCTGTCGCATCCCCTGATTCTGGGCACGAATTGGCCGGGGTTTCATCACCTGTTAGGGCAGTATGCGGGGATGCGATCACGACCGTTAGTAGCGTGTAGTGTCTGCGCGGCGCTCAGCGGTGACGCGGGGTCGTCCGACACTGACTCCGGGGAGGGGGAAATTTCCCCCACGAGTGATTTCCCACTGGAGCAGTCTCGTGATGACACCCTACGCTCAGCCTTTGACCAGGTGATTGAGATTGATGGTCACGCTGTGCGCCCTGAAGCCGTGCGGACCTACCCGCGCTTCATTTTATTAAAAGATAGGCTATATCGAGTGAGTCGTGACACTCGCACGGAGGAGACACACACCCAGCTGTTGGTGCCGCAGGGCCGCCGAGAAATGATTTTACAAGCGGCTCATTATAACCCCATGGCAGGGCATATGGGATACGAAAAAACTCTGGAGCGAATAACGGCCCGATTTTATTGGCCGGGCATCCAAGCGGATGTGCGCTGCTGGTGCGCGTCCTGCCCGGACTGCCAACTTGTTAATCAGCCGGCCATACCAAAAACGCCTTTGCGCCCGCTCCACTCGTAGAGGTCCCGTTTGAGCGCATTGGTATGGACCTCATCGGGCCGTTTCATCGGAGTGCACGCGGCTACCGCTTTGTATTAGTCCTGGTGGATTATGCAATGCGGTACCCGGAAGCAGTCCCGCTGCACAACATCTCTGCAAAGAGTGTGGCGCAGGCACTGTTTCAGGTCATCTCCCGAGTCGGAATCCTGAAAGAGATACTGACTGACCAGGGCACGTCGTTCATGTCTCGTACACTGCAGGAACTGTACGAATTACTGGGCATTAAATCTATTCGGACCAGCGTCTACCACCCTCAGAAGGACGGGCTGGTGGAGCGGCTGAATAAGACTTTAAAGTCCATGATTCGTAAGTTCATTACAGAAGATGAACGCAATTGGGATCGCTGGCTAGACCCTCTGTTATTTGCAGTGCGGAAGGTGCCCCAGGCCTCCACGGGATTTTCTCCCTTTGAACTGCTGTTCGGCAGGAAGCCGCGTGGGGTGCTCGACCTGATTAAAGAAAGCTGGGAGGATGGTCCGAGCCCCGCCAAGAATGAGATTCAGTACGTGTTGGACCTGAGAGCGAAACTCACTTTGGGGAGGTTGTCACGGGAGAATTTGCTCCAGGCTCAACAGCGTCAGCAACGCCTGTATGACAGAGGGGCTAGACTCAGGCAATTTTCACCGGGAGAAAAAGTGCTTGTATTACTCCCTTCTTCTAGCTCAAAGTTGCTCGCCAAGTGGCAAGGACCCTTTGTGGTCACATGGCGAGTCGGGGACGTTGACTATGAGGTTGCTTGGTCGGACAGGGGAGGGGCCACGCAGATTTATCACCTCAATCTCCTTAAAAGGTGGAGAGAGGTTGAAACCGCTTCTCTGGTAAGCCTGGTTAAGGAGAGAGATGAGTTGGGGCTGGAGGTACCAAATTCCATCATCCCCGCCTCCCTCCCTTGTGATGACCATCTCACACAGGCCCAGAGAGCGGACGTTGTCGCGTTACAACAGCGTTTTGCTGATGTGTTCTCCCCCCTGCCCAGCCGAACGTCTCTCATTGAGCACCATTTTGAAACGCCTGGCGTGACAGCGCGTTCACGTTCCTGAGCATAAACAGCAAATTGTTCAGATGGAATTGGCTGAAATGCTGAAAATGGGAGTGATAGAAGAGTCGCACAGCGCCTGGTGTAGCCCCATAGTTCTTGTGGTGAAGAAGGATGGGTCTATACGGTTCTGTGTCGACTATCGCAAGGTGAATGAAGTGTCACGCTTTGATGCTTATCCCATGCCCCGGGTCGACGAGCTCCTGGATTGGTTGGGCATGGCCCGTTTTTTCACGACACTGGATTTAACCAAGGGCTACTGGCAGGTTCCCTTGTCTGCCGAGTCCAAGGAAAAAACGGCCTTCTCCACTCCGTACGGGTTGTACCAATTCGTTACGCTTCCGTTCAGCTTGTTCAGAGCCCCTGCCACCTTTCAGCGCCTCATGGACCGGCTGCTGCGTCCACACGCTGCATATGCTGCCGCCTATCTGGATGACGTGATCATCCACAGCGACACCTGGGCGGAGCATGTGCAGCGGGTGGCCGCGGTCCTGGAGTCCCTGAGGAGGGCGGGGCTCACGGCCAACCCGAAGAAGTGTGCGGTTGGGCGGAGGGAGGTGCAGTATCTGGGGTACCACTTGGGGGGCGGGCAGGTGCATCCACAGGTGGAGAAGACGGCAGCTATCGCATCCTGCCCGCGCCCCAAGACTAAAAAGGAGGTGAGACGGTTTCTGGGGCTCGCAGGTTACTACCGCCGTTTCGTGCCGGGGTTTGCACAGCTGACCAGCCCCTTGACCGATCTCACCCGAAAGGGTGCTCCGGATCTTGTTCAGTGGACGGGGCCGTGCCAGGCCGTGGCCGATTTCTTCTCTCGCTCGCGGGGGGTGGGGGGGGGGGAGTGGGGGGGGGGGGGGGGGGTTCGGCCGGACAGCTCCCCAGCCTCAGTCGGGCGGTGGGGGTGTGTGGCGGAGGTGTGGTCCCGGGCGCGGCTGCAGGGGAGGAGTAGTGCGGTGAGCTCAACCGGGCGGTGCTGCAGACACAGGTCAGAACAGCTGATGGCGTTTTGGACTGATGATGGTTTCCTTCCCTTTTATAGTGAGACGGGAGAGGAGAGGAGGAGCGGGAAATCAGCTGAGACCGACAGCTGTCAGACTGTGGCCGGTCATAACACAGGACGCTATAAATAAATGTGGCTTCTGGAGACAAAGACCTGTGTGTGTGTGTCCCTGTGTGTAGTGCATTTCACAGAGGTGTTTAAGGGTGACCTCACCCCTGCAGTTAGATGAGCTATCCCCCTCATTCCCAGACTCTACTTGTTCTATGGGAGACTTACCAGTTTCATTTCACAGCACGACAATGTTCTTAGTCGAAGTCAGTAGCACTTCACCCACACTATACACAGTGCAGGTAGAGCACCATTTTCTCATCCTTAGTTGCCTGATGGTTTGCCAGAATCTCTTCGAATCTGAAAGACTTTTTCCATGGCTCTCCAAACTGTGAGCCACTGCCTGAGCCACATTCTACTTGTACTGTCTGTACCTATCAACTGCCTTCAAAGTCTCACAGGCTAACCTGTCATGTTTCGGCTGTGTGCACGAGACACAACCTAAGAGCTAATCCCTCACCAAGAATAACTGAAACAGATCTATAATAATTATAATAATAATAATAATAATAATAATAATAATAATAATAATAATAATAATAATAATAATAAACAAAGCACCGGAACATCAGAAAATAATCCATAATGCAAAAATAAAACCAAAATATAAGAAACTCAAAATGCTGGGTCAACACTGACCCAGAACCATGACAACAATGAGACACAGAAGGAGAGCACAACTGGGGGAAATCAGAACTGATGAGACAAGGAAGAAAAATAGGATACACTCACATGAGACACAGACCTTCAAAGTAAAACAGGAAGTAGCACAGACGCAGACTCGACTAGGGGAGACAGA
This sequence comes from Copadichromis virginalis, assembly GCF_057382275.1. Lineage (NCBI taxonomy): Eukaryota > Metazoa > Chordata > Actinopteri > Cichliformes > Cichlidae > Copadichromis > Copadichromis virginalis. The sequence goes on along the minus strand of NC_140620.1, from coordinate 26,273,591 downwards.
GCAACTAAGAAACACAACAAAGAGACACAGAGGGCAGCTACTAAACAGAAAACAAGAAAGCCAAACTAAGACGCTAGACTATAGAATAAACTGGGGCAACAAAGAACTCACATTATAATACAAAAACTCCGAGACACAAGAAACTCAAAACACTGGGTCCGACCCAGGACCGTGACAGTACCCCCTCCGTAAGGGCTGGCTCCAGACAGCCCAACAGGAAAAACAAAAACAGTCCCAAAACAACCAGGGCGGGCAGGGGGGTCCAGGATGGAGGGCTTGGAATGGAACAAAAAACAGGAGCACAAAGAGGGCAAAAACAAAACGTGCACAAAAAAAGAAAGCACTGGCACACAGAGAACAGTTTACAACTAATTCAGGGGGCCGATCGTGCGGATGGCAACTGCGGCAACAGGGAAACAGTTCCAGGGGCTGATCCTGCGGATGGCAATGGCAGCAGTGGGAAAACAGTTCCGGGGGCCGACCGTGCGGACAGCAACTAAGGCGGCGGGCAAACAGTTCCGATAACCGGCCACACGGAAGGCAGTGGCAGCGTTCAGGAGGTCATCCACAGTGGCGACGATGCCCAACAAGCGGCCTGGCAGATGACCGACGATGTTGAGGCTGCGTGGCCTCCGCAGCACCAGGTGAGGCACAGGCTGGACCAGGCGAGGCAGAAGCCGAAGATGAGGAAGACGACACAGGGGCTGAACTTGACGGCAGCGTGACGGCTGCGGATGCTGCAGACGGCGATGCTGCTGGCAAGGACGAAGACTCGGAGGCTGGACCAGACCAGCGGAGACAGGTTGCTGGCCGGGCTCAACAGAACCCCCAGCGAGACGAGAAAGTGCTAGCCGGGCTCTCCAGACCCCCCGGCGGAGACGAGGAAGTGCTGGCCGGGCTCACCCGAGCTTCCAGCAGGAGCAGATGCAGGGCCAGAGGGTATTGGGACCCCTGGCTGAATGTGTAGCCGACCAGGTGGGAGAGTGTGCAACAGACTAGGGGACTGAACTGAAGACTGAACTGGCACAGCGGATTGAACTGAAGACTGCAATGGAGGTTTAGGAGACTGAGCTAGTGGCACCTGGGCAGGAGAGAGAACAAAAGGCAGTTGAGCTGGGGACTGCACTGCAGGTGACACTGGACACTGAACTAGTGGCTGTAGTGGTGGTTGCGGTGAGAGTGGAGTTGGTGGTTGAGTTGATGACTGGGCTGAGGGAGACTTAGCGGCAGACTGGGCTGAGGGAGACTGAAGTGATGGTTGAGGTGAAAATGGAACTAGTGGCGGAGTTAACGACTGTGCTAGCGGGGACACAGGAGACGGAGCTAGCGGGTGCTGTACTGGAGTATGAAGTGGTGGGAAAGCTGATGCCTGAGCTAAGAACTGGGCTAATGACTGAGCAAGGGACTGTAATACATATTGTAGGGGCTATTGTAGCGATGGCAATTGTGACAGAGGCTGAGCTAACACTTCTGAGCTTTCTGAACACGAAGAAGATGGCTGGACAGACTTGCTTACGCTTACAGTGGACATGGGAACGGGTGCAGGCTTCCTCCAGACATGAGCTGCTCCCACCTGAGGAGTAGGTACGGGTGCAGAGGTAGGCTGTGTACTGGCTGCCCACACCTCAGGGACCGGCACTGGTGATATGGCAGACCAGCCAGTCCCACCTGAGGAGTAGGTACGGGTGCAGGAGAAAGCTGAGTCACGGCTGCCCTCACCCTCGGGGCCAGAACAGGCACTGGCAATGGCTGAGCAACCATGAAGGTGTTTCTGCCACCCTTCTTCGAATGAGGCAAAGAGGCTGGATAAATCGAGGTTCCAGGATTGTATGGAAGGTGATTGATTCGTGCATAAGTTGCAGAAAGTATAGGGCCAAGTTATGCACTCAGGTGATTAGTGATCTTCCTCTTGTATGCATTACACCAGCAGCCCCTTTCGAGTATACACTACTTTGGACCTGTTTGGTCCGTATTTTGTCAGAGACTCAGTAAGGCGACGAGTGAAGAAAAAAGTCTGGGGTGTAGTTTTTAGTTGTATGGCTTCAAGAGCAGTTCATGCAGACATAATTGAAGGTCATTCCACCATTCTCCACAGGGACGTAAGGAGGTTGGTGGTGTTACTGCCAGTAAAGTAGCTAGAGGGATGTGGTTCGTCCCCCTGACTACCCGAGAAATACTTACATACTGTGGACTCTTTGGTGTGGGGATCAAATCTGGTGACTTTCTGTGTTGATTAAAAACGTGTTAAAGTTATAAACATGACTATTACCAAACTGTACTGTCATTAATAGGGTTGCTTTATTACTCTTGTATGGTTGTTTTATTTAGTGTCTTTCAGTTGATTACCTCGCTTCTGTAAAGGCACAGTTACTGTAGTGGTGTTAGCTTATACTTGTGCAATAAAGCTTGTAAAAGGCAGCAATCAGATGTCCGAGCCTGAGTATGGCACCGTTTCATCAGTTAAAACACACCCTTACAGCACCCACATATCTGAGGACCTATCCTGGTCCACAAACACATCAGCCCTAGTAAAGAAAGCCCAGCAGCGCCTCCATTTCTTGAGGGTTCTGAGATGGAACAGGCTGCAGACTGAACTCCTAGTGTCCTTCTACCGTGCCAATATCAAGAGTGTGCTGGTGCACGCCATCCCTGTGTGGTATGCTGGTTGCACAACAGCTGACAAGAAGAGACTACAGAGGGTCATCAGAACTGCAGAGAAGGTGATCGGCTGTCCACTCCCCTCCCTGGACTTAATTGCCAGCTCAAGATGTCTCTCCAGAGCCAGGGCAATTATAAAGGACCACCTCCATCCTAACCACCACCTCTTCAACATCCTGCCCTCTGGAAAAGGGCTCAGATCAATCAGGTGCAAAACCAACAGACTAAAGAACAGCTTCTTCCCGTGGGCTCTCAGAACTCTTAATGCAAACTAAGAGTGTGTACAGACTTCCCCAACACATCCACTCTGACACTGCTGTTGATCATCTATGTGCAATATCTCAGTATTTCCATGTTCTGTGGAATATGTTTGGCCCATGTGCAATATGCTTGGTGTGTGCAATATTTTTCAGTCCCGTGAAATATTCTGGTAGAAGTACCATCTCCACGCAAAATGACCATGGCCTCTCCATACTTTTTTATTTATTATATAATGGACATTTTATTTATGTTTCTGTTTCTGTTTCAATGTTTCTTGCACATACACTATGTATAAAGTGTCACTCTCATATATGCTTTTTATTTTATTTAATTTATTTATCCCCCCCCCAGTAAAGACAGTATCACTCTCAAACTGCTCCTCTTCCTGGAATGAAGCACAGCCTGAAAATCCTCTTTTTCCTGCTTAAACACAGGAACTCCTCTCTCTCCAAATGTTTCCTCGTTCCCTCCCCTTCAGATCTGCACTTTGAAGATGGGTGTAACCAACATGTGGTGACATGTAAGAGCTGACAGGCTCCATTCACTGCAGAAATACAGGTTTTTGAGATCAGAGCTCAGACGAGTTTCAGTTATTACGAAGATAAACTCACACAGTCACTGACACTGAGAGGAGAAATGGCGCAGAAAGGAGTTCAGCTGGACCGAGAAACCTTCTCTTGTTCCATCTGTTTGGATCTACTGATAAATCCGGTGACTACAACCTGTGGACACAGCTACTGCAGGAACTGTATTAAATCCCACTTTGATGGAGAGGACAGGAAGGGAATCCACAGCTGCCCTCAGTGCAGGAAGACTTTCACACCGAGGCCTGTCCTGGAGAAAAACACCATGTTAGCAGATTTAGTGGAGCAGCTGAAGAAGAGTGGACTCCAAGCTGCTCCAGCTGATCACTGCTATGCTGGACCTGAAGATGTGGCCTGTGATGTCTGCACTGGGTTGAAACTGAAAGCCATCAAGTCCTGTTTATCTTGTCCAGCCTCTTACTGTGAGAAACACCTCCAACCTCACTATGATGCAGCTCCATTAAAGAAACACAAGCTGGTGGCCCCCTCCAAGAAGCTCCAGGACAACATCTGCTCTCGTCATGATGAGGTGATGAAGATTTTCTGTCGTACTGATCAGCAGAGTATCTGTTATCTCTGCTTGATGGATGAACATAAAGGCCATGAAACAGTCCCAGCTGCAGCAGAAAGGACTGAGAAGCAGAAGGAGCTCGAGGTGAGACGACTAAACATCCAGCAGAGAATCCAGGAGCGAGAGAAAGATGTGAAGCTGCTTCAACAGGAGGTGGAGGCCATCAATGGCTCTGCTGATAAAGCAGTGGAGGACAGTGAGAAGATGTTCACTGAGCTGATCCGTCTCCTCCAGAAAAGAAGCTCTGATGTGAAGCAGCAGGTCAGATCCCAGCAGGAAACTGAAGTGAGTCGAGTCAAAGAGCTTCAGGAGAAGCTGGAGCAGGAGATCGCTGAGCTGAAGAGGAAAGACGGCGAGCTGGAGCAGCTCTCACACACAGAGGATCACAACCAGTTTCTACACAACTACCCCTCACTGTCAGCACTCAGTGAGTCTACACACTCATCCAGCATCAATATTCGTCCTCTGAGCTACTTTGAGGATGTGACAGCAGCTGTGTCAGAGAAGAGAGATAAACTACAGGACATTCTGAGAGAGGAATGGACAAACATCTCACTGACAGTCACTGAAGAGGATGTTTTACTGTCACCAGCAGAGCCAAAGACCAGAGCTGGATTCTTAAAATATTCACATGAAATCACACTGGATCCAAACACAACTCACAGACGTCTGTTATTATCTGAGGGGAACAGAAAAGTAACATTGATGAAACAAGAACAGTCTTATTCTGATCATCCAGACAGATTCACTGGATGGGAAGAGGTCCTGAGTAGAGAGAGTCTGACTGGACGTTGTTACTGGGAGGTGGAGTGGAGAGGGAGAGGAGTTGGTGTTGCAGTCGCATACAAGAATATCAGCAGAGCAGGGAGGGACAAAGAATGTGGTTTTGGATACAATGACAAGTCTTGGTCATTATATTGGTACACAAACGGTTATAGATTTTGGCACAACTTTGTCCAAACTGTCCTCTCAGGTCCTCGGTCCTCCAGAGTAGGAGTGTACCTGGATTACAGAGCAGGTATTCTGTCTTTCTACAGCGTCTCTGAAACCATGACTCTCCTCCACAGAGTCCAGACCACATTCACTCAGCCGCTCTATGCTGGACTTTACCTTTATGGAGTTGGAGCCACTGCAGAGCTGGTGTAGTCTTTACATTTTAGAAGCTGAGAAGTTCAGTGGTCCATTGATCTGTGAAAATAATATTGCACTGATTCAAACTGTACTTACATTTATATACCTTACATCAATATAAATCTGAATTTGTTCTTATGGCTGATAATCATGTGAGTTTAAATGATACTACTCTTTATATTCAGCATGTTTGAAATCTGTCATCAGTCTGGTTAGTGCTTTTATTCTGTAGTTGCTGTAGTGGGTTGTCAAATGCAACAATATATTGGAGCTGCAGTGATTCATCAGTTAGTCAATGATTAGAGAATTGATTGTTTTATCATTATTTTAGTCACATTTAAAGCTGCTTCCAGTTTCTGAAATGTGAAGATTGTTGATTTTCTTGATCATATATGACTGTAAACTTAATGTCTTTGAGGTTTGAACTTTTAAAATGTAACAAAACATTGAATCCTCAAGGTTTTTGATATTAGATTATCATTATTGTATGTAAAGTGATGACATTTAATGTCCTTTTTCGTATGAAAATCTATTCACATTTGATCATTTATACATGTAAATATCAAAACTAAATGATACAGGCCTGAGCTGTGTCTGGCAGGCAGAGCGTCTCCACAAATCTGATGCTTCTGATTTGGAGAAAATGAGCTGAGGGAGACACCTGGTGGACAAACACAGACATGACAAGAACAAAGACTAATGTGCATAGCGGAGTAAAACAGCTAGAAATATTTGTCATGCTTCAGAAAAAAGAGTTGGAATTTTTTTTTTTATATGAATGTTGAATATGTTGTATTGGAATTGATTTTTACTGATGGATGATTCGTTGTAAAAAGTTTATTTCTGTGTTATTATGATTAAAAGTTAAAACAAATATATTGTACACTTTTTGAGTGACAGAGGCAGAAATGTCTCTGTCCTGCATGTAAATTTGTCCTGTAAAGTTGTTGAAATAATAAAAAATATAAAATACAACTCAGTGTTGCCTGTTAAGCTAGAGAGGTCTTTGTTGGGAAGATACTTACACAATTCATAAACCAGTAAGAAGACATTTTCCCAGAAACAGAGTTTTGATTAGTGGACTCGACAAACAGTTTGAGGCTGATTTGGCTGATATGGGTGAATATTGTGCAGATAATGATAATGTAAGATATTACTGCCATGTATAGATGGATTTTCTAAGTATGCATGGGTCAGATGTCTTCAAACCAAGGCAGCAGCATCTGTTGTAGCTGCTTTTAAGGATGTTCTGAGTGAGAAACTTCAAACAGATGAAGGCGAGGAGTTTGGTATAATATCACACATTTCTCAGCATAAAGCTTTTACTGTTTAACCTCAAAGCGGTTTGATTTGAGGCCTGCAGTGACAAAATAATAACTCACCCTTAAAGGTGTTAAACCTAAATTGACGAGTCTGTTTTGAAAATGTAAGGAGTAGAAAGTAAAACGTCAGAAAAATAAGTACTCAAGTACAGTAAAGAAATATTTGTACGCTACTTCCTTCCTTCTTCTCAAGGCCCTGATGCTGATTGCCACACTGTGTTTATGTGCTAAAAGAGAAACCGTTTCCTGCCTTGTTACTAAAACTGATTCTGAAGCACAACTTCACTAACTCAGAGGGTAGAGCAACCATTGCAGTTTGTCTCAAAACAACTGTAATCTCCAGATTTTGACTTTTTTTTCTAAAGTGAATTACGATTTGAATCTCAAAACTGCAACTTTATTTTCAATGTGACCCATAATATTTTTTTTTAACGTGGCCCTAATACTCCTTTGTGCAACAACAATTAACTCGAGAAGCTTTATAAGGTAAAGACCCTACAATAATGCGAAGAATACAGAGAAAACCTAAGAGTCACATGACCCATTATGAGCAAGCACTTTGGCGACAGTGGCGAGGAAAAACTCCCTTTTAACAGAAAGAAACCTCCAGCAGAACCAGGTTTACCAAGGGGTGGGAAGTTTTAAGCCTGATCTTAAGATAAGATAAGATAAGATAAGATAACCTTTATTAGTCCCACACGTGGGAAATTTGTTTTGTCACAGCAGGAAGTGGACAGTGCAAAAGTTATGACGCAAAAATTAGAATACAATAAGAATAAATACAGTACACAGCTGTACAGAATAGAATAAAATAATATACTATATACAGTAGAATAAAATAGAATAAAAATATACAATAAGATAAAAATAGAATACGAATGCTATATACAACTGAGTAAAAATACAACGATGCCAGAAAAGATTATTGCACTTAGTGTTATAGCTAGAGAGGGGCTCTAACTCCTGAATCCAAGCTGGAAGCTGGTTCCACAGAAGAGGGGCCTGAAAACTGAAGGCTCTCCCTCCCATTCTACTTTTAAACACTCTGGGAACAACAAGTAGGCCTGTAGTGCGAGAGTGAAGGGCACAAATGGGGTGATATGGTACTACAAGGTCATTAAGATAACACCGGGCCTGATTATTTAAGACCTTGTATGTGAGGAGCAGGAGTTTGGATTCAATTCTGGATTTAACAGGAAGCCAATGAAGGGAAGCCAAAATAGAAGCTATATATATACTGAGCTCTAAGACACTTTATCGCTTAAGGATTTGCACATTTCACGAGGGGTGGGAGCAGCTTGAGCACCTGAGACTTCCTCCTCAGACTCATCACATGTGTCTGTGTCTTCTGATTGATGCTCTATACCGTTGTCCTTCTCAGAAACTGGATCATGCATATCGCTATTCTGACCTATGTCCTCTGCCTCATTAGGAAAGTTATGGTCGAGAACCTGGCTTATTGTGTCTTTATTTTCTCTTGCTGAAATCTGGAGTGTGTACTCTGTAAGTCACCATCTAATCCTAGCTGGCCTGTACATGCCTTACATGTCTGCATATTTTCTTTTCAGTCTTTGGAAGCAGAATATTAGTGACTACCTATATATAAACAGGCAAAGAGAGAAGGTCCTGAATAAATTCTCTCTCTGTGTGTCAGAGAGCTTTCAGTGTGTTTATGATATCAATTTTGGTAGTACGTGTTGTTTTATAGTAACAACAAAGATCATTACTTTTGTCAGACTATTTTATAATGTTGTAACATTTATTTATTTATTTGCTTTGTTTTCTTTAAATAAAAGTTCCATACAAAGTCATAAGGCCTGGATGGAGTGGACGCAGTTAAACTGTACCTTTATACAAACCAGGTGAGAAATTTGGGTGTAGTGATGGACGCAGACCTAAACTAGAGTTCTGATGCCGGTCTATAAAGCTCTGAATGGTTTAGGACCAAAATACCTCAGTGACCTCCTGACCCAGTATGAACCTTCCAGATCCCTCAGGTCATCTGGATCTGGTCTTTTATCAGTTCCCAGAGTCAGAACCAGACACGGAGAAGCTGCATTCAGCTTTTATGCTCCTTATATCTGGAACAAACTCCCAGAAAGCCTCAGATCAGCTGAAACACTCAGTTTATTTAAATCCATGTTGAAGACTCACCTGTTCTCAGCTGCATTTGAATAAAGCACCAAATCCACACTTTTAAGCTTAAATTTCAAAACTTATATTTTAACTACTGATTTTATCTACTGTTCTGATTTTATCTATTGTTTTTTTAATCAATTTTAAATCATGCTTTTTTATTTGTTTTTCAATGTCTCTGTAAAGCACTTTGAATCACCTTGTTGTTCAATTGTGCTATATAAATAAACTTGCCTTCCCCTGCCTTGCCTTATACCATACAGTCAAGAAATGTGAATATAATTTTAAATATGGCTTTATTGAAGATTATATAAAGATGAACATGAAAGGTTATTTGGTGAAGAATGCAAAAGATAAAAAGACAAAAATATAATGTACAGTTAATTTGCTATTAATTAGCCCTCTTCCGAAAAAATAATAAAGGCATTATAACTGTGACTCAGTTTTGTAACTATAATCAGAGTGTAGATTTCGCCTCGTGTCGCTTTGTGGCGCTGTTTAGAATTGATTTCTTTAAATCCAACAGAGCGCTTTAAATCCTTCAGGTAAACAACGTGTGGTGACCTTCAAAATAAAATACCTTAGAATTTCTTTGATAAAGGTTGACTGTCAGAACACCTGCTGGACATTATTTATTAATGAATTAAAGCGAATTATTGGTGAATTAAAGTTTTAATCGAGCATCACAGACTTATAATTAAAAAAGTAAAATGCTTTTACTTTGCAGAGTAATAACCGGAACTAACAGTCCACATTTCCGTAACTTTACCAGTGGACCGTGGCCCAGTCAAAACAATGCAGCCGCGCTGGCCTGCTGCTGCACTTAGCTTTAAATCTCCAACAACTTATTAACGTGTGCGCGCACTCAGCCAACCGCCTGGTGCTTCACTTCGGTGGGCTCACGTCGCGTCACTCCTGTGGTGATTTCTCCTTTCAGTTGTGCGCATTTAGGAGTTTTTTCGTGGGTGTTTCTCATCGAGTTAACGGTGGAGGCTGGAAATGGAGACTGCTAACAGGCGTCTGCTGCTAGGTAGCCTGAGAGTAGAGGAGGGGAGCGGCTAAAAACAGCCTTTTTTTCTTTCTTGTGAAAAGGGGAGTATAAGCGAGTTAAACACGCTCCTGGTGGTTTTGCCTTGTAGCATGGTGGAGTAGGAGGCTCCAGCGTTGAAGCTACCGGGCTCCTCCGACCTACCGACACACAGCTCGCTCTCATCCCGGGGAGGCTCGTCATGGCCCCGGGCTCGCTGGTGGCGGCCTGCCGCAGCCTGGCCCTCTCTACGTGGCTGCTCTCCTTCTGCTTCGTCCACCTGCTGTGCCTGGACTTCACCGTGGCCGAGCGGGAGGAGTGGTACACCGCCTTCGTCAACATCACCTACGTGGACCCGGCCACCTCGGAGCTGCGCACCGAGAAGACGGAGTGCGGGCGATATGGCGAGCAGTCTCCGAAGCGGGACGCCAAGGGGGTGTTGGTCCTGCCCGCAGCACCGCTCGACCGCCAGGCCTGCGACCCCAACACCCGCTTCGCGGTGCCCGCTCAGGCCGGGGCCTGGGTGGCGCTCATAGCCCGGGGCAACTGCACCTACAAGGACAAGATCCGCCACGCTGCAGCCCACAACGCCTCTGCGGTGGTCATCTTTAATGTGGGCTCCACCAACACGAACGACACCATCACCATGCCAGGTAGATGATGCTCTGCTTTATTCACCCCAATAAATGCGCATTTAACTCGATTTCCTCCCTCTGAAGGAGGCTTTGTAGAGCTTTTCTAAGTTGGGTAGTTTGCTGCTGGGGTGAGCTATGGGGATTAAAGGTGACGTGTTCAGTGTTTCTCTTAATTTCTTAATAAAAATGTCATGGAAAGAGTCCAACTCACGAGGTCTTTCTGTTATACGGGATGTGTTGCATCTTTCAGAGTCATTTAGTTTTATGTCAAGTCCAAGGACGAGTGCACTCACACTGGGGACTGCTTTACTGTGGACTCTGAGAAATAGTTGAGGGTAAAATGTAGAAGTGTGTACAGGTTAAGTTGGTGTCAAGTATAAATGTAGAACATGCCACACTGACACCACCCATTGGTTTGACTCATTTTTATATGTTGTTGTTACGACCCGGCTCAAAAGCCGCAACATAACAAAGGAGACGAATACCAGCGTGTAGGTGAAAAGAAGTTTTATCTTAAAATGGCATAGCAGGTTGGCTCAAATGGCTGGGGCCACCAAGGCAAAGACTAGTGCACTCCCCGAAAGCTTGCCTCAGGTATGCTTTTATCCACACCTGAGTAGCACCAGCTGAAAACACTGAGACGATTAGAAGCTGCAGAGGGACGTAACAGTTGTGGTTGGTGTTTTGGTCTCACCTGTTGGGGCAAGAAATTGCCCCATTTAGATTAGAGTAGGGATGGCCAACTCCAGGCCTCAAGGGCTGGTGTCCTGCATATTTAAGATATCAGTTCATTACCAGAACTTCAAGACATGTTGAGGAGGTAATTTAGCCATTTAAATCAGCTGTGTTGGATCAAGGACACATCTAAAACCTGCAGGACACCAGCTCTTGAGGCCTGGAGTTGGCCATCCCTGGATTATAGGGTGAAGTGAATGGCTAGAACACTTAACAAGTTAAGTCTGAAGTAAACACACTCATGAAATCTCACGGTTGCACCCACCAAACCACCCGTCCGTCCATTTCCTGCTGCTTTTCTAGGCAGTGGCAGCCTGAGTAGAGGAGCCCTTCCTCTCCTTGTCCACCTTCTCTGGCTTTCTCAGGCCAGTTGAGAGACATAATCTCTCTGTCATGTCAGGACATGACATGAGCCTACCCAGGGCCTCCTCTTGTGAGGGCATACCGAAAACACCTCACCCAGGAGGCATCTTAATCAAATGGCTGAACCACCTCAGCTGGCTCCTTTTATTGTGGAGGGATAGCCGACCCTGAAGCAGGAAACTTGTCAATTCACCCATAAAAGCTGTTCTTAAAAAGAAAGTACTCTCTCAGTCTCTTGAATACTTCGAGTCATGCTATCCTTTCCTTGTGACAAGGAATAGCATAGACTCTGAGTTTCTCAGACTCACTGAGGTCTTCACATCTGAACAAGGTCCAGCATCTTCAGGGCGGTGGAGTTGGCGAATTGCACAGTCTGATCAGCGTACTGGCAGGAAGCACAGGCGCTAAATGATTATTGGCGTTTGACCTTTCAAAATAGTCCCGCAAGGATTTTTTGGGTCGTAAATTGGAAAAAAATAATAAAAATTAGAAAATTTTGCATTTCCTGCGAAAATGCTGTGTGGATGCCTTAACGCTGAAGATGTCTGCTGAAAAAAGCTGAAAAAGTTGAAAAAAAAAAATGTTGCCCTGAGCAGGATTCGAACCTGGCCCTTCAGGTCTCAAGGCGGCTATTCATCTCACTGCACCAAACTCTTTCTCACACAGAAGAGGTGGAGAGACTGACAATTGTGCTGAAATGAGCAGAAGCGGCTGAGTATTGTGCTGATAAGAGGTGAAAAGGCTGAAAACTTTGCAGAAAAGAGGTGAATCAGCAGAATTTCTGCTGAAAAGTATTCAATTAGCAGACTTTCTGCTGAAAAGAGTTCAATTAGCAGAATTTCTGCTCAAAAGAGTTCAATTAGCAGAATTTCTGCTCAAAAGAGTTCAATTAGCAGAATTTCTGCTCAAAAGAGTTCAATTAGCAGAATTTCTGCTCAAAAGAGTTCAATTAGCAGAATTTCTGCTCAAAAGAGTTCAATTAGCAGAATTTCTGCTCAAAAGAGTTGAATGAGCAGAATTCTGCTGAAAAGAGGTTTTTGCTGAAAACAGCTGAAAAAGCTAGTATTTGTGCTGAAAAGTGGTGAAAAAACTTAAAATTCTAATGAAAAGGGGTGAAAAAGCTAAAATTTGTGTTGAAAAGAGTTTAACTGTTAACTGAAAGAAATGTTGCCATAAGCGGGATTTGAACCCTCCCAGTCTGAGAACAGATGCTCAACTCACTGAGCTAAAACACAGGTCAACCCGGCAAGGAAAATCAGTGAGGCCACCGATGAAATGGCAGAAATGGGCAAAAAATATTGCAAATAAAATTCAATATCTCAAAAAGTATAGAAGTTATGAGCACCAAAAGTCATAGCACACATTAGCAGAAAGAGCAGAATTTTTTTTAAAGTTTGAATGGCGAAAATCGGATGAAAACTGTGGGAGTAGTTGAGTGCCAAAAAGTGTACGGAAGCAACTAGTAAATAGTGGAATAAAGAATAAAGAGAAACAGGAACTCAATAGTGTGCCTATTCAGGCATCCACACAATAAATAAAAAATACACACGATGTAAACCAAAGTATGGGACCTTTCCTCTTAATATTTGAGTTCAGTCTTATTGCCACAGACGTATGAAATCAGGCACCTGGCCATGCAGTCTGCTTTACAGAGTGGCTCTTTTTAAAGACCTCGCTGAATTATGAGCGTGGTGCTGTAATCTGAGTCCACCGCTGCAAGAAGTCTGCTCAGTAAAAGTTTGAGTTGGCTACACGGGTAACAACTCCCCAGTTCAGGACAGAGTGTACAGTTATTTGAGTTCATTTATATTCATGGTTGTGACTCTATATGTTTATATTGTATGTCTATGAATGTTAACATTTTCCTCATGAACTGATGCGGGCGGGCATGCATTTGAATATCTAAAAAGTGAGTTGCACAGCAGATTCAGGCAGGAAATCCAAGATTTTCTAGCAGAAAAGTTTTGGAGTTTGGAACAAGGATGCAGGTTTGTTATAAAGAAGTCCATCATGTCTAAAAACATTAGTGGATTTGTAGATGACCTGTATGTAGAAGGATCATTAATGTTGCAGTCATCTTTGTCTCCAGGTCTTTGATGCTCAGATTTGTACCATAAACACACCAGGATACATCTGCCTTTCATCTCCTTTGACATATGAGGTGCTTATTCTGTTAGTTCTGTACAGACTCCGCCCCCTCATGTCTTTATATTTTGCTAGGAAAATGGGAAATACCTGCCTTACATACTGTATTTCCATGTATTGAAATACAGTATGTAACAGGTGGTACAAATTAAGTGAAACTGAAAGTCAGTTTTTGATATGATGACCTTAATTTGTCAACACAACCTGAACTATCTTGTAATTTCTTTAAGTAGTCTTCAGGAAAGGTTCTCCAGGCTTCATGTTTTGGGTCCTTTTAGTTCTGTTCTTTATCGCGATGATCCAAACGACAATGCTGAGGTCTGGGCTCTGGGACCAGTCCATGACCAATAGTTTTCAACTATGTGTGTGCATTTTTTTCCTTCCTATCTGTGTATGCTTTTACTCTATTGGCTGTGTGTTAGGTAAAACTGGCATGCTGAAAAATAAAGCTGTAATCAATCAAACGCTTTCCTGGCCGTACTGCATGGTGGGTTATAATTTGACAGTACTTCTCTGTGCTCATAATTCCATCAGCTTTGAGAAGATGCCCAACACCACTGGTTGAAATGCAGCGCCAAACTGTGGCAAAGCCTCCAACCTGAGATCAACTGAAGGGTTAGATGTATCTCGCAGATCCGGAGTCGGGTTTTTGCTGCTTATTTCTGTTCTGTTTTGAAGCCGGCTACTTCAACTTTTGTCCGCCACTTGTATCGTTTCCAAAGCATCTGTAAGGACTGAGAGATGCTGATTTTTCAGCTAATAACTCTTTAGGAATCACTTTGTTGGTGCAAAAATATTTAACGTCTGTCAGACTGTATTTTTCAAACTAAAGAATTGGGAACAAATTATGTACTTGTGCAACAGGCTGCTAGTAACAAAGTGCATAAATACAGAATTTAAAATATTTGATAACTTGTGTTATTTATTGACACAACATTGGTCCTGTGAGTTAGGTGCGTTTTTCATGCTTAAATGATTCATAGGTCAGTGTTAACAAACAACAAAACATTCATGTGAAACTGGTCTGTTGCAAGGACTGATCTGAAAATAGTTGCAAAGGCAGCCAAAGTCATAAGAAAAATGTTGAAAGACCTTCAGAGAGCCTGCAGAGCTGTTGCTCAAGACCAGTGTAAACAAATTAAAGGGAAATCTGACTCAAAATGTAAAGAAATGAGGGCAGGACTTGTGCACAGTGCTGTATGTGTGGCACAGTGGTACTTACAGGCATAGTCGCTTATCGAACAGACCATTTTGAGTCCGAAGATCCCCTCTGTGTAGTAACGATCACAAATGCAGACTCGTTACAGGTTGAATGGGCTCAACCACCAAGGGCTCTTTCTGTGAAGCTGTATTTTGTAAAGTTTTATCAAGTCTTTTGTTTGAGATTTAAGTTTTCAGGATTTAGCTCATAGAAAAAAAGAATATTTTGGAGACTTAACAAGAAAGTAGTAATTTTTTGACCTTTTATTTGCATCCACTGGATTGGAAGAGATAGAAATCAGAGATATTCTCAGAGTTGCTGACTGAAGGTCTGTGATGCTTCTTTATCAGTTTATTTCCATTTGTTAAACGATGCTGTCAGTGGCCGTCATCCACACAGTGCCTCTCTGACAGAAACAGTCGTGTGGATCAGGGATTCCCAGCCCCGCTGCATCCACAGTGACTGATTATGGAAAACAGGCTCCTGTCATTCGATTATGTCCAGAGAAACTCCATGTGACGTTTGATGTTGGTCACGACTTAGCGCTGAGTTGCATAACAGGGCTGACTGCTCTGTAGCACCGTAAGTGGTGTTCTTTTGAGTCGCTCTGCTGCTGAGTGAAGTAACAGCTGTTTCTCTGACAGCTGGAAACTCCTTCAGGGATCCCTGGCAGGCCTACACACCCACATTTAGATGCCATGAATTCAGGAAGGGGGAAAAAGCCCTGGGTGGTTGGTTTGCTTTAAACAGTTCACGTTTTTCTGTGTCCAGGTTATTTTCTGCAAATCAGTCTTTGCACAGTCGAGTGCCCGTTAAATAAATTTTCCAGAAGTTCAACAGCTGGCCGGTCATCCACAAGTTCAGCGACGCTGTGTTGTTTGGACATGTAATCATTTGGCTTCTTATTAAGAGCTGACTCATGTACTTAGTGAGGGCCATCACATAGCTTTTTCTTTAGTTTTTGCCAGAAAGTCAGATTCAGTTAGAGCAACCGTTAACACCCAAAGAGCCATTTGGACCCGGTTTCCACGCAAACGAAAATACTGGGAGCCGCAAATACTTTTTGACGTCTAAAATGCAGATATCACTGTATATATTGTTTTTTACTTTTATGCTTTGTGTGAACAACTAAGGTGTGTTGCTTATGAAATCCATGAAGTGCTACAGAGAAAATTACATTTTATTTATGTAATTAGCACATTTTGAACTCTTAAAGAAATATAACAAAAGGAAAGACACCCAGCTGAACTACAGTGATCATTATTAAAAATAAATTATTGTTTTTTTTATATTTCAATATCACAATAATCTTCCAACAAGTTTAAAAAGAACTAACATAAATAAAATACACTTCAGCTAAATACGTCTAATTTATTTCCCCAATCCACGCGGAGCCGCACTATACGGACTAAAGAGCCGCAGGTTGCCGACTCCTGAGTTAGAGCACTGCTGCTGAGACTTCACCGGGTGCCGGTTTATCTCGCAGGCTGAGCAGGCGACCATGTGCCACAAAGGCTAAATGCAGCAGCCTGGGTTTGACTCTGACTTGAGGCCCTGCTTGGTTTCCTCCACTCGTTCTCTCCTCCTGCTCTCCTGCCTCTTCACCACATTATATAACAACACAGTAACATTTTTGACTGGAAACTGACTTCACTGATCAGCAGAAAAGCTGCAGATTAAATACTCGCAGTAGGTGAGGATGAATCACGATTAATCTGCTGATTAGGTTTATCATGAATCATCTGCAGAAGGCAGGCAACTGTGCAAAATGTTTTTGTTTAGAGTGTGGTCTTGAACCTTTGTTCCTTTATCAAACAGTCGGTCCTAAACCAAAAGATGCTGTTTACTGTCCAGTCAGCTGCGACCAACAATTATTTGCAGGGTTTTTGCTGCACAATAAAGAAAAATTAACTTTCTCCAAAGGAAAATCATGAGAATTGCAGTTGAACTGATTTCAACTAAACTTTTCTGAGGGGCATTTCTTAATTGAGCAAAAAACTTTGGTTCTGTTTTGTGTGTTATTAAATGGATTGAAACAAGCAGGAAAATTATTTGCTTGCTGTTAATAATTCCAGTGTAGTGCTGACATATTTTAACTGACTCCTGCACACTATTAGAGCAGCACGGCATCGATGTGCAGCCTGGACAGCACCAGCAGCTCTCTCTGCCTCTCCAGGCTTTTGCTGCTGTTTCAGGAAGTCTAGCAAACGCAAACAAGCCTCAAAAATGTGAAGTTGAAGGTATGCAAACACGGGCAGCCAATTAAAAATATGAGTGTAAATAAGCTGAAGAGGATCCTGTTCAGCATGCTGAAATGACAAACAGTGAAGTTAATGTTAGAAACATGAGTCCTGAGGCTCTGCAGAGAGGTAATGCAAACATTAGTAAAGTGAAGCAGCGGTCCGAAGACAAGTTTACCTGACTGGCTCATGATGTGTGGATGGCTCTGACTTACAGTGGTCAAGTTTGTTTATAAGCACATTTAAAAATAACAAGTGTTAACCAAATAAGAGTAGCACAATAGGAGCCATAAAGAAGCATAATACAGAAAACGGACTGATCAGGCCACAGACGGGTTTTGGTGAAGTTGTAAATTGAAGGGCCAGACTGTAAAGGCTGTAATCTGAGTACAACCAGAAGCATCTGGTCAGCTGACCTCAGTGATCTTTTAGAAGATCAGAAAGGTAACAAGGTGCAAACACAATTTAATGACTTAAAAACAAACAAAGTCTTCAGATCGTTTCTAAAATGTATCGGGAGCCAGTGTTAAGAAGCCAAAACGGGACGTGTGGTCTGATTTGCGGGCGCCTGTCAGGCGTCGAGCCAGCGCATTTCGAATAAAACGGCTGTCGATGAGAAATGAGTGTGCTGATTTGTAAAATACTCAGTAATGAGGTGCTGATGTGACACAGACAAGAGAAAAAGGGAAGAATTTGCTCCAGTTTTGAAATGTGATTTTGAAACTCTGCTGTAAATGTTTTAATTTTTAAATAGTTCAACCAGCAGGACGGATGGCTTCATGCCTCTGTCCAGAAGTGTGCACAGTGATCACGTAACAGGTCCTCTCCTACATTTTGCCCAAAGCCGAGCTCACATTTGTCCTTTTCCAGGCAACTTTTTTTAAAGGCATGTTTATTACTGAGCCTGCAGTCATAATACTCCTCAGTACAAACACTTTGTTTTTGGTGATTCGATTAATTCGTCCTAGATGTGGTTGCTTGTAGCCATTCTTGGCTTCTCAGCACAGCCAACCAGTGACAACAAAACTTCCTATCTGTACATCACCCATTACTATAACCTGTGAACTGTGTCATGAGCCACTGTGTCCCTGCCATTCTGTTTCTCGCCTAAATAATGAAGTTCCACATGAGGAAATCCCAGTCACAAGGCCTTAATGTTTTCTCCTGTTTTCTATCTCTTCTTTTCTGTCACACCACAACCGGCAGCCGACCTCTTTACAATTTAATGTATTTAGAAATTAAATTGAATTGATTGACGTGGACAAAATAACATTAGTTTAACTTTTTATCTCTTGAAAGCCTACGAGAACCCTGCTGAGAGGTTTCTGTCACATTTCTGACCTGCTTATAGAAGAAAATGAGGTGTGGGTGGTCTTTGTCTGCGCAGCCACCCTTGGAAAAACCCAGAAACTATTCCAGTAGTCATGATTGGATGGATGGATACTTTATTGGTCCCATAAGGCAAATTGTTGTTGCAGCAGCATGATAAAGAGTAAAAATAACACAGCCTGCAATAAACAACAATTATTTGTTGTTTATTGCAGGCTGTGTTATTTTTACTCTTTATCGCAGTTGAAATAAAAGTGACTCTGGCACTCTGGAAAACTGAGACTTTATTTAGCTTTTTGGTCAGTTTATGGCAAAATAAGTTGATGTGGCAGGAAAGTGATGCCAAAACATCCACATGCAGGATTTCTGGTTGTAGAGGGGCTTTAAAAATCTCTGATATCGATGGAAATCAGTACTGTCAGAGTGAAAATGAAGTTGGTGAATTCCTCGGTTGGTCAGGAATTCACTCTGCTAATCCACCTGGAAAAAAGGTCTATGTGGAATCAGCTGCTTTATCGTCCCGTTTATCCGGCAGATTAGTTGGGAGCTGCTGATGACTGCGAGCTGAATCGGTCTCGCTGCGTTCTAAAGTTAGAAAAATGACATAACACCTGAAATACAGAAACATTTGCAGAGGAGCTCAAAGCCTTCACAGATCTGAAGCTTGTCTGCTATTGGACAATTGGACATCTCTGCTATTGTAGAGATTTACTTGAGTTTTTAAAACAAAAGAAACCTTACTAAAGAGACTGACCAAATTGCAGTTATTTATCATGTAGTTTGTAGGTTTAACTGGAAAATAAAAATCTCATCATAACATAACATAACGATCCCAGGGGATTATTTTTAGGGCAAGACTAATCAATTTTTGTGTTCGTGTGTTAGTTGGGGTCATGTGAGTTCAGTGCAGGCCTCAGGGGACTTTTTCCTAAACTGTGGTCAGCTAGACTGTGCTTACTGAGCAAATATACTGATCTTTGTGCAAACATTAAAGTTCAGCCTCAGCTTCCTTAAGATTATAATCTGAAGTATCTGCCATCTGTGTTTATCCAGGTCAAAGTCGATGGACATTGGGCTTTCGCGTTGGAAGATTCCACATTAACGTAAACTGTTTCTCCATTATTTAGTCTATAATAAAAACCCTAAAACCTTCAAGTTACACAATAAAATAAACAAAAATTAAATTGATCAGATATTCCTGTTTTAATGAACCAGCAGGCAAAATGCTTGAAATGCATTTATAAAATGGCAGCAGTCTGAAGTAATTGATTCCTTTCATCTGTAGTAATTATGCTGCTACTTTAGTTTTTAACATCCTTTTTTTTTTAGCAATGTATCAACAGATCAGAACACATGTGTATGCTACCATTGTATATAGTGTATTATCTTACTTTTTTTCATTGATTGTACTTATTTGTATTTTTGTATTTCCTTCTGATATCTGTACCTGAGCTGAGGTGACACAAAAATTTCCCTGTTGTGGGATCAATAAAGTCTTATCTTAACAATCAATTCTTGTAATATCTCCAACAACACTGTCTGCAGCATTAGCTCCAACCCATGACAGTTTTTACATACTGAAAATGATTTTTAAAGCAGAAATATAAATTTGTGTTCATCCCTCCATCAGACCTGTTACTGCTGATTTTTCAGTCCCGTTGTGTAATTTGGCTTCTTGAGAGCCACTTTTTCACTGACAGCAGCTGGATCAGCTCAAGGGTCTGATCTTTGTTGGATTCCTCCCCCCATGACTTTCAGGTGCCCCTCTCCCCATATCTGATATGAGGACTGCCCATAAAATTTGTAAAGAACTTCAGAAAGTCTGGAAAACTAATCCTCAACCTCACTTTAAACAATCTGGCTTCTTGGAAGCAAAATATAAAGAAATAATCTGCAGCTAAGTGATTTTGCACAATATTGTCAAAGCACACCAACTATTGTCTTGAGTGGATAATCTTGGCTAATTTATTGAAATTCTGGGGCAGATCTGGTCTTTTTCTTCACTGTTTTCACATTTCTTTGTTACATCAATCATCACTAGATTCTTGTAGCACGGGTTGCTATCTGTTTGTGATGTGCAAATTTTAATGCAAACTCATACTGGAGTTGCTGATGTGATTTGTGTTGCAAAAGTCAAACAAGCTTTTAGCAGTCAGTACGTCCTGTAATGGCACAGAGCAAAAATGTTCAAGTAAACATGTTTTGTTCTCTACAATAAGAACAGATTGGTCTCTGCACATTAGGAGTTCTGAGGTTCGAGATTCAAATATAAATATATCTGTATAAACCAGCCTTATGTTTCTGATGGTTTTGATCTGTGTGTAAATGAAACTAAGCCTTGAGGAACTCCTTAAGCGAACTAAAATAGAAAAGAATTTACCTTTATGATGGCCACACAGGAATAACTTGCATATCCATTTGCATGCTCAGGATGGTTTGTTTCCATTATTTTTGAATAAAGTTACTGTACAAACTCTGACACCAGCCTTTGCTCCCGGTTTCTCCTGCACTTAATCCCCAGCTTGTTGTGAAACGTTTGCCTAAATGTACCAATGTCTGGCCATAAACTTGTAGCGAGACATTCTTGTACCACCTGTGAAAGAGTTTTTCCTTTGAGTGCATTTTTGTAGTTAAACACTTCAACGTTGCAGATCAACTTGTTTTTACTTGTCGAATCTTTATTGTTAAATGGAACTTTTTCTTCAAAGCTGCAGATAAGTCTTAGTCTGGTAACAAACCTTCCTCTGGGATATTTTTCTGTGCGTTCAGGGTGACACGAGGGTGCGTTTGCACTGAGTCAGGCCTCAGTCACAAGGATGGCCTCAACTCTAAATCAAAACAGCCAAAATGACAGGCAAACAAATAAAATTTTCTCCTCAGTTGTGCAGAACTGAACTTGCTGTATTCATGAGTCTTTGTGCATTTGTGTATTTTCAGCTTCAGAATAAGCAGCTGTTGAAGCTTGGTGTTGTGGTTTGGCTCGGAGGTGCAGCTCACAATCCAGCGCCATGAGCATCCTTTAGCAACACACCGAATCGTTACCAGCTGCACACCCTGATCTGACCTCAGAGCTCAAAAATGTTGCTTTTTTTCCCCCCAAGTCTCCTCCAAGCCCTTCCAGCCCATAAAAGTGTCCTAGATCAACACTTCAGGTTGTAGGTTTAACAAAGTTGGACAGTTGTGCAGATCACTGGATATTTGTGATCCACTAACATTATAAAATGTTTTGGCCTGATGTTTGTTTCTGTTGTTTTGCCCTCTGTGTGGTCTGCCTTCTCGAGAAGTCAGCTTGGTAAATTGGAAATGGAAATTATGTAAAGAGGAGACGTGGTGCTCCAGTGAAGAAAATTAACAAAGAGTGCATGTGCACAATAGTTTCACAACATTTCAGCTTTGTGGTGGCAAGTATGCCTGCTGGGCGTGGAAGTAAAATGTCAGCTATTTGTTTTCTTCCCATTCGTTAAGATGGAGGCTTCAAAAGATTGTTGGAAGCATTTCAAAGGAAGCTGCTAAGGGCATGACTTCTGGAAGAACTTTGGTGTGAACCAATGAAAGCTAGAGTCTGATTGGTTATCCTGCACCATACATTTAGATATTAACACCTTCTAATGTGAGTGGTAAATGGACAGATTTTTGTTTGTCTTCTTGAGCACTCAAATGCAGTTAACGCTTTCTAACATCCACACATGATGAACAGATCAGAGAGCAACTCAGGGCTTAGTGTCTTGAACAAAGTATGCAGTCAGGGATCAAACTGCCAACCTTCTGGTTAGAAGATGACCCTGCTCTGTGTCCTGAGCTATAGCCATCCCATTCCTTTGCTTAATCAACCAAACCTTCCCTTTTCCTTTTAAAGAGGTTTCCCTACTGAAAAAGTCAGTTTAGTTCAGCTCAAGCCAACGAGAGTCTTTGATCAACAAGTTTGATCTAGAACTACTTTTAGGAATAATGTTACTGCCTTCAAACCTCTGACAGGATCACTTATGGCTGTCTGCAGCTGCCTACACCCACAGATATCTCCACCACTGTCCTTTAATGAGATGGTGTTTTTGGTGAGAAACGCCCCACCTCCTGGGCTTAACTTCCTATCAACAACCCCGCGTGTCCAACCATTTCCACTTTTTATTTATTCATTTTTAAAAAAAAATCTATTTCAAGAAAAGCTTCTGTAACCACACAGTTAAACAAATTATATTAAATGCACGATGATTAAGTTGATGAATAATCATGTAAAATAAATATTGATCAGATAAATCTGACTGTACTGTTTGATGTCAGTATCACAGTAATCTGGTCCTCTGGACACATGTGAGTGCACTGGAAACAGGAGCTTTCTAAACCTGCACCTTTCACAGAGCCTTACAGGGTCACAGAGGCCGGTGCGCTTCTGTTCTCTTTACCTTCACTCCCCCGGTCGTTGCTGATTGATGCCCTCCCAGAGCCCGTTACAAATGGAGCGCTCTTCATCTTAAAAAGGAGCGTGTCCCACCCATAGCTTCTGGGTTCTTATCAGGAATCATCTGTTGTTGGGGCTCTCTCTCTGTACGGTCTTTACCCTGCAGTATAAACAGCCTCCAGATGACTGTTGTTATGAACTGGTGCTGAAAAAAAAAACATAACAGGCCCAGCCAGCTTTCCTACTTTTCACTGCATTTTATTGGGGACCAAGCACACTCCTGTTACTGTGAACGTTTCTGTCAAAGAAAGAAAGAAAACAAAATCTCTGATAAGAGAAACTGCCTGTGATTAAGAGGTTCCAGATCTGCCGTAGGATTATAGAAATCCTGCAATAATCCTATAGTAGTCGCAGAGTCACTTATATAATCTTGTGTTCATCCCAATGCTGAATATGCCGTGCATCACAGATCGTGTATTCAGAGTATTTTTAGAGAGGCAGTCCCTTGTGTGTGGGAGAGGAGCTGGTCTCCATAGTGATGGGGGGATTTGTTGAGCAGAAGCTGTTATTGGATCAATAAACAGGCTACTAGTGCGGGTGTGTTTGTGTCGAGTACAAACTCTGCGAGGTTACCTCCACAACAAGGAGGTCGAGTGAACAGTCAGTTTTCCGGACACTGAAAAGGTAAATAAATAAAAAGCGGATCAACATTTCAATGTCCATAAATGGTGTTAAATAAATATTAAAGTCTGGCTAAACTCATTGCATAACATGCAAGTAAGGTCATTTGAACACTGATAGTCGATTAGTTGATTGGAAGTTATTATTTCTGCACAGAAAAACTGAATGGTCTGCAGCTTAGCCTGAAATGTGTTGTAAATGACTGGAAAGAATAGATTTGAGTCTTAGATGCTGTTCTGGTAAAACGATTGCTTTTCAAGGACTTTTCTGACAAAAACTAAAGTTTTAGCTTTTAGCTCAGGTTTAGCTTTGACTGGAATTAAGAAACTTATTTTTAAGGACGCATAAAATCCAAACTTGAAATCAATGTGAGAAACACTAATGAGCTGAAGTCGGCACATCTGTTCATTATTTCAACGGCCCCCAACCTTTTTTGCACCACGGACCGGTTTATGTCTGACAATATTTTCACAGACCGGCTTTAAGGTGTCGTGGATAAATACAACAAAATAAAACTAGTACCAAAAAAAGACGTTTTATTCATAGCACACAGGAAAAGACCCAGGGAAACAGAGTTGAGGATAAAAATGATTTAAAAACAACAAAAAAATAACACTAAAAGCCAATTTAAAAACCATAAATTCCACACCCCGGTACCGGCCCAGGGGTTGGGACCACTGCATTATTTAGTCTGTTCAACATTTAATGTCTATTAAATTAATTTAACCAGTTTTGTTCTGATTAGCTGCCCCTCATAAACTGAGAGTTTGAACAGCAGGTGGGCGGAGCTTCTATTTTTATAGCCATGTCATGCGAGGAGTAGGAAAAAAACTTTATCAAACTGAGCGTTTAGAGCAGTCTAAAGCTTTGTGCTGATAACTGAGCTCATTATTTGAGCGGGTACTTAGATTCCCAGTTTAAATGTTTGTTAGACCCTGAAAAGGAAACACTTAATTTTTTTTCTCACAGTGAGTGGAAGTAAAGTTGGCCTGAAGCTAAGGACAACTCTTCCTTCCTTCATTTATACTAAGCACAGTTAAAACAAACGATAGTACGACATTGTCTGATGCATAAATAGGATAAAACTAATTGGAGGAAGTGGCAACTGTGAGTAACAGATAAAGTAGGACTTGCTGGTCTCAGGTTTATCCTACAGCGAGCTGAAGGTTTAGGAGAAAATGGTCAAACCATGTTAGTGAGGAGTGAAACCCTTTTGGTTTGGGATGAGTTAGAAAGAAGTTTTAGAGCAAATGAAAAAGTGTAGCACATTTGTGTTAGGTTGTGCAACCCTGTTGGGACAAAGTTTCCAAACAATGTTTTATTTGTTTTTTGAGAAGAAAGCTTGGAGTTTGACTTTTATAAGACTTAAAAATGCACTTGTTCATGAGAAAGATCTGCATAAGAAGTTAGTGAGGGTGATCTCTGCCTTGGAAAAATCAAACATATATTCTAATGGTCATCAAAACCACGTCTTTATTTATTATATGTACTAAAATGTAGGGCAGGGCAATATGGCCAAAAATATTTCTCACGATATACATTTGAAAATTTGTGATAACAATATAACTTACGATATAATTGACACGAGACAAAATACTTTACAACTCCACAACTTTATTACTGCAAAAAAAACCATCAATGTATTTTCACTTAAACAAGCAGCTGTTTTTATGTGCATTAAAGTTATATAACATTTTAACAGTGCAAATGCAAATTCCTTGCTGACAGTTTAACCAAAAGGCATTTCCAGTGGAAATGGGCTGACATATTATGACCATAACCATGTATAATATCCACAAAACTTATACACAGGTTATACACACACACACACACACACACACACACACACACACACACACAATGCAGCACAGTACATAACACTCCGCGAGGCTCCTGACTAGCCGTAATGCTCCAACAATCCATCAAGCGGTGCGGCTTCGTAGCTTAGCAAAGTCTTAGTAAAACATTTTTGACCGATTTTTAAGTGCCGTGTATCACATACAATTGGTTTGGTAATAACAGTAATAACGACCCGCCTGCATACTCTACCAAATAATGTACTTTGGTGTGTATCTGACGGACGAAAGCTAAACCAGTTCCACACCACTGAAGTTGCAGCATTTTTACAAACCAGTTCTGGTTCATCCGTTTCATTCAACAGTCCACTTTCGTCCTTCTCATTTTCCATTGCTGTCATACTTTTTCCGCCATGTGCGTATGAAAACAAAGGCACTGCGCATGTGCGTTTTACTCTGTCGCGTTATTTCCTTTTATCGTTGCCTAACATTATACCAGCATTACCGTGAGCGGTATGATATGGCCCAGCTCTACTAAAGGGCGTTAAAGTTTCATTGCAGGTTCATCGACCCAAGGAGTAAAATTTAAATACTTGAATGCTTTTATATTTGTCACTGACTTAGTGCTTCTCACCTGTCCTCATCTTCAGGTGCGAGCGAGGTCGTCGCCATCATGATCCCGGAGCCAAAAGGCCGCGAGATCGTATCGCTGTTGGAACGAAATGTGACGGTCACCATGACGATCACCATCGGGACGAGGAACCTGCAGAAGTACGTGAGCAGGACGTCGGTGGTGTTCGTATCGATCTCCTTCATCGTGCTGATGATCATCTCCCTTGCCTGGCTCGTCTTCTACTACATCCAGAGGTTCAGATACGCCAACGCGCGCGACCGGAACCAGGTGCGAACACGGGTCTGCGTCTCCTGCTGTTCTGCTTAGTTTATGAAGACAGAAGGAACAGCATCATATAACTAGAGCCTATGTTAATGAGGTGGTTCAGAAGAAGAGGTTTATCTTTTACAGTATAAGAGTAAATACTTACATTTTTAGCACTTTGAAACTTTGAAAATGTGTCGTCAGTAATGTAGTTCATCTCTGCTGAATAACGAGCCCATTATTGGAAAGTGTTCTGTTTTCAGCTTGTAAAACATGAATCACATTTTACAAGCTCGAAGTAAAGACTCACTGTGTCTCTCCAGCGGCGTCTTGGTGACGCAGCGAAGAAGGCCATCAGTAAGCTGCAGCTTCGCACCATCAGGAAGGGCGACCAGGAGACCGAGCCCGACTTTGACAACTGCGCCGTCTGCATCGAGGGCTATAAGGCCAACGACGTGGTCCGCATCCTGCCCTGCAGGTAACCACAGCCTCAGAAACACCTCACGCAAATGTGGAAGTAAGGACTGAAGGATGGGGATCGTATTATGTTTGAGGACTGAGTGCTGAGTTTGAATGAAGACCTTCAGGATAGTATCTTCTATACAGTGCCAATTATTCTTTTTTTCTTTTTGGTGGGGGCTCTTTAGCTAATTTAGTATTTTCATGGTGTTTTTGAGTCAGTTGGTGTTCGTGAGGCCACTGTAACCTGCAGGAGCTTAGCTGCCACAGAACAAACAGTCATCGAGACTGAAAAAGACCTCAGAGAGTCTCTTGACGTCTTCACGCTGTAGCTGTCGCAGGTTATCAGCTCAGTGTTAGTCTGTGCAGGGAAATGACTCAGAGCGGACACGACTGTTAGACAGGGATAGTGTGTTTGGGTTACTGAAAACAGCTGATTTTTAATGCTTTATTTGCTGGTGGGTTGCGCTGTCTATAAGAATATACCATGTTTTAACTAGCAGTGATGTGAATAATCTATATCAGTGAAATAATTACAAAGTAATTACTTAGTGCTTTGAAATAAATATAGTGCTGCAGGTGTCAGTGCTAGAAAGAGGAGGACAAAGATTAGAAGACGTTTAATAGTAATGGAAACTAAATAAGACAGCTGTGGTTTTAACTTCTTCTCACTTCAGTTGGGCTGTTTCTGCAACACATAGTGGGCTTGGACAGCAGCTGAAACAAGGCCTTTCTTCATGTTTACTGGTTTGTGCTGCTGCTGTCGACTACAGGAAAAACATGTTGGCTCCACCGCGGCTCACTGACTGTTTTTTCTGCTTGTGTGTCAGACTACAGTCCCACCAGAAACTGTGACCGCATCAGTCTTTGTTGTGATATTAACCTTTTTTCTTGACAACAGCTGAGCCTGCGGGGGCTAGGGCTGAACGATTATGGAAAATAATCTAATTGCGATTTTTTTGCCCCAATATTGCGATTGCGATGCGATATGCGATTATTTTTTAAGGTATTTGTCTTCTGTATTATTAAACAAAGACAAGCAATACATCATATAGTATGGCCAATACTATATTACATTAATTTTAAACTGTTCTTTCCTGGAAGACAGACCTCTGTTATGATGACATGAGGTGATGCATGAATTGATGACTGACATTTTTATTTAACTTCTTCAATCACAACAGTATATTTGAACATACACAATAGTTTATTTTTAGCTTACAAACATCTGAGCATAAAGTGCTGACAAGGAACCCTGGTGTAAACATTAAAATGAAAGTCAGTACAATGTGCAGATTGCAGAAATATACATAAACAAAATCAGTGGCTTTACCACACTCAGTTTTTCGACATCTGTGAACTACTAGACAGTCATTCAATTAAAAAATAATATTAAATAAATAAAACTAATAAATAAAAAATACACACATCTTACTGATCTCTGCAGTCAGTAACATTACACATAAAGTGCAAACATAATAGCAATTGTATAAACACACACACAAACACGCCTTTAAAATTTAAAGGCGTGAAATTGGACGGTCTAGCCTTCTGATTAGCTAATCAGAAGGCTAGTTCTGATTAGCGTCACCGCTGTCTCGGTGGAGTTTAATAAACTCGGCCGTCTGCTTCTTGCTATCTAAAATATAACCAGACACTGGTGTAAATTCTCGACTGTCTCATACTTCTGTTTAATAAGTTTTCTGTTTGACGTTTAGTCAGCTGT
This sequence comes from Copadichromis virginalis, assembly GCF_057382275.1. NCBI lineage: Eukaryota > Metazoa > Chordata > Actinopteri > Cichliformes > Cichlidae > Copadichromis > Copadichromis virginalis. The sequence continues at coordinate 26,245,318 of NC_140620.1, read as the reverse complement.
GTGAAAACCAAGGAGGAACCCACCCGGGGGATTAATAAAGTTTTATTTTATCTAATCTAATAACTTTAATCTCAGCCAAACCGATTTACTCACGAACAAACAAAACACTGAAAAAAGCCCAACAATAACATTTTTAGGTTGTCTAAGTGACTTATATATTACGTTTAACCCGAGCAGCGAAACTCCGCGGTGATCTGAAAATGATGTGCCGGGAGTTGTGCCGTTCTCGGCCGCATCAGTAACCCTCGAGCTCCCGGCTAGCTGTCGAGCTGGTGGGTAGCAGACGCCTCTGAAAACGTCGAAGCACTTTTGCAAATATGGGATATCTTGATAAACCGAGCAGATATTTGATGTTTACACAACTACTTTCTCGCCTGAAAATATGTTAAAAGTTTATTTTGTGACCCAGAAAGATTAGTATGAGTAATTTTAAAACTTAGTAGCGGCCGCCATTGCTGGAAACTGGAGTTTGGCTGGGCCGCGCTATGAATTCTGGGATATGGTAGTAATTTGGACAGCCTTCGGCGCGTCGCTGTGACGTAATCAGTCTACAAATGCGGCCTCAGGAGGATGCAGCCCATGAATTGTATAATATAATCGCAGTATAATCGCAGCCTTTGCGGTTAGAAAATTGCACTTGATCATGTCGCGATATTATCGCAAATGCGATATATCGTTCAGCCCTAGCGGGGGCTACACTTTAGCCCTTAAGCTGGTTAGCAACCAGCTGACAACCTACGGTGACAAGAGGAAAGAGGGATTTCTGGTGATATTCAGATGAATTCAGTTGCACCAAAACTTTGCTTTTGAATGCTTTAATCACAAGCAGGTTGCCACAGTCGTCTGTAGTGTCCTTGTCTACAAACACTCTGCATTTCACTATTTGAGCTGTAATGAAACTGGAAAAACTTGGACTTCAAGGTAAAAGTTGTGCCTTACTGTTAAAACCAACACTTTTAAAAGGGTCAGCTTTTACTTTGAAGGCCAATGGCATCTTATCCCTTTTTGTATTGCACTTCTGACTTTTTCACTATCACTCGATGAGTAGTTGCTGGATGTTTGCAGCTGATAGGTTTGTAGCTTGAACCCATCCGCTGGAACGTTGAAGACAATATAATTACACTGCAAAGCAAGACACAAGTAGGCAAGCTTCTTCATGTTTCTCGTGCACGGGAGCGAACCGGACAGGCACCGTTCCTTCGCTTGACCCCAGTTGCTCTCGTCCGTTCTCCCGTACCACTGTTCTTTTATTGAGGTTACATGAATATGCATAAGTTCATTAACATATGACGTCTACATACACACAAAGAGTACCTTGCCTGTGTGTGTGTGTGTGTGTGTGTGTGTGTGTGTGTGTGTGTGTGTGTGTGTGTGGACTGCTGATCAAAGGGTCAAACATCCTTGGTCAGGAAGAGGGTAGCCTCCCCCTCACCCTAGATGGTTCATCCTAGATAACACGGTGAGGAAGTCCTGCAGTTCATCTAAACAAAGAGCACTTAGACTAGAACAGACGCAACTACGTTAATCCTACCATAAAACAATAAGACACGGTATGACCTCTCATGCTCCCAAAGTGCTGTCTAATACACACAAAGTTTGCAGACTATCAAGGATCAAAACCTCTACCAATCTACAACTAATTACAAAACTCTAAGCATATATAAGTAAATATTTCTAAGCATAAATGACAATCAACAATACAAATCTAACAGCAGCCAAATCAGCAATCTGCAACAGTCGGCGACATGTACTGCTAAATGCATTTTACAGTCCTTGTACAAAGAAGAATACCTGTTTTATGTTATGAGGGTCACTAAACAGTCTGTTAACCTACAGTATCCTCATGTGATTGATTCTAATGTGAAAATACTTTAAAAATATAAATAAAATTAATTATTGCGGGTTCAGCCTCCTTTAGTTGCTTCACAAGTAAAGCTGTTGTGGACTCTGATGGAAACCCCGTCGGCTTTAACTTGACCATCAGGCTGTTGTCTGTGCTGAACCCTGGCATGTAGAATTTTATCTTTCTTTGTGAAAATGAGGGAAAACTGAGAGAAGAACGACAAGCATCCAAATATTTAAAGACAATGATGACCATCACTGGTAAACTGTTCAAATACCAGCGAGAAAACGCCCCGTCGAGTGTTTATTGTTCAGCCCTACCGAACTTGTTGAATGGAAGCCGTGATCGTTGCGGGCAGAGTCGACCTTTTTATTAAATTGTTGCCAGTCTTGTTTTCCTGTGATCACAAAACCACTTTGTGCCGATGGAAGCTGCTGAGTTGAGCTCAGGGCAGATTGTTTTCTTGTGATCAGAGGAAATGTATTTTTGGTTGTGACTACAATGACTATTTGTTTTGACCTCACAACACTCTGGCTGTGCGGCGCACTGTATGAGATTACCAACCAAGTTTCATAAAGCATGTTTGTGCAGATTCTTGTGTGCCGGCGCTAAGTGAAAGCAGGTGTGATGTTTGTCTTTCCTCACAGCATTTTTCTAATGTTTTCAGATCCACAGTAGAACGACTGATTTCACCATATTTTATTGTTTTTCTTCTTTGCAGACATTTGTTTCATAAGAGCTGCGTAGATCCGTGGCTGCTGGACCACCGCACATGTCCCATGTGCAAGATGAACATCCTGAAAGCTCTGGGCATCGCTGTGAGTGTGAAACTGGGTTTTATATTTCCTAGAGTGAGCACAGAGCAGGATATGCAGCCCTGAAAGGAAGTGATTTTATAGTTTAGGACTGTACAAGAACGTTATGACGTGTTTACGGCTGCTTAAATAACAGGTGATGATAATATCGTTCCTGGATCTTTTCATATATTTTCGCTGATCTATCATAGCAGCCCCAAGTCATGCATCCTCTGATCCGTAATGGTAGCTGAAGATAAGACACGGGTGTCAAACATTGGGCTCGGGGGGCAGAATGAAGGCCGCAGTCCTACCCACTTTTCAGAGTGTGAAAATTGCAAAGAAGGAAATGAACTTTTTAGTGAGTTTTGTCCTTAAGAAGGGATCACGTCCCAAAACTCCAAACTGTTCATTTAATCTAAGCCAGACGTCTGAATCATGCTCAGTTTTTACAGCTGTCTTACCGACAGAGACGTAACCCACTGTCTGTCTGCGCACACCAGAATGTGAGGTGTTTTCCATGAAAGTGTTCATCATCAGTTTTGGAAATGCACAATTCATTAAATGAATGTTTTCTGAGTCTGTTTAAACGTTCTCACTTCTAAATAAAGACAGCGACTTGCAATTCTTTGAGACACTCGTCAGATAATATCCACTGTAGACCAGAAGTTGGGAAATTCCTCAAGCTGCAAGAAACCGTTGCAAAACAGAAAGTGTTCCTTTGTTCAAAAACTGAAGGGAGAAAACATACAATCCTGTATTCGATGACTGCGATTGAAATGATCCTTTACTAGCTTTACTAGAATTATTTCTTTTAAGGTTGTGTAAATGTTTTGAAGCTCTTCTCTGAACCGAGGGGTTTCTGCCATGTTTCAGGTCTGCTTAGAAACAAAATGACTAGGTTTGCATCAAGGGTTAGTGAGGGTGGTCTCTGCCTATGGAGCTACCCCTGGAGAAACCCAGAGCCTTTTCTAATGGTCATCAAACCATTAGACCACGTCTTTATTGAGATATTGTCAGTTGTCAAAAGTCGACTTTAAGGGTAAAAGCAAGGTCATCATCAAAGAGAGGAAAATACTTCATGACAGGCTCTTTCTTTCTTCTCCTTCTTTAAAAAAAAATACTGGAGTAGCTTTGAATGATTCACTCCAAATAATCCTCGTTTATCTTACACTGGGCTCTGGGCAGCTCCTCGGTCTCAAAGATCCACTTAGCTCAGCACCCTTCATGGACACGTCCCCGTCTCAGTTTTAATGACTGATTGCCGATTCCATTACCCAACCTGTTGATGCCGTTTATCATATTTCCCTTCAGACTGGTGTTTTTAACTATTATTTGTGTAGTGTTTTTTTTGTATTTTCTAACTATTATTGAGGCGTATTTCTCAAAATGAAGAAGCTTTAGTCCACCACCGCAACAACAGAAAAACACAGTAAAAGTACAAACGGACATCTCAACCAAAGGTCACCCCACTGACTTACATCTGCCAAGGAAATCACGTTAACTTGTATCAGTGGAGAGTGTTTGTCTGACAGTTTGTTGTTAAAAACACACCGTGGCCCGATGTTGGACCGGCCATTAAAGCAACAAAAATGAGTAGAAGCCTAGTAGAAAATGTTAAATACTGACAGTTATGTAATTGGTACTGGAACTGTTTACTACATTAGACATCTGTTTTGTATTGCGTTTAACATTTAGGTTGAATTTGTTCAGTAAAAATTGCTTTGATCATTTTCCAGTAAAAAAGTATTTTTTCTGTTTGTAACAAAAGTCAGTCATTCAGACTGTGACCCTCAGTGTTCAGAGCTAAAACGTTTTTAAGCTTAGAAGTACAGGTTAGCTTGTGTCTCAGAACTAAGGTGTGAAGTCTGACATAGATCAAAGAAACTTTTAAAAATGGCTGTCACACATGTTGATTAGTTAGACCCTCACTGTATCTTAGGTAGAATGACACAATGTCAGTCGGCTCCTGGAGCTGGACAATCACACTGTGGTGTTCATGTCGCTCTGCTACAGCTGAACGCAGACTGTCTCGACGACCTGCCTCTGGACTACGACCTGGACCTGGGCCGTGTAAGTGGGGTGGGCGGCGTTGGGGTTCTGGCCCTAGAAGCTGTGGTGTCCGGGGCGTCCAGCGACGGCACGCTGAGCGAGGGCGGCTCCTCTGTTGTGCTGGACCCCGGCGTGCGGCGGGTCGGGCTCCCACAGGACTACCAGGACCCTGACACCCTGAGGGACAGCCCTGTGACCACCACCACGGACACCCACACAGGTGACTCTCACACTCCATCTGATAAGTGCTCGTACACTGACACCCAGTGGTGTCTGTGCCCCATAACTCGCTTCAGTCATGGCTACTGCAGTCACACTGACTATGTGATGCATCTTTACCCTGATCACATTAAACTTCCTCTTTATTTCATAATGAGGAAGTTTAAGTGACTGCAAAAGAGGAAGCAGAAATACAATTTTAGCTTAATTTTACTGAATGAAAGGGTCCCATACCAACCATGCTACAAACTATTATAGAAACATAAAGCTAATGTGACACTTTTGGCAGATGTTTGGGGATGTTTTCATTTCTCTGTAGAAAAACGTTCTCTTGTCTTGTCCTGGAAGTATTACTGCCATGTCTGTGTCATGCTTTAATGTCATCCTTTCTAACATTCTTTCGACTGGTTCTTATATAGCACTATTCTGCTCTACTTGAGCACTCAAAGCAGTCTATACACAACATTCACCTACTCACACATACAGTTATGTAAGCAGTTTTTTCTACTTCTAAGTGCTTTCTAACATTCATACTCCAATGAACACATCAGAGGCAACTTGGTTTTCAGTGTCTTGCCCAAGGATACTTTAGCATCCAGACTGGAGCAGGGCTCAAACCACCAACCTGCCAATTAGATGACCTGCCTGAAGTCCTGAGCCACAGACATTAACACAGTCTTAATTCTAGGTTCTGTTTAGCAAAACCGAGATTAGATTGCTCTCAAATGTCTTTGCATTGTTATTGTAGACTAGAACAGCTGGCTTCACCTGGCCAAGTTTGAATTGAACTTATTTATCGTTATTATTGGAAGGAGTTTCACACAAGACTTTCAGACAACCGTGAAACTGAAAAGAGCGAACCCTCTCTGTAATCTGAATTAAAAACAAAAGTTACGTCTCCAGAAACTCAGGACTAGCCCTCTTTTTCTCTCTTTCAGGTGAGCTTCAGCCAATGGCGAGCAGCGCCTCAGTGGCATCATTTGTCATCGCTGTGGAAACGGGTCTGTCAGACGAGGAAGTGTCCTTGGAGCAACCTCAGTTGGTGGACAAGTCCTGAGAGCAGCACAGCAGAACCTAACCAGAATCGGCCCAAACCAGGCTCTAATCAGGTTCAGATTAGATAAATAACAGACCTGACTGTTATATTTAAAAAAACAAAAACAAAATGATGAAAAAGAAAAAAATATCTGAACCAAACCTGACCGCATTCGACTGAGCAAAACCTGAGCTAGGCCTGGGATCTGGTTCTGGTTTTCTCTGGTTCCAAGTGGATGCTAAAACCCAGATCCAGCACCAGGGTTCTTCTTGGCTCTTCTACATGGATATGTGATACAAGATTTCGCCAAACCAACTTGTCTGGACCAGACGTATTGAAACTAAGTGGGTCTTTTCCAGTGTGTTCACCTCAGTCCTTTCCTTGGTTCTCGAGTTAACCAGGATTTTTCTCCAGTGCAACTCAGTCTACAGATGTCTTGGTTAAATCCAGTTCTGCCTCAGTCAGACTCGCATCTTGTTATCCTTACAAACCTTTCATTGACCCTGACAAGCTTCTGCAGTATAGATCGAGTCCTTCATTTCAAGACTTTTTTTTTGTCTCCTGACTTTGAGGACTTCCAAGAAGCAGTAGGCTGTATTTCTGTATGCAGTCCGTGAATATAGATTAAGCTTTTGTTCTGTAACTTTTCTCTGGATCTCCTGGAATATTCTCTTTTACCTGGTTTTCCCAAATAGGGAAGCACAACAGCAAAAACCAATCATGATGGACTGCTCGCTTCCTCTCCAGGTTCGCATTATTGGAAAACTCTGTTAAATAAGCTTATTTTAATTTGCCTGCCAAAAGGCCAGGCAGAGCCTGTTCCCTGATGTGTGTGTGAGTATCTGTGGTGGATGATTTACATTTTGCAAAGGTGGACATTTACTTTGAAAGGACACAAGCTACTCTGAGCAGTGGTTTTCTTTAGTCTGTAGTTTATGTAAAGAGGTAGCTTTGTCCTGAAATAATTACTACCACAGTTTGACTGCAGTTTGAACAGCAATTACACACAGTATTGTTTCCTTTTAATCCCCCCCCTCTTTTTCCCTGTCTGTGTTATTCTAGGCTTTGTTATCTTAACAATACTCTGACAGTATTTAGTTTGGTTGCTTTCTGTCCAGTTGGGTTTCCAAACAGGGTTCCTATGTTTGTCTGCAAGAGCGATGACATTTAAACCACTTTTTCCCATTTTTTTTTAATTTGTTTGTAGATTACAGGGCTCCACAGAAAATTAGAGGATTGATATGGTCTGGCCTTTCTGTACAAGAAGTGCATATGGAGGCAATAAATCCTGCACCTTGGGTAATCGGGTCGATAGACATCCCGTCATAATGTATCAATCATCTTTCGAAATATTTAAAACGCTTCCAATGCTGAGCAGAAACATTTCTGTCGATCCTTTGTTGTGTTAACCCGAGATAACCGTTTGAACCATCTGCATGGCCTACACATGCAACTTTTATTCTCAGCAAAACAATCAATGTGTGCACATGTCAGCTCTGGTCTGTTCTGATAAAGTGGACAGAAAGAATGAAGAGGAGTCAGTTTAGTTCAGACTGTATTTTTGTCCACATGTCAAATTCCATTTTCTTGATACGAGTTATGCAGAAAATTGCAATAAATTAATTAAGAGGGATCCAGTCAGACCTTAGAAGCTGAAAACAATTTCAGAAAATGGGATGAAAATGTGACAGTTTTGAGATTTCTTCTTCAAACCCATAATCACAAAATAAAAGTGCAATAAAGATGGCTGTCGAGTCCATAGTCAGTGCCAGTTTTTTTCCACATACGCCATTTGGAAAATTTCTATCACCAAAGTGCACGAGAGGGAAGTTTAAAAACTCCAACGCTTGCAGTTGCTGTGCTATGTTACTTAAACATCAGATGTTCGAGTTGGGATCCAAGCTTAGAGTTGACCGCGCTGTAGTCGTCTGAATGACAGTCTTATTTTGTTCCCTAGCAAGGTAGAGTTATTTGGCCACAAACAGTGGATTTGCAATCTCCGACTTCCCTGAGGTGGTCTAACTGAGGTGTGAACTTGAGATTTTCAGCTTCAGGTGGAACACAGCACGGGGCCGGTCTGTTGTGGTTTGTGGCCTCTGACGAACTCGGATGTTGGAGATTCCTACGTTTTGTTGCAATTTTTGCACTGATCATTTGTGCAATTAATGTAGAACTGATTTTAATTAGGAACAAGATATCAAAGTCTGCCCACCCTTTAAGGTACACAGTGGAAACACTTCCCTTGTCCTTCTTCCGTCACCTTAACCTTAGCTAAGCAAACTCTCTGTGGCAGTCATACATCCAAATGCCACGTAGGAACCCTGTCTATAGCGTTGCCTTGTTTTGTTTGACTGTCCAGCCGTCTGTCCGTCTGCCTGACCACACGTGTCTGTTACCATGGCCTCATGCTGCCTTTTTTTTTTTTTTAAAGACACATTTACCTTTAACCCTGACAATCAAGGATTGGGTCCTTTACTTGCTAGTCAGGGATCCTCTCTCTGAACCTTAGGAAACCTAAGAAGCGCTTTCAAATCTGCAGTCAACACACCACACAGTAGAGGTTAGATGCTATTACTACTTCCACAGATCAAGAAATTATCACCACCTCCTGTGAATTAAAGTACCTGGGATAGAGAAATCCTTTTAGAGCTTTAGAGACAGATTTGTGGAAACGCGTTTCATCAGGATGTGTTCGTCAGCTCGAAGCCGAACATGTAAATAAGTATATAACACAAGTCCACTTTGCCACGTGGCATCACTGTCAGTTTGTCAAATTGGTACGCAGACTGTGTAGGGCTGCGGTCGCATTGTGGTGTCGGTGGCACCACAAGGTTCCCGAAAATGAGAAAGATGAAAGATTGTCGTCTATTTTGATACCAGAGGAGACATTTATTTTTGTAAAAAAGACTGATTTCCTTCCCACTCTCCCGAGTCTACCTGTTGCCTGGATGATTCTCAATGTGATTGAGCATTGACCGATTATTAATGATTATTTGTATAATTGTACATACACACAGTTTGCAAAGGACCTTGATGCTATGAGCCTAAACTGTTGTTATTATGCTTCTCTGTAAAAGGTTTTTGGGTTTTGTTTTTTTCTCCTCTTTGCTGTAACCTGATGAAAAATGAGAGAAATGAGACCAAAGGGCAGACTGGAAAACCAGCGCTATACTGGTCCACCAGGCAAACTGGATCTTATGAGAACTTCCAATGCTCAAATAAGAAGACATAATAAATATAAATGTTGTGCAATGAAAAAATAAAATATTCTCCTAACAAGGCTAAATTTAAGTGGTGTGTTTACTGTTTACTTGTACTTTAAAACTAATTAAAAGCAAATGTAATTTGGAGTTTTCTGATGAGCAGACTGATATTTGGACATTCAAGCTGGTACAAATTTGCAGCAATCAAAGACACAGTGGTTGTGTGTTGCGGTCTTCAGTCCTCCCAGTGGCTTCTTTTTCTCTCAGATTCTCAATGAAACCGAATTTATGTTGTGAAATTCTCCGACTTTGCTTCCAAGACTTCACCTTTCCTGTGTCTTCATGGTTCAGCTTCAAACCTGAGAATTAGTCCACACTAAGATCCACCAGTCACCAAGTATCCTGTTAACACTGGCTGACTGAATCTAGAACGGTCGAGGGCTGATAACACATGAAGACGATTGATTTGTATGCCTTGTCCTCCTGGCCTGTTTTCAGTGAGTGATGTTTTAATTAAAGTTGCTTTGTGTTATAAGCTTGAACTGCGTATCGATATTTGCACTTTCGTCCTCTTCCTGTGTGACTGCTGCCATACAGTGGAAGTGAGCTGAACTCGAGCCTACTTTGAATCAGCTTCTTTTCTTTTTCTAGTAGAGACTGATGCTGCTGTGGCGTAATGTTCGCCCACAGAACATATAATGGAGGATAGACCTCAGGCTTCATAAGGGGCTGTGGGGAAAGACTCAAGATGGTACAGAATGAACGTGGTCCACTGGAGCTTTTCATTTTCAATAGATACAGTATAGGTTGGTTTGTTTTTGTTTTTTAATATCTTTTATGGGTGTTAGTTGTAATGAAATAACTTTAAAGCACCATGATCTGTTTTAAAACATCCAAAATTTAGATTTTTAAGGATGGAAGAGCAGCAGCAGAATTTCTGGCAGCACCATATTAATAGCCTCTTAAAGGCCCTCCCGTCATGTACCCAAATGTTTAGAGAAATATCTATTCATTTTATGTAAATGGCATTTTAGGTCACAGAAAACTGAACTTTTATTAAATAAATAAATAAAAGCAGGATTTCTGCTTTTAGGTGTTGAGAAGAAAAACAGACTTTGTCTTTTGGCATCATCATGTACTTCTGATCCCCTGTTTCGACGTCAGATCGGCCAACTTTTTTTTATAAAATTCGGGTAATATCACCACAGGTTACTTTGGCATGCTCTCGACAGCGGCGCGGCCTTTTCATAGGAAGGAAAATGTTTTTTTTAGATTAATAGATAAAAAATAAAAATAATAACTGCATGCAGTGCTTTACATTTTTTTTATTTTGCATTATCACTAGAGTCAAAAAGTATTTTAAATGATGCCCACCTTTCATTTCCCATTAATACATTATTTCAAATTAAGAAATATTTGGGAAAATTAAGTTTTCTTGCTCACATTAAATTTAATATGAATGCTTTAATAAAGATTATTTCCTAATTAAAAATGATGACTTGATTCATCATCAGACAGGGAACAAAACCCGAAAACTTCTGGAGCTTTGACATTTCCTGCTGTTGAAGACATGGACAGAAAATTGCAACTCTCATTTTGGACCTATGTTTTAATTAATAATAAATTTTTGTAATCAGCTTCATGTAATTATTTGAGAATACAAAAGAAACAAAGTAATCTCAATAAACTTGCTTTTTGTGATCACAAAGGTTTAATTTAGAGGTAATCATCTAACTATGAGAATGTTGCACATTGATGTGAAATGGTGAAGACTACCAATCATAAATGAGATTAGGAGGCTGTGATTCCACGATACAAACCTTGTGATTGGCAGTAATTATACGTATAACACGGGGAAGTTGAGATCCTTTAGAAGACTGACGGGGGGAAAAGGAGTTTTTCAAAAAGTCAAAGGGGGGACTGTTGTGTCACTGCCAGTAATGACGTCCGATTGGCTCTTTTGTTTAGGTATTTTTCTTGTACGCTGTGGTTTGATTGGTTGCCCAGTTTTTGTTTTTTTTGTTTCCCCCCCCTTCTCGCGTTGCATTTGTTTGGCTTCTTTACAAAAGTCTTCTCCTTCTTCAACTTTACCTCACTTCTGTTTTGTGTCTTTCCATGTTTCCTGCTTCTGTTTTTGCCTTTTTTGTTATCTGCTCTTTTAGATTTTGTGACTTTTTGTTCCAAGTCCCTAACCTTCTTTTTATTTTTTCAGGACAGAATTGCCCCAGGTTTTTGTTTCAGTTATATACTAAACAAAACCCAAACCAAACCATGCATTCGCCAAACAGACTAAACCCCTCACCTTCTAATGTTGATCTGTGCATCCAGATGTTATAGTTGGTTTAATGCATGCAATAAGGTGTTATTATTTAGATGGCCCGTTGGTGGTTTTCAAGTCTGAACAAGGACAATAGCCAACATTAGTATCTCTAATACAAAGAGTTAGTACCATATAATTTTTATTTTCCTTCATTTTACTGGTTTGGTTTGTTTCCTGCTTTTCAAGTGAATAGTATTGTTTACAAAACACATAATCCAGTTAACTATTTTTATTATTATTTGTAATTATTGTCGTTAGATTTTTTTTTTTTTTACATTAAGCATTACTTTTTTGCTATAATTTTGTTTTGTTTCAGATGAAAATAAATGGAAGCTCATTTTTATGCTTTTCAAACAAAGTTAATGAACAAGAACCACAGACTTTATTTGGTTTCTGTTGTACATGAAACTACAAGGGGGTGGTTTGACTTGTTTTTGGTAGTTCAATTTTAAGACTGGAAGTAGAACAGAAACTGTTAAGTCTAATTGCTGAATGTTGCCATTGTGTTTCTTAAATTTGTACAGTCTTAGTTCAAGCAGTAGGATCAAAGCCATTCCTTTGATCCTGACCACCTCTCCAACCACTCTGTGCTGGGGGAGGTTTTATTGTAGATACATCCTATCTGAAAGATCTGTTTCTTTTGACGTAAGCTTCCTGGGTTTACGACCCTTTGGTCAGCAGGAGGTCTGACACACACACACACACACACACACACACACACACACACACACACACACACACACACACATTCTTACAGAACTTCACACATATACATAAAATGCTTTGTCTTAGAACCAAGGGGGCGTGGCTTTGTTCTGACGTGTTTTGTGTGAACTGTCTCTCATTAAAAGGCAGCAGGAGGAGGTCAGATCTGGGGGTCATTTTCGTGGTGGACACAGACGAGGCCTCCCTTGCGCAAATAATCGATCGATCGACTGTCTTGTTTTCTTCATGATGAATAAGTCTCTAGAATTAGTGGGGTTTGTGGAAACACAGACCCAACAGAAACCGTACAGAACTACAAAGAAACTCTAGTCACAGCTTTCCTCAAGACTCAGCATGGCAGCTGGTTGGTTTCCACTGGTCTTCAGGTAATACAGAATCAGGCATTCCTTATTGCTGCTCTGTAAGGAAACCTCTGCAAGAAGAAAATAATTTAAATCTATTCAAGGTAAACATTAAGAATTATAGATGTCATTGGATAGCATTTTACTATAACTTGTGTTCACCTTTACTAATTCACTACTTGATGTTAAGTGTCTTACTCAGTATGAAAGGATGCAAAGGAAACAAAACTTTTTTTTCTCATTTTAAATAAGTTAAAATGGCAAAAAAGCACCAATGATTGTATGACATCAAGGCAGCACAACTGTCCTGAAATTAAGCCTTTACATAGATAAAAAGCCAGCACTCCTTTTATTATTTGCTTCATGTTAGCCAGTAGATGGTGTTGTACTTTCAGTTTTTACCTCCTCATTTCTCTTCTGGCTTCAGCAAATTCATCTCCGCACGAATGTGGCCATGGTTTCCGCCACCTACACACACAAGTGCCCACATGTGCCCCATTAAGCATCACATTGTGCGAGTAAAAAAAGGTACTGATGACATTTTACCTGCTATTAAAGAAGGCGACAAATGACATACATATATTGCCTGGTAAATGACTTAAAGCTCAGTGAACCTTTCAGAACTTTAGAAGTTTGAAGATTTGGGTTTTTTTTTTTTTACAATTACGTTTACAATCTATTAATTTACCACTAGTTTATACACCATTAGAGTAGAGGTGGGAAAATAATTTTCCCATGAGAAACTGGGATTGTTTGGGAGTGCTGGACTAATATGGCCTGGTAAATGGTCTGTATTTATATAGCGCTTTACTAGTCCCTAAGGACCCCAAAGCGCTTTACATATCCAGTCATCCACCCATTCATCATAGAATGAACGTAATTCCAAATCCTTCCTGTTTCTGTGAGCTCATTTTTCTCCAGTCATGTCAGAGCCAAGGTTGCATCTTTACAACTACAGCTTAAGAAAACAGATTTCCAGAATCGTTGAAGCCCAATATGAGTAGAGAGTCACAGGTGAGGGGAGCAAGAAATCTCTGGCTTTGTTTCCAAGTTGCAGTGCACAAACAACGACCATGTCCATTACTTTTAATTCCACAGTTGAAAGTGTCTATTAATGGATGTATTGGACCAACAATTCACCCTTCTTCTGGACAATGGTCTAATCTCTATCCAACCGGTCAATTCATGGAAACAGAAATGACAAGTCAGGATGAGTTAGTCTGAAAATTAGTAATCTGGATTCGGACTTCTCTGAGCTGAGGCATTTAGACAATTACGATGTGTTCCAATATTGTATGTGCAGTGTTTTTGGACGAATATGAGCAGAGTTAGTGACTGAAAACACAATTTTATCACCGATTAAAGAATATGCATCACGAGCCCAGCCTTGTTTTTCTGTGCGACTATGGCTTCAGTCTGAAGTAAAGTTGGCCGTTCCTTTCCTTTTATATGAGTATATGAATTACACTGTTGCACTTAAAAGTATCTGTTTGAAATAATAAACATACTTTTTTTTATTCACACAATCAGACCCTTTGTGATTGTTTTCAGACTTACAAACCAAAAACTCTCAGACTTTTTTTTCATTTTCTTTTGTTAAATTCAGTGTTGGCAAAGGAGTGTCTGGAAAGTATGAATATATACTTGATTATAAATGTTGTGTTAAATATAAAAAATTGAGTCCCAGATTTGAAAGTAACTTGAATTAGAATAAAATTTACCTAAAATATGGTCGCTACTGGGCAGTTAGGCTAGAACATTTGGATTTCCTACTGTGCTTAAACCTATCACAATAAATTATAGGGGGGAAAAGAACAACACCATTATGAATTTATGGTTATGATTTTTTAAAAAAAAAACATTTTTGGTGCTGTTAATGGAAACACTGAAAATGATGTAGTAAATAAAACATGTAACTACTGTCATGTAAAAACATTGTTTTGCCTTTATTACAGCTTTACCATGTTGCTATGTTATAACACATATTATCATAGCATTTCTTTCAAGCATATCAATGATGAAAAAAAGTTTTATTTATACTTTAATGGCAAAAAAAGAAAAAGAAAAAGTAAATAGCACATTCACTCCAGGAAAGTCCACCAGACCAGAAAGTGTTCACTGAGGTCACAGGTCAAGGCAGCACAGGGCTGTTTTCCCTTTTAGAACCATTGAAATTGAAGTGAAACTGGAATGCAGTTTGTTTGCAATAAGCTGGCGATGGCTTCCCCCCATTGCATGTCGCATCCTTCTTACACGGTATAAGATGTGAAGATTCATGTGCTTTTCTGCGCTGAGGTGTTTTTTTACTGTCCTCAAACTGCTCTACCAGTTAGTAGCTCAGTTTGAGTAGAGTTTGTTTTTCCTCCTTTTGTCCCTGATGTTATTTTTCATTGTTGTTCTTACCATTCTACCTCTCTCCAACCTGTCTTCCAATGTGATGTTTGTGCTATGTATCTATGGTCGGAAGGGGTCCAATTTCACTGCATTTTGACTTGATTGATTGATTGATATATACAATCTATGATTTTTCCACCTGGGTTAAATCTCACTGGATGACTCTCTGGTAGCCAGTGAGGAGGCACCTGTGCTCAGCAGGGTTTTCTTCTCTCTTGAGAGCTTGTTGTATTTTCTGCCAGAAGACTCCAGTGTGCTGAACAGCCTGTGGCCAACTCAGGTAGCTACGCTTCTTCACCAGACTCCTAATTTGGTAGTATGGAGACAGCTGCTTGGCTGGTATGTCCTCCAGAAACACCATGATCAACACATCCTTATGTTCATCAAACAGACGGTAGCTAAAGACACCACACACAGAACAGAACAGACAGTTGAATAAGCATAGGAGCATAGTGACATCATCGGGTGCAAGGACAAAGATGTTGACAATACCTGGCCATCTGGATTTCTCTGGAGCACCACTCACTCTGCAGGTAATGCTGGCTGATCACACAGATAGTCTTCCTGCTGTTATAGATGGCATCTGTGATGTTTTCTACAATGGGCTTACCTGTTTTAAAAATGCACAATAGAAATGGCAGGTGAATTCTTTGTGAAATTAAAAGAATAATTCTTGGTCCTGATTAATTTGTGTCTGCTGGTTTTGGAAATTCTGCACTGGCTGTCGTGCTGATTTCACATTATTTGGTATAAAAACGTAACACTTAACAAATATAGAAATGAAAAACAGAAATGGGTCCAAACCAAGTCTGAAAAAAAGAAGTTTAAATTGCTGACAAAGATATTAAGAGGAAGTGAGCAATGCAGAAGAACGAGCAGGACTTTGACTCAAACAGTCAGAATCAACATTTCGGCTTCTCATTTCCAGCATTTCATAGTCATCAGAAAAGCATCTATACCTGGTTCAAAGTCTCTGTGGTGCAGACAGAGTTTCCAGCCCTGTTGACCCTCCAGCTCTGGAAGCAACTCTCCACAGACCCAAGCTTCATCATGAACATTGTAGGAGACAAAGGCATCGTAGCTGTGAGGAATACCTTTCTTCCTCCTCTTATTATCATAGAGGAAGGCCAGGAAGAGGTAGTAGGTATAGGTGAGGTGCCACCTCAGGAAGTGGTGAATGAAGGATATAAGAAGAGTAAGCACAACTAGAAAAAAGCTAGAAATGAAGCAGGGAAAATTAGCATGCATCCGACAGGAGTCGATTTCAAAGTCCAGGAATTTTTTCCCCTGTTGGCTCACAGGAAATGCACAAGTGTACTGGTGAGCATTAACGATCTGTGTCTGGCTGCTGTTTTGAATCCACTCATTAAAATCAATGCTAGAGCATTCACATGTTAGGCGGTTGGAAGCTAGATCCAGATAGGTCAAAGCATGAAGCGAGTCGATCACTTTCTGACTGACTAGTGTCAATGTATTGTCGCTGAGTTTCAGCCAGGTGAGTGCCTGCAGTTTGGCATCAGCCAGGAAATCCAAAGATCTGAGTTTGTTGTTAGAGAAGTCGAGCATTGTCAGGTTTGGGACAGGCCAGAACACTTCAGATGTTAAATTTGAAATCTCACTATTAGATATCTTCAGAGACTTCAGCTGGGGGGTGTATTTAAATGTGTCGGGGTGCAATGACCCCATAAAAAATTTCTCCATCCATAAGTACTCTAAAGATGTCAGACCATTAAGTACGTCTGACGGAATATCCTCGTGAGTTTCCCTTTTATCAAAGATAATAAGTTTCTTCAATTTGGTTAAATATAAGAAAGGATGTGCATGATGTTGTATTTTCTGATTTTTGGTAATATGGAAGACCAGAGTATTTAAGTTTGTTAGTCCCCTAAAATACTCTTTTACGTAACCCCTACATGACACTTTAAGAGTTTGGAGACTTTTAAGTTCTTCAAATATTCCCGAATGATCAATGCAACTGTCGTCTGATTGTAATTCCAAGTGATCGAGGGAATGGAGTTTTTTGAAGTCTCCTTCCTGTAAATCTGCCAAAGTGTTGTTGTTCAAATACAAATATTTTAGTTTTTCTAAATTTCCTTTGAAGCTATGCTCAAAAGAAAAAATTCCATTCGTTTCTATTTTCAGGACTTTCAAATTAGGCAGATTTTGAAAAATATGCGGTGTGATTCGGGAAATGCGATTGTGGTTTAGATTGAGGTGTCTGAGTGCCCTCAGATGATTAAAGTCAGAGCTGTTGAGTTCGCTGATGACATTGAAGCTCAGGTCCAGAACTTCCAATTTGGAGAGTCCCCGGAGAGCAAGCGGCACTTTGGATAAAACGTTCTTCTGCAGGTCCAGGTGCTTGAGCTGTGTCATTGATTGGAGTGCATGATCAGACATTGTTTCCATCTTATTAAAAGGTAAACTAAGCTCAGTAAGTTGGGAGCAAGACCGCAGCAGGTTATCATTTGCGTGGGTAATTTTGCTACTCCCTATATCGAGAATGTGTAGAGAAGGAATCTGGCAGGCAATATCTATAAGACCACGTTTTATCGGAATTTTCATGAAGTACAGTTTAAGATGTTTAAGTGAGGCAGCAGTCTTTAGCATCTTGCTGTATGCCTCAAAAGTAACATTATTCCCATCCAAGTAGAGGGAAGTTAGGCTCCTCAAGAATGTTTTGTTTGTTACATTCCATTCAATCTTACTATTACATCTCCTGAAGTCCAGTAACTGCAGATGAGGAAACATGTCTTTTGTAATACTGAATTTTCTGAGTTTACACCAAATTATATCCAGTTCCCTAATGTTTGAGCTATTTAAAGGCAGGTCGGAGGACTGGAAAGAAGTAAAATCATTTCCCCCAATGCACAAATTTTGTAAGTGTGGAAGTGTTAATACTGGAGCAATAATTGCAATTTCAGACAGAGAATTGTAGCTCAGATCTACTGAGATTATGTTGACCAGGGACTGAAAGGCCGCCTGCGAGATGGATGAGATCATGTTTTTATTCAGAGATAATTCTTTTAATTGTGAAAGACCCCGAAACATATTTTCTGTCACCTTTGAGAGGTTATTTCTAGCCAAGACTAGAACCGTTAACTCTGCCAAGTCTGCAAAAGCTCCATCATCAATGTGTACAATCACATTACTTTCAGCGTTTAAAATTTTGAGCTTAGCTAAACCTCTTAAATCTTTGCAGGTGATGTTTGAAATCTTATTTGAGGAGAGATTCAGTGATGTTACATTTCCGGGAATGTCATCTGGAATAGCAGTGAGGTCATGGTCTGTGCATAAAATGGATGTATTATTTTCCTCTTGAGGATAGGGAATTATGCAGTTTTTCAGTGAAAAAGCATGTGAGGGGTTATAGAAACAGAAGCAGAACAGAAATGAGCTGAGTAGCAGAGACACACTTCCTGTAGCTAGCATGTTGAAATGTTGTTTACTTCAGTTTCAGTTTTCTGACAAACTTGGAAGGGGCAAAAAAAATAGTTGTTCATAACATCTGAAAATGACAGGAGAAGAAATTACTCTTAACCATTCAGCGTTCACACCACAGATAGCAACAACATGACGTCTGGTATTCAAAGACACTTTGTATATAGTTTTTATATTGTTTATTTTATGTAATATTCAATAATGATCTGTACATTTAGTCTTTTTCAAGGAAGCAATTTTTTATTCAGTGTTTTCATAAAAGCCTTTGTATACATTTACTACTACTAGGGGGAACAAATGAGATTTAAGGCCTGGACAAGTTTGAAACCTTTTGTTCTTCACATTGGAAAATGACTGAAAATAAAAATAGCCAGCTCCTAATTGGATAAATTCTGCACCCAGCTTTGAAGTCTGCAATGTCACTGAATTGCAGCCAGATGATGCTCACTTTACGTTTTTACATTTCTTCACTTTTTCCCAACACATATGCATTCCCCTTCTCTCTGTCTACCTGGCCTGTGCCACTACACTCGGTGTCTTCAGAATGTCTACCCCCCTTCCTTCTTCCACATATTGGCATGACCCCAGTCTGTCTTTGCATGTGATTGGCTGCATGGTGTGCCCATAAAAAAAAATTCTCTCCCCTGTCTGCATGGATTTTTAGCAGGGCTGAAGTTTCAAATCTCACATACCAACGAGCCATTAACAACACATGACACATGAATTTATCTCAAAGGCCAGATATAATTGTGTCAGGAGCTGGGTGTGGCCCAGGGGCCGTATATGAGACGTCCACAGTCATCCATTTGAAGCTTCACTGTTCACATTTAAAAATGATGCTTAGCCAGTGTATTTACAGTCATGGCAAAGGGTTAGATTTACAGATATCCATAGGTGATGGCATGGACTTAATAAAAAATGTACATACCTACGTTAGTGTCACTTTAATATACAGTCAGTTTCTTTTTTTTAACACCCCCCCCCCCCCCCCCCCCCCCAAAAAAAACCCTATTTTGATTAAAAGAACCCCCAAAAACTCTTTTCTTGACATTAGTGAACTAGCAGAGCTAGGCCAAGCAGATGGCCCCATTTTAGGGAACAAATATGAAGCAGCAGAGATGAGGTGCTACATAAAGGTTTCCTTGTATGTAACACTTTTTGCTTGCTTGCTTGGTAACCTAGAGCAGTTGCTGTTCAAAATGAAATAACTTGCCTGCTTTAATACTGCTTAACCTCTACTTTCTAGTCACTCATCAGCCTAAAGTTATTTCATGCTATGGATTCTCAGAAAACATGTAGTGTAAAGTACATGGAAGTAGATACCCAAACTCTGAAAAATACAGAATTGCAACTACCATACCCACAAACCATAGATAACACAATACAAACCTGCATACTGCTTAACCTATAGTTATTTACTGTTGTTTGTGTCATATGACGTGTAAATGTACCAACACAGTCCAACAGTTTACACTTAAATTAACTCCACCTGAGGATAATTTTGAATTTTCTTTTTTCATTAGAATTGCAGTAATTCAGTAATATAATATAAATAAAATCAGACTATGGCTAATTTGTTTTTAATATACCATTTTTAGAGTTAAGTTGTTCCATCTCTAATAAAAAAAAGTCCAGTTTAAATTGTTTTTGCAAAGTAAATGTTATTTGCATTAAAACTGACCATATATATATATATATATATATATATATATATATATATATATGCAAGGTCAGTGGTTTTTCATTAAACAAGATAAAAGAAACTTACCTATTCCAAAAAAAAGTTGTTTCTGTCACCAGCTTGATAACAGAACAAAAGAAAAAACCAAGCTGTAACCATTGAGGTCAAACCGACAAAATATAATGGAGTAAATTCAGAGTGAATCACTTGTACAAGGAAGAGGAAGTTGGATGGTTCACTCCCACAGATGCTGCTACTTCTGCAGTCTGTCTACTCAAACCCAAGTATGACTGGTCCATGAAGTAAGACACCACAATGAAAAAAAATTACTTTCTGCAGCTTGCATGCTTGTCTTCGTTTTTCCTTTTGTTTTTTCATGGTTTTTTCCCCAGTATTTTAGATGAGCCTCGACCGTTGTCCAATTTTATTTATTGAAAGGGATTTTTCAAAGAGATCTTTTAATTGATTTAATCATTTTAGCATTTTTGAAGTCCATACAAGTTGTGCTCTGCAGCCATCCTCCCTGCCCTCACATCTTAAGTGAATATCTTAAGGCTTGTGTGCACAAGTGGGTTGCTTGCTTCCTGTTTCTACTTTGTGGTCTTTAAGAACACTCACTAATAATACTTCATGTTTCTGTATATCCTGTGTGAAATGTCATGTACATTACTGCACAAAAGTTTCCTCACCCAGGGGTGTCCAAGACAATGGTATGTATCTATCCCCATTTGACAAGGATGATGCCATTATTAAGCTTGTCTAGCCACAGAAAATGGCAGCATGTGAGTCACAAAGGTGAAAAAAAAATGCCTGAATCCTTTTAAAAGCTTTGTTTTTTGCAGGTTTTATAAATTTAAGGTTTTACCAACAAATAAACTTAGATTTTGTTTTCAAAACTGTCAAATTGTTCAGATTTTGAAAATGTAATTGATTTTCAGTATGTTAGTTCGCTGAAAATGTTGAAGCTCAGGTCTAAGAGTTGAGGTCAAAGAGAGCAACTGGGACCAAGTAACTGAGCTCAGTGAGATTAGACCAAGACTTTAGCAGGATGTCATTTAGAGCGCCAGTTTTCGCAAATATTACATCAAAAACTACTAGAGGAGGAATTTGGGAGATGACGTCTGTGAAATCAGGCATTCAGGGTTCTGTCTTCCCTCCATTACTTGAATTTAGTATAAGACAAATGATACAATGTTCATAATGGGGTGTTCAAACCCCCAGCTGTTCACAGAAGATGACTGTTCCTTCTTCAGCCTGGTTCTGCTGGAGGCTTATTTCTATTAAAATTGGGTTTTTCCTTTCCACAGTCACCAAGTACTCGCTCAAAGGGCCGGTCACCAGTCAAAATGCCCAGGCCAATTTTTTGTCCCAGTCCAGCCCTGCTCTGAACTAGCGGGCCTGCTGAAAGCACAGACCCAACAGCTTGCTCTTCTACTGCCTGGGTTGGTACACAGGGGCCACGAGGAGAACAGGAAGGCCACACAAAGTGTAATCAACATTGCCCAAAAAAATCCGCAGATCCTCCTATCTCAGGAAAAACAGTGCTGTCACAGGTGACCCCTTACACCCCTTACACCCCCCCCCCCCCATGCTACCCCTGCCCACTCACCTCACCAATCTGTGTGACTAACCCCCATAACTCAATAACTTGTACTACTTCCAAACACTTTGTTCTCCAATGTGTCTTTCTCTTGATTATATCTACATTTCTCCTGTTTGTTATTTATTCCTGCTGTCTATTTATATTTTATTCCTACACAGTTGTCGTGGAGCACCCATAATTCCATAATTTAGTTGTACATGTACAATAAAAGCGCTATTCTATTCTATTCTATTCTACTCTATTCTATTCTATTCTATCCTTTATTAGAGAAACTGCATTTCCAGACGACAGGGGAATTAAAATCAAACAATCAAGATGTAATTACAGTGCAGTCTTTCACCTTTGATTCAAAGTTTGACTAAAGTATTGCATTAAGTGTTTAGAAATTAGAGACATTTTAATATACAGTTTTCCATTTTCAGGGGTTCACAGTTGATAAGAATCGACTGACAAGCTGTTCGATGGCAAAAGTGAGGCCTGTGACCTTATTACCATTATTAAGTTTCACTTTGTCAAATTCATTTGAGTCACTTCAGATCAATGTTTAATGAAGCACTTCATGAGGAAGCTGTACAGTTTGCACCCAAGACTTCTGCATTCACACAGTGCACTGCGGTCAGTATCATAAACTGATACCCTCCCACCACACAGGCAGGAGGCTCTAAGGCCGTAAGACTGATCAACTCCATTGCTCACTGATAACTCAGTTGTTCTGATGCGCTGCACTGTTTTTGTTCGGTTTTATTTTATTTACTATGCTTCTACTATGCTACTATTCTTTGTATTTAAGCACACTAATCTGTTTTTTGTGTGTTTTTTTTAAATGCTGTCACTGTGCTGCTATAATTTTAAAATGCTGCTCCAGTTTAAATGTTTCAATATGCTGCACTATAGTTGTTTTATGTTGGTGACAGGCAGTTTATTTTATTGTTTATTATTTATCTTAATTTTCATGAGGATAATGGAACCTTGAACCTATTTCAAAACTCTGAAACTTCTGTAAAGAGACAAACCACTGAATTACCTTTATTTTAAACACACTTTCCACATGCCAGTAAAATGATATAGTACAAAAACTCATACCATTCCACATCATCAGAGCATCAATAAAAAACAACAAAGCATGAGCTACCGAAACACTGCTGCTGCTGACTGTCACTCCAGCCCTCAGGTAGTGTGATAGTCAGGTGACGTATCAAGGAAACCAGCAGTGTGCTGCCTAAGCATTGGGACAGCAAGGATACATCCGTGTGACCGTGTGACAGTTTAGTACAAGTAACAAGAAACCATACATGTTATATTTTTTGTAACACACAATTAATCATATCTGTAAATACAAATAATATGAGATGATAAACTAGAAAATACATTTAGTCTTCTGGCAGAAGGCTGTTCACCAGTGTGTTGAACAGCCTGTAGCCAGTTCAAGTAAGTGCTCCTCTTCATCAGTCTCATTATTATTTTGTTATATCAGATTATAATAGCATTTCATTTCTAAGCACATCAACTATGAAAAAAGTTTATTCACACTTTTATGGCAAGAAATGTCATTTAGTATATTTACTCCTGACAGGATGAGCACAACAAACACGTTAATATGTTACAATTGTGTACATGTGTTAATAAAAATGCACATATAGTTCTTGTTACATTGAGTTCTACATTTATAAAACAGACAACATGAAATAAGACTTGACACTTTTGACTGAGTCCATACACTCCAGGAAAGTCCACCAGACAACAAAGTGTTGCTGAGGTCACAGGTCAAGGCACCATAGGGCTGTTTGCCACTAGACACCTACAAGCAACCTTATTGAAACCACAGGAGCCCTGCTGGGCATTAGAAGTACTGCAAGTTTATCCACTTCTGCAGAAGCTTCACCTCTCTGATCCAGAAGCTACCATGTTTACCCATACACTTCGACAAGCAACCTTATTGAAGCCAGAGGAGTTTCCCCCTGCTGGGCATTAGAAGTAATGCATTTTAGCCACTCCTGCATTAGCGTGACCGCTCTGTTTAAATATACACAATATATATATACAATCTGTGATTTTTCCACCTGGGTTAAATCTCACTGGATGACTCTCTGGTAGCCAGTGAGGAGGCACCTGTGCTCAGCAGGGTTTTCTTCTCTCTTGAGAGCTTGTTGTATTTTCTGCCAGAAGACTCCAGTGTGCTGAACAGCCTGTGGCCAACTCAGGTAGCTACGCTTCTTCACCAGACTCCTAATTTGGAAGTATGGAGACAGCTGCTTGGCTGGTATGTCCTCCAGAAACACCATGATCATCACATCCTTGTGCTCATTGAAGAGACGGAAGCTAAAGACACCACACACAGATTAATCAATGTAGAAACTGGTGACATCATTACATGTAAGAACAAAGAGTTGGTAACCATACCTGGCCATCTGGATTTCTTTGGAGCACCACTCACTTTGCAGGTAATGCTGGCTGATCACACAGATAGTCTTTCTGCTACAATAGATAGCCTCTGTAATGTTTTCGACGATGGGCTTACCTGTAAAAACAAAAATCTGACACATCAAACATGTCAGCATTGTGTTCTAAAATGACACAGGTAAGTTACATCAAATTTATCTTTGTACAAGTTAAAAGATTTCAAAGGTATTCTCACTTCAGAGAATAGTGGGGCTTAAATTCCATTCACTCCAACTTTGGTTGTACTTTTTTTTTTTTTTTTTTTTTAGCAATGGTGAGTAAGCAAAAAACTATTTTTTAAGTCACTGAGGCGTACTGTCAGGGGTTGCTGAGTGGATGTGGAGAAAAGGACTCAAACGCAGGACTCACGGTGAAGATTCAGGGTGTTTATTGTGAGGGACGAATGACGAAAACAGGAGATGGCTGACTGACTGAATAACTGACTGAACGGCTGACTGATCTGAACTTGGAAGGCAAACATGGGGCATAGACAGCAGTGACAACATCAATGACGCGACGCCGACCAGGAGAGAACTGAGGACTTAAATACACTGGCTGAACAATGACTGACAGGTGACAGGTGAGTGAGCAGCTGAACACAATTGAACTAACGATGCATGGAATAAGAACTAGAACATAATGCACACAGAGTAACGTAACACAAAACAGGAAGTGGAACGTACAGAGGATAAACAGTGAACATGAACTGAAAATACTGGGTCAACGACCCAGAAACCCTGACACGTACACTGATGCTGAATCAAATTCCAGCTAATGAGAATCTATAATTTTCTTTTGTGAAATTCTTAAGTCTATACTTTGTTAATTGGGCAGCTACATATATTTGTGTTGGATTGGAACAGTTGACAAGCTCAATGGAGAACAGTGGAGATGGATGATTGTCTCTGGCTAAACATTTTTAAAGTCTGTCTAAAAGTGCCCAATTTACTAATGGCAGCTGCTAAAAGATTCTACAATATTCAACTTTTACGTTTGCCAAAATCTAATTTAGTGAAGATTTTCTTACAGGCCTGTAAGTGCAAAATACATCTTTGGTGCTTTTCTCTTTTCAATGCAGTAAACAAAATCAATGAAAGTAATTTCATGTTTATAGATTTTAAATATGGAAGAAACTTAGATGTTTTCAATTGAATTAAAGCTTTGGGTACACATGGCCTTCTAGGGGCTTGTTCATGGTTTCAGCAAAAAAAAAAAAAGTTCTTCCAGAGTAAACCTTTCATTTTCCCAGATGTAGGATGCTTTGTCAGCTGAGTAGCACATCTATATACTACTTTTTGAGGTTTAAAGATCAGTTTGTAGCGTTTCTCTAAATGGTCAGTCTTTTAGATCTAGCATTCAAACTGCAGTTTGTGAGTCACATGTCATTGCTATTTTTGTTTTGACACTGTAGACGCTGTTTATATTTTTGCAGTGCTGTCAAAGAGAAAAAAAAGATACTGTGGTGTTAAAACTTGATCTTTTTCGGTACCACTGAAAAGCGGAACAAAAAGAAACAATTGTATTTATAGGAAAGAAGACACAGAGTTTGTGTGCTAGCTTCATTAAATATTGAGCTAAAAGTAGAACAGAGGCTAATGAAAAGCATCTATACCTGGTTCAAAGTCTCTGTGGTGCAGACAGAGTTTCCAGCCCTGTTGACCCTCCAGCTCTGGAAGCAACTCTCCACAGACCCAAGCTTCATCATGAACATTGTAGGAGACAAAGGCATCGTAGCTGTGAGGAATACCTTTCTTCCTCCTCTTATTATCATAGAGAAAGGCCAGGAAGAGGTAGTAGGTATAGGTGAGGTGTGACCTCAGGAAGTGATAGATGAAGGATGCGAGGAGAGTAAGCACAACTAGACTAGAGCTAAAAAGGAAGCAGAGCAAGGCAGCATCTATCCAACAGGAGTCAAAACCAAAGTCAAGGAATTTTTTTCCCCGTTGGCTGACAGGAAATGAGCAAGTGTACTGATGTGCATTAACAACCTGTGTCTGTTTGCTGCCTTGAATCCACTGGATAAGACCGTAATTAGAACATTCACATGTTAAAAGGTTAGCAGATAGATCCAGATATTTCATGGTTAAAAGGGATTGGATAACTGTTTCACTGATTACGAACAATTCATTGTTGCTGACATCGAGCCATCTGAGTACTGGCAGTTTGGCCTCTGCTAGAAAATCCAAAGACCTGAGTTTATTGTTGGAGAGGTCGAGCATCATCAGGTTTGGAATTGGCAAGAACACGTCAGATGTTAAAACGGAAAGCTCGCTGTAAGTAATTGTGAGACGTTTCAGTTGCGGTGTGTGTTTAAATGTGTCTGGATGCAAAGATCCCATGAAGTATGCCTCTGTTATTAAGTACTCTAAAGAAGTCAAACCACTGAGAACATCTTTTGAAATATCGTAATATCCTCTATGAACCTTGATATGAAGCTTCTTCAGTTTCGGTAAATTTGAGAAAGGGTTATCGCTTTGTTTGGAGCTGTTATGTGGCAGGCTAGAGACAACATTTAAGATCAGAGTGCTTAAGTTTGGCAGCCCACTGAAATGCTCATAAAAATAAATATCACCTTGCATAAGAAGGAACTGGAGGTTATAGAGTCCCTTTAACCCTCCTTCCTCAACATTGTTACACATGCGTACATCTAAATTCAAATAACGAAGGGAAGACAGATTACTGAAGACTCCTTGAAAGAGATTTATAAGCTCATTGTTTTTCAAATACAAACACTCCAGTGTCTGTAATTTAAATTTAAAAGAATAATCGAATGATGAAATCTTATTGTTTTCAAGATTTAGGATTTTCAAATTGTTTAAATTTTCAAAAACACACTCAGAGATATAGGATATATGATTGTGGCTCAGATCGAGTATTGTTAGGCTTGTTAAATTCCAGAAGTAAGGACAGTAAAGTTCACTGATGTCATTGATGCTAAGGTCATAGACTTCCAATGTGGTGAGTCCTTGGATGGCAACTGGCAGTTCGGACAGTTCATTATTTTGTAATATCAGGCTCCTGAGCTGTGTCATTGACTGGAGTGCATTATCAGCCATGCTTTTTATATTGTTAAATGATAAGTTGAGGTTAGTTAGGTGAGAACAAGACTGTAGCATGTGCTCCTTTAAGGTGTAAATCTCACTACTGCTTACATTCAGAGTTCTAAGAGAAGGAATTTTGCAGGCCACGTCTATGAAATCATCATCTATCCACTTTTTCATGTTATCCATCTGAAACTCTTGAAGAGAGTAAGCAGTCTGCAGAATCGCTCTGTACACTTCAAAGCTAAGAGAAGTTTCACTCATTTGCAGTCTCGTCAGGCTCTTTAAAAAAGTCTTGTTTGACAATTCCCACTCGATGTCCCCGTTCCAGCCTCGCAAGTCCAGAGACTGCAGATGAGGAAAAATGTCTCTTGTAATGCTGAACTTCTTCACTGAATCCAAACACAGGGTGAGTAGGTTTGAGGTATTTACATGGAGGTCATTTGACTGAAAAGAAGTAAAGTTGTTGTAACATACAAACAAATGTTGTAAAGTTGGGAGTCTAATAATGTGATCAATATCTGAAATTTGATGCAGAAGGTTATAGCTCAAATCTACTGAGTGTACGCTGACCAGGGGCTGACAGGCCACAGGGGAGATAAATGAGATCTGGTTCCAGTCCAGAGACAGTGTCTCTAACTTGGAAAGACCCTGAAACATGTTTTCTGTCAGTGTTGCGAGCCTATTTATACTCAAGATGAGAACCTTTAACTCTACCAAGTCTGCAAAAGCTTCACCATCAATTTGTGAAATCCAATTTTTTTCCAAATTTAGAACTTCAAGCTTGAATAAACCTTCCAAATTCATCCTGGTAATATTTGAAATGTAGTTTGACTTGAGATTTAGCAATACTGCATTTTTGGGAATGTCATCTGGAATAGCAGTGAGGTAACGCTCTGTGCAAGTGACTAACACATTAGATTTTTCTGTATAGATAATTGTGCAGTTTTTCAGTGAAAAAGCAAGTAAATGTTCACAATGAAAGAAACACAAAAGAAGTGAGAAAAGCAGCAGAGGCCAAACTCCTGTAGCTAGCATGTTGATCTTGGGAAGCAGTACTGTTTCCACTTAGAGATGGGGGTATTCTGTTGTTCAATATACCTGAGTCGGGCAGGATAAAAAATAAAATTGAAGGTGTTAGTCTGATTACATTACCATGTCATCATTTTAGCACAGAATAAAACAACGTGAGATTTGCTGCAACTAGTGATGAAAAATTCGTGATTTTGATTTGTTGTTCCAGTAAACCTCTGAGACACACCTCTAATCGGTATGTCTCAGAGGTTTCACTGGAACAACAAATCAGAATAGTGAACTGCTGGAATCCTACTATACATTTAACTTCAGTGAAAGCTTCATCTAATCCAGAAGGTTACATGAAGAGGATACAAATGGAAACCCACCTAGACTAACATCAAAACAACTAGTAGCTCAGTGATACGCAAGTAACTGCTATCACAGCTGGAGAAGGAAGAAGTAGAACACAAATGCTATGGCAAGGTGGAGCCAGGATTTAAAATCAGGAGTGAGATATAATTATCTCCACCCTTCAAGATCAGCTGGCAAGCCCCATAAACAACTGGTATGTTGAATGTGAGAGCAGTTGACCTGAAAGAGAAGATCATGGCTAAGTTGGCTAAACCTGGACCCTCTGTGCTTATTACCAAGATTACGTGAATTACCCTGTAAATGTCTACTAGCAGATGTGAATGCAGCGTTACCGTTAGTGAAACCAACTAGCTGGTCTATGCCACAGCTACAGTGATCCCTGATATGCTTGACTAATAACAATCACAAAGAACAGCAAGACTAGATGACAACATCAAGGCAGCACAGAGGGAAGTTAGACAGATTTCAGAATTGCAGAAAGGTCAATCCATCCATCCTTCCACCCAGTCTCCTCTGGTTGTCTTTATCATCATCACAGGGGGTGCTGGATCTTGTCCTAGCTATCATAGGGTAAAACGCGGGGTATACCCTGAACAGGTTGTCATGGCCTTTTATGCTCCAAACACCAAAAAAGTCCAAGAAAAGGCCATGGGTGGCAACGGAAGGTTTGTTTTAGAATGCAATTCTGACTTCATTGTTTAAAATTATATGGCGTTTATTTTGTGGAAAATTCTAAACAAAAATCAACCAAATAACTTCTTACAACTTAAAATTTAATGAAAGTTAACTTAATTTGCTTTCACAACTTCAAAAAGTGGTCAAATTTTTTTTAACCCCCCCCCCGTCGTCCCATCTGACACTTGGCAAACAAAAAACCTCTTTACCACACCCCTCCAGGGTGCTCTTAATCCCTTGATTAATGCGAGGGTCCATATGCTAATAAACCAATCACTTTCCAAAAACTGTTCCAAAAATTAATTACAAATTTACATAACAAAACTAGGTCAGCATATTCCTACAACTTTAAAGAAAAAACAAAAATTAGTAAAAATTGAGATTTATAAGCATTCAACATTTCTTCCTGTTAAAAGGGAGTTTTTTTCCTTCCCACTGTCACCAAAGTGCTTGCTGTTCAGGGCTTGTCTGAAAGTTGGGGTTGTATTATGTATTATTGTCTTGGTCTTTGTTGTAATTTGACAGCATATAAATAAAACTGAATCGAATCAAATTCAAAGGGTAAATCTCTGAGATGATTCGCTGTGGGAGAATCGGTATGTTTGATTTGGCACAGATTTTGCATCACATGTTCTTCCTGACACAGCATCTATCTGGGCCTAAGAACATCATTATGAGTCAACCGCATTATAACTTGACTTGAAAGGGAAATGAGTTAACCATTACAAAATGGAGCTACTTGCTTTGGTGACAGTATGGGCTGGATTATCTAATGGACACTGGCTCAGCCAGCTCGAGGGTTTCAT
This sequence comes from Copadichromis virginalis, assembly GCF_057382275.1. NCBI lineage: Eukaryota > Metazoa > Chordata > Actinopteri > Cichliformes > Cichlidae > Copadichromis > Copadichromis virginalis. The sequence continues at coordinate 26,215,318 of NC_140620.1, read as the reverse complement.
CTAAGTAGCACAAATTTTTTTTTCCTTGAATTGTACAAAATTTGATTTGTATTTTCAAAACCAATCATCTATAGCTTTCTTATAAAAAAAAGCATTTTCTTGGCCATTGACATCAATATTACTCTCAAAAAACCAAAGAGCAAACAACATATAAATGCAACATAGATAATAAAAATAAATATAAGACAGTTCAGTGTGCTAGGTTTCCATCATTACAAAATCTAGTTCTGAGAAAAACCTTGATACTGCTTAACTGATTTGGATTTTAATCCTGAGATTTTTTTAAGTGTGTGTTTTAATGTCAGCTACATCTCAACAGCTTTAAAGCAAAATAACAGATTTTTTGATTTAATGTGACCACATTTGTGTCATATTTTTTCTCTCCAGTAAACGCAAATAATATTGTTAGGGTTTATAAACAGAGTCTTACCTCTTTCATAAGTTTTTCCTTGAGACATGAAAATGGCCTGAACTCAGAGTGGATGCGCTTCAAGTGCTATTAATCTGAGGAAGACAACAGTGGAAATTGTTTTGTTTTTCCCGTCTGACACATAATGGGGAAGTTGGACTGCTAAATCACAAAAGGTTTTAGCTCTCACTGCTGTATCGTATCATTTCCTGTTTCTATTATGATGCTGATGTTTTGTGTAGGCTGTTTAATTAAAAACTTTTTAGATAAAGACTTATTTCATTGTGTAATCTTCACTGTTTTTGTCCAAAACACAATCTCTGTTGCATCACCTGACTCTTGCTTGCAACAAAAAGGAGTTTACACAACGAAGATATGAACAATATAAAGATATGATTATTTATTAAAATTTATTTACAAAAGGTGGAAACAGAAATGTCAGCAAGTCAGGGGTGAAATGAGAACAATTGACAGCGCTACCCATGAGTCACATGAAGTTCAAATGTGCTTATCAGTGCACCAGTGAAAACTCAGTTCCTATTTACACCAACTCTGCTACTCACCAACATCCCTCACCAAGGAATAAAACTTGTGGGAGAAGTAGCTCAATACCTGCTCCATCCTGATGCAACAATACTGCCCCAGCATCCACTTTGCTAGCGTCTACCTTCAGCTTGAAAGAATCTCTGAGATGGGGTCTCTCAAGCCCTGGAGCAGAGGCAAGGATAGCCTTGACATCCTCAAAGATTGTCTGATAATGATCTGACCATTGGAACATAACCTTGGGACTTAAGGAGTCAGTTAGAGGAGCAACCACTGCAGAGAAATTCTCACAAAACCCACAATAATAACCCACCATTCCAAGAAAGTGTGGAAGTTCTTTCTCAGTAGTGGGAGAATTGAAGTGATCAGTAGCTTCCACTTTAGCTCTTACTGGATGTACCTGTCCCTGTCCAGCCACCTTACCCAAGTAAGTCAAAGTGGCCCCAGAAGTTTGCAGATGACACGGCCATCATGGGGTGTATCTGGGATGATCAGGAAGAGGAGTACAGAAGTCTGGTGAGGAACTTTGTCGCATGGAGTCACACAAACCACCTGCAACTCAACACCTCAAAGACTAAGGAACTGGTTGTGGACTTCGGGAGGTCCAGAGAAGGCTCACTGCCGGTTCAGATAGAGGGGGAGGAGGTGGAGGTGGTCAACAAGTACAAGTACCTCGGGCTGTGGGTGGACAATAAACTGGACTGGTCATGCAACACAGAGCACCTGTATAAAAAAGCCCAAAGCCGACTGTACTTCCTCAGGAGGCTGAGGTCTTTTAACATCTGCAGGAAGCTCCTGAGGATGTTTTACCAGTCAGAGGTTGCTGGAGTACTTTTCTATGCTGTGGTGTGCTGGGGGAGCAGCACAGCAAAGAGGGACTCATCCAGGCTGGAGAAACTGATCAGGAAGGCTAGCTCTGTGGTCGGCATGAAGCTGGACACTCTGGTGACAGTGGCAGAGAAAAGGACATTAAAGAAACTGCTGGACATTATGAACCATGCTGGGCATCCTCTGCACACGGCCATAAACAATCAGAAGAGTCTGTTCAGTGACAGGTTGCTTCTCCCAAAGACAAGAACTAACAGACTTAAAAACTCCTTTGTCCCACACGCCATCAAACTGTTTAACTCCTCTCTGGAGGGGAGAGGGAGGGGAAACAGGAGGACAAAGGAGGGGGGAACAACTAAGCTGTAGTGCCTCTTCACCTCACTGTACAATACCTTGTGCAATACTTTTTGTAAATAGTCAACAGTGCAATAGACTCAATACTTGAAATGTGCAATTCACTTGTATTTTTTATTTTTTATTCCTATTTATTCTATTTATCCCCTTTGTATACTTTATTTATATTTGTCTCTGTATTTATATATGTGTGTGTGTGTGTGTGTGTGTGTGTGTGTGTGTGTGTGTGTGTGTATATATATATAACAATTCTGTAACTGTAACTTCGGTCGTTGCTGTGCTTTTTTTGGAAGTCGAATTTCCCAGAGGAACCCACCCGAGGGATTAATAAAGTTCTATCTTATCTTATCTTATCTTAGTAAACTCACACTTGGCAAGGTTCGCTGTAAGATTTTCCAAAGTTATGCAATCAAGGAAAGCACAGATGGACTTAAGATGATCTTGCCAGGTGTTGCGATAAATACCACTATATTATCTAAAAGCACAGCCCACCCTTCCACACCAGAAACCACAAAACTCATTAGGCGCTTGATTGAGGGAAGACACATAGCATACAGGCTTAACCCTTAACCAACACAACAGGCCTAGGCTAAGCGTGTACCTTCTTCAATCACAATTTGTTTATACACCACATTGTATTTACCCACATAGCAAAATTGGTATGGCCCGGATCTTGCCGTCACTCCTAAAGCTTCCCCCTCTTTCTAATCAAATCAAATCAAATCAAATCAAATCAAATCACTTTTATTGTCACATCACATGTGCAGGCACACTGGCACAGCACATGCGAGTGAAATTCTTGTGTGCGAGCCCCACAAGCAACAGAGATGTGCAAACACAACAACACAAACGAGCAAAATACAAGAATGGCCAACCTGAAACTAATAAATATATGTACAATATATAATAGTGTATGCATTTCTGGATGTGTATACTAAATATTTTCCTACGTGTGTGTGTGTGTGTATGTGTGTGTGTACACATTTTTACAAATTAAATAGTAAAAAAAAAAAAAAAAAAAAAAAAAAAATAATAGTAATAATAAAATATATAAAATATACAGAGTTGAATATGTGCAAAAACAACCAAATGTCATGTCACCATATCATTTTTGATTGGTCGACATGCATTTTCCACCAACACGAAAGGGCAGTTTTTTGTTTTGCAGCAAAAAACCAGCAGGCACAGAGTCCTCTGGCCAACACAAAGAAATTGATGATGGTGGCCGAATACGCGACTGAGCTAATGACTGAACTGAAGGTTGAGCTGCAACCTGACCAGGTAACAGAACTGCAGGCTGCGCTAAAGGCCAAGTAGAAACACAGATCGACAGAGGAGCAGGCTCATTGAAAACAGTCTTTGTCAAATTAGCTCTCTGCTCTGAGTGAGCAGATGCAGATCAACAGAAGTCCTTAATATTCTCAGTTTTTTAATTAACAGTCCTGGTGATTTTAACTCCAGGCTTGGAAGAAGCAGAGTGACTACAGTTTTTCACACTCAATGTAGACTCAGAAAAGGCAAAAACAGCGAGCCGGAGCGGGAGCAGCTCAGCGAGCCACCGGCTGAGGAGCCAGCGCCTCTGCTGGAGGACCTCAATGAGCCGGAGCGACCGTTGCCAGCAGAGGAGCTCGGCGAGCCGGGGATTGGCGAGCGGGAGGAGCTCAGCGAGCCTGTGGAGCCTGCGCTGCCTCCGTAGGAGCTCGGAGGTCCGGAGGGACCCGCTCAGCCAGAACTGGAGGTCAGCGAGTCAGAGGGACCTCCACGTCTGGCGTGCCCTCCACGCCATCTACGTCCAGCACGTCCACGTCAGCGACCACCGCGTCATCGGCCATGTACCACACCTCGCTGTTGCTCACCGGAGCGGCGCCGCCACCGTCAGACCCGGGGCAGGCCGCCTGGGGAGCAGCGCCACCGCCGCCGCCGGGCCCGGGGCAGGCCGCCTGGGGAGCAGCGCCGCCGCCGCTGTCGGACCCGGGGCGGCCACCGGAGCTGCTGTGTTTCCACCAAGGGGTTGGAGGTAGGCCACCTGAACTGTTTTTCCGCCGCTGCCTAACCGACCGCAGGTCCCGCTTGTTTTGCCGTCAAACAAGTTGTTGTGTGGTGGCTGTTTAACGGTGAGGTTTTGGGGCCTTCCGTCCTGGACCCCCCGCCACCCGCCCTGGGTTGGTTGTGCTGTACTTTTTGTTTGTTTTTTTGTTTTGGGTCGTCGGGAGCCGACCCTTAGAGGGGGGGTACTGTCAGGGTCCTGGGTCTGAGCGACCCAGAATCCCTGGGCAGTCATGGATTGGTGATATTATATGTATTTTTGGTGTTGCTGCTGCTCTTCTCCATGCTTGTAGATGTGTGTGTGTGTGTGTGTATGGGTGCAGGTGTGTATGTACACTGGTTTACAGGTGCCTTCAGGCCTGGTGGGTGTTGCCCAGCTAGGGGACTGGCCACACCCGAAGCTAGACACCTGCCGCTGATCAGGGCTCGTCGGGGGAGCTACTTAGGAGAGTCTTGGAGCTCCCACCGACGCGGGATCATTCCATGAGACTCCACGTTAGTCATCCAGTTGAACTGAGTTAGTGTGTGTATGCCCGCGGTTATATGTGTCCTGACGGCTGCGTCTATTGTGTCCCCAGGAGAAGTGTGGAGCGCCAGACAGCAGCCAGCATGAGGGGTGCTGAGACACGGGAGCGGAGAACATGGAGCACAGACTTTTTGGGAAGACACGACACGGGAGTCAGGGGAGAGCACGGGGATTTACTGTTATTGTTTCCATCACTGTAAATAAGCGCACTGTTTATACACAGAGCACCGTGCCTGGGTCCTCCTTCCCCACACCTACGGTTTGCCATGCCGAACCGTGACAGTAACGCACATACAGTGGGGCAAAAAAGTATTTAGTCAGCCACCAATTGTGCAAGTTCCCCCACTTAAAATGATGACAGAGGTCAGTAATTTGCACCAGAGGTACACTTCAACTGTGAGAGACAGAATGTGAAAAAAAAATCCATGAATCCACATGGTAGGATTTGTAAAGAATTTATTCGTAAATCAGGGTGGAAAATAAGTATTTGGTCAATAACAAAAATACAACTCAATACTTTGTAACATAACCTTTGTTGGCAATAACAGAGGTCAAACGTTTACTATAGGTCTTTACCAGGTTTGCACACACAGTAGCTGGTATTTTGGCCCATTCCTCCATGCAGATCTTCTCGAGAGCAGTGATGTTTTGGGGCTGTCGCCGAGCAACACGGACTTTCAACTCCCGCCACAGATTTTCTATGGGGTTGAGGTCTGGAGACTGGCTAGGCCACTCCAGGACTTTCAAATGCTTCTTACGGAGCCACTCCTTTGTTGCCCGGGCGGTGTGTTTTGGATCATTGTCATGTTGGAAGACCCAGCCTCGTTTCATCTTCAAAGTTCTCACTGATGGAAGGAGGTTTTGGCTCAAAATCTCACGATACATGGCCCCATTCATTCTGTCCTTAACACGGATCAGTCGTCCTGTCCCCTTGGCAGAAAAACAGCCCCATAGCATGATGTTTCCACCCCCATGCTTCACAGTAGGTATGGTGTTCTTGGGATGCAACTCAGTATTCTTCGTCCTCCAAACACGACGAGTTGAGTTTATACCAAAAAGTTCTACTTTGGTTTCATCTGACCACATGACATTCTCCCAATCCTCTGCTGTATCATCCATGTGCTCTCTGGCAAACTTCAGACGGGCCTGGACATGCACTGGCTTCAGCAGCGGAACACGTCTGGCACTGCGGGATTTGATTCCCTGCCGTTGTAGTGTGTTACTGATGGTGACCTTTGTTACTTTGGTCCCAGCTCTCTGCAGGTCATTCACCAGGTCCCCCCGTGTGGTTCTGGGATCTTTGCTCACCGTTCTCATGATCATTTTGACCCCACGGGATGACATCTTGCGTGGAGCCCCAGATCGAGGGAGATTATCAGTGGTCTTGTATGTCTTCCATTTTCTGATGATTGCTCCCACAGTTGATTTTTTCACACCAAGCTGCTTGCCTATTGTAGATTCACTCTTCCCAGTCTGGTGCAGGTCTACAATACTTTTCCTGGTGTCCTTCGAAAGCTCTTTGGTCTTGGCCATGGCAGAGTTTGGAGTCTGACTGTTTGAGGCTGTGAACAGGTGTCTTTTATACAGATGATGAGTTCAAACAGGTGCCATTCATACAGATAACGAGTGGGGGACAGAAAAGCTTCTTACAGAAGACGTTACAGGTCTGTGAGAGCCAGAGATTTTCCTTGTTTGAGGTGACCAAATACTTATTTTCCACCCTAATTTACGAATAAATTCTTTACAAATCCTACCATGTGAATTCATGGATTTTTTTTTTCACATTCTGTCTCTCACAGTTGAAGTGTACCTCTGGTGCAAATTACTGACCTCTGTCATCATTTTAAGTGGGGGAACTTGCACAATCAGTGGCTGACTAAATACTTTTTTGCCCCACTGTATGTCAGGTTGGGTATCAGACGCCACCTCTCTGGGGACATCTCAGGCCCTCCAAGGTTTGGAGGCCTATCTCCCCCTACCACCACTTCCCCTGCCAGTGGCGGACTCCCTCAGGTGTCGGTGCGTTGGTGGTTCTTTGTGTCCGGGGATGGGCGTCCAGGTACACACCGGCTCACTCCTTGGCGGCCGCTTATCGGGGCCTGGAGCCTGGGGCTCGCTCGGGCCACTTCGGAGGTGGGGTGCCCCCGGCCTCTCGGCCTGGGGCTCGGTCACTCAGGCGCGGCTGGCTGCCGGCGGAGCTCACGGGCGCGTCACTGCAACCCCCCCTGGCTTCTGCTCCGTGGCTGCTGAGTGACCCCTCATCTGGGACTCTCCTCAGCTCTTTCTGGGACAGTGGCGCGGCTGCCCCTCTGTTGGTCTTCCTTGGTCTCTTGTGTTCTGGGGGCCTCTGGATGTCTGGAGTTTTGATCTCCTCTATACCTGCTTCATGCCCTGGAGGACGGGGCTGTGGCCCCCCCACACCCTCTAGCAGATCATTACATGAAGGAACCTTTTAAAAAAACAAGCGCGTCCATGCTCACAGGTGTACACACGGGTGATCACACCCACAAACTACACCCTTTTTGGCTCCTACCTCAAAGCACACTGTGTTCTGTTGATCTTATGTGCTGCACAATAATGTTTAATATTTAGTATTTACTGTCATATTCCCATATATCATTGCGATGCTGTTTATTCTATTACTCTTGTTCTCTTCTGCTTGTTTTCTTTTTTCTTTCTCAGCAGGTGATCCAGGTGATTGATATATGCATTTTTTATTTCTTTTTCTTTTTTTTTTCTGCTCATTCTGTTGGTTTTTGTTTTTTGCCCTTCTCCCCCGTCCCTCTTCTCAGCTGTTTCTCTTTCCCTCTTTCTTTCTCCCCTTCTTTCCCCCAGTCAAGTCTGTCCCGTATTCAGTAAGTGAAAATAAAATAAACAATAAAAGGTGAATCAAATGGACCATTACGGCAAGGCTGGGATGGTCAGTTTGGTAAAGTAAATCCGTTGGGCATCTTTCTTTGCCTTTAGACAACAATTCTGATGGCAAAAGAGCCAAACGGGACAGGCAAAAAAAAAAGAAAGAAAGAAAGAAAAAGAAAAAAAAAAGTTTATTTGGTGACCCAGAAAGGGTAATCTGGAGAAAAGGAGGATCGCATTTGTTGGCTGCGGTTGTCGGAGCCTATGCGTACTTGTAAGCGCGGCAATGGCGGAGGAGCGCGGCTAAAAAACCTTTAAATATTACATTTTCTTGGTCACAAAATAAACTTTTAAGATATTTTCAGGCGAGAATGTAGCTGTGTAAAGTTCAAGTATCAGTTCAAGCTTGCATATTTGCAAAAATGCTCCGACGTTTTCGGAGACGTCTATTTTTTTTAATGCTTTGTGGCAGCTTTTGAACATCTGTGGCATCTATATCTAATGTCAAATCTAGCCTTTATTTAACAACATAAGCAAACTGCTTTTATATTTAACCGACTTTTCTGTTGAATTACATTTTAAATAATAACATTAACAATAGTATTTGTTTTGTTAAAACATGTGTTTAAAAACAAGTTTTGTTGTGAAAGCTATAATCCAGATACATGGCCTGTTAAATGCTTAACATCTGGGTTGGCTTTATAACTGAGAATAAAGTAATATAGCTCGTCCTTCTAAAGAATTAAGTTAAATTACACAGTTGAATCATAAGAAACATGTTACATATAAACCCTGTCATAAGTTAACTTTTAACAAGCATGCAATGATTATATTTAAATTAGGTGGTCTTTTTTTCAAAACATATCTCTTTAGGCCTAAAATGTGCCAATACTACACATTCAGACACAGTAGTAGATGGTGTTTTTAATACTATATGTGTTAGTCTAATTCGGTTGTATGGGGTCTACATTGACCCTCTGTGTTGTAAGTTATTATGATTGCACAGCCATTAAGGATCAAATCAGCTTCTAAAAATGTTCTGTTTTTTCTCCCTCTGCTTGCTTCTTTCTGTCTTTGAGGCTCGGGACCAGCACTCCTGCTGTTGAACAGAAAGACATCAACTCATTGGTAAGTATTTTTGGTCAAGTTACTTGAAAAAAGTAATCAGTAACTAATTACCAATTACTTCCCCCAAAAAGTAATCTCATTACTTTACTGATTACTTATTTTCAAAAGTAATTAATTACTTAGTTACTTTTTAAAAACACGATTTACAACCTGAATAGGTGATAAAGCGATAGATCTTTCAGCCCAATTCTACTTTTTCTACATAATCCATCATACAAAATGTAATCAAATGGAAAAGTCTTTTTTTGTAACTTGTTTTAGTAGTTTTAACCTTTTAACTTTATGCATCAAGGTCAAAGGAGCTTGCAAAGAAAAGCATCTGGACTTCTTTAAGAAGAGAACCTTCACAGACTTTATGCATCAAGCAAAAATTTAATTATATGCAACATTCTCTGACTGGAAGAAATTTGTTTAACATTTAAACCTATTTTCTGCACATTCCAGCACATAAAATATATATTTTTTGTGTTTACACTCACTCTTTCAAATAGATGCAAGTAAAACACAGCAGAAAATAAATAACATCAAAGACACAGCGGTCCTGTTGCTCTATTTTCAACTGTAAAGCAGGAGTGGGGTAGGTGGAGGTGTGCTCTGGTGCAGGTGTGCCGCAGCGGTCAGTGGAAGAATCCGTGAGTTTCTCTGTGAGTTTCCCATTACGTGGTAGCACTCGGTGCTTGCTTGGAAGTTTAGGGGGATTTTTTTCGCTGTAAAAAGAAGTTTTCTTCCCACGCACAACGGACATTAATGTTTTTGTCACTTTGTATGGAATCAAACTCAAAGTAAGGTCAGTACTTCCACGCTTTAAATGCTGCACGCTCATACTCTCTCCTGCACTCGATATATGATCCATTGTTGATCTGCACACAGCTGTTGTCACGAACGTCGCACTCACTTACGTCACTGTTGTGAGATATTCTCGCAAAAAATCACGGTTTTAGTAACGCAGTAACGCAGCGTTCCTACGGGAAAGTAACGTAACGGTACTTTCCCGTAGGAACGTAGGAAGTAACGATAATCTAATTACCGTTTTTGCAATAGTAATCCCTTACTTTACTCGTTACCTGAAAAAAGTAATCAGATTACGCGTTACTGCCCATCTCTGGTGCCGACCTGGGGACAGTTTCCACTTTTGTCGTACTATTGTACTAGGTAAGACTGTGCAATGACAATAAAGAGTTATCTCTTATCACGCTATCTCTCTCTCTAGAATTGAGTTTTGTTTTCAGGAGGAAACATGCAAATGACAGCAACTTGAACCTTTTTCAAAACTGTGAAACTGCAAAGAAAAAAGCCATTTTCACTGAGCAATAGACCACTCTCACACAGTTTTTACAGTAAAATTATATAGTACAAACACTTATAGTGTGCCATTTAAGATTAACAACCATATCAAACTGTTAGTTACTCCTATTCTTTTGCTGTTTTGAAAAATAAGAACCAAATGAATTGAAATGACTGATGTGTCTAAGATGAAAGTACTGTCTCTCACTCAAGCCCTCAGTTAGTGGTGACAGGCAGGTAAAGCACTAGGGAAACTTGCTGTGGGCTGTTGTGAAGATTAAACCAAAGATTAAATGTAATTAAGGACACTGAGTCCTGTAAGCATTAGGACACCAAAGACATATTTGTGTCACAGTTGTTAGTATGAATGTTAGTAACAGGAAAACATACTAGTTATTATTTTCTAACACTTCTTAAATAAATCATACGTGTAAATACAAACAATGTAAACTGAGAAAAAAGAACAATACATTTAGCATTTGAAATAGAAGTATAATTTTAATTCCTAACAATTAAAATTTTAAACGTTTCTTTTTTCCCTATTTTCTTATTATCACGAAATATACAACATACAGAGTAGAGGAGAACAGATTAGGGAACTTACAGAAAAATACGAGTATGAGTACATTAATTTCTATTCAGTCCAGGATTAATGCAATTGAGGAAAGAATTATTACAATAATCAGAATAATACTCATCACCAGTAATCATAATAATGACAATGATAGCAATAACACAATTATAACAAGAATATGGGAAATAACTATAACTCATAGTCACTCAAACAGAAATTTCCAGCAGACTTTGTCAAATGCTTTTTCTGCATCGACTGATAAGATTATAGTTTTCTGATACTCTGAAAGCTGCATGGAGTTGAATAGTTTACAAATATTTATAGTGGGATGTCTGCCTTTAATAAAACCTGTCAGGTAAGGATGGATAAGGGCTGGAATTACTTTTTCTAAATGGGATGCAAGAACATGGCTTATAATTTTAATGTCTGTATTTACCAGAGAAAGTGGCCTAATTTGGCTGATTGGGATTTTTCTCTGGTTTTAACAAAAGGTTAATTATTGCAGTATTCATGGTTGGAGGACTTCTAGACATAATCATAAATTCTTTAACCATTCTTATGAATAGCGAGGACAGGGTTGGCCAGAAATGTTCGTAGAACTCAGCAGGGACGCCATCTGGGCTAGATGCCTTGTTACAGAGTATTTGATTAAGAATAGTTCTTCTAGAGCTATAGTTTATCCAACATCGTACCTTGATCTTGTGTTAAAATAGACAGATCTATAGCACTCAGAAATTTGTGAATGTCTTCCATATTTGGGTCATGGTCAGAAGTGTATAGATGCATGTAAAACGTCCTAACAACATTATTTATATCTGGAAGATAATGAAAAGGTTTCCCTGCTGAGTCTTTGATAACTACATGTTTTTTGTCTTTATTTTGACTAAATAGCTTTACTAGATATTTATCTGATTTATTTATTATTGTATTCAGATTTCTCATGTGTCAACCGCTGTATAAGAAACTGTGATTTTGTGTTTAACAACACATTTAAATCAAGTCTGTGTTTTCTTAAATCACACACTAGCTTTTCAAAAGTGTTGCTGTGCAATTTCTTTTCAACATTTTAATTTTTTCTTCCAAATTGTGTCTTTTTCCTTTTTATAGGATGAGTATGAGATAATCCTGCCCCTTAAAACAGCTATGCCAGTTTCCTATAATAAAGTTAATAAATGTTGGGAGAATCATTTATATCCAAAAAGGATGTCCATTCTCTTTAAAATATTATTTAAGTCCTACTTTTTTAGCAAAGATGTGTTCAAGCACCATCAGGTGGTCGATTTTTGTTGCCATTTTTTATTGAGTTTCAAAGAGACAGGTTTATGATCGCTTAGTGCCCTTGAGTGGAATTGTGTTTCTGATGTATTTGGATGACGGGAATTACTAGCTGGGGGAAAAATATATTCTCGATGATGAATGATGGACTTGGAAAAGTAAGTGAATTCTTGATCATCAGGGTGGTTTAAACTCCAACTGTCACAAAGGCCATAATATTCCATGTATGGTTTAAAAATGACAGTCGATTGATATGTTCTATTATTAGGACTTATTGATTAGTAGTTAAATATAACAATATAAAAAATATGTACAACCCTAACCACATTTTTATATTTATATTTGCACCTCTAAACACAACTATGCTTGTTTTTTACATAAACTGTATATGAAAGATGGATGGAGCCACCACAGCATTATCCACCAGCTGGAGAAGTCCCATTATGAAGCCTCAAGTTGAGCATGTCTGCAATCTTCATTTTGGTATTTTGAATGTAAGGGGGTGAATCTGACATGGATACCAAAGGATATCCTGGGCCATCTGACCTCAGGAAATCACATGATAGGGTGGGGCTAGGTTTCACAATGAGCTCACCCAAAACCTTGGCTGATTGTGACCTACACCCATTTTCACACCTTGGCTTGTGTGATTAGGTAGAGGATCATTAGAGGGTCCATTGCCCCTCTCGGAGGGACACTCCCACAGGGCTTAAATCTGTGACTCTCCACCATTTGACCCTAGAACTTAAGAAGCTTCTCAGATGAGAGGTGAAACATCTTCAAGCAACTTGAAGTCCAGACGCTTTCTTTCCCAAGCTCCTTCGAATACAAAAGGATAAGAAGAGCAACTTGTCAGTCTCACTGTAAAGCATACCCTGATTTATTCTCATTTGCAATAATTATATCTGCTTTATACAAACAAACAATGATTTTTCCACCTCAGGTAAACTTCAGTGGATGACTATGGGCTGTCCAGTGCGGAGTCACGTGTGCTCAGTGGGGTTTTCTTCTCTCTCGAGAGCTTGTCGTATTTTCTGCCAGAAGATTCCAGTGTGTTGACCAGCCTGTGGCCAGCTCAAGTAAGAGCTCCTCTTCACCAGACTCCTTATTTGGTAGTACGGAGACAGCTGGTTGGCTGGTATGTCCTCCAGAAACACCATGATCAGCACATCCTTGTGCTCATCGAACAGACGGTAGCTAAAGAGATCACACGCAGATTAATCAGTGTAGAAGCTGGCGATGTCATTACATGTAAGGACAAAGAGTTGGTAACCATACCTGGCCATCTGGATTTCTTTGGAGCACCACTCACTCTGCAGGTAATTTGGGCTGATCACACAGATAGTCTTTCTGCTCCTATAGATGGCATCTGTAATGTTTTCTACAATGGGCTTACCTGTAAAAACAGAAATCTGAGACGTTAAACAAAAATCTCACACATCAAACATGTCAGCATTTTTCTAGTTTTAACATTTACTACTTAAAACAGCTCTGGTGAATAACATAAAATGTATGTCTGTGAAGGTTCTCAGTCATCCAGGTCATTGTAGTCTATTGTTTCCAAGCTCCTTAGACAACATAAAATGTAGCCTTTTCTATGAGTTAAAACATTTCAAAGGTATTCTCACTTTTGAGAAGAGCAGGATCTACAGTAGTGTCTAAATTCCAGTCACAGCCTTTGGTGGGACTTTTTGTGTAATGGACAAGCAAAGCACAATTCAATAAGCTTCTGGGGTAATAACTGGTGCTGACTCAGACTTTAATTTTAATATTTTCTGGAATTCAATATTTTCTGGAATTCAGATGTTTTTGTACGTCTATATTCTTTTATGTGAAACCCAATTTCATGATTTCAGGAAAAAACTGGACCAATCTTAACTGTATATTTTCCAGAGTAAATCTTTCATTTTCCTACATGTAGGATGCTTTGAAAGTTGAGCAGCACATCTAAAGTCTACTTTTAGAGGTTTAAAGATCAATTTGTAGCTCTTGTCCAGATAGTCAGTCTTAAAATATCTAGATCTAGCACTCAAACTTCGTTTTGTGGGTCACGTGGGATTGGTATTCTTGTTTGACTTCATATCAGCCATTTATATTTGTGTAAAGATATTGTATTAAAATTTTGAACAAAACAAAACAAAAAACAGTCGTGTAAACCCCGATCTTTGTCAGTACAAGTTTAAGGAAAGCTGAGGCAGTTTGTGTGGTAGCTTCATTAAATATAGATCTAAAAATAGAAAAATAGAAAAAAAAAAGAGGCTAATGATAATCATATATACCTGGTTCAAAGTCTCTGTGGTGCAGACAGAGTTTCCAGCCCTGTTGACCCTCCAGCTCTGGAAGCAACTCTCCACAGACCCAAGCTTCATCATGAACATTGTAGGAGACAAAGGCATCGTAGCTGTGAGGAATACCTTTCTTCCTCCTCTTATTATCATAGAGAAAGGCCAGGAAGAGGTAATAGGCATAGGTGAGGTGTGACCTCAGGAAGTGATAGATGAAGGATGCAAGGAGAGTAAGCATAACTAGACTAGAGCTAAAGAGGAAGCAGAGCAATGCAGCATCTATCCGACAGGAGTCAAAACCAAAGTCAAGGAATTTTTTTCCCCGTTGGCTGACAGGAAACGCACAAGTGTACTGATGTGCATTAACAACCTGTGTCTGTTTGCTGCCTTGAATCCACTGGATAAGACCGTAATTAGAACATTCACATGTTAAAAGGTTAGCAGATAGATCCAGATATGTCAAGCCTGGAAGGGATTGGATAACTGTTTCACTGATTACAAACAATTCATTGTCACTGACGTTTAGCCACCTGAGTGCCGACAGTTTGGCCTCTGCTAGAAAATCCAAAGACCTGAGTTTATTGTTGGAGAGGTCGAGTATTATCAGGTTTGGAATTGGCAAGAACACGTCAGATGTTAAAACTGAAAGCTCGCTGTAAGATATCCTCAGATGTTTCAGTTGCGGTGTGTATTTAAATGTGTCTGGGTACAAAGATCCCATGAAATATGCCTCTGTTATTAAGTACTCTAAAGAAGTCAGACCACTGAGAACATCTTTTGAAATATCGTAATATCCTCTATGAACCTTGATATGAAGCTTCTTCAATCTTTTTAAATTTGAGAAAGGCCTATCCCTTTGTTCAGAGCTGTTATGTGACTGGCTTTGAACAACATTTAAGATCAGAGTGCTTAAGTTTGACAGTCCACTGAAATGGTCGTAAAAATAATTATCACCTAACAAATAAAGAATCTGGAGGTTATCAAGTCCTTCGAACCCTCCTTCATCAACACTGTCACACTTGTCTAAGTCTATACACAAGTATTGAAGGGAAGACAGACTATGAAAATCTCCATGAATGAAATTCATGATATCAATATTTCTCAAATTTAAAAACTCCAATGTCTGTAATTTATCTTTGAATGTATCTATAAATGACACAATCTGGTTGTTTTCAAGATTTAAGATTTTCAAATTGTTTAAATTTTGAAAAACACAGTCAAAGATATAGGATATTTGATTGTGGCTCAGATCGAGTATTGTTAGGCTTTTTAAATTCCAGAAGTAAGGACAGTAAAGTTCACTGATGACATTGTCACTAAGGTCATAGACTTCCAATGTGGTGAGTCCTTGGACGGCCACTGGCAGTTCGGACAGTTCATTATTTTGTAATATCAGGCTTCTGAGCTGTGTCATTGACTGGAGTGCATTATCAGCCATGCTTTTTATATTGTTAAATGATAAGTTGAGCTCAACAAGGTTAGAGCAAGACTGCAGCATGTGCTCTTTTATGGTGTGAATTTCACTATTTCTCACATCAACTGTTCTTAGAGAAGGAATTTGGCAGGCAACATCAATGAGACCATCATCTATCCACTTTTGTATGTTATCCATCTGAAACTCTTGAAGAGAGTAAGCAGTCTGCAGAATCACTCTGTACACATCAAAGCTAAGAGAAGTTTCACTCATGTGCAGTCTCGTTAGGCTCCTCAAAAAGGTCTTGTTTGACACTTCCCACTCGATGTCCTTGGACCAGCCTCGCAAGTCCAGAGACTGCAGATGAGGAAAAATGTCTCTTGTAATGCTGAACTTTTTCACTGAATCCAAACTTAGGGTGAGTAGGTTTGAAGTATTTACATGGAGGTCATCGGACTGAAACGAAGTAAAGTTGTTGTGAGTAATAATCAAATGTTGTAAAGTTGGAAGTTTAACAATATAATCAATATCTGAAATTTGATGCAGGTAATTATTGTTCAAATTTACTAAACGTAAGATGACCAGGGGCTGAAAGACCACAGGGGAAATAAATGAGATAATGTTGTTGTCCAGAGACAGTGTCTCTAATTTGGAAAGGCCCTGAAACATGTTTTTTGTCAGTGCTGTGAGTAAATTTTCACCCAAGTCGAGAACTTTTAACTCTACCAAGTCTGCAAAAGTTCCATCATCAATTTGTAAAATCCAATTATTTTTAACATATAGAGCTTCAAGCTTAGATAAACCTCTTAAATACATCCTGGAAATATTTGAAATGTCATTTGAGCTGAGATTGAGCGATACTGCATTACCAGGAATGTCATCTGGAATAGCAGTGAGGTGACGCTTTGCACATGTAACTGATACATTCTTTGAATTTTCAGAATACAGGATTGTGCAGTCTTTTAGAGAAAAAGCAAGTGAATGTTCACAATGAAACAAAAAAGACAGAAGTGAGATAAGCAGCAGAAGGACTCTTTCTGTAGCTAGCATGTTGATCTCAGTGGTGGTTTTCACTTTCTTTAGGGAGATGGAGGTGGGAGCATACTGTTGATCAATACACCTGAAGCAGACCAGAGAAGAAAGAAAATATAAGGTAGGTTTTGATCACATCACAGTGTCCACAACTTGGCATGAAATAATGTGACATCTGGTGCAGTCAGTGGTGAAAACTGTTGATAGTCTGAGAGTTTATCTACCTATCCATGGGTCAGTGGCTCAATCCAGCATGTATATCAAAATTGGGACCTGCAGGCCAGAGCCCACTCTTTACATATTTCAAAGAGACATGCATATCACTTAAGATTCTCCATATATTTTGTCCTGCACAGTCTTACTTGTGGTTAACAAGATAGATAACACAGAATGAAGTTTAAAGGAAAGGCAGGCAGCTGAACTACAGATGGGCAACTGAGTTGTCTTGTCCCAGCAAATCACTGTTTTCTATGAAAAACCCATCTAGGAACCCTAAAGGTCAAACCTGGTGTTGAGCACTTGTGGACACCCCCAAGTGGGATAAGTATAGGTTTGTCCTGCCGACAAAGTCCCACAGTTCACCCACATCTAGCCACAATAGGTAGTTGTTTCCCTATTATTTATAATAATAGCTGAATAATAATAGCTACCGACTGTGCCAAGATCGCTCTCATTGTTCAGTTATTGACGGGTAGGGCTTTGAAGTGGGCTCAAGCTGTTTTAAGCACCAATCCTAATGTTTCCTACCCAGATTATAAGTTTAGGTGTGTTTTTGACAAGTGCTCCAGCCCGGAGATGGCTGCCCATCGTATGTTCTCAGAGAGAACATACGATGGGCAGAAGGAGTATGGCTGATTTCTCCATGGAGTTCTGGACCCTGGTAGAGGAGACGGGCTGGAAAGAGAAGGTGCTTAGAGGAGCTTTCCTGAACGGCATCAATGAAAGGATAACACGTGAGTTGGCAATTGGATTAGTGTTTAGTAAGAGCACAGTCACTCCCACCCCACTGTCCCATGACTGCGGTATTGATCTACTCCCTGGCGCATCTCTGCCCACCAGCCGTTTGTACAGTGTTTCTAAGCCTGAGCGCAAGGCCATAGAGCGTTACATCACAGATTCCCTTGCATCGAGCATTATTCGGCTGTCCACGTCACCCCTCAGGACAGGATTCTTCTTTGTTGAGAAGAATCCTGCCATGAGGATTAAGTCCTTCAGGACTTCATTTCACCTCTCCCAAACAGCAGTTCCTGTGGTCATCAGCAGTGCAGCAGGCCTTTGACCTTCTGAAACGCCTGTTTTCCTCTGCACCTGTTCTATTTCAGGCAGACCTTAATCAAGCATTCGCAGTGGAGGTGGATGCCTCGGACTCTGGTGTGGGGGCGGTCCTCTCGCAGCGATTTGAAGGTAAATTGCATCCCCGTGCCTTCTTCTCACGTTGTCTGTCTCAGGCCGAGTGGAACTGTGATGTGGGGGATCGAGAGCTGCTTGCCATCAAACTTAATTTTAGAGGACTGGCATCACTGGTTGGAGGGGAGCGAGCACCCAGTTCTTGTTTGGATGGATTACAAGAACCTTGCCTATCTTCAAGCGGCTAAACGCCTCAATGCCAGACAAGTCAGGTGGGCCTTATTTTTTACCTGTTTCAGCCTTGTGATTACTTACAGGCCAGGCTCACGCAACACTGAACCCGACGTCCTCTCACGTCAATTCTCACTGGTGGAGGATGCAGAGGAAAAGGACAAACCCATTCTTCCTGCTTCCTGTATCATCGGGACAGTCACCTGGGAGATCGAGAGGCTGGTCATAAATGCCCTGCAGCAGGATCCAGACCCTGGGTCAGGGCAGGCAGTACGTCCCTGTGGTTGTTCGGGGCAAGGTGATCCACTAGGCACATACGGCAAAGTTCTCCTGCCATCTGGATCGGAATCTCACACTTAGATTCCTCCAACGTCTATTTTGGTGGCCTTCCCTTGCAAAGGACGTCCGGGAATATGCAACGGCCTTGGCCAATTTGTGCTCAAAACAAGGCACCAAGCTCCCAGCTGTTGGGCCACCTGCAACCACTCCCATGGCTCATGGTTGCACATTGCCGTGGATATTGTCACTGGACTGCCGCCGTCAGCAGGTAATACCACCATACTCACCATCATAGTGGTTTTCACCCACAGTCTAACGGCCAACCTGAAAGGGCTAACCAGTAGCTGGAAGCCATGTTGCGGTGCGTTGCCTCTTCCAACCAGTTCTCCTAGAGTGAGCATTTGGCCTGGGTGGAGTATGCCCACAACGCTAGCACCTCGACGGCCACAGGGGAGTCTCCCTTTGAGGCATCGATGGGATAACAAGCCCCACTCCTTTCCATCACAGAGGGTGAGTTTGCAGTCCCATCAGTGCAACATCACACGCGTCATTGCCGGCAAGCATGGCGGGCTACTAGGACAACATTGTTTAGGACAGCAGAGTAGAACAAGAGACTGCCGGGCCATCATCGTGTTCTGACTCCTGTTTACCAAGTTGGCCAACAGGTATGGCTCTCCTCTAAACACATACCACTGAGGACGGAGTCTAAGAAGCTGGCTCCTAGATTCATCGGTCCTTTTCCTGTGCAAGAGGTCCTCAATCCTGTGACTGTGCATTTGACCCTCCCTCGAAATATACGTATTCATAATGTGTTTCATGTGTCTCAGGCAATGAACAGGTAGCCAATGAGACTCTAGCTATAGGCTCTACACATGCGCAGCTCAGAAATAAATGAGCTCCAGCCTGAGCAAGACGCTAACTTCGGTGTCCTCTCTATTAATCCACAGGTACTGACAAACAAACTTTTATGTTACCGAACTGGTTCTAAATGTCATGTAAGTTGAGTAACAACTGTTCGGCTATATTTTGAGATGATAGTGATGATGTTGTTTTGTGGTATTTTGTTGTAATGAGTATTAGTGTATCATCGGCATAATGCTATAATGCTACGTAGCACTATAAGTATATGCTATGACAGTGGCAACCTGCGACTTCCGAAAATGTGTTGTAGTGTTTGTTTTTGTGTTAGCCAAGCAGTACTGAGTACATTTATTAAGGGGAAAGCTTTTTGTTAGTGAAACAACGTTTGCAGTCGTCTGCCGCCATGTTGTGTTGCGTTCAGGGGACGCCATGTTCAAAAGTAATAGCGAGTGTTTTGTTTAAGTTGTGAGTATGTAAAGTCATTTTGAATTAGTTTGTATTTATTTTGCTTTTGAGAGAATGCTTTTTGTAACTTTATTTATGTTTATGAACTCTGTTATTTTATGGGAAGAATGCATGGTCTAGTGTGATTTGTATTGTGTATATGCAGAAATAAATGAGCTCCGGCCTGAGCAAGACGGTAACTTCGGTGTCCTCTCTATTAATCCACAGTTTGCTCATATTTGGCTACGCAGTGCTCTCTAGCCTGTGTGCCGCTTGCTGCCGGTCCAGATTCCCCTAGGTCTGGTGCCGGTAACACTGGCAGTAGTTAAAGCTTTACTTAAAAAGCCATCTCTAGACCCAGCAGTCTTAGCTAATTATAGGCCAATCTCCAACCTTCCTTTCATATCAAAAATCCTTGAAAGAGTAGTTGTCAAACAGCTAACAGATCATCTGCAGAGGAATGGCTTATTTGAAGAGTTTCAGGCAGGTTTCAGAGCTCATCACAGCACAGAAACAGCTTTAGTGAAGGTTACAAATGATCTTCTTATGGCCTCTGACAGTGGACTCATCTCTGTGCTTGTCCTGCTAGACCGTGCAGCGTAGTTATTATAGGTACTGCACTGCAGTAGTTTGCATCATATCTACAGTGGGGCAAAAAAGTATTTAGTCAGCCACCGATTGTGCAAGTTCCCCCACTTAAAATGATGACAGAGGTCAGTAATTTGCACCAGAGGTACACTTCAACTGTGAGAGACAGAATGTGAAAAAAAATCCATGAATTCACATGGTAGGATTTGTAAAGAATTTATTCGTAAATTAGGGTGGAAAATAAGTATTCGGTCACCTCAAACAAGGAAAGTCTCTGGCTCTCACAGACCTGTAACGTCTTCTGTAAGAAGCTTTTCTGTCCCCCACTCGTTACCTGTATGAATGGCACCTGTTTGAACTCATCATCTGTATAAAAGACACCTGTCCACAGCCTCAAACAGTCAGACTCCAAACTCCGCCATGGCCAAGACCAAAGAGCTTTCGAAGGACACCAGGAAAAGTATTGTAGACCTGCACCAGACTGGGAAGAGTGAACCTACAATAGGCAAGCAGCTTGGTGTGAAAAAATCAACTGTGGGAGCAATCATCAGAAAATGGAAGACATACAAGACCACTGATAATCTCCCTCGATCTGGAGCTCCACGCAAGATGTCATCCCGTGGGGTCAAAATGATCATGAGAACGGTGAGCAAAGATCCCAGAACCACACGGGGGGACCTGGTGAATGACCTGCAGAGAGCTGGGACCAAAGTAACAAAGGTCACCATCAGTAACACACTACAACGGCAGGGAATCAAATCCCGCAGTGCCAGACGTGTTCCGCTGCTGAAGCCAGTGCATGTCCAGGCCCGTCTGAAGTTTGCCAGAGAGCACATGGATGATACAGCAGAGGATTGGGAGAATGTCATGTGGTCAGATGAAACCAAAGTAGAACTTTTTGGTATAAACTCAACTCGTCGTGTTTGGAGGAAGACGAATACTGAGTTGCATCCCAAGAACACCATACCTACTGTGAAGCATGGGGGTGGAAACATCATGCTATGGGGCTGTTTTTCTGCCAAGGGGACAGGACGACTGATCCGTGTTAAGGACAGAATGAATGGGGCCATGTATCGTGAGATTTTGAGCCAAAACCTCCTTCCATCAGTGAGAACTTTGAAGATGAAACGAGGCTGGGTCTTCCAACATGACAATGATCCAAAACACACCGCCCGGGCAACAAAGGAGTGGCTCCGTAAGAAGCATTTGAAAGTCCTGGAGTGGCCTAGCCAGTCTCCAGACCTCAACCCCATAGAAAATCTGTGGCGGGAGTTGAAAGTCCGTGTTGCTCGGCGACAGCCCCAAAACATCACTGCTCTCGAGAAGATCTGCATGGAGGAATGGGCCAAAATACCAGCTACTGTGTGTGCAAACCTGGTAAAGACCTATAGTAAACGTTTGACCTCTGTTATTGCCAACAAAGGTTATGTTACAAAGTATTGAGTTGTATTTTTGTTATTGACCAAATACTTATTTTCCACCATGATTTACGAATAAATTCTTTACAAATCCTACCATGTGGATTCATGGATTTTTTTTTTTCACATTCTGTCTCTCACAGTTGAAGTGTACCTCTGGTGCAAATTACTGACCTCTGTCATCATTTTAGGTGGGGGAACTTGCACAATCGGTGGCTGACTAAATACTTTTTTGCCCCACTGTATCTAATAGACTCCAATTTGTGCATTTAAATGGAGAGTCCTCTTCACACACTGATGTTAATTATGGAGTTCCACTGGGTTCAGTGCTAGGACCAATTCTGTCTACATTATACATGCTTCCCTTAGGCAGTATCATTAGAAGACATCGTATACATTTTCACTGCTATGCAGATGACACCCAACTCTATCTTTCCATGAAGCCAGATAACACACACCAATTATTTAAACTGCAGGAATGTCTTGAAGACATAAAGACCTGGATGGCCTCTAACTTTCTGCTTCTTAAGGTTATTCTATTTGGTTATTCAATTCGGCCCTGAAAATCTTAGAAATATGGTATCTAAACAGATTCTTTCTCTGGATGGCATTACCTTGGCCTCCAGTAACGCTGTGAGGAACCATGGAGTCATTTTTGACCAAGACATGTCCTTCAATGCACATATTAAACAAATATGTAAGACTGCGTTCTTCCATTTGCACAACATCTCTAAAATTTGAAAAATCCTGTCCTGTGATGCTGAAAAACTAGTTCATGCATTTATTACTTCCAGGCTGGACTAGTGTAATTCATTATTATCAGGATGTCCTAAAAAGCCTTAAAAGGCTCCAGTTAATCCAAAATGCTGCAGCAAGAATACTGACAGGGACTAGAAAGAGAGAGCAGATTTCTCCTGTATTGGCTTCCCTTCACTGGCTTCCTGTTAAATCCAGAATGGAATTCAAAATCCTGCTCCTCACAGTAAAGGTCATAATCAGGCCCCATCTTATTTTAATGACCTTGTAGTAGGGCTGCACGATTTTGCATAAAATGAGAATCACGATTTTTTGGCTTAGAATTGAGATCACGATTCTCTCACGATTTTCTTTTCCAGTATAAATATTTATTGCACTTATTAACTGCACATCAACTTCGTAACAGTTGAGACTGAACATAAAAACAATAAACAAACATAAAAAAACAAATGTCTCACGTTTTGTTGTTGCCGCAAAATGTTGTACTACTTGTAATTCCGTCTCCACCGTTGCTCAACACTGCGTGTATAGAGCAGGTAGTGCAACAATAGAAAAATAGTTGCAGGACGGCACTGTGTAGTGTTTGTCTAGGGTGTTGATCATTTTCCTAAATCCCTCGTTTTGCACAGTGTTGATGGGGCCATATCTTTGGTCAGGTGATAAGTAATAGCCTCCGTAATTTCTTTGTGCCTGCGGGAGTTCGACGGGTATAGGGAAGCGCAGTATGAGGTTCCCGTTATTGATGTTTGGGTGGTTGACCGGGACGGATTTTCTCCTGTCACTTTCTCGTCATCCCTGACGTGCTCGCCGTTGTTTTTTCCCTGCTAATTTTAGCATCACACGGCACAGCTTCTGTATCACGTGGTATAAGGCTCCGCCCTTGTCATTTGTTGAGCAGGAAGAGTGAGCGCTTGTTTTCATGCAGAGTACGTCCCGGATCAAAATGCGGTACAATCGTCGTCGTCTTTTTTTTTCTTTCTTTTTTAAATCGTTGTCATTTGGAAATGAGATCGAACATAAGTATGAATCGAGATCGCGATTTTCTAATGATTAATCGTGCAGCCCTATTCATAAGTAGAGTTGCCAACGGAATCGCCCCGCATTGAGAGAAAATATTACGCGTTTCGCATTGAGGTGAAAAGGGAACGTTTGTCCCGTACTTCAGCTAGAATGGAAAAAGACACAAAGATGGAGTTATTCTGTCTTTAAGCTGCACAGCTGCCTCTTCTTCTCTCATTCTCTCCCCCCTCTCCTGTTTCTTCTTCAATCATGAAACTGATCAATGATCAGCTGATCGGCTTTTCTCTCTTGTTTGTTTATCGCCCACTTTGCGCCAGAAAGAGGAAACCGGCGGATGTCACGCTAGACAACAGCAGCACGTTTAAGCTTGATCAGCTGTTGTTAGAATGTATTTAATATTAATTTCTCAGCTGATGTTTGCTGGAGCCACAGCTGTAAAAGCTACTGGTCATGATATCGGTTTGGTTATCTGGTAAGAGGGAAACATGAAGATGAAACCAGGAGACGTCCTTACTGAATCATCAGAGCTGAACAGGTGATGGAGAGACAGGTTTACCTTTTAGGTGACATGAATGAGTTGAAGGGAAGTTATGAACTGTTTCTGAGAGACAAATAACACCAGGATCCTTTTTTAGGTAGCTGACAGCTGGTAACTGTGCAGGGGAGGGTCTAGCAAATTTTTGCCAGGGGGCCAGGTAGGGCATTAACAGGGAAAGGGGGGCACAAAGAAATACTTTCTTATTCTCTATTAAAATGTCTCGCTTTTATTAAATAATTATCTGAAGCTTACAACCAAAGTTTTTATCTGACGTAAAATGTATAGAAATCATACATATAACAAAGAAGCAGCTGGAATCCACAGCTGTGTGTGTTCATGGAGCTGCATTTTCACCTGCTGGACATCATTACCTGACAAGTTTAACTGTCTTCAGAACATTGCAGAGGCCTTATTGACAGTATTTGGCTCTACATATCTGTGTGAGCAGGTTTTCTCTCACATGAGTGTCCTCAGGTAGCCGTCTGAATGCTGGACACTTGTGTCTCTGAGTGGGAGACCAGAGATCAGAGTGTATTAACAAACATGCCATATTGGCCCAGTTTATTTTTCTTATCATTGTTGTGAGGAGACCATAAATAGCATTTGCATTTTCTGTTGTACAGTTCATTTGCTGTTATGGAGTTCTTGTTATGGATAAAAAGTGTCTTTTTTTGTTTCAACATAGCTGATAACTATTCGCTGATAGCTGCCAACATCTGCGAACAAATATAATTCTATAAAGTTGTTCTATATAGTGTGTAACCATTAATATAGAGCGTTATTAAATTTATTGCTAATGCAATCATATGGCACACTGACTTCTGAGGAAATTTTAAATGGCACTCCTCATCAGAAAGGTTGCCTACCCCTGTATTATTGTATGATCTAGTGCAGCGGTCTCCAGCCTTTTTTGCGCCACGGACCGGTTTATGCCCGACAATATTTTCATGGACCGTCCTTTAAGGTGTCGCGGATAAATACAACAAAATAAAACTAGTACCGGTACCGAAAAAAAAGATTTATTCATAACACACGTGAAAAGACCCAGGAAAACCGAGTTAACGATAAAAACGATAAGAAAATAACGCTGAAAACCATACATTTCACACCTGAGCCTCAACTCTCGCGGCCTGGTACCAAACGACTCACGGACCGGTACCGGTCCGAGGCCCAGGGGTTGGGGACCGCTGATCTAGTGTACAATATAAAGCACCTTGAGGCGACTATTGTGATTTGGTGCTATATAAATAAAATTGAATTGAATTGAATTGAATTAATAAATGCTACATTATAGTATATGTACATGTCATTGCATAGGGTTAGATTTACATTTATGGATATCCATATGTGATGGCATAGTCTTAAATAATGATGGACATACCCAAGTTAGTTTCACTTTAATATACAGAACCAAAACCATAAACCAAACAATTTTCATTAAAAGTCCCCATCACTAAACTCTCTTCTTCACATTAGTGAATTAGCAGAGCTAGGCAAGCAGATAGAGCCATTTTAAGTTCGTCACACCTTTAACTCCAGTATCTACATGGATGACTTATAACAGTAGTCATCCTACCTGCATCTGTTGTGTAAACCTTCTCTTCTTTGTATTACGGGTAAATAGATGAGGGAAGGGATACTTTAAGGATTTCATCAACCACACTGACATGCTTCTAAAGAATAAGCAGAGTCCAGGGATGAATTTAAGACTTGCCTATCACTGTGTCTGTGCTGCAGTGCTGGAAAGGAGAATCGGGTTAACGTGAGATTCAGGACCACTAATGTGGTTTTTGCCCTCATTGTTAAACACAACCAGGCACCGGTAGCCTAGAGCAGTTACTGATTAAGTTAAAAATAATATCTTGCTTGATTTAACACTGCTTAACATCTACTTTCGAGTCACTTCTCAGCCTAGAGTTATTTCATGCTATGGATTCTCAGAAAATGTGTCAGGTAGAGTACATGAAAGTAAATACCCAAACTCTGAAAAATACAAAAATGCACTACAATATCCACAAACTATAGATAACACAGTACAAACCTGCACACTGCTTAATCTGTCCTTTCTGTCCTTTGTGTCATGTGATGTGTAAGTGAACCAACATAGCAGCTTATACTTAAATTAACTCGACTTGAGGGTAATTTTCAATATTTCTTACAAACTATGATCAGAAATGCAGTAATTCAGTAATAAAATATAAGCATAACTATTTTAGACTTAAAGTAGATCTTACAAGGACATTCAGTATTTAAAATAGGTAATTATTCAATTACTGTAGATTTTTATGTGCCTTCAGTTCTCTAATAAAAAGTCTAGTTTAAATTGTTTTACAAAGCAAATGTTATTTGCATAAAATCTGACCATCGATTTTTATATACAAATAATATATGTGGTCAATGGTTTTTCCATTAATCAAGATAAAAGAAACTTACCTATTCCAAAGATTGTTCTTTCTTTCACCAGCTTCACTACAGAAGAAAAAAAACCCAGAGGCAAATCATTTGTACAAGAAAGAGGAAGTTGGATCGTTTCCTCTCACAGACGCCACTACTTCTGCAGTCTGTCTAAACAAGCCCAAGTGTGACTGGTCCATGAAGCAAAACAGTCTAATGAAAAAAACATTGCTTTCTGCAGCTTGAACCGATGTCTTCTTTGTTCCTTATATTTGAGATGAGCCGCGAACAATGTCCAATTTCATTTATTGAAAAAAATTTCTTTTAAAATTTTTTTATTTGATTTAAACAATTTAGGATTTGCCAAGTCCAAAAATGTTTTGGTCTGTAGTAAATAACAATAATTCACTTGCAAGCAGTGACAGCATGCCTTCCTGCCCTCACATCTTACAGTGAATATCATTGGGCCTGCGTGCACAAATTGGTTGCTTGCTTCCTGTTTCTAATTTGTGGTCTTTAAGAACGGTCACTAATAATAGTTCATGTTTCTGTATATCCTGTGTGAAATGTCAAGTGCACCACTGGGAAAAAGTTCCCTCACCCAGGGGTATCTAAGACAATGGAATGTATAATCTAATGTATAATCTACTTAATCTCTCTTCCACAGCATGTTTTCTATCCTGTCGTTCTTCTCTCACCCCAACTGGTCGCAGTAGATGGCCGCCCCTCGCTGAGCCTGGTTCTGTCAAAAGTTTCTTCCTGTTAAAAGGGAGTTTTTCCTTCCAACTGTAGCCAAAATGCTTGCTCATAGGGGGTTATATGATTGTTGGGTTTTTCTCTGTATGCGTTATTGTAAGGTCTACCCTACAAAATAAAGCACCTTGAGGCGACTGTTGTTGTCATTTGGTGCTGTATAAATAAAATTGAATTGAATTTATGACATCCCCATTTGAGGAGGAGGATGTCATCATTTAGCCCATTTACAGTTTGACATATTTTCTTTTTTTGGATTAAACTGAACAAGCCATAGAAAGTGGCAGCAATATTTATGGTGAGTCAAAAAAAACAACAAAAAAACCCACTGCTCTTAGCCTCTGCAACTCATTTAACTTCTGTTTTTATTTCATTGTCAAGAAATAAGTGAAGGGTTACTTCACTTGCTTTTTCACTGAACAACTGCACAATTCTTTATACTCAAAATTTAAATGATGTGCCAGTTGTATGTGCAGTGCCGGACCTGAGTGACATTCCCAAAACTAAACCTCACATCAAATTGTATTTCAAAGATTAGCTGGACGGATTTTGCTACCTGCCTCTCATGTTATCAGTCCATTGAACTGAGGTCTAAGCTATAACCACTGCTCAAGTTTTAATATGTTTCAGTATGCTGCACTATAATTGTTTTATGTCGGTGAAAGGCAGTTTACTGTATTTTGTATTATTTAGCTTCATTTTTTATTTTACTTTTACACTTTAATTCAAAACTGAAACTTCTGTAAAGAGAGAAACCATTGAATTGCCTTCATTTTAAATACACTTTCCACATACCAGTAAAATCATATAGTACAAAAACTCACTCCATTCCACATCATCAGAGCATAAATAAAAAACAACAAAATATTAGTTACCCCAATGTCACTCCAGCCCTGAGGTACTGTGTCAGTCAGGTGAAGTATCAAGGAAACCAACAGTGCACTGCTAGAACTAACAAAAGATGAAATGATGCATGCTCAGTCATCCAGGTAAGTGCTTACTCGTCAGGTCAGGACTGTACTGTCTATTCACACTTACAGGCCAGTGGACACTTTAATTGATGAGGATATACACAAATATTTCTGGCACAACTTCACCTACTGAAAACCATACCCTGCTTTATTCTCTTGTGTGACTATAACTGAGAACCATTATTTCCAAATAAGAACCATGTTGTATTTAAGACTTATCAGGAACGCTTCACTGAGGTTACAGGGAAAAGAAGCTGAGGACAGCTTTCCCAAAGACTTCAAACAACTGGATATCTATTGGAGCCACAGGAGTTGCCTCTAGACAGATGCATATTTAAGGGAACTCTGCATTAGCTTGACTTTCTGATAATATAAACTTGAAAATCCTAGATGTTTTTCAGAAACGTTGACCTCTGATCTTGACCTTGACGTTGAGGCTAGTGGAATTTAGTTGATGTGGGTTTTTTTATGTATTGCAAAGGAAAAATCATTCATTGGTTTCAGGTTGGGTTTCATCAGTGTTATCAACTAACAGTGCTGTTTCTCACTCTTTGTCACAAACAGAGATGGGCAGTAACGCGTTACTTGTAACGCATTACTGTAATCTGATTACTTTTTTCAAGTAACGAGTAAAGTAAGGGATTACTATTGCAAAAACGGTAATTAGATTACCGTTACTTTCCTGTCAGCATGCTGCGTTACTAAAACCGTGATTTTTTTTGCGAGAATGTCTCATGACAATGACGTAAGCAAGTGCGTTCGTGACAACAGTTGTGTGCAGATCAACAATGGATCACATATCAAGTGCGGGAGAGAGTATGAGCATGCAGCGTTTAAAGTGTGGAAGTACTGACCTTACTTTGAGTTTGATTCCATAAAAAGTGACAAAAACATTAGTGTCCGCTGTTCACTGTGTGGGAAGAAAAATTCTTTTTGCAGCGAAAAAAACCCCTAAACTTCCGAGCAAGAACAGAGTGCGCTACCACGTAATGGGAAATTCACAGAGAAACTCGAGGATTCTTCAACTGGTCGCTGCGGCACACCTGTACCAGGGCAAACCCCACTCCTGCTTTACAGGTGAAAATATTTTATTGTTGCTGACGTTTAGCCACCTGAGTGCCGACAGTTTGGCCTCTGCTAGAAAATCCAAAGACCTGAGTTTATTGTTGGAGAGGTTGAGTATTATCAGGTTTGATCATGTTGATCTTGGAAAGCAGTGCTGTTTTCACTTAGAAATGGGGGTATCCTGTTGTTCAATACACTTGAGTCGGACAGAATAAGACATAAAATTGAAGGTTTTAGTCTGATTACATTACAGTGTCCATCATTTTAGCACAGAATAAAATAACCTGAAATTTGGCGCAACCAGTGATGAAAAATTGGTGATTCTCTGAGATAAAATTAAATAAAAAGGTGGTGATCAGTTTACACCTCAGAATCACTCTTAAATTGAGTGTCATACAGCCATAGAGCTAGTGATACAATTGCAAAATCAATCGTCGACCTGCAGCCTATGATTTCCTGATGCCACATGCACTTATGGACACCCTTATGCTCAAACATGATGTTTCTAATAGACAAACATGGCCTTTCTGGTCTAAATGGCATTCCCCACATGAGCATTGAAGTCTCTCAGTAAGACGACAGAGTCCACAGGTGGAGCAATCTCTAGCACCACACACATGGACTCCAAGAAGGAAGGGTACTCTGAACTGTCATCTGACGCATAAGAGCAGATGACAGTCAGGACCTGTTCCTTGACTTGAAGGTGTAGGGAACAAACCCTTTTGTCCACCCGGAAAAACTCTAATGTACAGGCATCGAGCAGAGGGGATTCTAGGATACCCGGCCCAGCCCACATCTTCCGTAGAGAAAGAGTCTTGGGATGGGGGGGGTGACTCATCCATCAGGGTGAGGTCACTGAGGCAGTTAAAAACTCCTTGGTGGCAGGTCCCCTTGGATGAATGAGGTATTCCCTGATTTCTTAAAGGCTCTGGATTATGTAGGGCTGGTTAACACGTCTCTTCAAAGTTGCGTGACAATCGGGGGGATACCTCTAGATCGGCAGACTGGGGTGGTGGTACCCATCTTTAAGGAGGGGGAATAGAGCATGTACTCCAACTATAAGAGGATCCCACTCCTCTGCCTCCCAGGGGAAGTCTATGCTAGGGTGCTGGAAAGGAGAATCTGACTGTTGGTTGAACCCCGGATACAAAAGGAACAATATTGTTTTCGTCTCAGTTGTAGAACACTAGACTAGCTCTTTACCATCTTGAGGTCTTGAAGGTGCATGGGAGTTTACCCAACCAGTCTACATGTGTTTTGTACAATTGGAGAAGGCATACAACCATGTCCTTTGGAGTGTTCTGTGTAAGGTGCTTTAGGAGTGTGTGGTGTCTGGACCAGTGCTAGGATCAAGCCATTTGATCCTTTTACAACCATTGCAAGAACTTGGTCTGCATAGCCGCAAGAGGTTGGACATTCCAGTGGGTCCGCCGCTGTGGCAGAATCCATATGTTTAATTTGGCACAGATTTTGCATCACATGTTCATCCTGACACAACACTGTCATCTATCTGGGTCCAAGGCCATCATTATGAGCCAACCATGTAATGACAAATTACAGATTCTTGACTTGAAAGGGAAATGAGTTAGCCATTACACCATGGAGCCACTTGGTGACAGTATGGGCTGGATTATCTCATGAACACAGGCTCAGCCAGCTCGAGGGTTTCATCTACGTAGCACAAATTTTTTTCCCTTGAATTTTACAAATTTTGATGTTTTTTCAAAATCAATCATCTATAGCTTTTTTTTTTTTTTTTTTAATACAAAAGCATTTTCTTGGCTGTTGTGTCAATATTACTCTAAAAAAGAACAAAGAGCAAACAACATATAAATGCAACATAGATTATAATGAGAAATATAAGACAGTTAAGTGTGCTAGGTTTCCATCATTACAAAATCCAGTTCTGAGAAAAACTTTGATACTGCTTAACTGATATTGATTTCAATCACTTAATGTCAGCTACATCTCAACAGCTTTAAAGAAAAATTACAGATCTTGATTTAATGTGACCACATTTGTATCATTTTTTGCCAGTAAACGTGAATGATATTGTTAGGGTTTATAAACAGAGTCTTACCTCTTTCACAAGTGTTTCCTTGAGACATGATACTAGCATGAACTCAGAGTGGATGCGCTGCAAGTGCTATTAATCTGAGGAAGACACCAGTGGAAATTGTTTGTTTTCCGTCTGACTAATGGGGAAGTTAGACTGTTAAATAAGAAAAGGTTTTGGTTCTCATTGCTGTATCGTATCACATATGTGTACACACACACACACACACACACACACACACACACACGTAGAAAAATATTTAGTATACACATCCAGAAATGCATATGCTATTATATATTGTACATATATTTATTAGTTTCAGATGTAGCCATTCTTGTATTTTGCTTGTTTACATTATTGTATTTTGCACAACTCTGTTGCTTGTGAAGCTCGCACACAAGAATTTCACTCACATGTGCTGTACCAATGTACCTGCACATGTGATGTGACAATAAAAAAAAAAGTGATTTGAAGTGATTCCAGTTCCTGGTATGATGCTGATGTTTTGTGTAGCCCGTTTAATTTAAAAACCTATAGATAAAGACTTATTTCATTGCGTAATTGTCCCTGGTTTTGTCCAAAACACAATCTCTGTTGCATCACCTGACTCTTGCTTGCAACAAAAGAGGGAGTTCACACAAGTAAGATATGCATTAAGAAGTTTATTTACAAAAGGTGAAACAAAAACGTCAGTAAGTCAGGGAGGAGGTGAGGACAGTTGACAGCTCCACCCATGAGTCACATTAAGTTACAATAAAATGTGCTTATCAGCGCACCAGTGAAATCTCAGTTCCCATTTACACAAACTCTGCTACTCACCAACATCCCTAGCAATAATTTGGTAGTTATGAAGCATATTTAAAAGAATGGAAGATGGAAACACCAGAAATTGTTTAAACTAAAAAAAAGACATACTATGATGAACATAAAGTTCTAGAAAGAGCGTCAGCCGTCACATTTTCCGAAGCCTTCAGGTGTCAAATGTGCATATGGTAAGGCTGTAAAAATAAGAGCCATGTCATCAAGTGTTGAGTTGGATTCTTATGCCACAAGAGGACTTCTCGTGGCATAAGAAGACAAAATTGAAGCAAGAGTTTCCTTCTACAAAATAGACTAATTTAACTGGCAGGAATAAAACTTGTGGGAGAAGTAGCTCAATACCTGCTCCATCCTGATGCAACAATACTGCCCCAGGATCCACTTTGCTAGCGTCTACCTTCAGCTTGAAAGAATCTCTGAGATGGGGTCTCTCAAGCCCTGGAGCAGAGGCAAGGATAGCCTTGATATCCTCAAAGATTGTCTGATAATGATCTGACCACTGGAACATAACCTTGGGGTTTAAGGAGTCAGTTAGAGGAGCAACCACTGCAGAGAAATTCTCACAAAACCCACAATAATAACCCACCATTCCAAGAAAGTGTGGAAGTTCTTTCTCAGTAGTGGGAGAATTGAAGTGATCAGTAGCTTCCACTTTAGCTCTTACTGGATGTACCTGGCCCTGTCCAGCCACCTTACCCAAGTAAGTCAAAGTGGCCCTAGCAAACTCACACTTGGCAAGGTTCGCTGTAAGATTTTCCAAAGTTATGCAATCAAGGAAAGCACAGATGGACTTAAGATGATCTTGCCAGGTGTTGCTATATACCACTATATTATCTAAAAACACAGCACACCCTTCCACACCAGAAACCACAAAACTCATTAGGCGCTCAAATGTGGCAAGAATGTCTCTCAACCCAAAGGACATAACTGTATAGGAAAAGATAGTATAATAATAAAATAAAATTTCTTTTCTTAGGCAGTATTATTCAAAGACATAGCATACAGGTTTAACCCTTGACCCTCTTTTAGTTATGTCACAATAGGCCTAGGATAGAACTGTATCTTCTTCACTCACCATTTGTTTATTCACCACATTGCATTTAACCATTAGTTATTAATCTGTGGCTCTCTTTCACAGCACGTCTTTTTTTCTGTCTTCCTCCCATCACGCCCAACTGGTAGCGAAAAACGTCTGCCCCTACATGACCAGGCAGCAGCTCCCTGAGTGCCACAGGTTTCTGCTTGTTAAGAGTCTTTTTCATCTGAGTGTTGCCATGTGCCTTCTCAAAGTGGGTCTCTTGATTGTTCAGGTTTTTTCTGTATTATTATAGGATCTTTACCTTACAATATAACATGCCTTAAGTTGATTGCAATTGTGATTTAGAAATATATAAATAAAACTGAACTGAACAAGTTGCTGGGTGTTTGGTTTTTTTTGTCTTTTAAGGTAAAGTAGACCGGAAAGGAGAGAGAAAAGGGAGGTTCATTGAGTGGACAGTAGGTACAAGAAATGGTAGCCAAAGAGTAGAAAAAAAATCACTTTATCAGTTTACCACATTTGATTCGTTTACAATAAAACAAGCCCAGGGGCCCGTTCTTCGTACCTCGCTAAGTAGGTTAGCTGGATTTGATTGTTGACGATTTCACGTGATCCTGGATCGTTCGGTTCCCCGAAGCTCATCCGGGACTTGCTGTCATAGCAACAGAGCCGTAAGCGTAAACCTGCTCGGGAGCAGGTTTACTTTATGTAAACAGGATTAGATCGCGGCCACGCAGGTATGTCCGCTTCATTTATACGAAAGCAACAGCGATATTCCACCACTGTTTCACCATAAATAAATAACATCAATGTAACTAAAGATAATGCAGCACTTGATCCATTTATTGATTTCACACAGATACATACAGGTCATTCCCTAAAAAAGGGAAATGTACTATTAACATTCTATTACATGTATGTGATTATTACAGATGTAATTCATATTTCAGAGTAGTAATTGTAAATCACTTCGTGTAATCAAGATGAGAGACCCCAGCTATAAAAGCGAAGGTGGATTTGGGAAGTCTGTCGCAGCCATGTCCTGTCCGTTTACGCGAGCCACCCATTGCGGAAGGTGCAAGATTGATAAGGAGAGTCCTCAGAATTCAGCGTATATTGCGGGACAGACAGGATCCTTTAGCTCAGCGCGACAGTGTGCTCATAGAGAGATATCGATATTCCCGTGAGGATATTATTTACTTAACCAACTTGTTGACGAGGGGGTGCAGGACCACCACCTGTCTTTTTTTGCTCTGCCCTTTTCTTGGTTGCTGTTATGAACAAACAAACAGATTATTTCAGGGTCTCTTTCCAAGAGACGAAAAGCAATATAAGTGATAAATATTACCATTCTGTAGAATATTCTTATATTTCACTTTTACTTGTTCCCATGTTCTAGTGGGTCCTGTCGTCGCTCTAATGTGAAAGGGGATACAGTTGGCACGCGTGCCTAGGTTGCCAACCCCTGCAATAGAGATTTCAAACCTACCATTCATTAGCTAAAACAAACAATGTGTATGCTTTAAAAGCATCAATATCAGCTCCTCTCTCACAGCATGGTGAGAGTTTCTAAAAAATTATGTAGTCTTCATTAATCCCATTCAAATGTACATCCATCTGGAATAAACCTGACATAATACAGAACAATAACATGATTAACTTCCTTGATTGGAGCTGTAAAGGAATTAGATTCTTGGAACATCTATTCAAAAGAACAGACTTTATTCTATTTGACAGATTTGCTAAAAAAAAAACATGGAATTAAAAAGAATAGATTTTTAGAATATCAACAAATTAAATCTATAGTAAAAAAGACATTTAAGCCTAATCAAGTCAAATTACAAACACCAACAAATGTGGTACAATTCCTTGGTCTCAAAATCCTAAAATTACTCTCTAAAATATACAGAACACTCTCCAAAATAGATGAATCAATATCCCTTCCTATTGCCAAATGTGAGACGGAGCTATCAGTCAGCTTGCACAACAACTCCTGCTCTAAGATATTTTTAAAAAATCTTGAAATTGATTAGAAATCCCAGTCTACAATTAATACAATACAAAATACTACACCGGGGACTGAGGTCCATACTGCTGCAGGACTGGGGGGTGGTCTGCTTGTCTCTACCCCAGAGTAAAGGGGACCATTTCCTGCATCTGGGGGCGATTATCAACCATATAAAACTGTAGTGAATTACTTTTTCTAAGTGTGATGCAAGGACTTTGCTTATAATTTTAATGTCTGTATTTACCAGAACAAGTGCTCCATAACTAATTGCCTGCGTGGGATCTTTATCTGGTTTTAACAACAGGTTAATCATTGCAGTTTTCATGGTAGGAGAAATTCTAGACCTAATCACAAATTCTTCAACCATTCTTATGAATAGCGAGGACAGGGTTGGCCAGAAATGTTCGTAGAACTCAGCAGGGACGCCATCTGGGCTAGATGCCTTGTTACAGAGTATTTGATTAAGAATAGTTCTTCTAGAGCTATAGTTTATCCAACATCGTACCTTGATCTTGTGTTAAAATAGACAGATCTATAGCACTCAGAAATTTGTGAATGTTTTCCATATTTGGGTCATGGTCAGAAGTGTATAGATGCATGTAAAACGCCCTAACAACATTATTTATATCTGGAAGATAATGAAAAGGTTTCCCTGCTGAGTCTTTGATAACTGTACTTGTTTTTTTTATTTTGCTTAAGTAGGTTTGCCATATATTTATCTGATTTATTTATTATTGTATTTAGATTTCTCATGTGTCAACCGCTGTATAAGAAACTGTGATTTTGCATTTAACAAAACATTTAAATCAAGTCTGTGTTTTCTTAAATCACACACTAGCTTTTCAGAAGGGTTGGTTGTCCAATTTCTTTTCAACATTTTAATTTTTTCTTCCAAATTGTGTCTTTGTCCTTTTTATAGGATGAGTATGAGATAATCCTGCCCCTTAAAACAGCTATGCCAGTTTCCTATAATAAAGTTAATAAATGTTGGGAGAATCATTTATATCCAAAAAGGATGTCCATTCTCTTTAAAATATGATTAAGTCCTACTTTTTTAGCAAAGATGTGTTCAAGCACCATCAGGTGGTCGATTTTTGTTGCCATTTTTTATTGAGTTTCAAAGAGACAGGTTTATGATCGCTTTGGATGACGGGAATTACTAGCTGGGGGAATAAATATATTCTCGATGATGAATGATGGACTTGGAAAAGTAAGTGAATTCTTGATCATCAGGGTGGTTTAAACTCCAACTGTCACAAAGCCCATAATCCTAATGGTTTAAAAATGACAGTCGATTGATATGTTCCATTATTAGGACTTATTGATTAGTAGTTAAATATAACAATATAAAAAATATGTACAACCCTAACCCCATTTTTATATTTATATTTGCACCTCTAAACACAACTATGCTTGTTCTTTACATAAACTGTATATGAAAGATGGATGGAGCCACCACAGCATTATCCACCAGCTGGAGAAGTCCCATTATGAAGCCTCAAGTTGAGCATGTCTGCAATCTTCATTTTGGTATTTTGAACGTAAGGGGGTGAATCTGACATGGATACCAAAGGATATCCTGGGCCATCTGACCTCAGCAAATCACATGATAGGGTGGGGCTAGGTTTCACAATGAGCTCACCCAAAACCTTGGCTGATTGTGACCTACACCCATTTTCACACCATGGCTTGTGTGATTAGGTAGAGGATCATTAGAGGGTCCATTGCCCCTCTCGGAGGGACACTCCCACAGGGCTTAAATCTGTGACTCTCCACCATTTGACCCTAGAACTTAAGAAGCTTCTCAGATGAGAGGTGAAACATCTTCAAGCAACTTGAAGTCCAGACGCTTTCTTTCCCAAGCTCCTTCGAATACAAAAGGATAAGAAGAGCAACTTGTCAGTCTCACTGTAAAGCATACCCTGATTTATTCTCATTTGCAATAACTATATATGCTTTTTACAAACAAACAATGATTTTTCCACCTCAGGTAAACTTCAGTGGATGACTATGGGCTGTCCAGTGCGGAGTCACGTGTGCTCAGCGGGGTTTTCTTCTCTCTCGAGAGCTTGTCGTATTTTCTGCCAGAAGACTCCAGTGTGTTGACCAGCCTGTGGCCAGCTCAAGTAAGAGCTCCTCTTCACCAGACTCCTTATTTGGTAGTACGGAGACAGCTGGTTGGCTGGTATGTCCTCCAGAAACACCATGATCAGCACATCCTTGTGCTCATCGAACAGACGGTAGCTAAAGAGATCACACG
Organism: Copadichromis virginalis; assembly: GCF_057382275.1. NCBI lineage: Eukaryota > Metazoa > Chordata > Actinopteri > Cichliformes > Cichlidae > Copadichromis > Copadichromis virginalis. Next base: position 26,177,917 of record NC_140620.1, on the reverse strand, counting down.
CAGATTAATCAGTGTAGAAGCTGGCGATGTCATTACATGTAAGGACAAAGAGTTGGTAACCATACCTGGCCATCTGGATTTCTTTGGAGCACCACTCACTCTGCAGGTAATTTGGGCTGATCACACAGATAGTCTTTCTGCTGTTATAGATGGCCTCTGTAATGTTTTCTACAATGGGCTTACCTGTAAAAACAGAAATCTGAGACATTAAACAAAAATCTCACACATCAAACATGTCAGCATTTTTCAAGTTTTAACATTTTCTAGTTAAAACAGCTCTGGTGAATAACATAATGTGTAGCCTTTTCTATAAGTTAAAACATTCTCACTTTTGAGAATAGCAGGATCTACAGTAGTGTCTAAATTCCAGTCACAGCCTTTGGAGAACAAAGAACAATTCAATAAGCTTCTCGAGTAATAACTGGTGTTGGTCTTAACTTTAATTTTTATAGTTTCTGGAATCCAAGGCTTACAAAAACATCGGGAGTACAAAAACAGCTGTCTTTCTATTTTCTTTTATGCAAAACACAACTTCATGATTTCCTTTTCCTACATGTAGGATGCTTTGACAGTTGAGCAGCACATCTAAAGTTTAATTTTAGAGGTTTAAAGATCAATTTGTAGCTCTTGTCCAGATAGTCAGTCTAGCATTCAAACTTTGTTTTGTGGGTCATGTGTGATTGGCATTCTTGTTTGACATCATATCAACCATTTGTGTTTGCGTAAACGTAGTGTAGTAAAATTTTGAACAAAACAAAACAAAAAACGGTGGTGTGAAACCCTGATCTTTGTCATTACAAGTTTAGAGTGGCAACAATAGTGTTTAAAGGAAAGATGAGACAGAGTTTGTGTGGTAGCTCCATTAAATATTGATCTAAAAATAGAAAAATAGAAAAAAAGAGGCTAATGATAATCATATATACCTGGTTCAAAGTCTCTGTGGTGCAGACAGAGTTTCCAGCCCTGTTGACCCTCCAGCTCTGGAAGCAACTCTCCACAGACCCAAGCTTCATCATGAACATTGTAGGAGACAAAGGCATCGTAGCTGTGAGGAATACCTTTCTTCCTCCTCTTATTATCATAGAGAAAGGCCAGGAAGAGGTAATAGGCATATGTGAGGTGTGACCTCAGGAAGTGATAGATGAAGGATGCGAGGAGAGTAAGCACAACTAGACTAGAGCTAAAAAGGAAGCAGAGCAATGCAGCATCTATCCGACAGGAGTCAAAACCAAAGTCAAGGAATTTTTTTCCCCGTTGGCTGACAGGAAACGCACAAGTGTACTGATGTGCATTAACAACCTGTGTCTGTTTGCTGCCTTGAATCCACTGGATAAGACCGTAATTAGAACATTCACATGTTAAAAGGTTAGCAGATAGATCCAGATATGTCAAGCCTGGAAGGGATTGGATAACTGTTTCACTGATTACAAACAATTCATTGTCACTGACGTTTAGCCACCTGAGTGCCGACAGTTTGGCCTCTGCTAGAAAATCCAAAGACCTGAGTTTATTGTTGGAGAGGTCGAGTATTATCAGGTTTGGAATTGGCAAGAACACGTCAGATGTTAAAACTGAAAGCTCGCTGTAAGATATCCTCAGATGTTTCTGTTGCGGTGTGTATTTAAATGTGTCTGGGTACAAAGATCCCATGAAATATGCCTCTGTTATTAAGTACTCTAAAGAAGTCAGACCACTGAGAACATCTTTTGAAATATCGTAATATCCTCTATGAACCTTGATATGAAGCTTCTTCAATCTTTGTAAATTTGAGAAAGGCCTATCCCTTTGTTCAGAGCTGTTGTGGGTTCGGCTTTCAACAACATTTAAGATCAGAGTGCTTAAGTTTGACAGTCCACTGAAATGGTCGTAAAAATAATTATCACCTAACAGATAAAGAATCTGGAGGTTATCAAGTCCTTCGAACCCTCCTTCATCAACACTGTCACACTTGTCTAAGTCTATATACAAGTATTGAAGGGAAGACAGACTATGAAAATCTCCATGAATGAAATTCATGATATCAATATTTCTCAAATTTAAAAACTCCAATGTCTGTAATTTATCTTTGAATGTATCTATAAATGACACAATCTTGTTGTTTTCAAGATTTAGGATTTTCAAATTGTTTAAATTTTGAAAAACACAGTCAAAGATATAGGATATTTGATTGTGGCTCAGATCGAGTATTGTTAGGCTTGTTAAATTCCAGAAGTAAGGACAGTAAAGTTCACTGATGTCATTGGAACTAAGGTCATAGACTTCCAATGTGGTGAGTCCTTGGACGGCCACTGGCAGTTCGGACAGTTCATTATTTTGTAATATCAGGCTTCTGAGCTGTGTCATTGACGGGAGTGCATTATCAGCCATGCTTTTTATATTGTTAAATGATAAGTTGAGCTCAATAAGGTTAGAGCAAGACTGCAGCATGTGCTCTTTTATGGTGTGAATTTCACTATTTCTCACATCAACTGTTCTTAGAGAAGGAATTTGGCAGGCAACGTCAATGAGACCATCATCTATCCACTTTTGTATGTTATCCATCTGAAACTCTTGAAGAGAGTAAGCAGTCTGCAGAATCGCTCTGTACACATCAAAGCTAAGAGAAGTTTCACTCATGTGCAGTCTCGTTAGGCTCCTCAAAAAGGTCTTGTTTGACACTTCCCACTCGATGTCCTTGGACCAGCCTCGCAAGTCCAGAGACTGCAGATGAGTACATCCTCTGCTGGGCTTTCTTGATGACGGAGGTGATGGTGGGCTCCCACTTCAGGTCCTGGGTGATGGTGGTACCCAGGAAGCGGAATGAGTCCACAGAGGTGATGGGGGTGTCAGTCAGGATGATGGGGGGGAGTGGGGCTGTGTGCTTCCTGAAGTCCACAATAATCTCCACTGTCTTCTGGGCATTCAGCACCAGGTTGTTGTGGCTGCACCAGGACACCAGACGTTCAACCTCCCTCCTGTAGGCAGACTCATCCCCGTCAGAGATGAGCCCAATAACGGTGGTGTCATCTGCAAACTTGATTAGCTTGACAGACTGGTGGGTGGAGGTGCAGCAGTTGGTGTACATGGAGAAGAGCAGAGGAGAAAGAACACAGCCCTGAGGGGAGCCGGTGCTGATGGTCCGGGAGTCCGAGACATTCTTTCCCAGCCTCACATGCTGCTTCCTGTCCGTCAGGAAGTCAGTGATCCACCGGCAGATGGGATCAGGCACATTCATCTGGGAAAGCTTGTCTCGGAGATGGTCTGGAAGGATGGTGTTGAAGGCAGAGCTGAAGTCCACAAACAGGATCCTGGCGTAGGTTCCTGGGGAGTCCAGATGCTGCAGGATGAAGTGTAGGGCCATGTTGATGGCGTCGTCTACAGACCTGTTGGCTCTATATGCAAACTGCAGGGGGTCCAGGAGGGGGGCCGTGAGGGTCCTGAGATGGGAGAGAACTAGGCGCTCAAAAGACTTCATGACCACAGATGTCAGAGCCACGGGTCTGTAGTCATTTAGTCCAGTGATCCTAGGTTTCTTGGGGACAGGGATTATGGTACAGGACTTGAAGCAGGCAGGCACATGACATGCCTGCAGTGAGGAGTTGAAAATGCCAGAAAACACTGGGGCCAGCTCGTTTGCACAGTGTCTGAGGGTGGCAGGAGACACGCCGTCTGGGCCGGGAGCTTTCCGAGCATTCAGGTTCTTAAACTGCTTCCTCACATCTGCTTCATGAATATGAAGAGTTGTGGTGGGAGGAGGTGGTGTGAAATCCTCTTTTGTGTGGGGTGAGGAGGGGGGTGTTGTAGGTGAACAGTTTGAAGGTGGTGATGGCTCTATGGAGGGGGGAGAGGTGGGGGAATTAGTGTCCAAAGTGCCTCTATTGTTGGGGCCGTTGGAGGTGTGAAGGCTGCCTGATGGCTCGTCAAAACGGCAGTAGAAGTCGTTAAGGGTGTTGGCCAAGAGCAAGTCATCAGTGGAGTGGGGGGTTTTAGGCTTGTAGTTGGTGATATTCCTAAAACCTTTCCACACAGAGGCCGAGTCATTCTCTGAGATCTGCTGCTGCATCTTCTCAGAGTGCTGATGTTTAGCAATGTCCACTTCTTTAGTGAACTTGGCCTCTCTGTAGCAGTCCCTGTCTCCGCTTCTGAACGCCTTTCTCTTTTCCAGCCACAGCTTTTTGAGTTTAGGAGTAAACCAGGGTTTGTCATTGTTATAACTCACCCTGGTGCGTGATGGCACAATGCTGTCCTCACAGAAGTGGATATAGGAGGTGACGGTGTCCGTAAACTCGTCCAAGCTGTTAGAAGCAGCCTTCATAGCGCTTTTCTAGTCCCTAAGGACCCCAAAGCGCTTTACACAACCAGTCATCCACCCATTCACACACTGGTGATGGCAAGCTACATTGTAGCCACAGCTGCCTTGGGGCGCACTGACAGAGGCGAGGCTGCCAGACACTGGCACCACTGGGCCCTCTGACCACCACCAGTAGGCAACAGGTGAAGTGTCTTGCCCAGTGACACAATGACCGAGACTGTCCAAGCCGGGGCTCAAACCGGCAACCTTTCGATTACAAGGCGAACTACCAACTCTTGAGCCACGATCGCCACATACACGTATCGTCCTTCACAACCAAAGATAAACAAGGTGTAATTTCTCTGAAACGACATCACTGCCTCATTATGTGACTCTAGTTGCTGAAAAGATGCAGGGATTTGTATGTATGTGTGTAGTTAATCTGATGTGATTTTCATGATCATCACAAGCTTGCAAGAAGAACATTATGGAACTACCAAAAAGGTGAAATATATCAGCAGTTGGGGAGCATTTTGACACGATATTTCCCAATAACAACTTTCGTCTTCTCAAATCAATTAGAGAGGATGGTCAGTTAGAGGCGTGTGTATATGTGTGTGCATTTAATACAGGACCTCAAAACAGGAAGTATGAGATGGATCTATTGTTTGCCAACACAAAGCAGGCTTACAGTGCATCACCCCTCCCCCCGCTTGGCCACTCAGACCACAACCTGGTCCCTCTCCACCCAACCTACATTCCTATGGTGAAGAGGAACGTCCCCCCCCCCCCCCCCCCACAAAGAAGGTGATAAGGGTGTGGTCTGAGGAATGCACTGAGGCCCTAAGAGACTGTTTTGAATGCACAGACTGGTAGGAACTCTACAAGCCTCACGGTGAGGACATCGACGCCCTCACCCACTGCATCATGGACTACATTAATTTCAGTGTTGAGAACACTGTGCCTACCCAGAAGATACAGTGTTTCTCAAACAATAAACCGTGGGTCACCCCAGAACTGAAGGCCCTGCTGAACAAGAAGAAGAGTGCTTTCTGGTCGGGACACAAGGAGGAACTTAAAGTCCAAAAGGATCTTAAATACAAGATCCGAGAAGGCAAGGAGTGCTTCAGGAGGAAGATGGAAAACCAACTCCAACAGAAAAACATCAGAGAAGTCTGGAGGAACATGGAAAAAATCTCTGGACACTTCCAGGACAATTGAGGAGCCACAGTGTCTGCCGGCTGGGGTTGGGCTAACGACTTGAATCTGTTTTTTAACAGATTTGACAATGGCCCACTTATCACCTCTCCCACCCCCCAGGTTCCATTAACCCCCCTCCAGTTGCCGCCCCCCCCCCCCCCCCCCCCCCCAGGTGCAATGCCATTGTCACCTGAGCTCTCCTCTCACCACAACCCTGCTTCACCCCTATCCACACATCTACCCGCAACAAAGCCAGGCCTACCCCCCACTCCAGCCCAGCCTCACATCTACTTCACAGCTGATCAGGTGAGAAATCAGCTAAAGAGGATGAAGGCAAGGAAGGCAGCAGGTCTGGATGGAATGTGCTCCAGACTGCTCAGGGACTGTGCAGACCAGCTCTGTCAGGTGGCCCTGTACATCTTCAACCTGAGCCTGAGCCTGCAGAGGGTTCCTGAACTGTGGAAGACTTCCTGTGTGGTTCCGGTGCCAAAAATTGCACACCCCAGGGAGCCCAACCACTTCAGGCCTGTTGCCTTGGCTTCTCATCTGATGAAGACCATGGAAAGGCTCATCCTGCACCACCTTCGGCCACTGGTGGACTCAGTGATGGACCCCCTGCTGTTCGCCTACCATTCTGGAATTGGGGTGGATGACGCTGTCATCTACCTGGTACACCGATCCCTCTCTCACTTAGAGCAGGCGGGGAGCACTGTGAGGATCATGTTTTTTGACTTCTCCAGTGCTTTCAACACCATCCAATGCGCACTACTGAGAGGGAAGCTGGAGGGAGCCGGAGTAGGCAAACAGCTGACTGCATGGACCATCGACTACCTTACCAACAGACCACAGTATGTGAGGCTCCATGACTGTGTGTCCGAGGTGGTAATCTGCAGCACGGGGGCAGCACGGGGCACGGTTCTCTCACCTTTCCTGTTCAGCCTTTACACTTCAGACTTCTGTTATATTTCGGACGATTGCCATCTACAGAAGTTCTCAGATGATACAGCCATCATTGGATGCGTATCAGACGGGAATGATCAGGAATACAGGGGGTCATCAGTGACTTTGTTGGCTGGTGTGAGACCAACGTACTCCAAATCAACGCCGGAAAGACAAAGGAGATGATCATAGACTTCAGGAGGAAGTCACCCCCTACGACATCGGCGAACATCCAAGGGAAAGACATTGAGATAGTGGACTCTTATAAGTACCTGGGTGTTCACCTCAACAATAAACTGGACTGGACTACAAATACAGACGTCCTGTATAAGAAGGGCCAGAGTCGACTCCACCTGCTGAGGAGACTGAGGTCCTTCGGAGTCTGCAGGACTCTGTTAAGGACACTCTATGACACTGTGGTAGCATCTGCCCTTTTCTATGCAGTGGTCTGCTGGGGGAATGGATGCACGGACAGGGACAGGAGCAGGATTGACAAACTGGTGCGGAGGTCTAGCTCCGTGTTGGGATGTCCCCTGGAGTCTGTGGAGGTGGTTGGTGAGAGGAGGATGTTAGTAAAGCTGACATCCATCATGAACAACCCACATCACCCACTGCATGAGTATGTGAGTGGGCTGAGCAGCTCTTTTAGTCAGAGACTGAAACACCCTCGCTGCAGGAAGGAGCGCTTTCGCAGATCGTTCATCCCAACAGCAGTTAGACTCTATAACTCCTCAATCACGATGTCATAAGTCACTGGACACTGTGAACATCCACGGTCACCACTTCATGCATAATGGACCTTCCATGTGTATGGACATGTGCAGGTATATATGTATGTATATGTATACATATGTGTATCTTATCTTATCTTATCTTATCTTATCTTATCTTATCTTATCTTATCTGCTACTACTGCACATTCACCCAATATATATATATATGTTTTTCCTCTACACCCCCCCCCCCCCCCCCCAATTTTTTTTTGCACATGCGTGTCAGGCTACATTTCACTGTGTGTTATACTTGTATAACTATGCATGTGACAAATAAAGAACCTTGAACCTTGAACCTTATCTTATCTTATCTTATCTTATCTTATCTTATCTTATCTTATCTTATATACAGAGAGCCAGACACCTAAAGACTAGATAACAAGACTAAGAACAGAAAATGCAAATACTGAGCATAGCAACATGACAACTATAAGAAACTATAAAAGCCTGAAACCCATACCTGACCTTAATATCATCACAAAAACCTTAATGACAGTGATACAAAATACAAAACTATAACATAAGGGTAACAAACAAGAAAACTCCTAAACATTCCCAAAACTCAAAAACCTGGGTCACAGACCCAGGACCATGACAAGTACAGGCTTAGACTTCCTTTTTTTGCCTTTAACACCGCATTACGTTTTCATGGCATAGATTGCGCTCAAAATATTGGGTGGTTGACAGGAAAAACAGACAAGGAAAACCTAAAATAAAAGAAGAGGGGATTACAAATTGAGCAGGAGGTCTTAACCATAGAATCAAATGGTGGAGTACATCTGAAGACAAATCCATGACAGAAGAAAAATGGGATAAGGGGAGTGTGATAATGTTTTTCTTTTTTTTCTCAGCCCCTGCGTTCTCCTCTCTACTTCCTCGCTCCCTCCTCTTGTAATTTATTCATTGGTGCCTCCTCTGGTAGAGCATTGAGGAGAAAGAAGCGGGGAACCAGATGAAGACTTTTTCTCCACTTTGGGAGTCTGCAGCGGTGGACCGTCGAACATTTACCATGCCTTTGTCAACCAACAGTGATGTATGTGGATCCTAAACAGGTATGAAGGAAATATATTACAAGCCTGCAGTAATATTCCAGTGACAGCTTTCTGTAATACCCGTGAGTGACTTTAAAATGCTTAAATTATTGCTTGCTCTTTTAATTATATTTCTATTTATATCAAGACTTGCCTGATATTTTTGTAATACATTAGTAGTTCTATTTATAACCGGGCTGTAAAATGTCAACTTAAGTGTAATTGTAATGTTATAAATATGTGACTCCTTTCAGTTTTGTCTCAGTTAGTTTCATTATATGTACAGAACTTTTTTTGAAACAGCAGGTCGCTTGTATTTCCTTTTTAAAATCTAGTCATGACTATGGATGCCTGTATCAAGCACAGTAGGGAAAATGCAAACGTGAGTGAAACTGGGTCTCGTGAGAATTCATGTGTTTGGCAGAAAATAGCTGCCAGACAGGGCTGAACTACCAATCTTAAGTCTTTACTCCTATGTGTGAGGGGGCATTTTTTCTTGTTGTGTGTCACTTTTTCATAATATTATGTCAATAACTTTTGAATACTTTTGCCTAGTGAGACCGCTATCTTTCAATCAAACATGCATCATCTATAGCCTCTGCTTGGCTTATTGTTTTTAATCATCTCTTTATCCATCTGTCTCGTCAGGTTCTCAGTATCAACTGAAAAATATCATAGAAATTGGTCCTTTTTTCTACTGGATACACGGTAACCATCATCATCATTATTATCATGGAAACCTCAAAAAATATTTTAAAACGACAGAGAGATATCATCCAATCAGAAGGTCCAGTTACAAGGGAGGATGGGCTTGAAGACAATCTCTGCAACATAGATGCTAATACAAAACTTGAACTGGAACCTAACTTTAACCTTAACCTCAATATTACCTCACCAAGCAATCCCCGCGCATTCATCGAGTCCTCAAAGCTGCATGGGGGACAGAAAAAGGATAATGTGACCAAAGGAGGTGAAAAACCTGGGGTGAAAGTAGCAGTAAGTATGTCAGCAAGCATCCTTACACCCACTGTGACATCACCAGGAGAGAGAGATGACCCATCACGGCAAAAAAGCAAAATCCCAGCTTTGTCTCGTTCACCAACAGCTAAGCCAACGGTTAGATGCAGAGATGAGCAACTGCTGAAATCAGCAAATATCAAACATGCCCCAGGACTTAGCACCAAGATGCACACAAGTCTAAAACCACAGCAGATGGAGCAAACAACAATGGCTAGCATCCCCAAAAGTACTGAAAGAATAAAAATACAGAGCCTGAACACTACAAAATCTCTGACAGGTGGACTAACCACAAAGACTACAAATAAAATAACAGTCAGTCTAAGTATGCAGTCAAACCAAAAAGAGGATGGGGGGAAAGTGATCAAGACACCTTCGCCACAAACTTTACACCTACCTGCAAGCCCCCAAATTCCTAACCAGAAAGCAGAGGCAAAGGCTATCATCTCAAAACTGGCAAATCAAATACCAATAGTGGAAGTCAACCAAAATCCAGCGAGCATAACCAGCAAGTCAAATCCAAAAACTGGGCATGACTCAAGAACTCATAGTTCTGAAACATCCTCTACAGCTACAAAATCACCAAGTCAGAGGGGAGAATCAGCACTTCCGAGTAACAAGAGCACCCTATTGACGTCTGTAAGTCCCAAGCCATTCACACAGAGAACAGCCACCGGACCTATAAACAGTAATACAACGAAACCAAAGGAGAACCTTGAGAGTAAAGATTCAAGTGCTGGTTTTGGATGCAAAACCAGTTCTAAATTCATTTCAAACTCTAAGGGAACCACAGTGTCCAAGGACAGTCTGGTTTCTAAAACTGGCACTGATTCCAAAGCCAGTCACAATTCTAAAGCACAGATTGGGTCAAGAAACAGTTTAGATTCCAAAAGTGGTTCGGCTTCCAAAACAAGTTCAGACTCTAGGGATAGTTTAGATCTTAAAAATGACTTCACGTCCAAAGCCACTCCCAACTTTAAGTCAGGGATGAGCTCCAGAGATAGCATTGACTCTAGAAATATGTCAGATATTAAACCAAACAAAACTACTCAAGAGTCTAAGACAGCTGGGGCCTCTAGAACCAGCATGGCAAGGTCAAAAGATGACCAAGATCCCAAATCTCTGCCAAATTCAAAAATCGATCTTCAAACTAGCCCAACTGCTAAATGTGGGACTGCTTCTAGTTCTGATGCCTCTTCCAATTATAAAGCTGAGCCAACACGGTCAACTTCTATGTCTACTTTAACAAACTCTAGCTCTAAAATAGACCTTGTCAGATCTGTTTCCCCATCATCCATTAGAACCAGTCTGTCTGGGTCCAAAGATGACAACCTCAAGACTTCAGCATCCAGTACCAAACAAGGTACGGACCCTAAAGCTGGATCAAACATTTCCAAGTCTGGACCAGTTCACTCTACTTCACAACTAGCTTTGAGGGATTTGCCCTCTTCCTTGACACTGTCTCCAAGACCAGGCTCAGCAAGTAGGAGACCTGGATCTTGTGCTGGGAAAACTCTTGATTCAAATCCTGTTGGACCACACAGAGATGCCCAGATAAGCCCTGGCTCTGCTCCAGGTAACTACTGCCACAATTTAATTTTATGTAGACATTTTGCAAAGCCGACATCTTATGATCATCAGTTTGTAATGTAAAAATCAGTTTGACAAAATAAGCTTCAGTCAGGGTTCAATGTGGTACAACCTCCACCTCCAATACTCTAGTGTGGTATTCTATAAAAACTTTCATGTCAGGTAGCTTTTAATACAGTAATCGAGATTTGGGTATTCATGATTGTAATAACAAAAATCCATTATTGTTTTTATTAAAACAAGTGGTACTAAGGAAAAACCTGACAAAAATCCAAAACAATGGACAATTAACCAAGCATCAAGCATCTTTTTTCTGTAAAAAAACAACAACATATGTATGCATTGTAGAAGGTTTTTCATTGGGAAGTTTCTTTTGTTTTTAGTTATATTAGTTTATATTTGACAGCAATGTTTCATTTCAGTGTAATGATCAAAGCAAAAGAAAAAGAGAAGAAACAATTAACCCTTTAAGGCCTACCATAGAACCAAGTCCGCCAGAACTTATATTATATTTTTACATGCTGTGGAGCCATTTTTGGGAGAATTTCAAGTTGCTATACATCAGTGCAACCATGATAGCCCAAATTTTAATAATGTGTCTGCATTAAGTGCATAGCAATTACATAAATTGCAAAAAAGCGCAATAAACTACAGAAAATTTGAAAATCGTTTTTGTTTTTTTAACATATATTTCTAGTTACAGAAATTTAAGGGGCTTATCCCTCAAAACTGTAAATACAAAAAAGCAGCACAAAATAGTTTCCCACCACAGAAAATTTATTTAGTGTCTTCATAGTTTTATTTTTGAAATACACCAATTTTTATATACTGCAGGAAAAATCCCAGAAACGACACAGAAAGTCATAAAGTCAAAGATAACTTTTAAAAACACCAGTATAGGCTCATGAGGCCCTGATGGTAAAAAAAAAAAAACTACATTTCCGCGAAAATGACGTCATTTCCGGTCTCGGGCAGGTAATGGCGGACATGCGATAGTTCGCGCTGACGTCTATTCCGACGTAGGAAGTGTTACAAACAGCTGATCGGATCAGCAAGGCATGTTTCTGGAATATTATGTTTTTGTTGCTGCAAGCGCTTTTTATGCAGTTTTTTGCAAAGCTATATGTGGAAGGAAACCGTGACCTAGGACAAGCTGATGGTATAAGATGTAAGCGGACACGCTCCGTTTTGCGTAACTATTTTTAAATCCCAGTAGCACTGCAACCACGTAAGCTAGCGCAATAATTTTTTTTGCATATGAAACCGGAGGAGTTGTACTTACATCTGATGCCATCAGCTTGTCCTAGGTCACGGTTTCCTTCCACATAAAGCTTTGCAAAAACTGCATAAAAAGCACTTGCAGCAACAAAAACATAATATTCCAGAAACACGCTTTGCCGATCCGATCAGCTGTTTGTAACACTTCCTACGTCCATCAGCGTGAACTATCACATGACCGCATGACCTGCCCGAAACCGGAAGTGACGTCATTTTGCGGAAATGTAGTTTTTTACCATTGTGGCCTTATGAGCCTATACTTGTGTTTTTAAAAGTTATGTTTGACTTTATGACTTTCTGTGTCGTTTCTGGGATGCTGAGGACTCATATTACACTGCTGGAAATATTTTATTTTGATGCATATGCTGTTATTTTGCAAATTTGCACTATAATATATTTTTTCGTTTTTCCTGCAGTATATGAAAATTGGTGTATCTCAAAAATAAAACTATGAAGACACTTAAAATAAATTTCCTTTGGTGGGAAACTAGTTTGTGCAACTTTTTTGTATTTACAGTTTTGAGGGATAAGCCTCTTAAATTTCTCTAACTAGAAATATATGTTAAAAAGTCAAAAACGATTTTCAATTTTTTTGTAGTTTATTGCACTTTTTTGCAATTTATGTAATTACTATGCACTTAATGCAGACATATTATTAAAATTTGGGCTATAATGGTTTTATTGATGTATAGCAACTTGAAATGCTCCAAAAAATGGCTCCACAGCATGTAAAAATATATTACAAGCTCTGGCAGACTTGGTTCTATGGTAGGTCTTAAAGGGTTAAAGGGTTAAGTCACATCCCAAAACTACAATTACAACAATAATGCTGAAAGGTCACAAAATCAGCACTGAGATGAATTTACTTTTAAATATCCAAGTGGTTATTGGAAAAATATATAAGAAAAAATTGGGCATAATAATAATAATAATAATAATAATAATAATTTATGCTTTTTATGCAATTCACATATATATGAGCTAATATTTATTTCTTACTTTCAGGTGTTTCTGCGATTTCAGGCCCACTGGCTACTTCCAGCCCCAAAACCAGAACCACCACTCCCTTGACTACAATGGGAGGAACCATAAATGAACTTGCAGCGTGTGTAACTGTGGAAACAAATCCCAGCAGTGTATCTCATAATACCTTTCTGACTCGGGGTCTCACTTTTGACTCTATCACTAAGACACAAGCAAAAATGGGTGCTGACGTCAAAGAAAAGCATTTAAAAGTGCCTGAGAGAAAAGCAGCAGCTGTAGGAGGAACATCAGAATCCCAGGGGGCTGTGACTGACAATGCAGCACGGTCAACAGGAGGTGCTGCGAGAATACCAGAGGGTCTGCTAAGTAAAACTGGCCACCTGGGAGAGCCAAATGCCACAATTGCTGGTAGCAACACCTCTTCATCGAGGACAGAGAGTGTGGAGAGAAAAATCACAGAGAAAAAAAAACAAGAGAGGGGGAGACAGAGACTGGATCAGGGTAGTTCTTTTTATCCTGTTTCCACCATTACAGCAAACCACAAGAAGGTCAGAGATATGGCGACCATGACTAACCCAAGGGAGAGCCTTTATCCATTGGCAGGAGGGCAAAGAGAAGTTGCTGTCCAAGTGGAGGTGGAGGTTGTGGAACGGTCAGCATCCACCAGTCCCAGCTTCTACCAGGGAGGTATCACCTCCTCTCTCATTGGCTCACCTAGCTGTGAGTCAGGTAGTTTGATTTTGCCAACAGTTCCATCCCTTTGCTGTATCCCAGCTACTCAGAAACCTGTCCAGCATATCTGCAAGATTGACATTGAGTTGCGTAGCCAGTCATTACTTCCGTCAGCTGTGACAAACAAGGCAAACTCCCTGCCTGGCTGTTTGCGTACATACAGCTTTCAGAAAAGCCCTTCTCTCATGTCGGGGCAACAACTAGGACAAAACCAAGACAGAGATGTTAGCACTGATAGCATGTGGAAATATGGGGAGCAGGAGGAGACAAAGATGGTGCAGAAGGTGGTGGAAGAAAATGGGGATAAGGAGGAGACAGAAAAGCCACAGGACGTAGCATGGGATGAGCAAGGGATGACATGGGAGGTGTATGGCGCCTCTGTGGACTTGGAATCTCTGGGCACAGCAATCCAGTCCCACTTGGAGTCAAAGATTCAGGAGCAGGAAAAACACATCAGGAGTCTGAGGAAGTCCATCTGCTCTGACAGTAGCCTCAAAGGGTTAAAGATGAAGAAGCGGAAGAAGAGGACAGGAAGGATGCTGAGTTGCTGCAGAAAGGCATCCGCTGTGGCAGACTGAGAGCAGTCTAGAAACATCAAACCCCTCTGAGATATGACTCTAAAACAGAAATGCTCTTAAATGGAGAAGTCTGCAATGTATGCACAGCACATGTGTTTACTGCACTTTCCTATTCATGTCATCTTACACCTTGTGCAGCTATCACTCAGAATAACCCGATCAGATCTTCTGTTCTTCCCATCACAGTCATCTTCTTGTGCACCTCTGAATCACTTTGACAACAGCTACTGTATTTAGATTGTTCTACAGAAGTCCTACTCTGACCACTCTCCAAGGACAAATGTTGAAACTTCATCAGAGCTAGAAGAGCTCCAGAGATACACAAGGAGCTAACCTTGAAGCACCCAATGATTAAATGTATATCAAGTAAGGGTCTTGCTTTTTGTGAGTGTTAAAAATAGGGATCTTGTACCTGGAGCAAGACCAAAATGGAGAGTAAATGCATAGTTAATGGATACCTCAACTAAACGCGAATCTGTCATTCGATCATCATTTACAAAGCTGAAAGCTGACCAGCTTAGCATAATGATTAAAAACAGTAGGAAACTCCTGGAGGTGAAAGGTAACATTATATTAGCTACTAAAATCACTTGCATGTACACTAACATTGCTACATGTAATTCTTACTGCTGCTCACTCTCACCTCGTACTTCTACCGTTTTGCTATGACTTTTACCACTCCCACTGCTACTTTTCCAACAATATCAGTACAGGTTTAAAAATTTATTACAGTTTCATTAAACAGCAGTAAGAGCAGGAGTCAGTGGTGCTCCATTTTGTGTGCTTCTTCCAGTGTTTCATATTCAAACAGCCAGTGGTTATTGATGTGGAGCAGAGAGGACAGCAGCTCTGCTGCTGCTGAATATTTCATCCACTTTCTTTTTGACAAAGCACTCAGGCAGCCGGGATCCCAGACTGCCTCGAGTGAGCCACTAAATTGTTTCCGGCAGATTGTTGTATCTTTTCCTTACTCCTTTCCGTTTTAAATAATCCGGGCTTCCCCCTTTCCTTTCCTTTCCTTTCCTTTCCTTTCCTTTCCTTTCCTTTCCTTTCCTTTCCTTTCCTTTCTGATTACATGCACTTTCTTTTCCCCTTGTTTCTCTTTTCTCATTTGCCTTCTATGGTTATAATTTTGGTTATGTCCTCTTTTTTTGCTTTCACGTCATCCTTTACCTTTCTTTTGCCGTTATTTTCTTTTTTCTTTTCTTTTCTGGATGTGCTTTCCTTTCCTCTCATTTTACCTTTTTATTTTATTTTATTTCTCTGTATTTGTGCTTTCTTGTTCTGTTTTTTATTTTCATTTTGCCTTCTGATCCTTTTCTACTTGTTTTTTGTTTTATTTATAATTTTACGTTCCTGCTTTCTTTTTCTTTTGTTACTTTCATTTCATTTCATTTCATTTCTTTTTCTTGTCTTTTTCTCTCTTTTCTTCTCTTCCTTGCCTTTCCTTCCTCTTTTTCCAGGTCGCTGCACTTTTGACAGTCCTTTTTTATTGCAGTAGCTGGTCTGTACTGATAGGGGGCGAAACAGCATGTGCTTGTTTAGTCTCCGTTATTAAAATAATATTTTGTTGTATTTCATGTTAATTCTCTTTTCCTTTTCTGTTCTGGCATCTCAGGGATGTTGTCCTTTTGGGAGCCAAATCTTTCTCATCCCTTTTTTCTTCTGTTACATTTCCATCCGCCTCTTTCATAACTCCTCCTCCTGCGATGGAGTAATGTTGTTGACAGAGCACTGGATTGCTTCTTTGAATTATTCAGAAACATTAAAGTCACCCTCATCTTAACAAGAGTGTCTCCACCATGATTTATTCAGCTGGTACGTAGGAAACACTGAGCAGACATGGTTTGTTAAAGTATCCTCAGAAATCTACAAAAATTTCAGGAATACAGACATAATATCATAAACATCGTGCTATTATGCTATTTATGATTTATTTCTAAATATTATATCGAGCAGTTACTAATAATATTAAATAACAGGTTTTGGTTCTGAAAGGTTAAAAAATTCATATTAATTATAAATCACCACTGTTTCACAGGTTTCTTAAGACCTCGTTTATATTTTTTTAGTATTATTGAGAATAAAAATTATTATTATAAATAATATAATTATCTCACTACATTAGTCAAACCATTAAAAAATGTGGTGTTCATTAATCTTCTGAGCATTAATAATTATAGAATAGAATAGAATTCAACTTTATTGTCATTGCGTATGTCACAGGTACAGGGCAACAAAAGTTTGCATCCATCCAGAAGTGCTTTAGCCATGATATAGATATATTACAATATAAATATTAGCAATAATATAGATATGTGAGTATATTACAGAAATGGGTCTATTATGGTATGTAATATGTACACGGTATGAAGTATGTTATGAATATTCTATAAGTATGTACAGGCTGTAGTGAGTACAAGCTATGTACAGGCTATAAACAGGATATAAATATGAAAAACTATACAGAATATGAAATAAATAACTTTACAGAATCTGAGATATACAGCTATACAGAAATGGGAACTATGCAAGTTATAAACAGTTGTAGAATTAAAAATTATCGTATTCTACAGAATGATTATTTACACAGAGCTATACAGTAGTGCAGTTAAGATAAGTGAGATATGTGGATAGTTTCTACAGAGGCTATATAAAGTGCTGGTGGTTGTGAGTGGTGGTTCAGTCCATGTTATTATTGTGTGTCTGAGGGTACAGTTGTCCATTGTGTGTGTGTGTGTGTGTGTGTGTGTGTGTGTGTGTGTGTGTGTTAACGTGGGTCAACGTGGGTCAGATGTCAGGAGGCAGCGTTCAGGAGTCTGACAGCTGTGGGGAAGAAGCTGTTCCGGTACCTGGTCGTCTTAGCTCCTGTAGCGCCTCCCAGTGGGCAGGAGGGTGAAGAGTCACATGGACTCTTCACCCTCCTGCCCTGCCCAGACTGGGGTCTTTGATGATTTTCCCAGCCCTTTTCAGACACCGCTTCCTGTAGATGTCCTTTATGGCAGGAAGTGGTGCTCCGGCGATGCGCTGGGCAGTTTTCACGACCCTCTGCCACGCCTTCTGGTCCGAGGCAGAGCAGTTCCCGTACCAGACTGTTATACAGTTGGTCAGGATGCTCTCGATGGTGCAGTGATAGAAGTTCACCAGGATGTCTGAGGACAGTAGTGATGGGATTCTCTTTTTCGGGTGGCTGTAGCTCAGGTGGCAGAGCAGGTCAGCCACTAAGCAGAAAGTCGGTGGTTCGATCCCAGGCTGCCTCCTGGCTGCATGCCAAATATCCTTGGGCAAGATACTAACCCCGTGTTTGCCTACTGGTGGTGGTCAGAGGGCCCGGTGGCGCCAGTGTCCGGCAGCCTCGCCTCTGTCAGTGCGCCCCAGGGCAGCTGTGGCTACAATGTAGCTTGCCATCACCAGTGTGTGAATGTGTGTGTGAATGGGTGAAGGACTGAATGTAGTGTGAAGCGCTTTGGGGTCCTTAGGGACTAGAAAAGCGCTATAAAAATGCAGGCCATTTACCATTTACCATTTTTAGAGAGCCGGCTCTTTCGGATCCGAACCAGCTCTTCAGGTTGTTTTGTTGATTTAATTAATTTACTATTAAGAATAATATAAAATGATGCACAAAAGGAATTACTAATGTAAAAAAAAGTGGTTTTATTTATATATGTTTATATATAAACATATATGGCCCCTAGAGACAAAGCACGTACAAATTCCAAAACACCTTTCTAGCGTTAACTGAACCTCTAAAACAGAGCTACCTAGATCAGTTAAATTACACAATTGAAAGCATATGTGTTTTGTTTGTGTATTTATACACAAGCACTCATATATATTCAAATTATTTAAAAAAAAAAAAAATTCATTTACCTGTTACTACCACACACCAAATCCGGTCGTTGGTACTTGCTGGCTTGTGTAGCCACTAGGTAACAAAAGCTCAACACTGGAGCACTTCTGTTGTGTTTTGTACGTGTTTTGAGTTTTTATGTGCTTAAGAGTTCGTACGTGTTTGTACGTCCTTTGTCTGTAGGGGCCACCGTAAATATACTTTTATTTATGCACTCCACATAAAATGCAATAAATAAATCATAATACAAAAACCAACTATATACATTTAAACTTTTAACCATTTAAATTTTCAGCTTTTTCCTTTTAAACAAATTTAAAGTGAAACAACACAAAACACTGCAAAGCACAACACAATTAAATATAAATTAAAATATGAAAACAAAAAGATGCATATATTCTGTCATATGGACCTGCATGAATAAACTTTCTGAATCCTTTATCATATGCAACTGAAAATAGTTGTGGATGATTACTATACTATACCTTTATAATGTGACGTTGTTGTCCCTGGCTCTCTTTCTCTGTCTCTCCCTCCCGCTCTGTTCCTGTGCTACTGCGAGTGTAACTACCCCCCCCCCCCCCCCCCTTCCCAGCGCAAAACACAAGGCTCGCGTGCGGAGTGAAGTGAAAAAAAAAGTACGAGAGAGAGGGAGAGAGAAAGAAAAAAAACCCCACGGCTTGCGATAAGGAGTCGGCTCGCGTCGTTCACGTCCGGCTCTAAGAGCCATTTCGTTCGTGACCGAAACATCACTAGAGGACAGATGGTTCTTCCTCAGAGTCCTCAAGAAGAAGAGGCGCTGGTGAGCCTTCTTGACCAGCTTGGAGCAGTTGGTCATCCAGGTGAGATCCTCGGAGATGTGGACTCCCAGGAACTTGAAGCTGCTCACACGCTCCACAGCCGTCCCCTTAATGTGGATGGGTGGATGTGGGCCAGCATTCCTCCTGTAGTCCACGATGAGCTCCTTGGTCTTCTCGGTGTTAAGCAGCAGGTTGTTTCTGTCGCACCACTCAGCCAGACGATCCACCTCCTCCCTGTAGGCGGCCTCATCGTTGTCACTGATGAGGCCAATCACTGTGGTGTCATCTGCAAACTTAATGATGGTGTTGGAACCATCAGCAGGTCTGCAGTTGTGGGTGAAGAGGGAGTAGAGGAAAGGGCTCATCACACAGCCTTGTGGTACACCGGTGTTCATTGTGATTGTAGATGAGCAGTGGTTATCCAGCCGGACATGTTGGGGGCGGTTGGTCAGGAAGTCCAGTAACCATTTGCAGATGAGGGAACTGATGCCCAGGTCTTTTAAATATCCAAGTGGTTATTGGAAAAATATATAAGAAAAAATTGGGCATAATAATAATAATAATAATAATAATAATAATAATAATAATAATAATAATTTATGCTTTTTATGCAATTCACATATATATGAGCTAATATTTATTTCTTACTTTCAGGTGTTTCTGCGATTTCAGGCCCACTGGCTACTTCCAGCCCCAAAACCAGAACCACCACTCCCTTGACTACAATGGGAGGAACCATAAATGAACTTGCAGCGTGTGTAACTGTGGAAACAAATCCCAGCAGTGTATCTCATAATACCTTTCTGACTCGGGGTCTCACTTTTGACTCTATCACTAAGACACAAGCAAAAATGGGTGCTGACGTCAAAGAAAAGCATTTAAAAGTGCCTGAGAGAAAAGCAGCAGCTGTAGGAGGAACATCAGAATCCCAGGGGGCTGTGACTGACAATGCAGCACGGTCAACAGGAGGTGCTGCGAGAATACCAGAGGGTCTGCTGAGTAAAACTGGCCACCTGGGAGAGCCAAATGCCACAATTGCTGGTAGCAACACCTCTTCATCGAGGACAGAGAGTGTGGAGAGAAAAATCACAGAGAAAAAAAAACAAGAGAGGGGGAGACAGAGACTGGATCAGGGTAGTTCTTTTTATCCTGTTTCCACCATTACAGCAAACCACAAGAAGGTCAGAGATATGGCGACCATGACTAACCCAAGGGAGAGCCTTTATCCATTGGCAGGAGGGCAAAGAGAAGTTGCTGTCCAAGTGGAGGTGGAGGTCGTGGAACGGTCAGCTTCCACCAGTCCCAGCTTCTACCAGGGAGGTATCACCTCCTCTCTCATTGGCTCACCTAGCTGTAAGTCAGGTAGTTTGATTTTGCCAACAGTTCCATCCCTTTGCTGTATCCCAGCTACTCAGAAACCTGTCCAGCATATCTGCAAGATTGACATTGAGTTGCGTAGCCAGTCATTACTTCCGTCAGCTGTGACAAACAAGGCAAACTCCCTGCCTGCCTGTTTGCGTACATACAGCTTTCAGAAAAGCCCTTCTCTCATGTCGGGGCAACAACTAGGACAAAACCAAGACAGAGATGTTAGCACTGATAGCATGTGGAAATATGGGGAGCAGGAGGAGACAACGATGGTGCAGAAGGTGGTGGAAGAAAATGGGGATAAGGAGGAGACAGAAAAGCCACAGGACGTAGCATGGGATGAGCAAGGGATGACATGGGAGGTGTATGGCGCCTCTGTGGACTTGGAATCTCTGGGCACAGCAATCCAGTCCCACTTGGAGTCAAAGATTCAGGAGCAGGAAAAACACATCAGGAGTCTGAGGAAGTCCATCTGCTCTGACAGTAGCCTCAAAGGGTTAAAGATGAAGAAGCGGAAGAAGAGGACAGGAAGGATGCTGAGTTGCTGCAGAAAGGCATCCGCTGTGGCAGACTGAGAGCAGTCTAGAAACATCAAACCCCTCTGAGATATGACTCTAAAACAGAAATGCTCTTAAATGGAGAAGTCTGCAATGTATGCACAGCACATGTGTTTACTGCACTTTCCTATTCATGTCATCTTACACCTTGTGCAGCTATCATAAATAAAAGTATATTTACGGTGGCCCCTACAGACAAAGGACGTACAAACACGTACGAACTCTTAAGCACATAAAAACTCAAAACACGTACAAAACACAACAGAAGTGCTCCAGTGTTGAGCTTTTGTTACCTAGTGGCTACACAAGCCAGCAAGTACCAACGACCGGATTTGGTGTGTGGTAGTAACAGGTAAATGAATTATTATTTTTTTTTTAAATAATTTGAATATATGTGGGCCAGCATTCCTCCTGTAGTCCACGATGAGCTCCTTGGTCTTCTCGGTGTTAAGCAGCAGGTTGTTTGTGTGTGCTAGGACCAGCTGCTCTAAGCACTTAGTGATGATGGGGGTGAGTGCTACTGGGCGGTAGTCATTGAGGCAAGATGGGTTGGAGTTTTTGGGTATCGGGACGATGGAGGTGGATTTGAAGCAGGCCGGTACCACAGCGTGGGCCAAGGACAGATTGAATATGTCTGTGAGCACTCCTGCAAGCTCCCCAGAACATCCTGCTCAGCACCGCTGCTACATTGGTGGGGGAGAGAGTCAGAGTTTGGTGGTCTGGCGTCATGTCTGCTTTGGTTGTTATTGTGGGGTTCAAAACGAGCAAACGAGCGTTGTTGAGCTTGTTGAGGAAGGAGACATCAGAGGATGCGGGGGAGGCTTTGGTGGTCCTGTAGTCTGTAATGGTCTGGAGTCCTTGCCACATGCGTCGGGGGTTGGAGTTGGAGAAGTGTTCTTCTACCTTCTTTTTGTAATGGTGTTTGGCTTTTTTGATGCCCTTCTTTAGATTAGCCCTGGCTGTGCTGTAGGCGTGTGCATCTCCTGACCTAAAGGCGGTGTTGCGGGCCTTCAGGAGGAGACGAACATCCAGGTCTGTGTGAGTGAACATATTCCAGTCTGTGTTTTTAAATCTGTCCTGGAGAACTGCGTCTGTCCCCTCTGGCCACACTTTAATTGTCCTCACAGCAGGTTTCACACATTGGATGAGTGGTGAATACCGAGGTGTGAGGAACAGGGAGAGATGGTCCGATTGTCCAATGTGGGGGAGGGGTGTGGCTTTGTAAGCTCCAGCCAAGTTGGGATAAACATGGTCTAAAGTCTTGTCTCCTCTGGTGTGGCAGGAGACATTATTGGAAAGTCAGTGAATATGAAGAGAAAATCAGAGGTTAGAAGCTGGCGACTGGACTGATTTATGATGCCATTATAGCACCATGGCTTTTTCCTTTCTTCTTGTTTTCAGATGGAGCTGTGAAGACATGAAGGTTAATAAAACTCAACTGCTGTTTTACTTCTTTCTCTCCTATGTGTTTTCTAATACCTTTAACAATAATACAAATTGGTCACTGCTTTCAGAGTAACAGTGCTTTTGATGGCAGGTTTAGATACACGTAGGGTTTGTGTACTTTTTCAAATCTCAGAAAACTTCAGAACATAAAGCTAAACTTTTATAACTCTTGTAGACCCTGGTGTCAAAGTTGGAGCTGGTTTCTTTGGCAGGCTGGTTTTTGGATAAGCAGCGACAAGGGCCAAAACACTTTACAGTGATAAACACATAGTGCAGTCTGCAATTATAAAGTTTCAGATTTACCCTTGAAATACTAAAACCTTAACACAAAAAATACTAAAACCAATTATGCCTTTTTGAACATCATTACAAAGATGTAACAAACATGCAGACTTCTGATCACATTTCTAGTAAATTACTTTCCATGTGTCCACATAAATTTGTATATAAATACAGTTTTGTACAACTAGAAATGGTGTGGAGAATATAAGTCATCTAAAGGTGTTTGTTATCGTAAGATAAAGATCCATTTGATTGGGACAATCTGTGGTGTGTCCTGTGTTCATGTCCAACCTGTCACCACAGAATGGAAGTGAAGCTGGACCTTGAGACTTTTCTTCTTTCTTCATTCAACTAAAGAGTTTACATGCTAGCTAAGCAAGCCACAGTACCAATTGTTTCCTCTGTTGTCTTTCTATGTATTTATTCATGGCCTGCTGCAACATATCTACTTGATAGATTATGGTGACCTTAGCAGCCTCCTTATTTTCCACTGACTCTTGATTGCCAGACAGCTGGCAGCCAACAGTAACTATCTTTACATAGAACAAGCTGACCCTGAGCAAGTTTGTGGTCATTGTTAGAGACAGGTCTCTGTGACCATAATGTGATGAATAAACAATTAAAGTCTTTAGTGTTTAACTTCCAAACAGTTGTGTCATGACATTTCTAAAATGTTTGAATATTTCCTAGAGTTCAGGAACACCAGAATATATTTACAAAAGCTATTATTTAAATGCAGCTCTTTATTTTACTGCTTTTATGTCTTCAGTGCCAATAAGCTTGCTCTTTATTGGAAAAATAAAAATACAGTTAATTTTACTAACAGACCAGTTTGGTCAATAAAACTGTGTTTTATGCGTTTCATACTTGGCACTCATTATGTTAATGTATTTGGTTAATGTATTTGGCTGCACTGGTTACTGGTTTACCAAGCTGGCTAGTGTTAGCTCCAAAAACACTCAGAAAACATGCAAATTATGCACTGACAACCAAATTGTTGACATGGCATTCAAGAAACACTCTTGGGTTGTTAATGTCTTATGAATTGCAGTTGAAGTCTTCCGTTATCATTGAGATGTGATTGTCTTTAGTTCGTTGTGTGCATGAAAAGAAAATGTTAGTTTTACCTGTGTATGATTAAACAGTCTCAACTCAAATTCCCTTACAGTTTAGAAGTATTGAAGAGCACTGTCGCTTCATTACCCCCTGCTGGTGAAATATATGTTAATCACTTGTGAAGTGGATTTTTTAGTGTGTGCTCCCCACCCCCACTTAAAATTCTGCATTATTGGGATTTTTAGTGTTGGTCCCTTTAAAAAAATGCTCAAACTGATCCCACTGGTGCATTTTGCAATGAGTACTACATCCTCTCAGTAAAGAGGACATCAGTGCTTCTGTAATGTTGACTTTGGAGCTACTTATTGATGGAGTACTCCTGATTATCTCATCTATTGACTTATTGTTCAAAGTGTTGTAGTTTTAGCCTTGAAAGCCCCTTTAAAATGCTGACGTAAAAGAAATATTTAATATTTTGAAAAGTAAAATCCATCTAAAATGATTTTGCATTGTGCATTACATATGCTACCGGGTACATTTACACTATATATGTATGTATGATTGATTGATTGATAATTTATTTCAACATGTGAACAATATACAAGTACATTTAGAAAAGAAAATAAGAGAGAAAAAAATACTATACAAATTACATACAAAAAAAACATTCGGATTAATTTACACGTTGAAAGGGAGTGGGAAGAAGTATACACTTATTTAATCCCACCCCTTTGCCATAAATTATCAGTTAATATTTAGTCAGCTTCCTTACTGATATAATTTGTAATAAAAAGTAGTGAACAGATTTCTGATATACTATATAATCACATCATGAATTTTTTGTTTGTTTTTTAAATAGAGACATTCACTTAATTTAAATATTTTCCTTTTCTTTATAGTTCAAGAAGATCATATTTTTATAACTCTTTTTGAACAGTTTTATGTTTGGACATTGCTTTAATTCCATATTCAGACTGTTCTAAAGTTCCACTCCATGAACAGAAACACAAAAGCCTTTTCTTGTAGTACGTACCTTCATTGTTTTGGAGATGGACTGGGTGTGACCTCAGGTTTTGATTCTCTGGGGAGGCAGCTGAATATTGAGAAGTGCCAGAACAGCAATGTTACCATATCCACTATTACATGTTTAAACCAGGTTAAGTTGTCTGGGAAAGTGAAATGTTTTCCTTTGGGGATTTGCTGCGAGGCAAATACCAGACATAAGAAATAAAGTAGAGTAAAAATTACTGTGCAGTTTGACTTTCCTACAAGGCAGGCGCATCAGCATAAGGGTCTCTCACACACTCACACACACACACACACACACAATATTTGTTGCCACTGCCCATCAGCAAGCAGTTGACTTGATGGCATCATGCTTTTTTTTTTTTTTTTTCTTTTTTTTTTTCTTTAAATGACATCAGAAACAGCAGTATGCGACATTACGTGATGGCAGAGCTTCAGTTCATCCTTTGTCATTTTTTTTTTTTTTTAATAAATAGGACAGGGGGAATGAATGAGAGAAAGAGGGGGAGAGAAAGAAAGAAAACCAAAGGGGAGAAGAGACGGTGAGAAGGGGGGGGAAGAGAGAGAAAAAAAAAAAAAAAAAAAAAAAAGAACTCCTGGGTCACCTGTATGGAGAAAAAAAAAAAAACAAACAAAAAAAACAAACAGAGGAGACAGCAAACAACAAAGAGCAACATAATAATAGAGAAAACAAAGCACCATCACAATAACCTAGCTAGCCATAGATATCAATATTTACTAAATAATAAACGATATTGTGCAGCACGCAAGATAGACAGCGCACAGTGTGCTTTGAGGCAGCAGCCAAGAAAGCTTTAGTCCACGTCTGTGAATACCCATGTGTGCATACCTGTGTGGATCAGCATGCTTGCATTCCAAAGGTTTCTCCATGTAATGATCTGCTAGGGAGTGTGGGGGGGCCACAGCCCCGTCCTCCAGGGTGTGAAGCGGGTATGGAGGAGATCAAAACTCCAGACATCCAGAGGCCCCCAGAACACAAGAGACCATGGAAGACCAACAGAGGGGCAGCCGCGCCACTGTTCCAGTAAGAGCTGAGGAGAGTCCCAGATGAGGGCTCGCCCAGCAGCCGCGGAGCAGAAGCCAGGGGGAGTTGCAGTGACGCGCCCGTGAGCTCCGCCGGCCCCCAGCTGCGCCTGAGTGACCGAGCCCCAGGCCGAGAGGCCGGGGGCACCCCACCTCCAAAGGGGCCCGAGCGAGCCCCAGGCCCCAGGCCCCGACAAGCGGCCGCCAAGGAGTGAGCCGGTGTGTACCCGGACGCCCACCCCCAGACACAAAGAACCACCAACACACCGACACCTGAGGGAGTCCGCCACCGGCAGGGGAAGTGGTGGTGGGTGGAGATAGGCCTCCAAACCTTGGAGGGCCTGAGGTGTCCCCAGAGAGGTGGCGTCTGATACCCAACCTGACATATAGACACAGACATACAGGCACACACAGACACAAACATCCATTCCCACCCTCATGCTCTCATATGCACTTACTCACAATCACACTCCCCAAGCGTACTCTACAAACCGGGTCTAGGTACCCTTGTCCCTGGAGGGGGGGATTGCACCCAGACCCAGGTGGTGTTACCCTTTTCCCTGCGGTGGGGAGAGGCAGACCACCCCGACTCCGCAGCAGCAGGGAGGCCCCACACCCCAGACCGCAGTCGGACGGCCAACTCCGGCATCATGCTTTCATCACTCCCTTTAAGACTCATTTTCAGGTTGAGCTGTGAATTCTGCCGTGTCAGTGGGATTGCACCGGTGTGCTTTTCAGTACTTTTAACAGTAATCCAGAGGTCATTAGTCCGTCCTGCTATTGGGTGGTGGCACATGTAGAATCCTTGATCAGTCTTGGTCACAGCTTTCAGTGTCACGCTGCCCTCTGACTCAGAGCTTCCACTGGGATACACAAAAGGTGTTAATTTGCAGAAACCTCAGCACATTAAATAGCTTTGTAGAGCCCTTGTAGAAGCTGGTGTCAAAGTTGGAGGTATCTCTTTTTGGTTTCTATTGGTGTTGCTTTAGAGAAAGACAAGGCAGTCTGAAATCACATTTAGCATCAACATTTGGTCATTTTATTTAATCAGGTCTCATTCAGTGATGAAATATGTTAAGACTGCATCTTGTTCAGGCCAAAGTTTAAAAATTTAAAGTGAATTAGCTGGAATTTGAATGTTTCCAGAGGTTAGGGTTCACGAGTGGAGCATGAGTCCGATTACTGCAGCATCTCTAGTGACAAGTATGCTGTACTGGTCTGTCTGTGTGAAGAGAACAGAGTTAAAGTAAAGCTGACAGTTTTTCCACTGAACAACGTTCAAAAATGAAATGACACCATCCCCATTTCTTATATTGTAATTACACTGCAGAGGTGCACTGTTACATTGTAACGGCATATTATTTTGTAGGCTCATATGGTTAAGTGATTATTATGCTTGCAGGTGAAAGTGGAGCCTCAGCATGTCATGTCTTTCACATTAAATGCAAGGGAAGCAAATATTTGTTTCATAATGAATTGTAGCCCATTTGATTGTTCATTGTTCTTTAATGACAAATATCCTTAAGGTAATCATTACATTTCACATACTACATAATTTTTAAAGCTGTGGATTGCAAATAAATTGAGTATTATTATGAACTGCCGTTTTAAGTTATAAATTACTTTGTGAATGTTGTCAAATAAATCACAAGTTTTATTACGAAGGGCTACAATAGTAAATAAAATCATTGCTAACCAGTAACCCAGATGAAATGGTTCACAGCTGCAACATCAGCATTAGGCACGCTGCCACCTTCCATACAGCTATACTGCCATGTGCTCATGAGTAATGGGACCCAGTACATATGAAATGCCAGGACCTCTAAGAGGAAAGGCATGAGAACTGTGTGTCCTGAAGAAAATTTGTCTAATTGATGAGATGGATTTTATTTAGATTAATGCCAACAAACTCTTGACACTAGCTTCTTTTCCGCACTAGATAGAGCCATTTAGCCTTTAGTCATGTTGAAGCATACTTTAACTTTATCTTTGTCTCTTCCTTCCCTCACTGGCCCCAACATCTGCTTGAGTAAGGAACAAGTGTACCAAACAGTGGACATGCAAACATAAAATAACTTAATATATTAGTTTTAGATAATAGATTTGAGTGTTGCAGTTTAAAAATGATTATAAGATTCCTTCTTTATAATTATTTATAATAAATTATGTATTAAAAAGGGACAAACTGTGCCTGGGGTCTCAAACTCCAGTCCTTGAGGGCTGCCACTTCAGCATACAGTCAAGTTCCATAGAGAATCTTTGTTTCTGTAATGTGAAGAGCAAATGACATAAATTATGCAGACTTTTCTATTCAAAATACATTCATGGCAAAGAATTACAACTATTGTGTCATACTGAAATAGAAAAAGATTAAAAACAAAAAACAACTCTACTACTATAGCCTCAGAGAGACTAAGATTTAACATCTCAGGTTTTTATAGTTGAAACTGTAAAACCAATTTTGATGGATCACTATGTGATTGTGATCCATCGATGCTTACTGCGTTTCCAGGGTAAAAGTGGACAGACAGCACTATATAAAATAGAGTCTAAAAGAGACATTTAAGTTTCCACAGTCATCCGAACTCTTTTGAAAGAAGCAGAAAAACGCAACTTGCAGAGCAACACACAGATGATGTGCCTCATGTTGTCATCCTGAGGTGTAAATTTAAGCTCATCTCCACCAGCTTTATTTCCAAGGGACCCCCCAAAACAAAACAAAACAAAAACAGTCAAGAGCTCAGTAGCACTGGAGACTCCCGACTGGCTGGCTAGTTGAAACTGGTTGAGTTCAAGCTTTAGGGTTAAAATTGCATACTAACAGTTAAACAAATAGAGTCCAGAAACAACTGCCACAAAACATGACCACTTGTCAAATATTATGTTGATCCCCTTGCTGCCAGAACCGCCCTCACCTGTCAATTCACCTACTCCACTAGACCCCTGAAGGTGTGCTGTGGCATCTGGTATCAAGGTAGTAGCAACTGATCCTGCAAGTTGCGAATTGGAGCCTCCATGGATCAGACTCACTTGTCTAGTACATCCTACAGATAGATTCAGATCTGGGGAATTTGGAAACCTAGTCAAAACCTCAAACTTCTTGTTGTGCTCTAACCTGAGCCATTTCCGTTATGTGGCAGAGTGCATTATCCTGCTGTATGAGAGCCATCAGGGAATACCATTTCCATTCAGGGATGTACATGGTCTGCAACAATGCTTATTTTGCAGGCATACATGGATGGTAGGCCTCAAGGATTTGCAGACCAAAGTGCATCCTGGTGCCAGGTGTTCCCAGATCAGTATTATTCAGTTCACCTGCCATAGCATTATGCCTGATCAATGTACATTACCATATCTAGTCAATTTCACCATACCCTCTTCAACTGTCTTTAAGATGTTGATTACCAACGAGGCAGGGTTGCCCTCTCTCTCCTCTCCTGTTCTGCCTCTCTCTAGAGCCCTTAGCACAAGCCATTAGACAGTCCACGATTTCTCCCATAAGAATTGGTGGTCATAATCATATCATATCTCTATATGCGGATGATATTATTCTGTTTTTGGACAACTATGAGACGTCCATCCATCCATTGATTAAAAACTTTGACCATTTCAGCTCTCTATCTGGCTACAAAATAAACTGGTCGAAATCTGCTTTGATGCCTTTGAACGATAAAGCTACGAAAGTTTCCTTACCCGGTTGTGTTCAGATCAAAAGCACTTTTACTTATCTGGGCATTTCAATTCATAATAGTATTCCAAAGATAATCAAGGAGAATTTTACTACTATGCTAAATAAGATCAAATCCGACTTTCAAAGATGGGACAATTTAAAAACTTCGCTTCAGGGTAGAATCAACACAGTAAAGATGAACATACTGCCACGGCTTAATTTCCTTTTTTTTTATGTTGCCACTCTCTCCTCCTCTAACTTATTTTAAAGACATACACTCTGCGGTGTCTAAATTTATTTGGAATGGCAAAAGGCCTAGGATACGTTTGTCAACATTGCAGCGGCCCAAATTGTTTGGTGGCCTGGCAGTACCAAACTTTGAGTTTTATTACTGGTCATTCCAAATCAGGGCGCTTAGTACGTGGGTCAACCCAGAGACTACTACTGCGTGGAAAATGATCGAATCCGCCAAGGCAGCACCGCATAGACTACAAGATCTTCTGTTTGCTAATGTTCCCGCCAATACGCTCTACAACAACAACGAATTTGGACCTATTATTGCCAACTCTATACAGGTATGGAGGAAGATAGAACGGCGGCTGGGTGCTCCAGTTAAATTTTGTAAAAGCTCACCACTCTGGCATAATTTAAAATTACTATGTGGCAGCCGACCATTTGTTCAACCCTCTTGGTTCTCACTCGGGATAAACCTTTTTGATGATCTATTCAACGCCCAAGGCCTTTGCTCATTTCAGGACTTAAGGACACGTTTTTCTCTTCCTGCATCTTCTTACTTTGTATATCTGCAGCTCAGATCAGCTTTAAAAGCATACGGTGTCCCCTGGGACTCTCCTCTTCCCTCTCATCCCATGTTGGACTGGATCCTGCCTAAATCTGGCAGACCCTCTGTTTCCAAAATCTACAACAAATTAGCTGAACATGGTATGAAGTCCCTGCCCATTGAATCTATTTGGGTCAGGGAACTGGGAGAACTACAGGTTAATATAGACTGGGATACAGTGTGGTCTAATCTGAGTTTGACTTCTAAGAACCTGGCGCATCAATTAATTCATTTCAAAACCATACACAGAACATACATTACGCCCTATAGGACGTTCCAGATGAAACTACAGGCTACGTATTACTGTCACATCTGCAATGATTCATCACCTGGCACGTTTTTGCACATGTTTTGGGACTGTCCTGTGGTATCCGATTTTTGGGTCTTTGTGAACTCTGTGTTATCTGAGGTACTGGAAGTTTTCTATGTTCCCAATCCTGGTCTTTGTCTCCTTAATGATACCTCTGAAATCTCCTTAAAACAAATGCAATGCAAAATGTTGTTCGCTGGATTTACATCCGCAAAGAAGACTATTACAAAGCAATGGTTCTGTCCTGACATTTGTATGGAATCATTCTGGAGACGATGTCTTATCCGTGTTATTGGTTTTGAACATACCACAGCAAAATTAAATAAAGCTCGACCCACGACTGTTGACGCTTGGAAAATCTTCTCATCCAGAGTTATCTCCTGGAAGAGGCAATAATTGGTTTTAACTTTGTGTTTTTGTGTCTTTTCTTTGCTGTCCCTATGCCTTGTTTGCTAATGTTTGCTTTGCTACTGCAGTTTACAGTTGTGCTGTATATGTCTGTATATATATATACATACATACATATACACATACATATATACCCATACCAACAAACCCGTGCATGCGCACACACATGAAAATATTAGACAAGAACACCCTATCAAATCTCTACCTTTTCCCTGTACCCTGTAAAAACCATATCCTTAAACCGCTTTTTAAACTGCGCCATGCTTGGACGTCTTTTTTGATCTGAAAATGAAATGTCAATTGGGTGAACAGACTGTCTTCTTATCATAGATGAATGACAAGTGAATGAGAAGCAGGTGTGTGAGTAAGGAGCCAGCAGGAGCTTAACCCTCTGGAGGACGTCCCACAGTTGGTGACAATCTGCCAAATTCACACCAGAGTAGGATAAAAGGCAGAGCAAAAGAGGAAATAAAGGAGGAAAAGCTGATGTATGTGTGGCTCCAAGTGATTGTGTTTGTAGTTTTATTATATTATTTCTTACATCCATCCAAAAAATGTCTTTATTTAGCAACAAATTACAACAGCATATACTGTAAATGCAAAAAAGTTACAAATGCACCATTTTAAGCTGTTAATTGATAGATGCTAGGCAACATGATGATGTCACAATATCTAATATAGATGAGAACCTTCATAGCAACCCATCATGTACACATCTGCAGAGTTTGGTTCTTCTTCTTCTTGTTACTCATATTGTTGTTGTTGTTGTTAGTGTTATTAATTTTACACCTGCTTTATTTTTTGTGTTCTCTAAATCATTTTGAATTGCTCTAACTTTTAGGACTGGAGCTGTAGTTGTTGTTGTTGTTGTTGTTGTTTTTTAACTATTTGTAAAAACAAGCATACAAAGACCTGCCTAACACACAGTGTTTCAACTGGCTTGGCGCCCAAAATAGTCACAACCTCCACATGTGATTCAACTGTGACGTCAGGACATCTCACGTTTTCATTGGATGGGTGCGGCTCAGTTTAAATACCCTCCAGCCGAGCCCCTGAGCTTTGACAGCAACAGCGCAAGAGCGGCTGAAGGCTCCAGGCAGCTGCTGGGACTCTGGACACCTGCTGCTACAGAGGCGGCACAAGGTGGGAAGATCAATAACAGAAGTACAAGAAACAGGAAGAAGGTGGTTTTGTGCAGCTGCAGTTCAGTTTTTGCTTTACTTTTAAAGTTGCTAGTCCTGCATAGTTATGTCATATTCATTTAAACATGCTATACTCTTTTAGGTTATGTTCTGTGATATGTCAAGACGTGTGATGTATTTGCAAAAATATTTTTAGCATATAAAATAACTTAAAATTATATTTCTGTAATTTTTGTCTATTAAATTTTCCTCATTAAATTTTTTTATATGCTATTTTTTCATCTCATAAATAAAATGCTAGGTTTTGAATAAATTCAGGTCGAAATTCTAATAACTGACCTACAACTGTTACTTTTATGTGTGTCAGTGCATGTGACCTCTGAATTTACTCATCTGTGAAGCAGGCATCGCCGTGTTTTGTCAACAATATGTGTTTATTTGTGCCCACACTGTTTTGAAGTGCAGAGTTAAGGCAGCTTTACTTAAGCATGCCCCAGAGCTGCAGAGTGAAATTTAATCCAAAGATATTGACAGGTTCATACTGACTACTGGCAAGATGTAAATTATGTCAAAGGTAAATAGGGGAAAGGTTGCAACTTCAGTAGTCTACCTGTCGCTCCGATTATTTAAATTATAGCTAATATAGGCTACTTATCTTTAAAAAAGTGTCTCTTTGGAAGGAAACTCCTTTCCAAAGAAGTAACACTCTCTGTACTTTCAGAGCTCATGCCCATGCCATACTTGTAATAGATAGGGGATCATGTGCTAAGAAAACACAGCAGGAGGCGTGAGGCTATTTGTGGACATACTCATATATAGAGAGATGATGAGGGATGGAAAAGTAGAGAGAGAGAATGAGAAACATAATCCTTGTTAATGTCATTTACGTACAATTGAAAGATTAAACTCCAACTGGAGCCAACATCTGACCACTTCTCAGTCTAATAAGGTCTCATCCTAGAAACTACCCCAACAAACTCAAAACTGATTCTCAGAAAGTATAATGTGCATTTATCTGATATGATTATACCTGATTTATGTTCTTCTTGTCACATTGTTGTGAATCACATCCTGCAAACTTATAGGAATATAGGTTTTATTAACATCTGGACAACTGGATGGAAAAACCAGTAATGTTATATATATTTTTTTAAAAAGTATGCTATACTTTTTTCTGCACAACTTTTCTAATTACAAAAAGTTGTTACCATAAGAAAAATTAAGAAATCAAATCACAAAAAAAAAAATTACAAGAATCCAAATCGTAACTCAACAAAACCACAAGCATGATCGTAACACTGGGTTTGAAGGTTAACATTAACAATTCCACAAGTTTCTAAGAAAGAAAATTGTGCATATACTGTTCACTTAGAAACATGAGGATGGAAGAATGTGAATTTATTTACTGCACCAAGTCTCAGCCTTGTTAACATGATTTTTCTTCTTTCTTTTTAGAAGTCCATCACCTGGCGAGGTCGTTCCTCCTTTGTAAAATCTCCACAGCTGTTAAAGGCAATCAGTCATGTCATCTGCAGTGCTGTTCAATATGCTGCGTTGTGGTCGCTCCACAATCTCCAGACAAACCTTCCTCTCCATACGATCCTCACCAGAAACCTCCACGGCCTCTGGACAGGTGAATCTGAGACTTACATGTGATGTTCTGTTTCAAAATTATAAAATCATGTAATCCTACTTTCAGAAAATTGGAACAGAATTTAATTATTTGTTCAGATTGGGTTTGTTTGTTTTTTGCATGATTACAAATCCAGAGTTTTCTATTTACTATTAACACTTCAATCTCATTTGAAGCACCAGGAATGTGATTTATTTATTTTAGACATGGTGTGACGTGAAAAGACAGATTGCTTAAATATTTTGTCAATAGTGTTAACAAAAAGATCATTTTTTTGTCATTAGACATAAATTTTATGACTATTTTGGAAAATGGATTAGTTGCTGGTGAGTAAAGTAACCATGCAACGTCTTCTTTGAAACAACACAATTCTCACGATCTTATGATAAGAAAAATAAATCCCTGATCAGATTTTACACAAACAAGCTACAACAGTAGTCTAACCTTGTCCTGGATGATCGTCCTGTAGGTGGGCGGGGCATTGTTTGGGATGGTGGGCGTGCGGCAGGGAAGTGGATCAGTCGGATTGGACGGTGACATCAGCGTCCGTCCAGTGACCTGGGACTCATTTGGTATTTGGGACAACAGGATAGAAGAACCAATACTACTGCCCTCCAGTATCAGATATGGAAGACCCATCCCACAGGTAGGAAAGAGCAGTGGATGGATAAAAGAATAATAAATACACTCACCTGCCACTTTATCAGGTACAGCTGCAAATGCAAGTATCTATCAGTCAGTCACATGGCAGGCTAAAGGCTTTAGGCTAAAGTTCAAACTGATGCTAACATGTCAGTATGAACCAAAATCTCTGAGAAATATTTCCAGCACCTTGTTTAATCTAAGCCATGAAGACCTGAAGTACTTCTGCAGGCGAACTTGAGTTTAGTTGGGTACTGGCACCGTGTACCTATTAAAGTAAAGTAAAGAGCATAGGTTGAATAGATATATTCAGAAATGCACAAATAGTTAAGTATTGAAGTATACAATGACTGTTTTCAGTGGCTATTTTAAGGGCATGGTCACAGGTTCAAAAAGATTTTAACCTAACATGTTACATATCCCCCCATGGTTGGGACACATGAATGAAATGGCTAATCAGTCAGTTCAGTTTATCAACCAAAGGTTGTCTTCCTCCACCTCTCAGGTCAGTCTGTCTCGGGTCGGCAGTACGTCTGTTCTCGGTCTTAGGAATCAGAACGAGGACCGTCTCCGCATCGGCCGTATTCATGACAACCTACTGTACTTCGCTGTGTTCGACGGCCATGGTGGCCCGCATGCTGCAGACTACTGCTACACCTTCATGGAGAAATTTATCAGGTTGAGCATACTGCCTTTAAATATGAGAACATAAACAACTGAATACTGGACAAGCTGTGTAGTCATTAATGACTGCACTTCACAAAAACAGACAAACAAAAAACCTAAACTCATTTTTTTGGTGCAGAGATGCTTTGGAACAGGATGATGATCTGGAGAAAGTTTTAAAGAAAGCCTTTTTAGATGCTGACAAGGCTCTACACACACATCTCAGCTACTTCAACAATGGTGAGACACAAGTCATTTCTCTGAAGCCGTAAAGATTAAAGTGCTGGAAGCCAACATGGTAAAAAGTGATTCACGTTTCGAGTTTGTCAGGTCTTATCAGCAGGCACAATGTGACTTGTTGTATTTGTGAAATCTTTAAGATACCTAAAGGAAGTTACACAATATGTTAACACCAACTATGTCTTGTAGTTTCTAAGACATAAAACAAAAAACTAAATAGAGAACTGTGACTTTGCTGATAAAGAGTGAATCAAAGTGATTTAAAAAAGGGTTAGTATTGGACAACTGAATTTTAATTGTGATGCTCTGAAAGTAAATAGTAATAAAGAGTTCATTATGGTTATTCAGTGAGAGTAATGGACTTTTCAATGAAAAGTTGAAGTTAGCATAGTGGATAAATCTGGAGGTGACATGGTGCAGCTGTAAAGTGACTTAGCCAACAAATAAACCTAAACCCATAACTGGTTTAAATTTGGATCCCACCTTCAAGGTCATCTTCTTCTCTGACCAGGAACATGTCCCTCATTTTTATATTTCCTGGCTTCTGTACTGTGAACTTGTGCACCTCCAAGGGTGAAGCCCAAACCACATATAAACAGATTTAGCGACTGATGGTTGGTCACTAGTGGACTTTCCAGGCTCCAGTTGCATAGGTAACCATATCTTTGCCATCTTCTCATATGCAGTGTTGGGAAGGTTACTTTTAAAATGTATTCCATTACAGAATACAGAATACATGCCCCAAAATGTATTCTGTAACGTATTCCGTTACGTTACTCAATGACAGTAACGTATTCTGAATACTTTGGATTACTTAATATATTATCATGCTTTTTACAACAACGTGAATGTACTGTTGCTGTGTGATTTATTACTATTACTGAAGGTCCGCGACTCCGAACTGTAGTAAAGGGACCTCTGGCTAATACGGCGGGGTCCCTGTCGGCTCGTAGCCGAAAAATAGCTTTACTTTGTTGTGTGGGTCAACTTTTCTTGTGAGAGACAGAGAGAGGCGTTGAAAGACTGCTCCAACGGAACTTATTGTTTTCGGAGGAAAACACGAACACGGTGTACAGTTGAGTCTTAATAGCTTACTTACAACTGGGCTCGTCAGGCACTCTTCTTGGCTGAAGTGGTTATTATTATATTTACATGCTTCCAGCTCCCGTTTTTGCTCGATGACAACTCGTACCTTTCCACTCCCCTTTTTCTCCCTCCTCTTGCTCACAGACACATAACGTGTATGGCAGTCCATTCTCCCTGCAACACGGACTACACTGCCCATGATGCTACATTCTTTAGAGCTATGCTTGTAGCATTCTGCCTGTTAGCTTAGCACAACAACAACAACAAGGAAAAGGCGCTCTCTCACCCAGGAAACACACAGTCGCAGAGAGAGAGAGAGAGAGAGCGTCGCCCTGTAACCATGGCAACCGTAACGCTGCCGCCTGGAACAAAAGAGCGTAGCTGTCAAACAAAACCCAAACAGTCCTGACCCGCGACAATATGAAACAGGAAAGTACCGCAGTGTAATCCATTTATTTCAACAAAGTAACTGTATTCTGAATACCACCTTTTTAAACGGTAACTGTAACGGAATACAGTTACTCATATTTTGTATTTTAAATACGTAACGGCGGTACATGTATTCCGTTACTCCCCAACACTGCTCATATGTCATGTGTTTATCAGCAGCATCCATTACTCTCATTGGTAGCTGCTTTAATTGAATAACAATGTCTCAAGTTTTACACATTGTCGCTACAAATCCCTGACATGCTAGTCATGCTAGTCTTTGCCTGTGTGGAAACACTTAGGGAATGATATTCAGAGTAAAACATATGAAAGCTAGAGTGTGCTGGAATGCGTTGACTCACAGTGTACTAAATACACTTTTTGAGCCCCAACACAATGTTCACTCACCACTTACCTTATTTGCCAGTTTTGTCTCCATTTAGTTGTAAGATGCTGTGACACAGTCCACCATTGCAAGTAATCAGTAGCTGAAAACAGTCCAGAGGTGGACAAGAAGATAATCTTGAAGTGTATTTTTAATTTTTAATGTTTTGATCACAACTTTTATCTTAAATGAATAGAAAAGCATTTTAATCTTTATAGTTTTGACACTTGTGTAGATAATAACGCAATGCGTTGGTTTAAAATCACATCAAATTAACATATACAGTGGGGCAAAAAAGTATTTAGTCAGCCACCGATTGTGCAAGTTCCCCCACTTAAAATGATGACAGAGGTCAGTAATTTGCACCAGAGGTACACTTCAACTGTGAGAGACAGAATGTGAAAAAAAAATCCATGAATCCACATGGTAGGATTTGTAAAGAATTTATTCGTAAATTAGGGTGGAAAATAAGTATTTGGTCACCTCAAACATGGAAAATCTCTGGCTCTCACAGACCTGTAACGTCTTCTGTAAGAAGCTTTTCTGTCCCCCACTCGTTACCTGTATGAATGGCACCTGTTTGAACTCATCATCTGTATAAAAGACACCTGTCCACAGCCTCAAACAGTCAGACTCCAAACTCCGCCATGGCCAAGACCAAAGAGCTTTCGAAGGACACCAGGAAAAGTATTGTAGACCTGCACCAGACTGGGAAGAGTGAATCTACAATAGGCAAGCAGCTTAGTGTGAAAAAATCAACTGTGGGAGCAATCATCAGAAAATGGAAGACATACAAGACCACTGATAATCTCCCACGATGTGGGGCTCCACGCAAGATCTCATCCCGTGGGGTCAAAATGATCATGAGAACGGTGAGCAAAGATCCCAGAACCACACGGGGGGACCTGGTGAATGACCTGCAGACAGTGTTGGGGAGTAACGGAATACATGTACCGCCGTTACGTATTTAGAATACAAAATATGAGTAACTGTATTCCGTTACAGTTACCGTTTAAAAAGGTGGTATTCAGAATACAGTTACTTTGTTGAAATAAATGGAATACACTGCGGTACTTTCCTGTTTCATATTATCGCGGGTCAGGACTGTTTGGGTTTGTTTGACAGCTACGCTCTTTTGTTCCAGGCGGCAGCGTTACGGTTGCCATGGTTACAGGGCGACACTCTACAGTCGCAGAGAGAGATTCGTTGTTATTTCGTTGTTGTTGTTGTTGTGCTAAGCTAACAGGCAGAATGCTACAAGCATAGCTCTAAAGAATGTAGCATCATGTTCAGTGTAGTCCGTGCTGCTGGGAGAATGGACTGCCATACACGTTATGTGTCTGTGAGCGCGAGGAGGGAGAAAAAGGGGAGTGGAAAGGTACGAGCAGTCATCGAGCAAAAACGGGAGCTGGAAGCATGTAAATATAATAATAACCACTGCAGCCAAGAAGAGTGCCTGACGAGCCCAGTTGTAAGTAAGCTATTAAGACTCGACTGTACACTGTGTTCGTGTTTTCCTCCGAAAACAACAAGTTCCGTTGGAGCAGCCTTTCAACGCCTCTCTCTGTCTGTCGCAAGAAAAGTTGACCCACACAACAAAGTAGAGCTATTTTTCGGCTACCAGCCGACAGGGACCCCGCCGTATTATGCTGGGCTTACACTGTGCGATTTTTTTCAGTCGCGCGATTCAGCTCCTGCTCAAACTGTACGATTGACTCGCAGGGGTTAGAAGTTCATAGGTCACGATGCAGGGTCTCACACTATACTGCTGATGCTCTGATGCGACCTGAGTGCTCACACTGTGCGTCCATAAAAATGAAGGTTATAACAGAAATTCTGTCGCTCGCTCTCCCTCTCCGTCTTTCACTCACACAGACACACCACCACCATCAACTTTGCTAAATTGCTAATGAAAAACATTGGTCAGGCAGCTGTGATTGAGCAGCAGTGTCGATCCAACTATTTTCACGGTTGTTGTGGTCGTGATAATGTTGTGAGGCCACATCGAAAGGGCTCGGATGGTTCTACAGGTTGTGCCTCCATCGCTTGTGTCCAGATCACACGCTGCACTGCCGTGCTACGCCGTCTTTTTCGCTGACATTTGTGTTTGCGCGTGCGCAGTGTGGCAAACTGCGGTGACACCCTCACGACCAAGCGATTGATGATCGGGAGCTGGTCGTGAGGTGTCAATCGCTTCTCGTTACCCCACGTATACTACACGATGCACGACGCACGATGAAGGCCAAAATCGGGCCGATCGCCAAAACGATCGCACGACTCAAAAATCGGCTCAAAATGGGCCAAAAATCGCACAGTGTGAGCCCAGCATTAGTCAGAGGTCCCTTTACTACAGTTCGGAGTCGCGGACCTTCAGTAATAGTAATAAATCACACAGCAATAGTACATTCACGTTGTTGTAAAAAGCATGATAATATTGTAGCGGGTCAGGGCTGTTCGGGGTTCTGCTTGTACAGTTATGTTTTGTGTATGTTGCCATGGTGACGGGTGACGCCCTCTCGCTGCGACGGTGTGTCCTTCCGGGGCCAGAGGGCGCCCTATGTGTGTTGTGGTTGCCGCGCTGAGCAGTTAGCTAGTGGCAGTGTGTTCTTCTGCAAATGTAATAAACGGCTGTGCTCCCTGGCTAGCTCACGGGAAGCAAGACCAAACGATACCTCCGTCTCCTCCTTGTCTGAACTCGCCACAATATATTAAGTAATCCAAAGTATTCAGAATACGTTACTGTCATTGAGTAACAGAATAGGTTACAGAATACATTTTGGGGCATGTATTCTGTATTCTGTAATGGAATACATTTTAAAAGTAACCTTCCCAACACTGCCTGCAGAGAGCTGGGACCAAAGTAACAAAGGTCACCATCAGTAACACACTACAACGGCAGGGAATCAAATCCCGCAGTGCCAGACGTGTTCCGCTGCTGAAGCCAGTGCATGTCCAGGCCCGTCTGAAGTTTGCCAGAGAGCACATGGATGATACAGCAGAGGATTGGGAGAATGTCATGTGGTCAGATGAAATTAAAGTAGAACTTTTTGGTATAAACTCAACTCGTCGTGTTTGGAGGACGAAGAATACTGAGTTGCATCCCAAGAACACCATACCTACTGTGAAGCATGGGGGTGGAAACATCATGCTATGGGGCTGTTTTTCTGCCAAGGGGACAGGACGACTGATCCGTGTTAAGGACAGAATGAATGGGGCCATGTATCGTGAGATTTTGAGCCAAAACCTCCTTCCATCAGTGAGAACTTTGAAGATGAAACGAGGCTGGGTCTTCCAACATGACAATGATCCAAAACACACCGCCCGGGCAACAAAGGAGTGGCTCCGTAAGAAGCATTTGAAAGTCCTGGAGTGGCCTAGCCAGTCTCCAGACCTCAACCCCATATAAAATCTGTGGCGGGAGTTGAAAGTCCGTGTTGCTCGGCGACAGCCCCAAAACATCACTGCTCTCGAGAAGATCTGCATGGAGGAATGGGCCAAAATACCAGCTACTGTGTGTGCAAACCTGGTAAAGACCTATAGTAAACGTTTGACCTCTGTTATTGCCAACAAAGGTTATGTTACAAAGTATTGAGTTGTATTTTTGTTATTGACCAAATAATTATTTTCCACCATGATTTACGAATAAATTCTTTACAAATCCTACCATGTGAATTCATGGATTTTTTTTTTTCACTTTCTGTCTCTCACAGTTGAAGTGTACCTCTGGTGCAAATTACTGACCTCTGTCATCATTTTAGGTGGGGGAACTTGCACAATCGGTGGCTGACTAAATACTTTTTTGCCCCACTGTACAGGGAATAAAGTTTGGAGTTATTGAAGGGCTATTGTACTGTCTATATATGTCTAAATAACCAATACAAAAAGTGCTTAAAGAAAAACTCAAGCTTAGAACTTTCTGTAAAGCATTTTGGACTTTATAATATAACAATCAAAAATTTCTGCATCTCGTCCTCTCCAGCCTCTTTCCTGACAGCTGGCACCACTGCAACGGTTGCTTTACTACGTGACGGCGTAGAGCTGGTGGTCGGTAGTGTTGGTGACAGTCGGGCAATGTTGTGCAGGAATGGAAAAGCCAACAAGCTCACCACAGACCACACACCTGACTGCGAGGACGAGAGACACCGGTACATGGTCCCCACTACCACAATAAATGTTAGCCCCTCTGGTTAATGAAACTTTCTCTACATCCACCAGTACAGTACTGCTATTACAATTACTATGGGCACTATTAGCGGCAATCAAATGACTGTGTTCTTGCTACCTTAAAATTATAGTATGAATCAACACAAAAAAGAAATTAATAATTAAAGTAATATTGACCTGTTGAATATTATAATTAGATTTTAATAAGATGCAGGAATATTTGAAGGGGATTCAGTCAAAACCACTTATAGTCCAAAGAGATTTGTACAGATAAAAGAGTTCAGAAGGGTTCAGGTTTCCCAAAAGCAGCTGGTCAAATCATTGTGTATAAATACACCCTGCAGCATGTTGGAGAGCCTACAGCTGGCACAGAGTTGGGGCTCCAGGACATCCCTGCAGAAATTAGATCTGGTTCATCCAGTACTCGAAATGAGATGTGCAGGAACGGACGTTTGGATTTACCTTTAGCTATAAGCTGCTAGAATTATGTAACAGCAGACCAAGTCTTGTTTCACTTGAACTTAATCCAAAGCTAGTTAACGCTTTGGTGTCTGGTTTCTCATTCTGCAGAATGCAAAAACATAAACTTATTAAAGACCTTAATTGTTCCAACTGTTACTACTTTGGAGCCACTTGGGTCAGTTCTTCATGGTTCCCAATTGACATATAACTTAAATAAAGCAGGCTGAACCACAAAAATAGCTATCACTGTAAATGTTTACTATACACCTTGTGGCTAGTAGCTGTAAATAATATGTAAAAATAAAAATCTTGTGCAACTCAGTGTTTAACTAACTGTGAAACTAGTAATTACTAAAAACGTAGGAAAGAGCAACAGCCTTACAAAGTTGCACACAGCTGATCCTGGTCTTTGAGCGCCCAGACTTTCAGAATAGAGACGGTAATCCTGGGTGTGCATTTTTTGTTCAGGATCCAGAGGTTTGGAGGTTACGTGACATGGAACAGCGTGGGTCAGGCTAATGTTAACGGGAGGCTGGCCATGACACGAAGCATTGGAGACTTCCACCTGAAAGCTAGCGGTGTCATCGCAGAGCCAGATACCCAACGACACACCGTAAGTTTTCCTACTGTTTCCTCAGTCCTCTGACTTTCAAGTGAGTTTAATATTTATTTAAAATTATATACTTTTACTTGCACTGGAGGAGTTATACCACACAATTAAAAAAGAAAAACATGGATGTGGCTTCAAGGTCTAAAAAGTGAGGTTAACACGGAAGTGTCTTTTTACCCAAATCCTTCCCAATGACTATGGCTGGGCCACATCGTATAGTTCACGGTAATATCGGTATAATGTTAGCCAATGATAAGAAAATAAAATATCGCGATAAAATATAGGTAAAACATGCATGCGCAGTGCCTTCATTTTCATATGCACATGACGGAAAAGCATGGCGGCAACGGAGAATGAGAAGGGCGAAAGCGGATTGTTGAATGAAACGGACGAACCAGAATTGCTGCAGCTTCAGTGGTGTGGAACTGGTTTGGCTTTCGTCCATCAGATACACACCAAATATAACCTCCTTTTAAGTTTGTGGATATTATTAAGTTTTGTGGTTATATTGAGGATATGTCAGCCCAAAATGCCTTTTGGT
The DNA here is from genome assembly GCF_057382275.1 of Copadichromis virginalis. Lineage (NCBI taxonomy): Eukaryota > Metazoa > Chordata > Actinopteri > Cichliformes > Cichlidae > Copadichromis > Copadichromis virginalis. The sequence goes on along the minus strand of NC_140620.1, from coordinate 26,134,867 downwards.
TAAACTGTCAGCAAGGAATTTGCATTTGCACTGTTAAATTTTTATATAACTTTAATGCACATAAAAAAAACAGCTGCTTGTTTAAGTGAAAATACATTGATGGGGTTTTTTTTTTTTTTTTGCACTAATATAGTTGTGGAGTTGTAAAGTATTTTGTCTCGCGTCAACCATATCGTCAGTTATAGCGCTATCCCAAATTTTCAATAATATATCATGATAAATATTGTTGGCCATATTGCCCTGCCCTACCAATGGCTACACAACTTCAGGTCATAAAGTCTGTGGGAAAACAGCCCTGAGTCTATGGTGACCTTGGCTTTAGAGTCACAGCCATGTCCATGTCAAGTTTACACTTCATAACGGGACTGGTGATGTCACATCCATATTTTACACGGTATTTCACATGGTTTATACACAAGTGTAACGGTACTTTCTACGGCTGAAATGTCAGAAAGCTCACCTGTCTTTTCCTGCAGGTCCAACATGCCAACGACTCGTTCCTGGCTTTGACCACAGACGGTATCAACTTCCTCCTTAGTGATCAGGAGATCTGTGACAGCATCAACCAATGCCAAGACCCCACTGAGGCTGCTGATGTCATCGCTCAGCAGGTTTTTCATTATTATTTCATCCACTTTTTATAAATTAGACAAAGAAAATGAGTAAAAATGTGTTTCATTGAATTGATATGGCTTTTCAGATTCAAATAGTCACCAAGTCTGCCGACATAAATAATGTGATTCATATTTTTCTAGGCGTTGCAGTACGGCTCAGAGGACAATGCTACAATCATCATCATCCCATTCGGAGCCTGGGGGAGACATCAGAGCTCCACCACAGTGTACAGCATGAGCAGGAACTTCATTTCAAGTGGGAGATGGGCATAGACGGCACAAAGACACAATAACTTCACAAAGCTCTGGAATTAAGTTGAAGATGACTTTAAGGATACAAAAATCTTTTTTTATACTAAAAATGATCCATAACCCCTATCAAATTTATTTGAAAACATTATGTTAGCATCAACTTTCCTTTGTTAGCGCTAACAAAAGAAAGTCCGTATTTATACAGTGTATAATGATAGATATATATATCTTGTACATACAGAGATTTGCTGTAGTGTTTGTATGTACATCATGTTTGTAAAAAGTTTGATTTGTGTTTGGAAAAGACGTTTTAAAATATAAGTGAGAAATCCAATACAAAATATCTCTAGCTGGGTCACATATCTCACTTCAGTGTTGATGAGACAAATCCTCACTCAGCTCCACATTCTCACCTCTGACCTTTGACCCACTGACACAGGGAAGAAGAAAGTTTGATATTTTAAACTGAAACATCATTTTGTTTCTGTTTTATTATCAGTGTCACTTTCTTACACAGACTTGTGTCAGTTTCGTTCACAGGTTAGTGCTCATAATTGAATTTGACTGTTGGCTAAATTGTTTATTACAATGAATTGGAAAATAAAGATATTTGAAAACAACTTCATGTTTTGTATTTATTTTACTTTGTTGTTTTTATACTTTCCCCCCTGAAGTTTTATTTGCATTTTCTTTCCTTTTTAAATACATTTTTGTTTTATTATGAAAATGGGGGTTATTCAAAGTGTGTTATGAGACATCTATTAATGACTGAGGTCTGACTCGGGGGGGGTTGAGTTTACAAGCTAAAGCAGTAAATCTCCTTGGTCTATGGGTCCTGCTTTGCCTTCCACACAGCTGGACTTCACAAAAAAACTGTCAAATGTCATATTTCATGGTTGCCTGCTGTTGTATGTATATTATTACAAAAAACAACGGAAGAAAAATTCCAAATTCAACTGAATGCATGCAAACAAACAGAAACCATAATATACACAATGAATTGAAATGCTTTTTTTTGTTGTACATTTTGTTTTCAGTGTCATGTAAGTAAGTAAGTAAAGTTTATTTGTTAAGCGCTACCATAGACAGGTAGTCACAAAGCGCTGCACACAGAGATTAAAATAAACAGTACAATAAATAGCAAAATGCACAGTATACACAATATAGAGTTCAAATGTAAATTAAAAATATAAAATGTAAAAAGCATTGGTCAACAGAAAGCTTGTTTAAACAGTAACGTTTTTAACTGTTTTTTAAAGGATTCCACAGAGTCAACCAAAGTAGTTGTAGAGGCAGACTGTTCCACAGCCTTGGTGCCACAGACTGAAAGGCTCTGTCCCCTTTCGTCTTCAGACGTGTTCTGGGAGCAACTAACAAACTCTGAGTCTGTGAGCGGAGACGGCGAGCATTCTCTAAATCTAAAATCTATTGGGAGCCAATGTAAAGAACATAAAATAGGAGTGATGTGAGCTCGCTTGCTAGAGCGAGTTATTAGTCTGGCTGCTGCGTTTTTTATAGCTTGGAGGCGAGAAAGAGATGATTTATCCAAGCTGGTAAACAGGGAATTACAATAATCTAAACGCGATGACACAAATGCATGTAGGATCAGTGCAGCTAATAACTGAAACTTAGCTGCTCTCTTGCCACAGTTTTTTAGGATAGTTTTTTTTCCAAAACATTTTTACAACTTTCCTGATTCTGCACATATTTTATTTTCTCAAGCAAACATAATCTATAACTACATATGTATAAGTAAACAATTCTGCGATTTTAAATTCTACTTTACAAGTAATTGAGATTTACAAGAAATACTTTAAAAAATAAGGAAAATAGTAGCTAAAAATAATTAAATAATTAAGAGGGCAAAGGTTTGGTCTGTTAGTGACATATATGATCTGATGGTGTGCTGGTTAATCTTGTTTGCATTTGTTTCTGTTAACACAAGCCTGAATACACACAGCTGGCCTTTCTGACTATATTCATGTAGCATTGTGATTTCCCAACACACAATGCTGTCATGGAAAGTTTCTCCGGGGTGGATTTTCCTCTCAGAATAGCAGCAGGAATCTCCTGCCACCTTGTGGGTAATGAGGTGTTCCGGTGCCAGTGTGTAAATATAGAAACCATTGAGATTCCTTAAATTTCTTCACATGGCCTCAACTTTACACTGACATTGCAACGGCACACTCACACACAGAGAGAGTATCTTAATGTATAATGTGTGTCAGTGACACTAAATACCCACAAAAAACAGTGACACACACACACACAAGAACTTGACCCAGAAAGCCTTGTGATGGACGGCGTGTTTGCTGACCTTCAGAAAATGTTGTAATGTTAGCACCTCTGTGAGGGAGTGCATGTGTGTGTTTATACTCATGTGAGAGGGCCAGTTAGAGATTTAGAAACCTGGCAGACCTTTAAAGTTTAAAGGTTGGTTTGAACTTTGATTTGACACTCGTGTTAGAATCAGAGACTTACAAATGTGGAGTTCAGAACCAACAGATAACAAATTGTAATGCACAATTATGTATATTTATGGCAGGAAATATCTATATATTCGCAACAAGAGCCACCTGGCACTTTGCTGTCTTCTGTCATGTGATTGGAAAAGGACGACTGAAAAGGAAGTAGGTGCATGTTTCCTTTGTGGGAAATTCTGGAGACCATTAGCACACTCTGGTCTGAGTGGGTATGATTTGGGGTAAGACATTTGTTTGGTTTTTAGCATTGTAGGTGGTCATTATTAGTGTGTGTTTTGGATTTTTTTTTTTTTTTGCTGTGGCCACAAGTTTTTATGGTCAAGTCCATCAAGACCTAGATGTACTCTGTAAACCAGTGTGACACAGCACTAATTCTAAACAGTGCTGAGACCCGACTTGTTTGCAGCACTTGGTAAATGGCCTGCAAATGGCCTGCATTTGTATAGCGCTTTTCTAGTCCCTAAGGACCCCAAAGCGCTTTACACTACATTCAGTCATTCACACACACATTCACACACTGGCGATAGCAGGCTACATTGTAGCCACAGCTGCCCTGGGGCGCACTGACAGAGGCGAGACTGCCGGACACTGGCGCCACCGGGCCCTCTGACCACCACCAGTAGGCAAACATGGGGTTAACAGGTGAATTGATTGCAGTGTTTCTAAAATAGGCTGTGGCAATTTGCAATGCAGTAACATTTGTTTTCACTTTTTGGTTTGATAGGTTGCAAGTTACAGCTTAGATATTTGTAGATTTTATGACTGAAGCTGTCTGGGAATTAATGGGGAATTTTACGTGATTTATGAAATAAATAAATATTACTTATTGATTTATTTTGGGTATTTCATCTTGGTGGTCTCTACTACATATTATTTACAATTTGTGGGACTCTCAATCCTAAAGCTCACCTAACCCTCCACCCTGTTACTTCCCCTACAATGTTAAAATTGAGGTGTGTAGTAACGTGTTGCGTCCAGTAGGGGAAGCTGCTGTAGTGCAACGCAGAGGAAAAACACACACAGAAGAACTAAGCAGCTTAGAAAGAAAAGTGTCTGGACTTTAAGTTTCTTGAAGATGTTTCACCTCTCATCTGAGAAGCTTCTTCAGCTCTAAGACCAACTGGTCTTCAAGAAACTGAGAAGTCCACTCAGTTTTCTTTCCAAGCTCCTTGGATTACCATGACCTAGGTGACTGAGAACCTACACAGACAGGCACACAAGAGTTCAAATTTCCTTTAAAAGTTAGACTTTTAAAGAGAATTTACTCCAACATAATGCAGTTGTTACTATTAGTGTCACAGGAAATCAGAATATGTGATCAGAAATAAGTCCAGTGTGGAAAACACTGGGTATCAGTATTAGGCTCAAGTGCAGCCCTGCTCTCTTATACAGATGCTGTAATGATTATTTAGGTAAAACAGGTAAAACAAGTCTCTGTACTTTTTAGACTATTTAGAGTCAAATTCTATCCATTATCATAATACACGTATTCATGTATACATTAATGTTGCAACTAGTTTGTTTAGTAATAGAGATGGCACGATACCACTTTTTTATGTCCGATACCGATACCGATATCATAAATTTGGATATCTGCCGATACCGATATGAATCCGATATAGTGTTTTTTAATCAACAAAACTGTTTTTTAAATATCTTGCTGCATTTTGTATAAGTTCATACTCAAGTTTAAAACAACAACTACACTAAAGCTATTCTGTTATACCTGTATGCAAAAAAAAATATTTCATAGTTCAGCAATACTGATCAATCTAATAAACTTAAACCTACACCATCCTCCCTATTCTGGTATTTTAAAGAGTACTTAGCATAAATATTAAGCAACCTAACTAATAGGGTTCCAACTCCCAGCAACAACAAAAATAAATAAATAAAAAATAGGGAACCACCCCTCACGCTCCACCTCATGATGCTTAATCGACGTAATCAACCTTAATTTGATGCAGTGTGAAAAAAAATGCACAGAAATCAATTATTTTTCAAGAAATATTAAATAGATTCAACATCTTTCTTCAACAGAATTGCAGACTGCACAGATGGTACCTTCCCAAAGGAAAAAGTACTATAGCTTACAAGGGTATATATATTAGACTTAATAGTTACTATATACAGTAATTGACTTCTATTCATTTTACATCAAATTAAAACTTTGGGTGTCAGATAATTATTTATTAAAAGCTAGACATTTTAAATGAGAATAAGAAAGAAAAGTATGTCTTTGTGCCCCCTTTTCCCTGTTAATGCCCTATCGCCCCCCCTGGCTAAACTTTGCTAGATCCGCCCCTGCACAGTTACCAGCGTCAGCTACGTAGAAAAAGATCCTGGTGTAGAAAGTAATTACATTTTTTTATTTTTCTCCGATATCCGATCCAGTAATTTAGGTCAGTATCGGACCGATACCGATACGTAATATCGGATCGGTCCATCTCTATTTAGTAATAGCCATAGTACCACTCAACAGTAAAATAAGTAAGAATTTAAAAGTTGCTGTAAAACAGTGTTGTTTTACAGCAACTTTGATGTTAAAAAAAAAAAAGCTTCAGAGTTTTCGCCTTTTCTCCCTCCATGTAATGTTGCTGTGTGGGCATATGTACACCTAAGCTCTATTTGTCAGTAACTTTCTGTTTAATTGTAGGTGTCTTTCATCCAATCTCACTTCTGCTCTGTAATTATCCTTATTGGTTTCACCTGGATCTTACTACACTCCTATTATACCAGTTCCTAAAAGACCGGACACCTCTGCCCTGAATGACTTCAGACCAGTGGCACTGAAACCAGTCGCTATGAAGTGTCCAGAAAAAATGGTTTTCACACACATCAATCACATGGTCCTGGACACCACAAACCCCCTCCAGTTTGCATACCGTCCCAATCGATCAGTGGATGATGCAACAGCAATAGCCCTGCACCACACTCTGCAACACCAGGAAAGCAGCAGAACATATGTCAGGACGCTTTTTACAGCTCTGCTTTCAACACCATCCGCCCGGGTAAGCTGATCGAGAAGCTGACAGACCTTAGCATCCTGACTCCCACTTGAAACTGGATACTGGACTTTTTGACAGACAGACCACAGGTGGTGAGAATGGGAGGATGTGTGTCTGCTGAGCTCACCGTCAGCACTCGATCTCCACAGGGCTGCTGCCTCTCACAGGACTCTAGTAGACAATGTTCTTGTCTATAGTGTGGAAAATATGTCTGTGAAGGTTCTTAGTCATCCAGGTCTTTGTAGTCAAAGGAGCTTGCAAAGAAAAGCGTCTGGACTTCTTTAAGTTGCTAGAAGACGTTTCACCTCTCATCCGAGAAGCTTCTTCAGTTCCTGAAGTTCCAGACGCTTTTCTTTGCAAGCTCCTTTGACTATAGTGAGGAAAACGACCTCATCCTCAACACAGACAAAACCAAGGAATTAATACTGGACTTCAGGAAGAAACCCCTCTCCCTGCAGCCTCTCATCGTCAAAGTGACAGAGGTGGAGAGGGCCAACAGGCACACATTCCTGGGACTGCAGGTTAAATCACACCTGAGCTGGACTCTCAACACCACAGCAACAGTGAAAAAAGCCCAGCAAAGGCTTTATATCAAGAAGGCGGCATGAACCACTGCCCTCTCACCCAGGCCTGACAGGATTGATAGAGAGCATCCTCACTGCAGGCATCACTATCTGATATGGGAACACCACACAGACAGAGAGAAAAACTCTGCAAAGAGTCATAAAGTCTGCAGAGAGGATCACAGGAACAAAACTTCCTTCCATGGACTTTTTGTACACACAACGCTGCCCAAAAAGAGCAGAGAGAATTATTAGGGACTCACACCTTCCAGCTCACTCTCTGCTCAGACACAAAAACTGTACATACAGTCTGAGACACACCAGAGCGGACAGCATCATCACACACAGAACAAGGTTTTTCAACAGCTTCTTCCCTACAACTGTCAGACTGATGGCAAAACAAAAAACACTGAACACTTTAAATAACAGCACTACCTCACCTTACTTTAATACTAGGAAGTGTATTACAACCCTCTCTGTACAGTGTTTTTATATATAGTAAATACTATGATTGGGGCAGCACGGCAGTTAGCACTGTTGCTTCACAGCAAACACGTCCAGAGTTCAATTCCACCATCAGGTCGGGGTCTTTCTCTGTGGAGTGTGTATGTTCTCCCTGGGTACTCTGGCTTCCTCCCACAGTGCAATGACATGCAGTTGGTGGGGATAGGTTAATTGATTGATCTAAATTGCCCATAGGTGTGAATTCAGGAGTGAATGTGAGCATGAATGGTTGTCTGTCTCGGTGTGTTAGCCCTGCAACAGACTGGCAACCTGTCCAGGGTGTACCCCGCCTCTCGCCCTATCACAGCTGGGATAGGCTCCAGCGCCCCCTGCTGGATGGATAAATACTATGATTGCTCCATTCTTTACTTTATTTCCATTTTACTTTTTTATTTGTTTTGTCTTTATCTTGTAAAAAGTGTGACTTGACCTAGAGAGCTCTGCACAAGACTTCCAGTGTGCATGGACTGTTGGTCCTGTGCGCAAATAGCAAATGAAAATCTTGAATCTTGAATGTCGAATTCACCTGATTCACCTGTGCTATTGTGTCCTGTCTTTCACTCAGTATCTGTGCTTTTGCTTTTCTGTAGTTTTCAAGTAACATCAGAGCTGGGACACACCGACCTGGAGGCCAAAACTATATGTTCTCCCTTGCCCTCTGCCCATCCTTTGAATATCTTGGATTGTAACGTCGCCAAAATGTCAGATAGCTACTGTGCTTTATCAGATACACTAATCCACAGGTGTCCAACTCTAGGCCTTGAGGGACGGTGGTCCTGCAGGTTTTACATGTGTCCTTGATCCAACACGGCTGATTTAAATGGCCAAATTACCTCCTCAACATGTCTTGAAGTTCTCCAGAGGCCTGGTAATGAACCAGTCATTTTATTCAGGTGTGTTGACCCAGGGTGAGATCTAAAACCTGCAGCACACCAGCCCTCGAGGCCTGGAGTTCGACAGCCCTGCTTAATCAATGTTTGGTAGCACCGGGAGTGACCTTGAACTAAAAACGTGCCTTTTATTTATAGGCATATCAAACACTAACAAAAGCACAGGAAGATGGTGACTAAACTGACACAACCTAAACGCAGAGTGAAACCTGGTGAAAGAAGAAGAAGGGCTTAAAAGCTGGCTCCCAGCTGTGATTACTCCCACATCTGGGAGTGTTCACATCTGGGAGTAATCACACACACAACGAGACCGGGAGACCGAGAGACCGAGAGACCGAGATGTGAAATACGGGGAGACATAGAAACAAAACCTAAATCCTTGAAACTACAAAAAATAACTAAGAAACAAGAAATACAAATACTATAACATGAATAACACTAAATAAAAGAATATAAATTAATCAACAAACACAAACACTGTGTTTCAGACCCACTACTGTGACATGTGCATTTCTGGCTGCCAGAACGGCAGCGTATTTTAGCACACCTTTCTCAACCCTGCCTTACATGCCAACTCGAACAAATCCCTGCTTCTCTCAAGCTGTTAGTGGTGGGTAATTTAAAATGTAGGAAAGATTTACCTGACATCAGAAAAATAGGCAATCAACTTCATCATACCACATAAATATAACTAATACTACTGGAACTTTTCTTATGTTATGTTGTATAAGTCCGAGTCAGCAAAACGTAAGATTTACATGTGATCATTTATTTAACCTGTGTAGCATTTACCTTTGTTAATGATAAACGATTTCTTGATCTTCACCTCTCACACAGTGGTTTTAATGGCCGGGATCAAATGGATCATAAATGCATAAAATTCTGGTTTCTGTTTATATCCTTGTTGGGAAAGTGTTTAGATACCAAGACATTGATGTTTTCCTTTGGACTTCTATACAGGTTTTGCGGACAAGTGATCACTAGCCGCGTGCCAGACATTTCAGACACGTGACAATCATGGCACAAGTGCAGGATCAAGTGAAAAAATCCTTAGTTGCACAGACCCAGAGATCAGTCCATGACAATCAGCCATTTGGTGAACATCGGTCATGAGGGAAAAATGTGTAATCCCCAACAGATTACAGATAGTAGACTTTGTCTACTATGTCAAGCAAAATATGGAAGCCAGTATAATTTAACTTTCATCTACTTGTATAGAGTCGGCATGATCCCTGACAGTTTTACCAGGTACTAAAAGAAAGTACCGGAATGGAAAGTGGCTTATGTTTGTGGTATTCTCCAACTGTCTTTTTTTTTTAAATTAACATTTCTGAAAAGGGTGAAACTTATTTTTCATAAATGGAGGGCCATTTATATGGATACACCGTAATAACATGGGAATGGTTGGTGATATTAAAGTCCTGTTTGTGGCACATTAGTATATGTGAGGGGGCAAACTCCCCAAGATGGGTGGTGACCATGGTGGCCATTTAGAAGTCGGCCATCTTGGATACAACTTTTGTTTTTTCAATAGGAAGAGGGCCATGTGACACATCAAACTTATTGGTAATGTCACAAGAAAAACAATGGTGTGCTTGGTTTCAACGTAACTTTATTCTTTGTTATGTTATTACGGTGTATCCATATAAATGGCCCACCCTGTACATCTTATTCCCCCTGAGGTTTTGGTAGGTTTTCTCCCGCTTCCTGTTTTTTCTGTCACCCTAAAGTGCTCACAGCTGTGGTGACATAACGGTGATTTCCAAATTCTAAACTCGTCGATGCTGAATCACTTTAAATGACATTAAAGTGACTCAGCAATAGACATTCAATAGGCATTTTATTTATTTCTATGTATATTTTTTTTTTTTTACATAGCATGGCATTTGGAATTTTGCTTGGTTTGCTGCTTTTTAAGGTGTATTTTTTATTTCTTTACTTTATATAATTTTCACCCTATTGACCTACTTTGTTATGTCATTCTCTAGATCATTGAGACACTTTAGGCTATGATTTAATTTTTTTATAGCTTCTGTTTGATATTTCGGCTGCTGTAACACAAATGTATTACATTTGGGTTAAATAAAGTTATTTTATATTATTTAAATTGTCTTTTTTTCAGAAAATCTCTTCAAGTCACAAGTTTTATAATGAAAGTGCAGGTAAATGACCTTTGAAACAAACACACACCCACCCCTCAGGGTCACCAATAAAGTTCAAAGCCCTGCCCTTGTCAAGTGAAAAATGATGTAAACAAAAATCTCAAGTGCAAATTTTAACAGCAGTGCTGCTTACCCAGGAACTCATATGTCACAATAAAGCAATAACAGGACCTCACCATTGTAGGACACAGAGAGAGAGAGTAGTGCCCTCCTCCCTACTTCTCTTATCACGCCTTTCAGACATAAAACCGGGCTGAGCACATGTACTAAACCAACCTCTCTAGCTCTGCTAAGCACGCGTTTAGCTCTGCAGTCTGAGTCACTGCAGTTTCCTGGTAAGCCTGCTGTCTGATATCTGTCCGTAGCTGTTTTCATTGGCGCTTTCCGACTAAAGCAGGTGAGAGATAGTGTCTTTGTTTTGAGTTTTGGTTGCCACGTGTATCTTTTTCTCTATTTTTAAAATCTAAAATCAGCTCTCGCTGAGATGGAAGAGTCTAGAACATGTTTTTATTAACGTGGTATGAAGCAGACATTAAGATTAAACGGTGTTGCTTCTGAGTATATCAGATTAGACTAGAGATGCCCGATAATCAGCACTGCAGGAAGCGTCTACTGCAGAGGCCGGATGCCACAAGCAATTTACATATGAACTTTTGACCTTTACGGTATTTTCAACAAACCAAGCTTCAGTTTACACATCTTGTGAACTTGTAAGCTTGGGTAATGATTCTTAAAAAACCGAATCCAGTAACAATAATGTAAAAATGTAAATGGTTTTAGAAAAGTTGACATTCCAGATTCCAGAAATATTCCAAACATTAATTGGGAAAATGACAGGAAACCACCCGCTTCATTCATTTACAGTTCTAGATAATTGTAGATAGTTGTTCTCGGGACTTATTGATGTTGGCTTAAAAGTCAAACAGTGTTTAGGAAAGAGATTTGGGCAAACACAATTAAAAGCCGTATACAGTGTTTTTTCTTTTTCAGTGGGTCTGACTCACTTAAAGAAATATCCGAACTTGGTGCTGGGTTTAAGAGTAAGTGAACTGTGTTGCTGCATGTGTTTTAAATTTCTTCAGTTATCTAAACATCTGGTCTTTGTTTTAGCTCTAACATATAGTAATAGTTGAAATACATACTTGATTTTAACTACATAGACATTAAAGCATAGACATTGTTCATATGGCTTTGCTTTGTTGTAGATTCCCAAAATTTAACAGAATACATTCTGAGACAGCAGCACTGAGGAGACGAGAGTAAATGACCTGTCTGCAGCTTTCATTTCAAGTTCAACTTTAGCAGCAATGAACGTAATATCATAAAGTCACACAAAAGTGCAGCAACAGGATTGTAATATGATTTTTTAAAATCTACTATTGTTAATGTTGATGTAGAATAGGCATTTTATATGGAAATCCAAAAAATAAGGATTTGTAACAAACCAAATTGCTTCAAATTTGGTTTTAAAAAATGACAAGATATGGTGATATTTGTTATGTAAAAACAAAACCGTTGCCTCAAGAGATGTAAAAGATTAGATTTTTATTAAGAAATGGTATTTACAGCAAAAATGTTCTTCAGTGTTGGGCATACAGGTGGAGACAACTGAAGGATGTCAGACAACGAAGATACGATCGAAATGGGGATAAACGGAGCCCCTAAAGGGTCCCGTTCAAGACAACAGTTGCACGGAGCAACAGTCAGTTTCCACAATATTCACTACAAGGTGAAACAGGGAGGTGGATGTTTTTGCCGAAAGAAGGCCACGACCAAAGACATCCTCATCGACCTCAAGTGAGTAGACTGGTGCATTTAAACTTCGAGGACAACAGACGTTTTATTTTTAAGCTAACAAACAACAGGCTACTTGTCATTTTAAACACACTTCTAAAAAATGAGGGCAAAGCTTAGCTGCAATATCTCATCTTCATGCAGCCTAAAAGTACAACATTAGATTAAGCGGTCAAAAGTTTGGCTGTACTTCACAGCAAAATATGCAAACTCAGCAGCCTGCAACAAGTGCTTTAAGCTGATACTGTGCAAAGAAGGTAATTCCTCGAATCTGATGAAACACCCGGCGACACATAGCGGGGTATTTTTAAAGCCGAGAAATGCACCTTACCTACTGCGGGTGTGGTGCCTGTTATCGGACCCGGAGTTAGCAACATCCCCCAAGAACCCGAAGAGCAGAGTCCTGGCCCCTAGCCCTGCCAGTGTAGCAGAAATGATGAGGATGATGATGGCAGCAGCAGCCGTTCTTCTCTGCGTGAGTAGCTTAATGTTGTTCGTGTGTAATTTACGTTGAGTAGGCTAACCACGTTATTACATTAATGCATGTAAGGTGAACTAGCAAACACCATCGTGGATACATTACATGCGGCTGTCTTCTTGTTTGATGGCAGATACTCCCTTCACCCTGGCCAAGAAGGCTAAAATGACCAAAGAAAAATTGGAAAACAGCTAAACATGAGAGGTTTTTGGACAAAGTTTGTGTTATCCATTGTTTAAGCACCGGTTCGAGCACCGGCACGGTTGCAAAAGTACCGGTTTGGCACTGGTATCAGATAAAACCTAAACGATACCCATCCCTAAATGTAACAAAGGCAAATGAAGTCTGGGATTTTGATTTTTCCATGTATATCCCACAAATGGCTAATTATCTATTGGTTTTCAGAACTTTAAGCTTAATTTTGAAAGTTGTGTGGCTGAGGAATGTTTTAATAAAAGGGACGTTGTTCACACATTCATCTTAAAAAAATATTCATCTTGTTTACTGAGGACCTTTGAACACTCACAGGTGTGTTTTTCCCAAATTCTGGTTAATGGTATAACTTGGTTATGAATTGTCCTTGTGTGATGCTCAGTGGGCTATGATGTTACAACATCAGTGAAAGGCTATTGTTTCATCACGGTAAAGGCAAACAAACAAAAATTCCTAGAATACAGACTTCTTTTTTTAGAAAGATTCAGAGGGACGTCCAGTGGATGTTCATAAAAGACACTGTGCAGGTGATGAGGACACATCATTAATGTTCGCAGAATTTTAGTTTCGGTGCAGGCAATGTTTTTTTTTTTTTTAAAGCTGAACAAAGAAGCCCAAGTGAAAGATGCCGCTTACCTTCCTTTTTTCAAAATTGTGAGACAACAAATTTCGTAACTTTCCAATCCTGTGTAGTTATTCAGCCATCATAAAAAAAATTAACAATGTACTTTAATTAATTTCTAAGTTCACTGCAGTTTTCACACTTTGCAAACCAATCCATTGGGTTCAGTTAGACGATTTTGCAGGCCCATGTTGGACCACGTCTCTACTAAAAGAAACATGCAGTCAGGTAATTTAAAGATGAGATAAGATCAGCTTGGGTAATGCATTATTGTTAGAGCACATGTAACCTTGTCTTACATCACACGCTCTAACAATCAGCAGACTAACATACAGCATGAATAAAAATCGGCAAAATGAGCACGCCCTTTACCCAAGGATATACTACGCAGTCACGTGGTATATATGTGTAGAGGGTGGAAATGCTCAGGTTTTGTCAGGACTTGTGATAATGAAACAGCTTCAAGGAAAAACTGTGGATTTACAACTTGACTAACAGCCTTTTAAGTCATATCTTGTCACCTCACTGTTTCTGTAGTGATGCACTTTGCCTCTTAAAGTTTACCAACCAAACTGCAATAAGCTGGCTTGGATTTACTTTGTCTTACAAGAAATTCCTGTGATGCTACAATGCAAGGCATGCTTTAGCCCTCAGGTGACTGTAAGCATGAGCCCATACTGTGGTAAACTGGTAATGCACAGTCTGCATGTGCAGCTACTGTGTGTTTATTTGTCTACGTGCTGCCAGGAGCCCACCTGGGATGCAAACGTGACACGATCAAGGTTTGCTTGGTTCAAACACTCCCACATGTTGGGAGGCAAAGGAAGGAAGTTTGCTTTGTCGGGAGACTCAGGTTCCTAAGTTTGCCTCTGTGAAACACATACACATACTGTACATACAAAAGCCTGTGAGAAGACAATGACTCTGGGCTTAAACCAACAAACAGGCACGGGTACAGGATGCTGTACTGCCTCAGTTTGTTTGAAACTTTACTTGGCAAGAACGTTGAGGGTGTAAAGGTTACTGAATCAAAGATGCTAAGTATTAACACTTTATAACAGCCAGGATTAATAAATTTAAACTGACAGTTACTTTAGCACTGAAGCAATGATTAGTAAGAAAGTTCTCCAGGTTGTTGACAGTTAAGCTTCTTCAGGTCCTTAAAACAATGCCAGATGAGCCGTGCAGATGATGTTGGAGTTAAAGCTAATAAATGCCAAATAATGTAATAATAATAATTATAATAGTCAAATAATAGTTTCATTAATCTTCTGAGGTCTGAGTCTTTGAGTTTTTGAGAACAACTGAACTTCAGCGGTGTAAGGCCCTATTCACAAAACCTAGAGACCAGTTGCCTATTCCCCTGGTAACCTTTGGTCACTAGAAAAAAATGTTTATTCTCTGACCAATTGGTGAGTGGTTCCTGTCAGTCACTAGGTGAAATCTATCACAAATAGGTGCAGGGTTCTGACAGAAAACCACATCATGATTTGTATTCTAACAAACATTAATGTAGAAGAACTCCAAAAATAAATGAAAGTTGAATCAACGTTGCTGATATTTTCTCAGTGTCTGTTCAACTTTCATTTTGAAACCATTTTTTAGTCATAACTAGACACTGTGAAAATCCTGGCCGCCAAAAGTTATTCAACATTGAAATGTTTGTTAGCTTCGGTCGCTAACCATGCCACAGTCTCATGTTGACGATCGACAAAGATGTCACCTTGTTTGCAAATTGCGATTTGCTTATAGTGAAACTGTGAAAAGTGCAACCTGGAAAGACCATAATTGCTATTCACATTTTTTTTTTTTTTACAAATAGTTGGTTTTTTATCTTTGTAGGGTCAGGGTAAATGTAGGGTAATGGTAGAGTTAAATCTACTACACCAACACGTATCAAGCCATGGATTATACTCTGTTATAAAAAAGATCAATGTGTAAGTTATGAAAGCTTTAATGGGTCAAAGTGTAGCAGGTGTGTTTGTGTGCGTGTGTGCAGATTTTAATGACTTGTACCTGTGGGATTTTATTGGACATGTGTAATCATTGACAAAGTTGAAGGTCTGTGCTTTCGTTTAACCTGTTTGCATGAGAATAAGGGCTGTATCCTGCTGTGACAGCTCATACTGGAGCGCATTAAAACTGACTTTACCATCATTTATGATTGTGCATTTATAATCAGGCCAGAAACTGACCTGTCTGGGTGTAATGGAAGCTAAATTATCAGCAACGCCATTGTCACGTGGAGAATACACGCAAGGGATTCTGAATTGTGATAAGATGTGGAAAGGAAAACCTAATAAACAAAGGACGAGAGGAAGATATAGAAAGAAGGTAAAGTTAACAAAGCAGGATTTCATCCACCTTTTGTAGTGGAGTCACTTGGATGAGAGATAATAATATTTATAACATTTATAAAGCGCTTTTCGAGACCCTCAAAGCGCTTTTACAATTCCACTATTCATCCGCTCTCACATTCACACACTGGTGAGGCAGCTACAGTTGTAGCCACAGCTGCCCTGGGGCAGACTGACAGAAGCAAGGCTGCCATATCACGCCATCGGCCCCTCTGGCCATCACCAGTAGGCGACGTGTCATTGGATTGATTAGCTAACAAGTCACCTTCTTCTTCAAGCTAATCCATCCATTCACTGTATCCATTAGAGCAGCTCGGTAGAGCAGTGAACTTACTCTATCTGTCCATTTAATCTCAGACATACGTCAGTATGTGATAAAGAAGTGGAGTTTCAACAGTACGCCCTCAGTTTTCTTTTCATTACTAGAATGTTTTTTTTACCCTACACCTAGTGTGTAAAAAAATAAGTCATTTGCAAAGTAGATAGTGAAAGAAAAAAAAGCAAGAATTTTTTTTTGATCAATAAAAATTGATCAAATTACTCTGGTGTAGCATGAGATGCTGTGAGCGAGGTCCTTCACGATTTTGAAAAGACACCCATTGGGCCGTGAGTGAGGCAGAAAGTATGTTTGCATGGGACAGGATACTAATGCTAAAAAGCAGTGAGACTTTTTGTAAGTTAAACAAATAGACACAAGAATGCAGATTACATGTGAAGGACAAATATACTGTATTTAATTTTTCCCTTTACATTGCATTACATTTTTTGTTTTTGTTTTAATGTTCTTATGTGTTTTGAGTTACTAATGCTACGTTCACACTGCAGGCGAAAGCGTATCAAATCGGATTTATTTTTTTGATCCTATGCGACCCATATCCGATCATGGTATGACAGTGTGAACAGCACAAATCCAATATTTTCAAATCCGACCTGGGGCGCGGGCCACTTTGAGGGCTCACACTATAGCGTGTTTGCTGTCACATTTTATTTCTAGTGTGAACAAGCAGACAAAAAAATTGGATTTGATCAAAAAATTGGAATTAAGAGTGGCAAGTTTCTCATTTGCAGGAATCTAAACAACGCTGCAGAGTCATGTTTTCTGCTGAATGAATGACAGGACAGATTCTGAGCAGGAGGAAGTCACCTCCCTGTGTTTCTCAGACTCACTTAAATGACTGAGTGACTAAAAATGAATTTTACTTTTCCAAAACAGTAAATTGCTGACTAATGCCCTGGCAGACACTTGACAGTGTGCCCATGTGGTTTTGGGTTTCAGATGCATGTGGTAAATTTCAATCCCCTTCACTATACTATAGCGATACCAGCAAGAGCAAAAAAATAAACCTGCATTAGCCTGAAAGGCATGAAGGAGAGAAAGGCGACTATAAGACAGATACATATAAAACTGCTGTGTCATAGTTACAGCTTGAGATTTGCTTAGTGGCAGTTTAAAAAAAAAAAGAGGAAGTCTTCATCCCTGTACATGTCAGGGAAAATGCAGAATAAGAATCACAGTGTTACGAAACATCCTCAACCAAACGGCCACTAAAGTTGTAACTTTGCTGGAAAAAGCCATTTCAGTTCCTCAGAAATACAGCAGCATGACTTCTGTAGTATCACAAAAGTCACTCTAGAGAAAAGCAGAACTCAAACTGCTTCATCATTTCAGAAAAAAAAACCCTGTGAAAACTTCCACGGAAAAGTAACCCTGGAAGTTACTTTTTAGAGCCTAACCTGTCACTGGGGTCAGACAGGTGTTTTGCAAACCTTTTGAACTGTTTGTTTCATTGAAGGAATTCCAGTGCTTTCCGAAAACAGCGACTCTGAGCCTTAAAGTGATATTGGGGTCATTACTGTAATCCTAGGCTAAGCAGCACTGCGAAGATGAAGGTTGGTAGAGAGAAGAGAGGGTGAGTGAGTGGGATGGAGGTCTACGGAAAGTAAATATTTTATTGGGCGATTGGGTTCTTTTTTTATTGTTTTGTTTTTACTGTTTGCTGTGTTCTTTTTCCTCTTATTTCCCTGGGATTTAGCTGTGGCATACTGCCTGGGATGACTATAATGACCCTGATATCACTGAGGAGCACAGAGTTTTTGCTTTCAGGAGTTTTTGGTTGCCCCAATTCAGAAGAAGATTTTATTATTCCTACACAGTAAAAAATAAGATCAACATTAAATCTTTATTAGTGATCCATTAAACTTTAGGAATGCAAATTTTCAAGAGCTGTATGCTTCATGCAAATGAAGCTTATTATTTTTATTGCTGATTAATTTCACAGTTACCACAGTGACTTCATTCAACCAAGAGTTCAAATTTAAAAAATAGCGAAAAATAAACAGAATAAAGAAAAAAACTGGAAATTTTAAAATTTAAGAAGCTGAAACCCTTGAATGTGTCCAAACGTTTCCCGGCTGCTGTTTATGAAATGAATTATTAAAACATTACAGATTCACCGCTGATAATATTTTTGTCGCTCTCTCCCTCAGTGGGATCATGAAGCCAGGTCTCAACGCCATTATGGGAGCGACAGGAAGCGGGAAGTCATCGTGAGTGCTGCAAATGTGTTTGTGCAGGGAGAAATCAGGATTGAATGTTTTCCATTCATGTTTAGCAAAAATCTGAAGAAAACGTCTTTGTTTGTTAAGAGATGAACAACTGGTGGTCGATGCATCAGTGTAGAGGAAGTATTGTACACATTAACTGCTGGAAACCTAAATGTTTGTGTCTTTGCTGTACACAGAAAGATAAGGTCTTCTTCTATCCAGTACAGTTTGAATATATAAACAATTTTCCTGCCACATGGAAAAGACATTACAGGAAATAAAACAAGAATGTTTTGCTATTTTTCTGTTCAAACTTCCCGTCTATATTTGTGCCAGCTGATTAGCAAAGACTGCCTATTCTTGCCTTTGCTAATTCAGATGGTGTGTAACAGGAAAGCAACCATCCTTATAGATGGTGTGAGCTGATGTCTGCATAAAGCCTCCTGACTGGGACTCAATTTGTGATTGAATGTTGCCTTTTTGTTTTAGGTTTCTTGATGTTCTGGCAGCTAGAAAGGACCCTGCAGGTCTGTCAGGAGAGGTCCTGATTGACGGAGCCCCTCAGCCCCCAAACTTTAAGTGTCTGTCTGGCTATGTGGTTCAGGTGGGTGAAGCAGGCAGGAAGTTCGACAGGATTTAGCAGAGTTCCTGGACAGGGCAGGAAGAGATTTCCTGCAACAATAAAACTGGCTTCTTAGGCCAAGTCTGTTTGAGTTGCATAAAGTTAATTGTTTTAGAAATACTGAGGTCATAAGTCACATCTGTGGAAATTAAACTGAGTTAAAAAGATGTCCTTGAAGCAAAAATGCATCTGGCAGCAGTAAATGTTTGGTCACTTTTAATGTGTTAGATTTTTTTTCTAAACAGTAGCTTCCTGTCTGCAGGATGATGTGGTGATGGGGACTCTGACGGTCAGAGAAAACTTCACCTTCTCTGCAGCCCTGCGTCTCCCATCAAGCATCAGCCATGAAGAGAAGAAGCAGAAAGTTGACAGACTGATCAAGGAGCTTGGACTGGGCCGAGTGGCCGACTCCAAGGTGAGAAGAAAGAAACTTCAATAAAAAAAATAAAACATTTAGTCAAGAAGTGGTACAAAAGAATAATAGAATACATAAAAAATGACTCTAAAATATAAGAAGGATGAAAGTATCCAAAAGATTAAATAGCGCAAAGAAATGAGAAAAAAAACAAAACAAAGACGCATGAGAAGAACTGGAAGACAGATTGAAAAAGTCTGATTGTAGTGTGTTTGTGCAGGTGGGCACTCAGCTGATTCGTGGGATTTCTGGTGGCGAGAGGAAGAGGACAAACATTGGGATGGAGCTGATTATTAACCCGCCTGTCCTCTTCCTGGATGAACCCACCACAGGCCTCGACGCCAGCACGGCCAACTCTGTGCTGCTGCTGCTCAAGAGGTGAAAACGCACATATTTTTAGTGCTGATGCCATGAAGATGCCCATCTATATCATGCGGCCACACCTTGAACGTTAACACTGAGTCTGAAGTTATGTCCTTAAATCTATGAAGTAACTGGGCAAGCTAGCTCACAAACATCACTACTGTAAATAGTGATGATTTTGCAGGATACTGATTTTTAAAAATGGCCATTTTTCCAGATCTGCATCAGGAGTTTGGATGAACTGGGCGATGTTATCTATAACTGTATTTTCCAATGTAAAATGTTTTATTAGGGATTAAGTAAGAAGCAAGAAGGACTGATGTAATCATTACATAGCTGAATTCTGGTTCAATTAGACAACATTCGCTGGGTGAAACATGGAGTCTGTGTTTTTCTGGAGACTGTTAGCTAGCGCTGATTACTGTTTATTCTAGGAGCAGAGCAGAAGCAACTAGAAAAAGCATTTCCTAGCAAAAATGAAAACTGAAAATTTGAAGATTTTGCCTGAAATGCTTAAAAATGTTAAAAATCTTCAAACCTTAACTTGTTGAATGAGCTTAATTGCATTAGGTTTTCAATTAGGTTGCCAGGTTGCCATCCTAAGTGTAAAAAACAACAGTACCAAAACTGAAAATGCTCTAGATAAAACCAAAAGTACAGTGAAAGGTTAGGGTAACCCTAACCAAAAACATGAGTGAGAGGACCAAAGGCTGACCTAACATGGAAAGAAAGGCAGGCCAAAGGTAACTTCAGTTAGCAAATTGTCAATGTAGGGTGAAAGCCACAAGCTGCAGCCCTCTGCATCATATGTAGTAGTAATAGTAGTATCACTAAATGAATAACTATAATAAATGAAAAAAAAAATCCATTGAATAAGTTTAACCTAAATAACAGTTTTTTACTGTTATTCCAGGATGGCAAACAATGGTCGTACCATAATCCTCTCCATCCACCAGCCTCGATACACCATCTACCGCCTCTTCGACAGCCTCACCCTGCTAGTCAACGGTCATCAGGTCCCCTTTAAATACTGCTTATTGAAAGACTTAAACATTTTCACTGAGCTAACTTCAAGCTACCTGTGGAGGAAACTGTGACTTACATGTTAATTCTTCTTCTCTCTGTTGTAAAACATGTCAGGTTTATCACGGCCCAGCACGGAGTGCACTGGAGTACTTCTCTGACATTGGTAAGCACGCCTGATTAACTTTAACCCAACAAGATGCAACACGACAGAAAGGCAATGTTTGTGACTATGTTTTAAAACTGTTTCCTAGGATACATCTGTGAGCCCCACAACAACCCTGCTGACTTCTTCCTGGATGTCATCAACGGAGACTCGACCGCCGTCGCCCTCAACAGTGGGAAAACAGAAGGTGTGTAAGTTTGTTCTGGACAAAAAGACAGCAGTGGGGAAAAAAGATCCTCTGAGGTGTAAGCCATCGTGGTTATAACCTGACCTTGTTTGGAAAATCTCTTAATAATAATAATAATAATAATAATAACTAGAAACATTTGCATTTCCTGCAAAAATGCTGTGTGAATGCCTTGTAGTGGAATCGGAAAACAGCAGAAGAAGGAGAACAATCTTCTGAAAAGAGCTGAAGAAGCTAAAAATTGTGCTGAAAACAGCTAAAAAATCTGGAATTTGTGCTGAAAAGAGGTGAAAGACAAAAATTGTGCTAAAAAGGGGTGAAGAAGCTGAAATTTGTACTGAAAAGATGTGAAAAAGTTAAACTATCACCTGAAAGGAAATGTTGCTACAAGCTGGGCTTGAACCCAGGCCGCCTTGTCGCAAGGCAGTTAATCATCTTGCTGAGCCAAACCAGTTCTCAGTATACTGAGACGATATGGAGAAACTGAATAATCTGCTTAAATGAGCAGAAGAGGCTGTAATTTGTGATGAAAAGAGGTGAAAAAGCTTTTTCTGCTGAAAAGCTGCGAATCAGCAGAATTTCTGCTGAAAACAGCCAAAGAAACCGGAAACGTGGCTGAAAAGGGCTGAAACAACTCAAAATTCTGCTGAAAAGTGGTGAAGAAGTTGAAATTTGTGTTGAAAAAAATTAAAAATGTTTAACCATTAATCGAAAAAAATGTTGCCATAAGCAGGATTTGAACCCGGGCCTGCTGCTCTGAGAACGGCTGCTCATCTCACTGAGCTAAAACACAGCTACCCCGGCAAGCAAAATCAGTGACCACACTAATAATGTGGTCCCATTCAGCAAAATGGGCCTAAAATGGCATAAAAACCTTAATATCTCAAAAAGTATAGACGTTATGAGCACCGAAGCCGGCATTAGCAGAAACAGCAGAATAGTTTAAAATTTGAACAATGAAAATTGCACAAAAACTGTGGAAGTAGTTTCATGGCGAAGAACCACGGAGCAACTAGAATAAAGTATAAAGAATAAAAAGAAACAGGCATTCACACAATAATAACAACCATCACATGCAGTTTTTGCAGTTGAGTGTGGACAAATTGGGGGGAAAAAATTCAGAGAAAGAAGCTTTTAGAAGTTGTGTCAAGTCTTCCCTTTTCATCTCATCAAACACCATCCAGTATCAGTAAACAGCTGTTCTACACTAACGCTGATACCCAGTTGCTGCACCATCATTTTATGTTAAAACACCAAATGGACACATTTCTGTATCACTGTGTCCAGTGTCCAACTCGGCCACTATCAGCTCACAGTGGGAGCTATAACTTTGCCCTCTATAATATTCGTAGGGCTTTCCGCTGTTAGTTTTTTGAGAATTCATCCTGTGAAACTTTAGTTGGTTCAAACATAAAATCATTAAAGTCTGAACAATAACTTTTGTTCAGCAGACTGCGTTTAACTCACGATATCAGCTGCATCATAGTCATGATGATTAGGTTACAGAAGAGAAACAACAACATCCATAGAAGACAAATATTCCTGAAACTTTTTGAGCACTGAGAAATTTACACTTCTTTCATGTGGAAACCAAAACATACGTTTTAACCAGCTGTCCAGCATACAGTGGTTTGGTGAAAGTGGTTGACTTTATTCCCTTTTTTGTTCTCCAAAAAGGTATTACTAATGACTCAAAATACTTACAGAAATGTTTACTATAACTAAAAGTACATTGATTTTAAAAGGTTATGAACTCAAATTATGGACAAGCTGCTAGCAGGATGAAGGTGCCCTCTTCTGTCCTACATACATTTTTAGATTCACTGGTCAACCAGGTGTGAAAGTGCTGCAGAAAGATGTGCAAAATCAAAATTCCCTCAAGTGAACCTGTAACACATGCTGCATTCAGGCACTGTAGGACACATGACATTATTTAGACTTGATTTGACATTAGTTTGAATTTGTTTGGGTTAAAATATTTAGTTCTAATTGTAATTGTAAAGCGATTTATCCTGATTCTGTGACATATGCCAGTGATTATATGATTAGAAGTAATAATATAAAACCCTATTTTTTGTAGACCTGACAAGATCTCTCTTTGTCCAGATCCAGATCAAGAGCTGGATTCAGAATCGATGTCGAAGTCCCGAAGAGGGATTGGGGAGAAACTGGTGGAGGAGTACAGAAACTGTCAACACTTCAAAGAGACCAAAGCAGAGCTGGGTGGGTACCAAAAGAAGGCTTCAGTATTTATTGATTTTTAATGTTTGTATCTGAAACTGTTACAAAAATATGTTGGGTGACGATAAACAAAGCTAGATGGCTACAAAAAAGAGGTATAGTGAGTACAAATTGGTCAAAAATTCTCCAAATAATTGAATCCCAATGTAAATGAACCACAAAGAGATAACGAATGACTACATTGTCTCAAATTGATGTTGTCTTTATTTTGGTTTTACTTTGAAACTTTGCTGTCCTGTCTTCACAGGACATGTTAATGACTTTAAATGTGAACAAAACACATTAGTTCATACAGACATGAGCATTTGTTTAAATGTAAATTAATTCAAACCGTTGCCACCTTCTGTCTGTCTCAGAGAGGATCGTCCAGGGAAAGAAGGTGGTCACTACTACTCCCTTCAGAACCATCACCTACACCACTGGCTTCTTCACGCAGTTCAGATGGGTTCTCAAGAGGACATTTCGCAACCTCATACTCAACCCACAGACCTCCATCGCCCAGGTAAGTCTGTGTAAAGTTCACTTTATTTATTCACTTATTTAAAACAAGAACTGTCCAGTTTGGAGAATGTGTATCTTTACTGTCTAAGAGGGAATTTATTCAGTTCATTGGATTTTGCAGGTATTTATTTACTTATAAGGTAACACAAAGTAACACAAGGGAGGACAACCAGTACAACATGAACAAATACAAACATTAACTGAGGGATGCCAGGGAACACAACTGAACAAGACAAACAAGACAGGATGAAAAACTGAGCACAAGGCATGTGAGACGAACGACTATGACAAAAAAATTAAGTAAAACCAACAGATGGAAATATGACAAAACACGGGGAACACAGGGGAAGGCTGGTAACTGAAACCTGAAATTAGATATAAAAAACTCAAGATCAATCCCAGATAACCATGATATTAAGAACAAATGGTAAAATACATATTATCACTACAAGAGAAAGTCTTTATACTTGAGTATAAAATAAACAATTCAAAAAGTCCAAACATTAGACGCTTCCAGGGCAAGGCAAGATTTAGCTATAGGATAGATGGCCACACATTTGACACTACAGTACTTTGGTATGGCTGTCAGTCCTGTGGCTGTGAAAAGAAAAAGCAGCCCTCAGTTGTCTTTTTCAATTCACTTTTACTTTTATAGTGTCAAATCACCTAGAATAATGCAGAGACATCAATTCATCACCCCTCTACCACATCACTGCACAGTCTGGGACTGACACTGTTGTGAATACTGTGGCATTGTGTTAATGCATATCTGACGTCTCCAGAACAGACAACATATCTAACAAGACTTCTAATCAAGTGCATTTGATTAGCAGCTTGTGGGTGATGTTTGTCCTCTTAGTCCTACGGAAGCAGTAAGGGGGCACTTAGTCTTTTACATGACTACATATTTATCTGAAAGTTTTCTTTTTTTCTCTTCACTGTTATTTTGCCTGCTGTTGAATTTACTCTGGGCTTTTCTGTGGTCACTGCATCACCGCTCATCTCTTCCTGTGTGCACGTGTCATCAGTCAGTGGGAGTTTAGCAGGAGCAGCACCTGGTGTCAATAACTGAAACTGCATCATCAGATCATTTTAAGGGGTTTGGGAAACACACTACCTCCCTGCCTCAAACTCAAGGAATAATGAACTTGCATTGATAACTGTGATAAGTGGTTATAAGTCTCTTTTTAAAAAAAAATCTGTTTAGGTAGCAGTGGCAACCTTCCTCGCTCTGGTTGTCGGAGCCCTTTTCTTCAATGTCCAGAATGATTCGAGTGGGATTCAGAACAGGTATTTACTGTAGTACTTTTGTCTTTGTCACATTTGAAAGACAAATGATAAAGATGAACCTGGGATGTGAGATTATTGATGGTGTGGTTGTGTGTCCAGGACTGGTGCGCTGTTCTTCGTCATCATGAATCAGTGTTTCGCCTCCCTGTCGGCTGCTGAACTCTTCATCGTAGAGAGGAAAATCTTCATGTGGGTCTCACACTCAAGGAACTTTTTTAATTCACTTTGGGGTGAAAGGTTTTCATTATATGAGGGTAAAATTCACTCATTCATTCATGTTGAGGAGTTTGCATCTTTGCTTTCTTTAAAGATGTGTTCATGAAGTGAAATTGTTGGGACTTGCTTATCATCCAGGGACCCGAGTCGGTATTCTTTGCAGGAAATGCACATCTTTACTTTCTTTTTTAGTCAGATCAATATGTTCTCCTCTCATTGCCTTCTTCTTTCACAAAATGTAATATTTTAGGTTTAGCCAAAAAAAAAGAGAAATCGTAATACACACATTCTTGCAGTGCCCTTTTATATCATAATGACAACTATCATCTACTTATTAAAAACACATTATATTTAATGTTTTTTTTTCAATTAATAAGGATCAGTAGGATTATTAAGAAGCATTTTAAAAATGGAAAGTTTATGCATTTCCAATCATTTTGTTTTTTTGACATTTTACATTTTTATGCTGATTTTCTTTCTTGCTAATTCAGATTAAATGCTTCTGACAACTTTATTAGCTAAAGGTCTGCAGCAATGGCACTCACCTCTATTTATCATTATGTTTTCACAGATGCCGTTTTTAACACAACGTTTCCTGTATGTCTTCCTCTCTCTCTGCAGTCATGAGTATATCAGCGGTTACTACAGGGTATCGGTCTACTTCCTGTGTAAGATCCTGTCTGACATCATCACGCTGAGGACCATTCCCGCTATCGTCTTCACCTGTGTGGCATACTTCATGGTTGGTAGGTGGAAGACAAGCTGTGCTATCCTGGTGTTTATTCTTTAATTGTATGCAGAGTAGAGCAGATGTGATTGGTAAACCGATGTGTCAGTGTTTCTAATGGTCTGTGTTATGAATGTTGATCTTGATCTGTTTATCCTTTGCATATGTGAAGGAAAAACTGTTAGACTCTGAGATTTTTATATCACAGAAATCAAGGCAAAAAAACATATAAAGACAAGGTTGTTTTACACATCAGAGGTTTGTTAGGATTTGTATCATGTGCCGTTTGTGCATCTTTGTTACTATTTATAACCCTGGCACTCTGATTTGTGATTTCGTCTGTGTATGTACAGGTCTGAAGCCGACAGCTGGGGCTGCCTTCTTCTTCATGCTCACCGTCGCTCTGTGTTCCTACACCGCCGCCTCCATGGCTTTCGCCATCTCAGCTGACCAGACAGTGGTGGCCATCGCTAACATCTTTATGACGATCTCCTGCCTCTTCATGATGGTGATGCACACACATCAGCATACACCTGTCCAAACATTAGTGCATACACACCCAGAGCCTCCACATATGAAGATGGCTGCAGCTTCTGGCTCTGAAAAGATAAGCCAATGTGAAGGTCTCCTAGACCTGCATTTTTTTCTAATGGACAGCAGGGGGCGACGACTCTGTCTGATTGTACAGAAGGTTATGGAAAAGTGACCCTACTTTTGACTTGATTCATGACCCGATAGGTTTGTTTATTGTTTCATGTGAGTCACAAGTGTCCTTCGGCTTCACAGGCTGACTAGCAACATACTTGTTTATTTTTTATTTAAGCTTTATTTGACCCGAAAGTCCCTTTAAATAAAAAAACAAAACAAAAAACCCCAACTCTTTTTACAGCAGGCAAGGAAGAGCGGGCAAAGAAGGCACACTATTACAAAATTACAAATGTAACATAAAATCAAATACAAAATGAATACACACAACTCCATAAGACTCCAAAAGTAAAGAGGAAAGCATAAAAGTGGTCAGCTCAAGGCTTTACTAATCAGTTGAAGACATAATAAATGAATCACGTATTAAATAATAATGGCTTAGTCAATAAGTCCATCAAAAAGTGCAGAATGCAAACTGTGTTTATAACACAGGTAATGGTAATCTCCATCAAAATCCTGCAAACACTCACAAAACCATGATGGGACTGTGCTTGCAAGCATGCACCAGGGTATATTTTCCCTTTTCTGGTTCCACCTTAACATCAGGCTGAGATTCTGACACACGTTTACAGCAAACTGAATTAAAGCAAATCTCATAATGTTCAGTTATTTGATTATAAAAATATGAATTTACATCAATTTATGAGGAACTTGCTTAGAAAAAACTGACAGTGAGAAGTTAAATATCAGCTTGAGAGAAGTTATAACTAACACCTTTAATCTTCATGATGGTCAGACAGGTAATGCTAATGTTATTGAAGTTAGACAGAATTTCATAAAGGAATGTATTCCTGTGACATGTAAGACTGACTTAGTTTTATTTCTGGCAAAGGTAAAAGTCTGGGAGCAAGAAAAGAACAGCTATAAAAACACAAATCAATATTTCAACAAATTTTATGAAAGGTCAACAAGTTCAAGGCCTATGTGCTCTGTTTGATCTGTAAAAGGCTGAGAGATCAATACCATGGTTTTGAAATTGGTACTCATCAGGGAAGCGAAAAACCTCTGTAGATGTGGGATCTTCTATGCATACAGGCAGAAAGAAATGAAAACTCAAGGCTAAACCTGAAGTTACCACACAAAGCCTCGCCACTCGCCTCATCTGCTATGTTTCCTTTTCTCCAGATCTTTGCAGGACTGGTAGTGAACATCCCCTCCATCGCCAGCTGGCTCGCGTGGTTAAAGTACTTAAGTATACCCAGATATGGCTTCAGTGTAAGTACAAACACTGGCAATTACATCTATTTTTAACAGTTTTATTATATCTGCAGCAATTTTATAATCACTTAGAAATCTTCCCTTCCCTTAAGTTAGGCCTGTAACCGACTAAACTGTTAAACTTACTTTAGTTACTTACACCATATTTGAGCTCAGTTGGGCTACACCATGATACACAACATTGCAACATTGTTTTATTAACTAATCATACTTTTTATTCTATTTTATAATGTTTCTCTCTTTTTAGGATCTTTTATCTGGCCGTCTTTATTTACATAAAGTTTTACTGCTTATTTATTTTTTTCCCTGTTGGTTCTTCTCCTGTGGTGCTTACAAGCTATTTTTTTTCTCTTTGACATTTTGTATATTACTTTCAAAATGCATCATTGCTTTTAGTTTGTATTGCATTTGGCTCTACCTTTCCTAAAACAACCCCAAAGAGGATTTGTGTCTCCAGCTGAAAGGGCGCTATATAGATAAAGTTTGATTGATTGATGTGCTGATTATCAGTTATAAGGTAAGATCAGCTTTTAGAAAAAAACCATGCTAGTATATGAAGGCATTTGCAAAGATTTAGAAAACCTTTTAACTTGCTGTAGATTTTCACTCCTGTGCAATAATGCTAGCATCACCTTACCTGGAAGAACATTTTGTTTTAAAAAAAGCAGTTCTTCAGTAGTTTTTACATTTTACACATGCATACTGTGAGCAGGGTTGGTACTCTGGGTTTAAAAGAACTTTTTCTTCAGATGAAACTCTTGTTGAGTGATGTTTGTTGATTTGTCTGTGAATCTCTCCAGGCTCTGCAGGCTAATGAGTTCACCGGGCTGACATTCTGTGAGAAAATGAATACCACTCTCAACCAACAATAGTAAGCAGCACTGAGACACATGCAAGTTAACATGAAGTGATGAGGTTCACTGGGGATTCCTAAATGAGATAGAAACAGGCTCATCTGTGAGCACAAAGCCCATAACTACCAAAATAATGCAAAATGTTTAAAAAACAAATTTGTGCTGCAATCAAAATTCAAAATATAAATTTAGAGAATGGGATTAAAAAGGGATTAAAGTTATTAACACAACAGATTCATCTAAAATTAAGCCTTAACACAATTCAAGTCCCTTAGAGATGTTGTTTAAATAGATACTAGGCAAAAACAGCTTTTGTATCAGGCTGTAAACATGTTTATTTCTGCAATGAAGTTGGACATTTTTACATCAGTCTGTGGGGACTGACTCGTTTATAAAGCCAGTCTCAAGTGGTCATTAGAGGAACTGCAGTTCTGGTGTACCATGAGCAAATTTCTTCTGTAAAGTTGGGAGTCTCTGGGGAATGACTCACCTCTAGTGATATCAGAGCAACTGCAGCTTTTGGTATCTCAGCATATCTCACATATCTCAGCATTTATTTTGTTTTTGAGGAACTTTTGTGCTCTGTTTCCAGCTGTTACTCTGGGGAGAAGATTCTGGAGGAGCAGGGCGTCGAATACTCCCTCTGGGGAATGTGGCAGAACCACTTGGCCTTGTTTATCATGATGATCTGCTTCCTCATCATAACTTACCTGAAACTGCGCTTCATCAAGAAGTTCACCTAAACTCCTGACTGTTGGTCGTGGATGTTTTTGTGTTATTTGTTCTTCTCAAGTTCAGGTCTAGTTTTCACGTCATTTATTCAGGTTATTCAGTTTATAAATACAGATCTATAATATTGATTTTTTTTCCTTTCTTTTTTTCTTTTTGTAAATTTTTTATAAAGATTGTTATAAAAACTGATTGTTTGATCACCCCTTACTAACAATGCCTCATCAGCTGTATCATAATTTTTGCACTTTAAAGTTCAGCATCACAAATACAAGAATTTCAGATTTATAAACGTTGAATTTATATTACGTGTCTGTTTTGCTCATTTTTAAATTTTCATGATCGTTTTAGGACATACAGTGTCAGCAGCAACATTTAGCTGTAAATGTTTGCCTGTAAAAAAAATCATACATGAGCTTTGAACCAATTCCTCCTACTGTACCTTCAAAGTTCTTATAATTCATTCTGATGGACTCATGAAAGGCTGAAACAAGTGATAAACCAGTCAGCTGTAGCAAAAACATTTCAGTCAAAACCCATTGATGGTGGTGCTGGGGGAACTAAGCAACAGGCAGGGACACGAGCCATTTTATTAGGTGCAGTCATACAGCTGCTCAGTTCAAGATTCTTCAAACTGAGCATCAGAATGGAAAGAAATAGGATTTAAGTGACATTGAAAGTGGTGTAGTTGTTTATGCCAGACGGACTGGTCTGATTATTTTAGGAACTGCTGATCTGGGATTTCCCCACGCAAGTATTTACAAGTCTTACTACGAATCCCCGCAAGGGACATGGGAGAAAAAAAATTACGATGAACTTTTGCGAGATCAAGAAAACCAACTCGGGATCTTGCAAAAGTTGAATCCCAACAATGGCGGCAGCTACTTGTAATATTACTCTTTCTGGGTCACAAAATAAACTTTTAAGATATTTTGAGGCGTGAATGTAGTTGTGTAAACGTCAAATATCTGCTCGGTTTGCAAGACATCACATATTTGCAAAAGTGCTCTGATGTTGTTGGAGATCTGACACCCACCATCTCGAAGCTAACGGGAGGTCGAGACCTACTACAGCCATGGAACACCGCTCTCCCGGCACATCGTGCCTCGACCTCCCGGTCGGCTTCGAGCTGGCGGCCTCCGAAGAATGCGGCTAAAACTTTTGCGAGATCCCGAGTTTGTTTTGCGAGATCTCTCAAAAGTCCGTCTTAATTTTATTTTTCTCCCATGTCCCTTGCGGGGCTCCGTATCTTACAGAGAATTGTCCAAAAACAGAGAAAATATCCAGACATCTTCTGATGACTGCTTCCAGTCACGCCATGTCACAAAGTTTAAATCATCTTAAATTGGTTTCTTGAACATGACAGTGAGTTCACTGTTCTCTACAGTCAGCAGATCTCAATTCAATAGAGCTCTGGTGGCATGTGGTGGAATGAGAGATTCAAATCCTGGAGGTGCAGCCGACTAATCTCCGGCATCTGTGCAATGCTATCATTATAATGTGGACCAAACAGCCCTGAGGAATGTTTCCAACACTTTATTGGATCTCTGCCATGAAAAAAGCGCGACTCAAAAAACAATCTGCCTTTTGTTTGCACGTGATGAGATAATGGGAGAGGATCATGAGGGTAGAGCACGTGTACACAAACCCAGAAACATCAAAGGGCTACAGTAGGTGTGTGCCGGTAAACAGACACTAGCTCCCATAGAAACCACTGCTATGTTTATGGTGTTGTGTGAAGTTGGGAAATCTCATTTAACATGAGTAACGGCAGTAATGACATATAGGTAGAGAACAGCTTTGTGTTGCTGTAGGAAAACCTCTGTGTGGTAAGTGGATGATTAACTGTTTCCATAAACCGTTTAATGAGCCCTTTAGCAAAACATCAAACCAACAGCTGAGATTATAAAGAGAAGCAAATTAGAGCAAATGATGGGGATTTTGTTCTCGAAGGAGTCTGATAGATTTGTGAATGTAAATAAGACAGGGGCATAGACAAACATTATCCTTCTTTATGGTGTGTGGAGATGTTTTATACGGAGCCCCGCAAGGGACATGGGAGAAAAATAAAATTAAGACGGATTTTTGCGAGATCTCGCAAAACAAACTTGGGATCTCGCAAAAGTTTTGCGAAAAGTTCATTGTAATGTTTTTTTTCTCCCCTGTCCCTTGCGGGGCTCCGTAGTTTTGTTTGAAGTCCCAAGGTGACAAAAAGTATTGTGAAGCTATCTGTGCTGATGTACAAGTAAAAGTAACAAAGTGTTCCCTGCTAACAGAGTTTTTCTTTAAAACCAAATGTATTTGTGGGTTTCTCGTGTTAGATCAGAAAAGTCAAGATTAATTTTTCTTTCTTACTCTATATCTCGCCCAAAGTATTTGCTCAACTGCCTTCACACATATGAACTCGAGTCACATCCCGTTCTGGATTCATACGGTGTAATATGATGTCAGCCCACGCTTTACAGCTATAACAGCTTCAACTCTTTTATGAAGGCTTCCCACAAGGTTTAAAGGTGTTTATGGGAATTTTTGACCATTGTTCTAGAAGCACATTTGTGAGGTCAGACACTGATGTTGGATGAGAACGCCTGGCTCGCACCGCAGTCTCTACTCTAATTCTTCCCAAAGATGTTCTGTGCAGGCCTGTCAGGTTCTTCCACATCAAATTTGTTCATTCATGTCTTCATGGAACTTGTTTTGTGCACTGGTATTCAGCCATGTTGGAACAGGAAGGGGTTATCCCCAAAACTGAATTTTACAGTTGTAATTTGTGTGATACTTTTGTGGTACAATTGTAAAAACTAAGCAAAGTTTTTAAGGAAAATGTATCTCTTTTTGTGTGGAAGCAAGTTTAAATAGGTAATGACATTTCTTAAGATGTATGAATTACCTTATGAAATCATCACTGGGAACTTGTTCCTATTTTTGATGTGACTGTGTAAACAGAAAATTTGCATTTTTGTTATTTTATTGGTATTTCATTGTTTTTAATGTTGTAATTTTAATGTTTATCAGAAACAGGTGTGAATGAGGCATTGAGTTCCAGTCGGACTACTTGTATAACTAAAGGATAAATTGAAAAAAAAACTTAAACCATTAGTTTTTTTATATAGCTCTTGACTGCCCCCTGGTGTGCCCACAACGGAACTACAGCAAACTTCTGCGCAGTAGGACTGAAAGGAAGTCATCTCTGGTTTGAGTGAAAGCTCCTTGCACTAGGAGCTTGGTAGTTTCCTAATTGTAGCTTAGGTCGCAGGTTTATTCTGTCTAAGAAACAAAACAAACAACAACAACAAAAAAAAAAAACAAAACCCAAAATGTGCAAAATGTTTATATAAAAAAAAAAGCACCTAAATAAATATTTTTCTTGGTTTTGAAATATACTAAATCCTTCTCGCAGAATTAGTTTTGAATATTGAATGCTTGTTTCTTATCATCTGATGTAGCTCTAAAATATAAGGTGTAACGCATTCAAACAAATGCAATACAGTAGGCCAGCAGGTATCATCATGCTAATTTTAGCACAATATCTTTACAGTATTTCACCAAGCTTTGCCTTAATTTTGTAATCTCTGAATGATGAAGGTAGTCTGGGTGACTGTGCAGGTTCTTCAATCCCTAAATAACAGTCAGGCTAAAGTTATGGCAACATTTAACTTAAAAATCTTTTATATCCAGGCCTTACAGTTTGGATATAAAAGCGATTTGAGGAGGAGTTTTACTATATATAAATAATATGAAAACAGTTTTTATATGACCAGTTTAGAAAAGTCTAGAAAAGATGACAAAATCTGGGAAAAAGTTCCCAGTAATGGAGAACACATATTGACATTGCTCCATAAACCTTAAATGAATAAAGTTTAAAAAAGCAGCAAGGATTAGTGGCTTTTACTCTGTTGCAAAACAGAACCACAAATCTGTCAGTCCTGCTCTGACTAATATTTACAGTCTAGACATTGTACATGTCTTCCCTTTCTTTCTCCTCCCTCCTTTCAGCCTCTTTTATTCAACACCTTGCTCTCCTAAGTCACTCTGCTCTCTGTCTTCTTTCTGTCTACCTTCTTTTCTGTTCCTTGCATCGGTGGTCATGTCTTGGAGTTCACCCTTCATTTTCCTGCTCTTCCTCCTCAAAGTTCAGAGTGTGGACTTAATTAATGGTGAGTACAAGTAAACTAATTTTAATCTGAAGAACTTAAGCCATAGGATGCAAATGATTATGATTAAACAACATATACTATAAATACAAATTTGGTAAATGGATCTATTTTTAGTATGCTATCTTCATGGCGGCTTTGCAACAAACCAAAGACAAAAGAAAACACCTCAGTCCTGTCATCATGAAATATGCAGCACACTGACAGATCGAATAGCAGCACACACACCTTGATACAAAACAGAGCTGTTGACCTTGGTGTAGATAAGATAGAGGTTCACCACTGACTACTGAATCTGGCCTTAAATTGTAAATATGTCTGCATTTGCAGGCTGAATGAGTTTGTGGAGCTGTAATTTAAAACTTAACCCTCTGAATTTCAACTCATAGTAATTATGTTACTCAAATCCTGAATCCTATGTTTTGGATAAAAGCAGACAAAGAATTTTTTCACAAAAGAAAGTGTAAATAGTGCTTTCCCAGGAAGAAGAAAAATGCATTTACCATGTATTCAGTATTTCTCCACCTGTGACGACTTAAGAGACTCTTGGAAACATGCAAAGTGCAATAAATGTACTTCCAGTTAAAATGTAATACTTTCAAAGTTGTGCTACATTATCATAGAAAAACAAATCAAAAAAGATGTTTCTGTTAACGTCAAAGTTAAGAAATTGACAAATAAGCCTCCCCTCTGTTAGATCGGTCCATCTCCTATCTGACGGGTTTTGCGGTTCCAGAGATCGACGGTTCAGCTGTGGATGCAACCTGCAGGATTTTCTTTGATTATACACCTGACACTCCCACTGAGATAACCACAACCTCCCCCATCACCAGGAAGGTGATGTATTAGATATATTAAGAAGTAGCACCTTGACAGATTAGCTGTAGCCTAGTTTAACCATTTTGTTACAGGCAAACTTAATCTCTTATCTTTGTATTACAGCAGCAGGTAGCCACTACAACTAAAAAGCCATCTGTCAAGCCGCCACTTAAGAAACCACAGACCAAAGATGCTGGAGTACCAGTCAGGATACAGCCAGCTGCTGTGATACCAATCCCTAACAGCCAATCCAACGCTGCCCTCAGAATCCTTTACTACTTACTGGCCAATAGACAAAGACAAATAGGACGTTCACAGATGGCATCACGCAGTGCCAAGTCATCAGCAACCTGGAAAGCAGGTTCATTCTCTTCTGAGGACTCAAGTGATGAATCTTAAAATCATACCATGACCATGTTTTGAACCTGATTTTCTGTTACAGATTTGTGAATGTTTTTCTTTTATTAGTGTATTTTAAACTCTACCACATCGAGCAGCTAGGACAGTAGTTGTTGTACCTGGCTGTTATAACAGGATTGTTTTGGGGATGTTTCAGTGACTGTATGATACTGTTCTTAGCTTAGGTTTAGTTAGCAAATCACAACCCATCCCTTATTTTATCCTTAAAGGCTCTTTTACTTTGATCTCATAAAAAATAAAACAACAACACTAATGTAATGAATTCGTTTAAGCGGTGATTGAAAATGTATTTACAAACTATTTATTTGCCACTTTAAAAGGTTTATCGTAATTAAACAGAAAAACAAGTCACAATGATTTACATTGTCTATCTCTTTGAAAAAATGTTCAAAGTTCACTGTTTTGATCCTGTGTTTTTAACAGTTTTTGGTTATTTGACAAATCACTCAATCTAAATCTGGTTACAGAAGCAAAATCCAGATAAATAAACCTTTATAATGGACAAAAGGATAAACATTTGTGTCCATAAATAAAAGTAAATTTCATGTTTGTTTTAGTGTGTTTCAGTGCTGTTGTGTCCACGCTGCTGTGGTTCTGATGGTAGATGGGATGGTTGTTTGACTTTTCGCTGGTTTGTGGCAGCTCCTTTTTGCTTTCCTGAGAACACAGGACATGACTCATTTGATTCTGACTCATTTGACAATAATGGCCAGAATAACATATACCACAATAAAATATATACCAACAAAATGGAATGTGCAGATGAGTGCGCAAGTGATTAGGTGAGAGTGCTGGGCATCCCTACATAGAGATCCCCAAAGTTGTTAGCTAAGTATCCAGTTGAGGTCGATAATCTCTGGAACTGGTTGAAAAATAAGTGATTATTGAAAATCTTGCTCTTTTTACCCCTACACATATTGTTTGGTGTCCACTGAAACTTTACAAAGGAGGTGGAGAGTGCAAGTTAGCATATCCCATAGATGTACCACAGACTTACAAAGTGGTAAAACATCAGGTTGAAACAAAGCAAACTACTCTCTTTATGTGTTTTTCATGTCAAATCTCAAATGTAACTGGTCTTTTTAAACCCCAGTTAGTCCAAAAGGGGGCTATTGCTCACACTTATCATATAGCTTGGAAACTGGACTACTGGGTCAAATTGAGCTGCCATCATCACCATTAGCGCGCCAAAAACTGTTACCATGTGTGAATACCTTCTCTACATACCTAAATCTGGGAAATGTATGTGTGAATTATTTTTGGAAACATCGCTGCTATTCTGGAGACGGTCAGATACAAAGGAGTGTTCACAGATTAGACTCCTCTCTGGCTCCTGAAAGGACAAAGACGTTATTTTCAAATATTTTTTTAATCTTCTGATTATGCTGTAAAGAAAGCTGTTACCTGGAAGGTAAGTAATTCTTTAACATGACTTGATGGAAACTGTTGGGATTTTTGGGTATAAATGCCACCGTGATGTCTTAACTTATCTAAAGTCCTGTAAAAACAAAGATAAAAACCTTGTACCAAAACATGCAAGATAAGCAGGACTCAAAACACCTGACAGGCCTGACCAATTTAGGGGAAGCTCAGTCTAATAACGAAGACACTGACACATAACCATATCAGTATTTTACAAAACACAGTAGTATTTGGTTATGATACCTCAGGGTGGGGGTTCTTGGATGGGAACTTGCCCCTAGGATATAATGATCACTGATGGCTGGGCCATGGGTTTTGATGACTAAGGAGTTGACAAGAGTTGTGGAGGATGAAGGGATGAGGGCAGGAGTGGAGGATGGTGGATGAGGGGGTGGAGAAGAACAAGAGACACTCAGATCAAGCTCAGCAAAGTCTGCATTATCCTCGTTGTGAAGGACAGAGCTTCTGGTCAAAGCTTTGTGGTGTAGAGTTTCTGTAGATGTGACTGAAGTCACATCTGGGACACTGGATATACTGGCTTTGTCTTTTCTTTCTGGGTTGTCATTCATCTTTCTTGTGGATCTCATGTGGTCTCTGAAAGATCCAGACTTTGTTTTAGATTCTCCAACCAAATATTTGGAGTGAGGAACTTTCCAGCCTTTTATGTCAGATTCAAAGTCACTGCTGTTGTTCTGTTTGTCATTACCTGAAGACACATTTGAGGTTTGAGTTACTGATGAGTTGGCTGTTGCACTAATGGGCACAGTGAGAACTATATCTTCTTGGTTCTCTTTATTCAAGACATTCAGTGTTGTCCTAAGACCAGCCCCTATTATTGTGTTTTCATTTGAAATTGTTGTGACTTCTGTGGAGGTCTTAGGTTTGGTGCTCTGCTGATGTAGGCAGCAAGGTTCAGAAGATTCAGGATGTACCTTGTAGTCTCCATCAGAAGAATGAGATACGTGCATGCCCAGCTTGGTTTCTTTATCTTCTCTACAGTTAATGTGCTGTGGAAGCAGCTTTGAAGATGAGTTGTTCATTTTTGAGGTAGACACAGATGGCTTGAGGTTTAATGATAGTACTTCAGTACTTCTGGATGTCTTTCTTTCTTCTGAATCAGCTGTTTGGTCAGTATGACTATTGGTCTCACACTGTTTGGTGATACACAGTGTGGTATGGACCTCAATGTGATGATTGATTCCCAGTTTAGGGGATTTTATTGGCAAGTCTGTTTTGGACCAATGAGTGGCTGATTCCACAGAAGGTTTTGGAGACGAGCAGAAATTTAGATGGTCAGTAGTTGATTGTTTCAACAACTGGGAACCTTTTTTGATTGTTTTATGCATTTTTTGTTCAAAATCCTGGCTTGATTCAAACTGATACAGTCTTGAGCTCTCTGGGGTATTTTTTTCAGTCCTACCTGACACTGTATTGTCAGAGCCGTGCATGTCTTTTATAATTCTCATAGGGTCTTCCCTTATATCTGAGGATAGCGCTCGCTCATGTTTTGGTTTTGCTACTGTGCTGTTTGCGACATCCAGGTTTGCTACAGTCTTGATGGTCTCTGATGAGTCAAAAGTAAGGGTTCTGGTTATCTTTGGAATCTCTGATTCTTTCTTCAAATCTACACCAGCAGCTTTGCCTGCTTTACTTTTCAAAGCCATAGGAGATTGAGCTGCATTGTGGATAACCTTGCTGCCTCCTTTGGATTGTTTAGTGGAGATTAAAGGTTCTGACTGACGAGGGGTTTTAGACAACTTCAAAGGCTGTTTCCCCTTTACTTTCTCCATCTTTTCCTTGTTGACTTTGTCATCCGTGTCCTCAGGTTGTTTCTTGTCCTTGCCATTACAGTTTTTCTCATCCCTTTCATCCTTTCTTGGGTTTTTGGTTATTTTGGGAAATGTAGAGTTTTCTCTGTGGTCTTTTTGGATCTTTGAATTTAGCTCGTCCAAAAATCTAAATGCACAGAGAAAGGCAGGATAGTAATTCTAATTTAGTGGCTACTCACCAGCCCAAATGTTAATTTTCAAATCACGCTATCGGTGCTGTTCTTGCTCACATGTATTTCAAGGTGTACCAGCATCAAGAGTATCTAAAACAAAGTGGTACCTGATGTGGAAGGAGTCTTGTGTAAAGAGTGGATGCTCTAACAGCTCTGAACACTGAGCCCGTCTTTCTGGATCTACGTGTAGACACTTCTGAGAAGAAGAGAAAAAAAAGAAACCAAACATATTACTGACATGTTCAACCCTGAAACTGACACAAAAATACATAAATACTTTCAGAACTCCAACAGTTATCAAGCAAGAAATAAAGATGCATGTGAAGGCCACAGATGCTGGCATTCACATGTCTCCAAGTTTTTCTAAATCTAAATATTTTTCTTTTCCTGTAAACCCACACACAGCCTTTTAGTTGTCACATTCCATTAACTGATACATCCACAATATGCTACAGCTACTGAAAAGACCACATGAACAAAATTTTAAAAAAGAAAGTATTTTTTATATACTGAGATTAAAATAAACTGTACCTGGGCCAGATCCAGGCTAATAGGTGTGATTGTAGGGAAACGCTGCTGGAGAGTGAGTCTGTCAGAACTTTCGGGCAGTGTAACTCCAGAAAATACAGGATTTCTGTAGA
This sequence comes from Copadichromis virginalis, assembly GCF_057382275.1. Classification (NCBI taxonomy): domain Eukaryota; kingdom Metazoa; phylum Chordata; class Actinopteri; order Cichliformes; family Cichlidae; genus Copadichromis; species Copadichromis virginalis. The sequence continues at coordinate 26,095,668 of NC_140620.1, read as the reverse complement.
ACAGCTCCTGGTGATGAGTTTTAAGGTTACCTATAGCAGAGAAAAGAGAGTGCAGTTAGCATGGGGAAGAGGAAAGACAATGTGCTAACGCTGTGTGAAGAGCTTACCAAAGCACCGGATGATCTGATATATTTGATCAAGGTCCGAGTCTCCAGGAAACAGAGGCTGACCTGTTAACATCTCTAATAATACACACCCCAAAGCCCACACATCTACAGGTCTACACACACAAACACACAAATATGTTAAAATTTCTAATCAACAAACACCCTATAGCACAGGTAATTTCAGCAAGGTTAGTACACAGATACTTACTTGCCATACTTAATGTCTCCCACCAGCAGTTCGGGGGCTCTGTACCATCGAGTGGCCACATAGTCAGTGAGGACGCTGCCCTCACTGATCGATGCAACAGTGCGGGCAAAGCCAAAATCACACAGCTTAACCACACTGTCCTGAGAGATGAGGATGTTCTCTGGTTTGATGTCACGGTGGATGATCTGGAAATGAAAAGAACGAACCAGCATCATGTGGTATATTGCTCATTGAAAGCCTGCTAGGAGTAACCCTTCAAGCTTTTTTGTGATTGTTTTTTCTCATGTTTCAGGACTGCTTATAGAACAAAATGGCTGGCTTGGCATCAGAAGTTAGTGTGGGTGTTCTCTTACTATACAGCTAACTTATGAATAATTAATCATACGTCCTCACATTTTGCTGATGGCAGAAGGCAGCAGCCCTTAGGATCTGGTACAGGTACTGTCGGCATGTGTTTATCTCCAGTCCGCTTGGGTTTTGCTCCAGATCATCCAGAAGTGTCCGTTCCACAAACTCAAATACCAGATACCAGCGGCGGCGGCGCTTCCACACTTCTAGGAGGTTCACCAGGTTTTCGTGTCGCAGTTGCTTGAAGTTTATAAAGATAAGGGTGGTTACTCTGTGAATGCATACAGTACTGAGTCTATCATTGATGGTATCAGTGCTTTTGGGTCACTGAAGCTGCACAGGCCCAGCAAATCAAGGACCTTGACTTTTTCATGATATTCAAATGTTTTGAGATACACTTGTTGACAAAAAAACTTTTAGAAATAAGGACTGATTCATTTCCTTTCACTGTGACTTGCTTAAAGTATACAACAACCCTCTTATCCACCATAGGTGTTGTATACTAATTTATATAACCTGTAAGTCCGATGTCAGATTACTGTAAAGTTATTGAACTATTCATGGTCAAGTCAACACTAATATTTAGTGGATAGATTCAAATTTTCCCTTTAGATTACAATAATCTGTTGAGTTCCTCTCACACATCATCTCATAGTGACTTTTAAACTTAAGGTAAGAAACTGATACAGTTATTTTAGCGTTGTTTGTCTCTTGTTATTGTAAATGTCTTCATTCAGGTTTTACTTAATGACTGAATGAGTGGTAGGCTGATGGATTAATTGACAGGTACCCTGAGTAGCTTGATCTCCCTGTGGGCGATCTTCTTCACAGTCTTGTCATCATCAGAGTCCATGAATTTCTTGATGGCGACAATGCGACCAGTATCACGATGACGGCACTTAAGCACGGTGCCGTAACTGCCCTCTCCGACTGGACCCAGAGATTCATAACGTTCCATCGAATTCTTGTTCCAGAGGGAAAGAGGAATAAGTTGGATTTTAAAACCGATTCCTGTTTGGTGTTCATCAGTGTAATTGAAAATGTATTTTAAAACACCATTAATGTTTTCAAATTCATATTTAAATGGCCTGCATTTGTATAGCACTTTACTTAGTCCATAAGGACCCCAAAGCACTTTACACTACATTCAGTAATTCACACATTGGTGATGGCAGCTACATTGTAGCCACAGCCACCCTGGGGCGCACTGACAGAGGCGAGCCTGCCGGACACTGGCGCCACCGGGCCCTCTGACCACTACCAGGTAACGGGTGAAGTGTCTTGCTTAACACACAACGACCGAGACTGTTGGAGGCGAGGCTCGAACCGGCAACCTTCCGAGTACAAGGCAAACTACCAACTCTTGAGCCACGATCGCCCCCATTTGCTTACAATTACTACCCAAACAAGCAATGCCTGTAGAAAACAAAGCCATATCAAACTACAGAAAGGCCATTAAAATATGAAAGAAACAAAAAAAGAAAATATAAAATTTATCCTAAAATATTACTCAGAACAAAATAATTACATTACTTTAACATGAGAAAAAAAAATCAGCTGCCGTTTTGTTATATAAAAAAGTACCTGTCAAATAATGACAGAGTAGCCTACAGACAGTAGTAAAATATTATCACAGTCAGAGTCGTGAATGTCTTCATTAAACCTGCACACTTTTGAACTTAATGGACGACTTCATAATTTTTAAGTTCTTTCAATTAAGCAAATTATCTATATAACCTATCCAAGTGAGAGTACCTCACGTCGGAAAAAGTCCACTCTTGTACTTTCATGCACAAGTACATGATTTATTATTATTATCACTCATGTATTAACGTAATATATTTTCACTAGGGCTAAATGTCTCACCAGTTATTAACATGTTTTATTTGATGTTTTATTTGCTGTATATATTTTTTTTATCATTTCGTTCATACAAGTTTAGATATGATATTAAACCTGTGAAATAATATAAATTTAATGTAAAATATGGAATGGGTTTTGCTGACTTAATTGCGCCGTTAGATTATTAATATTCTGGATGCATAAAAATGCCTCATTATCACTGAACATCGTGAATAAATCGTGATTAAATAGACACATTAAAAAACAAAACAGAAGTACGACGAGCGCATGACACAGACAACAAACAGCGACAGTTATATTAGACACACACTCAAACCACAAGCTGACCTTATACGGATCTCCTTTGATCGCTTTGATATGCGCACTGAGCTCCTGCACTCACAGTAAACACCGTTTCTCTGATGTGCGTAACGTGTTGCGGTCACAAGAGAAGACAACTTGACTCCGTGTCCGTGTGTTTGTCACCATGGTAACGCCACCTGTCGCTTGTCAGTGCTGAAGTTTCCCCACCACCATGTAAATTAGCTTAATGTCTCTTTAAGCATGTATTTATTTCACATTTTAAGGATTTAAGTAAGCCGAATTCACCATTAAACTTTATTTGGGGTATGTATTGCTTCATGTTATGATAAGCGTCACTAAAGTCCTTGTAAACTGTAGAAACCTTAAAAACACATGAATTCTTGGGCAAGTTCTGTCTTTTTTCTATGATTTCTAACCTGTAGTGTATTTAGAGATATTAGTGATGAAGCTCTTGATACATTTATGTAATGCTTATACGGAGTTTCAAGAAGATTAGTCCACTCGTCTATGATGATGAACGAACTGTCAAATCTACAAATATAAACATGATTGTGGGATTTGTATAAAATATTTATAAAAGCCATAGGCCTGTGGAAGTTGACACAGTGTCCTCTGAAATAATTATGCCATGCTTTGTGAAGATTAGTCCACTGGTCTAGGGAGATAGAAAACATGTAAACATGTGCTAACATTTTTATGACACCAATTTGTTGTTGTTGTTGTTGCTCCGTTTCAAATTTTCAATGAATGATGCATTCTCTTATTCATTTGGTCACTCAATCCTAATGTACACAACTGCATACTCATACTATTAATATATTTGTGCTACTATCACTTTCATGTGTGTTTCATGTGCACAGTAAGTTCCTTCAAATTCAAAGCAAACAAGGAACAGCATTGATCACTTCATTGTTCGTATGTATCCACAGCTGATGTGCATTAAGTAAAATATATAACAAGAGCATTAAAGCAAGGCCTTATAAAAATATTTATTTACAAAGACAGAATAAAATATATTTACATTCATGACAACAATAAACAAACAGTTTGGAGTCCAGCGATATAGTAATATGTGTGTGCTAGTCTTGATTTTCTGCCAGTTTTCTGATTTCCTCCAGCAGTTCAGAGAAAGATGGCCGACCATCAGGCTTCTGCACCACCACCGAAGAAGAAAAGGAGACGTAATAGCAGATGAAAAGAAGAAGAGGAGAAAGATGTCATGCATTTCTTTATAGAAGGTGCAGAAACATGGTACAGTCAAAATATTAAAATACAAAATGTTTAATACCTCATGCCAGCAGCGGTACATGATGGCGTACAGTGGTTGTGAAGCACGTTGTGGTCGGTACAGCCGGATCCCCCTGGTGATGTCAGTAACTACGTCCACATTTGATCGGTTTTCAAATGGAGTCCGACCCTCAGAGAATATTTCCCACATTACCACACCTGGAGAAAAATAGCCACATATATGTAATACTAGACACATATTACACACACACACACACACACACACACACACACATATAAACACACACACACACACACACACAGAGAGATTGGGAAGACAAAGAGAAGCTGCAATCTATTTTAAGCTACAACTACTCAGGAGCTATACACTTGGTATATTTGGCCTGTGTTTCCTCACCATAGGACCAGATGTCAGACTTGCTGCTGTATTTACTGTAGTGGAGAACTTCAGGAGGAGACCACTTCACTGGGAACTTGGCACCAATTGAACTGGTGTACTGATTGTCTAGAACGTATCTGGCAAACATAGTTGAAGAATTTAAATATAACCAGAGAACAGGTGGCAGGAGTAGTTATTCACCATGCTTTAGATTCTATAGGTAGTCTGCATAACAAATGTGGTTAAAATAAAAAAAGAACATACCTGGTCATTCCAAAGTCGCTGACTTTCACCACATTGTGCTCACTAACCAGACAATTCCTGGCTGCCTGGATATGGAAAAGAAACATTATAAACCAAATATTCAGCTAGAACAGATCTCATGTGTACACCACTTTGTGTTGGTCTTTCAAGTGGAATTCCAATAAAATTGATTCATGTTTGTGGCTGTAATGTGACAAAATGTGGAAAAGTTCAAGGGGGCCGAATACTTTTGCAAGCCACTGTATGTTTGAGCATTTTAGTTATTTTAATCTTTGGGTTGAGCAGCACAAGTTTTGAAATTTATTTTTTGAATCTTGTCCTTCTTCTGTTTTAAGATAAGATAAGATAGAACTTTATTAATCCCTCGGGTGGGTTCCTCTGGGAAATTCGGTTAGCCGACCAAATCACATATTTTAGTATTTTATATTTTATTTTACCTAAATGTAGTTATTATTTATTTATAATTTCTAGTTAATCTCTCTTGAAGATATATATATATTTATATTCTTAAATATTATACTCTTATAAATGCACCATGGGATCTTGGGATATTTTGGTACACTGAATACTGTGTATATTGTTATATTGACAATGAAGACCTTGAATCTGAAGATGTCAAAGATGCATTATACAGGAGTCTGTACAAACTCTGTACAGGTTCAAATCTTACAAAAAATATACCATGATTTCATAGACTGTTACTCATGTTATATAGAATTACTGTGTTGGCTCACCAGGTCTCTGTGGATGAAACTATGTCCCTCCAGGTAATCCATCCCTTCACACACATCCTGGCACATAGACAAAAGCCACGACTCCGGTAGAGTTCTGCTCCTTTGCCGCAGGAAGTTCAGCAGGCAGCCATTCTCCATGAACTCAGCTACGATCAGCAGGGGGCGCTGCTGCAAACAAACGCCATACAGCTGTACAAGCTTCGGGTGGCACAACCTCCTAAAAGAGAGATCAGTCACAAAATGTTTTTAAGGAGCTCTTTAATTGCTCTTCCTTTTCCCACATCCGGATTATCCCGACATCCTTACATCATGACTTTGGCCTCCTCGATAAAGTCCTCTTCATACATGGCTCCCTCCCTGATGGCCTTGATGGCCACTCTTTGCTGTCCCCTCCACTTGCCAAACCTCACCACGCCAAACTGACCACTACCCAGCTCCTTCATGAAGGTCAGCTCACTGGGATTGATCTCCCACTTTTCTAGAAGAAAAAACACAAGAACAAGATAAAGTGAGTAAAGACAAGAGTGAGGTCATCTCAAAACCTCTTGCTCTATGAGACCTAAAAACCAACCAGTATATAAGAAACAGAATAAATACAAGTTGGGAATTTCATGTGCTTTTCATGAAAACTGCTAATTCTTAAAAACAAAAAACAAAAAAAAACTTTAGTTATATTATTTAGTTAAATACTTAGATGCTTTTTAATTTTTCTAACTTTGGATTCACTTTCCTATTCCTTATAATGATTACACTTATTCAAAAATAATTCAAAAATAAAGAACACACCCACATTTAGTCTATGATAATAATATAATTGCAATATGCCACAGGAAATGTTAAGATGAGATAACCTTTATTAGTCGCATGCGTGGGAAATGAAAGAGGAACAAATTCTGATATAAAATAACACATCATCTACAAACAGACATTATATTCTAATCTGTATCTTTTTTTCAAATCAGGCTACAAAAATGAAAGATACTTTCAGCTATTTTCAAAATGAAAGATATTTTCATTTTTGTGTTCACTCATTTACTTTGCTATATATTAGATGTAGCTCTGGTCATATCTGCTTGCTTCTCATTCCTGTCCTTGTTAAGGATGCATTTGCATACATTTATACAACCAGTTTCTGAATGACCTAATTCTGTCCACATTTTAAAACTTGACTGCTAGCCAGTGAAGTAATTTGATAGAAAGAAGTTTGTGTTTAAGCTGCTAATTACAGCTGTTTTATATTTCCACTGTTATGTGGAAATATATTACTTTACAGAGGTTGAAGATCCAATTTCAGCAAGCTGTCAAAGTTCATCATATTCTTTTAGTAAGAAGAACAACTTTATTCATTGACTGATCATTCCACTTTAACCTTAGCTTTCATCAGGGCGATGAAGGCTACAGGCCAAGCACTAAAGGTTACAAGGGCAAAATGTGTTAAAGCCCCCAAAATTGTTGAAATTCTGTTGGCGCTTCAGTATCTTTAGACATTTGATCTTCTACATGACTAAAGAGCCAATATAGATAGAAACATAGATATAAATATAAGTATCTTAACTGCAAATCATGCAAAGCTACTCTAGCCCAGTCCCAGAATAAAAAATGTGTGAGTTAGGAAATGAGTATAACAGAAAACCGTTTCAATGGCTCAGTAAGAACTATAGCTGACGTGTTTCTCCATCTCTAAATTTAGCAGGTATTTTTGACTAATACTAGAGAGGATCTGTAAGTGTTTATATACACATACCTGAGCTGAATCCTGCCGTGGCAGGGACACACCTTCCCATTGGTCCGACTGGATATCGCAACCTGGCCACTAGACCTGCACAAAACATGCAAACAAACATATCAACTGCAGTAATGAATGGAAAACTGACAGTGTTGTTTTTACAAATACCATGTGCTTAATTACCTGCTGCATTGTGTTCATGGTAGTGTATGACCTCAGGTATGGAGCTGAAAATGTGTTTTTCAGCTAAGTAGTATTGCTCATTGTCAGTTATTTTAATCTGGTAATGCCTGACATCTCCGCTGGAACTAAAGACAAAGAAACAGAAGAATTGATCAGTTTGTAGGTTAAGATGTGCTTTGTTTGTGATTTTAATTCAGTGTATTTTTTGTCTTTGTCAGACAGGCTAAGATTTAACCCTTCAGGTTACATGAATCACCTTATTGTTTTGGTGTAAACAGAGACGGTGTAGACTCCCTTTCGACTAGACTCCCGGACCACAAATCCCCCCTCTTTGTCCTGGAAGAAAACAAGAAATAAACATTATTTATTTGAGTAATCGTTAATCATTTTTTTAAATAACATAATGTGTCTCAATTTGGATTCTTCTTTTAGTTCACTTTTTGTGCTGTGAAAAAACAACATTTGTAATGTTAAACTATTTAACATTGAATTATCCAGTAATTACTGCGGTACAGACAGCTCAGGATATTTTTGCCACAGTTTTAAAGAGCAAAGTTTTAGTTTTGTTTTATCAAGCTGGTACTTGTCTTGCACAGGTTATCACATGTACGTATCTTCGAAGACAGTTTACTAACCAAACTTGCCATCATTAGCTGATAATCTGATGCTCCGCCCTCTTGACCAAATATGGTCATGGTTATCTCCAACACTCTAAAGATTACATTTCAAAACTTCGCTAATATAATACTGAGTGTGTGCATAAAAGCATCCACTTTGAGTCTGGTCTAAAATAATCAGTCAGATACAGCTTTTCACATTTGATAAGCTAAAAACAAAACAAACAAACAAAAATTTTTTTTCCAGGAAACAACAATTATCTAAGTAGTAGTATTTTTAAACACTGCTCAAAAACACTGACTAGAGAGGGGTAAAAACTTCAGTGCATGGTTGATGTACCTCATATTCATTGATTCGGGCCATGTCAGCATACATGAACGCTTTACTGCTAAACCATTGTTTTTGCTTGGCTTAGAGCACATTTAAATAGGTGCATAAATACCTCTTGTCTTAGCAGCTGCTCTGCTTCTGTCCTAGTGATGTTCTTGCAATACCACCTACAGGATGGACAACGAGAATTTAAAGGATTGTTTTTGTGATTCTAAAATGACTAAAAACAAAAGCAAAAAGAAAAAAAGAAGGCAAAAGTCAAAAATATGGTAAAACTTACGGGTTTGCCTCGATTTTGTTTTTCTCTGTCACATAGTTACTGGGGATGAAGCCTTTATTTCTGATAGAAACAGAGTAGGAAGAAAAAACACTGATAATCTAGAATCTTTAAGATGTTTAAGAATTAAATAAAAAAAATAGTTCTAGATTGAAAAATTTATTTACATTTCAAAATGAAAATTTGTAGGGTGTATTTCATACACTATGAAATATTTTTATCTATACTATATGTTATTAAAAATAAACAAACATATTTTTGTGTCCAGAAAACTTCACATTCCTATAACAAAGCAATATTTATTTGTTTTACTGATCAAGCACAATCCCACCAATAATTGCTCTATGATATCTTATATGAGCAGTAATATTGCTCAAAATACTCTTCCTGTAACAAACACAAACACTGAAATTTAAATTGAAAGTACCCATGCTTGTCCTGCGCCCGCCACCACAGCTGGTCTTGCTTGTGCAGTATGATGTACTCCTCCCCCTGTGGTCACAACACAAAAGATTAACAAATCTCTGCAGTTTATTTTTGTGTTTCTATTTGTTTGCATGTGTGTGTATACCTGTTTGAGTGTGAGGTCAGTGTCTTCCTTGGCGGTGAAGTCGTACATGGCCACGACACTCAAGAGGCCCTCACCTTCACCGTCCTCACCCTCAGGAGGGGGGAGGGGGAGCTTTCTCCTTGACCTCTCGACCTGTAACTGAGACAAAAAGTAAAGATTAATTCATAGAAATGAATGAAACATTGAAACACACAGAAGCAAACCCATTTGACCTACCCGGGTGGGTTGTCCTGAATACCGCCGGTTTGGGAAACAAAGGGAGGTTCTGCTCTCCAGCTCCACACGAGTGCTGAACTCCCTGGAATCAACCAATCAATCAGTGAGTCTATATGCCACATATGTTTTTTTGTTTTTACCCAAACTGATTCAGTTCACTTCGGTTTCATTTATATAGCATAAAATCAAAACAATAGTTGCCATGTGGTGCTTTATATTTTAAGGCAAGGACCCTGCAATAAAACCAGCAGAGTCGCCTCCTGGTGACCATTTTAAAAATTCAGGTTTGAGGCAGCCTTTATTTCACATGCCTTGGTCTGTGTGTCAGTCTGTGCTAGCACTGTTTTATTTTGAAAGTCTTGAGTCTCATGTGCTTGGGTTTAATTCTACTTCCCCTGCCTTGTTATTCTGTTTTTGGTGCCAGCTGCACTCCCACCTCCTGTTCTTCCCATCATTTTTTTTTAAAATCAGTTATAACTTAATGTTTTGATCAGTATCTATAAAATGAACGAGCTCCTTGGTTTTTTTTATGTTTGTTTTGGACTCTTTAAATGCCCACCTGGTCTGAACAGCACAGCAGCAGCAGATGATCGACCGGATAGAGTGATCTGAAGAAAGGAACAAACAAGAACAGAGTTGAATTAGTGAAAAAAGTTTCCCAGGGCTCTATTCTTGGCACACTTTTATGTTCAAATATACCTCTTCCTCTTTTAATCTAGATTAATCAAAGACATAACATTTTTTCACCACTGCAGGTTAATATGGCCACCTGCTATCAAACAGTTCCAGTAGCTTTGATCTGCCACGAAGCTTTCTAAACTAATGAATCTAACGGATTAGTTCATCTTCTTCTTTTGACTGCTCTCTTTAGAGAATGCAAATCCCCAGCATCGTCCAATGTCACACAACCCTCTGCATGTCCTTATTCGTCACTGTATATCCTTGTAGCTCCTCTGTGGTCTTCCTCTTTTCCTCCTACCTACTAGCTCCATCTTCACCATCCTTTCTCTAATATATCCACTATGCCTCAAATCATCTCAACTCTATCTCTCCAACTTAGCTTGACGTATTAGTTATTCCTCAAAATAAAAATCTATGGTCTTGGGCTACATTAAGCTAGGTTCACTGACTAGGCCTTTGATTAGCCTCTTAAGATCAGAATAATTTCCATAATTATATCACTCTTATCTGCTACAACACATTTATTCTTCCCGGCTTTGACTACTAGAGTACTTTTACCTCTCACATCCAGAGTCAAGTTGGATTCACTTTTATGTATGAGACAACAACAGTTGACTTGACTTAGGAATCCTAAGTCAAAACAAAACCATATTCCTCTAAAAATAGTAGGGTGGAAAAAGAATGGGAAAAGCAGCCAAAGAAAATCTCTGAGAGACCTTCAGAAAGTCTAGAGAGCTATTGCCTGAGTCCACTTAAAAATAAAATGACAACACAGGTTTACATTCACATTTGCTGATTGACTTTCAATGTAATTTTCCATTTCTGTTCACTCACGACTAAGACACGCACAACGAGATTTAGAGATATCTCATATTTCATGCGGTTTAAAGACTGAGTCGCCAACGCTGACAGGCTTTTAGGGGTGTTTGGATGACGTTTGAGGCCCAGTTACATAAAATACACTGATCTCTGTGTTGATGAGGAGAGGTCTATGACATACTTATCAGTCTAAGTGATATTGGAGCACTTCAGACTGTCTGTCACAGATATGGTGTAGACATGATAATTACATCAACTTTATTTTTGTTGCTTAAACTTGAGAGTTGAATGACTTTGAAAAGGTTTTATTGCTAGCAGAAGCTTTAGTCAAAAACACTGCTCATCTTAGCGTGTCGTCTGCATGCAGACATCCGTAAAAGCAGCGACGGAAATTGTGGCCAATGGCTTTCATTTGATGGCCGTGATGCTCTCAGTGCAATACGTTGCATGAAGGTGATTGTAAGAGTAAGTGCAGGATGTGATCACACTGTCAGTTCGCACGGTCAGACAATCAAAGAAGAGAGAGAGAGAGAAGATGTTATGGCAGGGCTCTCTTTACAAAGAAGAGTGCATTAGTGAGAGTGTTGCTAAAAACCACAGAGCCAGAGTTAGTGGAAAAAGAACAGTGTGGTCAGATGAGTCATCTTTCACCAAAATTTGCAGTAAGTGAACAAGCGCACATGAGGGGAACACATTAAAGGGCCGAATGCTGGACCCCTGGATTTTGCACCCCTATGTGTGGTGTCCACACATAGGGGTGCACATAGAGTTCAGATTATAACACAAGTTGATGCATCAATGTATGGTCTCAATGGTTTCTATTACTCTCTGCAGTTTAAAAGAACCAGAAACATTGATTGATGAATGGATGACTCTCCTTCCACCTCAACCTGAATTAAGTACAACACTGAAATGCTTCTTTATTTTATTTATTTTTAATTTGTGGTCATATACTAAATATACTGTTACAAATATATACTGCTACTCAGTTTCTGGCGGTCCACTCTGCGCTCTGTATGATGTCACACAGAGTAAATATCCCTAATATGGCTGTGGTGGTTGCAAGAGGCAACCAATCAGAATAAAGCTTTATTGAAGGGGAAGGAGCTAAAAAGCTTGTTTCACACACAGGGTGACCTGAGAGGAGTCACCAAGGCCCAGTTTAAGATAAATAAGGATAATTTAGAATTTTTAATGATGCAAAGTTACTGTAGTGCAGTGGTGTCAAACTCCATGCCTCAACGGCCGGTGTCCTGCAAGTTTTAGATGTGTGCTTGATCCAACACAGCTGATTTAAATGGTTAGATTACCTCTTCAACGTGTCTTAAGGTTCTCCAGAGACCTAATCACTTGATTCAGGTGTGTTTACCCAGGGTGATATCTAAAACCTGCAGGACACTGACACTTGATGCCTGGAGTTGGACACTCCTGCTCTAGTGGAATCCAGTATTGCAAATCCAGAGTTCAAAGCAACCACAATGGTCAATTTTTATAAATATACTAATACAATAAGAAACTTCGATGGGGCTCCTTCGGGATCAGGACTTTCGGACCTTTGGTTTTCCATTCCAGGTGAGTGTTTCATCTCTCGACCGCTGGTTCATTCGTGCTGCCAGATGCTCCTGATGTGCAGTCAGTTTCTTCAGCCAGTGGGTCTGAATCATGTCAGGGCCTGGTGCTGTCCAACTCTCTTTCCTGGGTGCCTGCCACGGTGATGGTTACTAGATCCTGTTCAGGAAGGTTGTTCTCATATTCTTCCCCTGCCACTGAGAGTACACCTCGGATGGTTCAGTGGAGAACTGCTGATTTATTGGCCTGCCTCTACCTTTACAATTAGGTGAATTCTTTGCTTGGAGGTTTCCAAAGCCTCAGGCACGGACAGGTTGCTGTACTTCTTAGGCGCCCCTTTCGTCATCAGACTTCTGCAGGTACAAAAACTGGCTTGATATTTTTGCTTCTAGTGTCCTTTAAGGTGGGTACTGCTCCTTGTGACTGTTTGTCGTATAGCCAAGCAGTGACGGTCACAGTAGAGAGTGTCCATAATGAGGCATTCACATCTTCTACTAGACTTTCATAGGGTATTTCACATAGTCTTTAGAGTTAACCACAGAGGGTCGACGTTCCCATCTCTCTCTCTCTCTCTCTCTCTCTCTCGCTATCTGTACTAAAATCAAATAAAACTAAAGGTTAATTAAATAATTAGAATTTTTATTTCAAACAGAACAGATTAGACTTTTGCCTCCAGACGCAGCTTCCTCTGTAGCTTTGGTCATCTCTTGATATTAAGTTCAAATACATGTTAATTTTCTCTCTGTGGTTTTGTGTAGGAGGTCTTTGTCAGGAAGTGCAGTTTCCTGTGAGCCTGTGTGCGCATGCCTGCATGTGTGTGTGTGTTTATGTGGGCCAGCAGACAGGTGTGTCTGTGTGTGATGGCTGCATTCCTTCCTGTGCAACTTTATGAGTTTGAGAGAACAAAAAAAAACACTCAAAGGCAAAATGCTCAAAGTGTCACATGATTTTAACTGTAACTGCCAAATGCATCTATGGCATGTCCCATCATGCTTTGCATGTGCCCTCCCTGTTGTAGAAGTTAAGCCATGGGAATTATGAACTCTTCTGTTGGTTTTTGGTGAACCAACACCCTAATAACAACCAGTCTCCGAGGTTTCTATCAGCTGGGGCCCTAAAAACCTCAACTTTTGGATAAATAAAAGTTACATTTTATTAACTGATTTGTGTTTATATGTATCTATTCTGAAACTTTTTTTTACTTTAAATTTTTCCTCCCACTGGTGCACAATGTCATAATTACAAAGTACAGTTTTAAATCCTAAATCCTGTTTACTTTTTTGTAGGTTGTTATGTTTTAAAGGATGATCAGGCTACTGGGAGTGGATGAAGGATCTGCCCAGCCCAGCAGCCACCGCCAGTCTAAATCTCATTGGACTGGCAGTCAAATCTAATTTAGGATGTGGTCCCAGCTGGTGAATATTTATTTAAAAGTTTACCTGTAAAGAAAAAGTAGGATGTGGGACAGCTTTAGACGAAGGCTGCAGTCAAATAGCCCAAAAAAATGACCTCTTCTATATCTGATCAGCCAATGGAAAATGTAACAAGGTCGAGGAAAGGTGTGAAGGAGAATCAGGAGTTAGGAAAAGAGAAGCTCAGTGATCAGAGAAACAGACAGCTTTTAAACGCAACTCCTCAACAGTGTGATCATTTATGTAGCTGACATATTTCTTCAGGATCATAAAATGCTTATCTCGGACTATTTATCGGTGAAATCATGTCACTTCCTTACCAACATTGTAATGATAGATAAACAGGAATAAATGGGCTGTAAGGTGAAAGGAAGTGTTTGCCTATCCTGTCATATTTTCACTTCCTACTGGAGAGGTGATCCAGTGTAACCTCTACCCATTCAGGCAATACAGCAGCTGTTAAACTGTGGACTCAGCTCAGAGGTCATCCAAATGACTGTGGCTGTGAACAATTAACGGATCCAAACAGTTCTCTGCTCCACTAACTGGACGTTCAGCTGAAAACCTTCTGTTTCAGGTTACAGAGAATCCACCTGCTGGTACCACAGGACCTGCATTCATTTTATATTTTTGCTTACTGCATCATAGTAGATACAGCTGTCAGACTCCTGAACTCTGCCTCCTGACATCTGACCCACGTTAAACTCATGGACTGAACATACACACACCCACAATGGACAACTGTACCCTCAAACACAATAATAACATGGACTGAACACCACTCACAACCACTAGCACTTTATATAGCCTCTGTAGAAACTATCTACACCCTCACTTATCTTAACTGCACTACTGTATAGCTCTGTGTAAATAATCATTCTGTACATTCGATAATCTTTAATCCTACAACTGTTTACAACTTGCATAGTTCCCATTTCTGTATAGCTGTATATCCCAGATTCTGTAAAGTTATTTATTTCATATTCTGTATAGTTTTTCATATTTATATCCTGTTCATATCCTGTACATAGCTTGTACTCACTACAGCCTGTACATACTTATAGTTATAGAATATTCACAACATACTTCATACCGTGTACATTATAACATACCATAATAGACCCATTTCTGTAATATACTCACATATCTATATTATTGCTAATATATATTGTAATATATCTATATCACTAAAGCACTTCTGGATGGATGCAAACTGCATTTCGTTGCCCTGTACCTGTGCATGTGCAATGACAATAAAGTTGAATTCTATTCTATTCTATTCTATTCTATATTAACCGAATGTTTTCTAATTGTTTATCATTATGACTCATGGGATGAAATCATCTCTTTTCTTTTCATAAGAAATGTTTCAGTGTTTCCTCTAAGCTATTCACCTTTCCTGAGTATTTAAAGAGATGAAACAGCTCTTAATATGGCCATCATGCAGATACTTCTGTTTCAAGTCGCTTAGTTAGGAAGTTCCCTAAAGCAAACTGACTCTTTGACTATAGCCTCTGTGTCAACCTGGTTAGTAAGTCATCCGTTGAGGTTATTAGCTTTCATTAGATGAAAGCAGTCATCAGATGCGTCCTTGTGTTTGCTTTGGCCGCTAGCAGATTCAGAGGTGTGGACTCGAGTCACATGACTTGGACTCGAGTCAGACTCGAGTCATTAATTTTATGACTTTAGACTTGACTTGAAAAAATGTTCTAAGACTTGTGACTTGACTTGGACTTTTACACCAATGACTTGGGACTTGAATTGGACTTGAACCGGTTTACTTGAAAAGACTTGATATTTTACCCCAAATACAAAATTTAACATGCATATTATATAGAGATTGAAAATGTGACGTCATTCACGGGTAGAACCGCAAAGGATTCTGGGAACTCGTGGCAAGCGGTACTAGCGCACGCAGGCTTTCAATTAAAATCAGTTATACAGCGATAAAAAGAAACACAAGAAGCCGTTGTATTATTAACTGCAATAGCCGGTCGCATGACAGCCATGGGAAGCCGACGGGTAAAGAGATCGGTTGTTATCGGATTACATCGTTGAAGAGAAATTGTTCAAGCCATGTTTCCGAAGTAACAAAGAGGCGACGGGTGGCCTGGATTGCAGCCATTCAAAGGTCAAATATAACGTCCCAGAACCCTCCAGCTAGGGTTGCCAACTCCCTGAAAAATAAATAAGGGACACCTCGTGGCCAGGGCCGGGCAACCCAGTTGTCTTCACCCTTCCCAGTGTGGTAGCTCTTTTTTTGTGTGTGAAATTATTTTTTAACCATTTGACTTGAACTTGATTTAAGCAGATGCATATTCTTTGTGATATGACCATATGGGAAACAAATGATCATTTAGCCATTTATTTTTAGCTCAAAATGACAACATTAACACAGCAAAACAGGTCTCTTTCTTAAACAGAAGCCTGTCATGCTTAACTTTTGAGAATATAAGTAAATCTTTCTTTAAAAGAACTCTGTCCTACTTAACTTAAAATTATATAAATTAATAGAAAACAATAGAACAAAATCATTCTTGTAACAGTGCACATATAGTGCATTTAGTACAATTGGCTTCAGTTGAGGTATTATTTCAGCTTTTCTAAAGCTAATCAGCTGCTCCTGTTTGTAAACCCACTTGTTCCCATGATTACGCATCTTAACTCATCATCATTATTAATCTATGTATTACTTTTATGTATTAGTGATCTATTTGTTGTAATCATCTATCCTTGCAGTTGTTTATTACACAAAATAAATTATATTATCACACTTCTGGCCACATAGCCCTGATATTCACCGCACATGCCCATATTAACCTTAACCAGAGGGTTTAAAAAAAACAAACCAGTGTTTACATACCATATCTGCTTCTGCCGTGGCCTGGCGGACAAAAAATTGGTTAAGGGTTCCCCGAGCTTTCATGCCCCTCGTGTTCTTCATGTGCCCACCAATAGAAGCATGCCTATGGAAAAAGTGCGCCGGCACACAGTGCAGTGCGCTTTATAGGTGTTATCGTGCACTTTTCCAGCCAGGTGTTTTCCTTTTCCCATTCCTCCCTGTACTTTTGCAGCCTTTTTTTTCTTTCTCTGAGCGAACAAACATTGCTGCTCTAATGCTGGGCTCACACTGTGCGATTTTTGGCCCATTTTGAGCCGATTTTTGAGTCGTGCGACCGATTTGGTGATCGGCCCGATTTTGGCCTTCTTCATCGTGTAGTATACGTGGGGTAACGAGAAGCGATTAACACCTCACGACCAGCTCCCGATCATCAATCGCTCGTGAGGGTGTCACCGCAGCTGCTCACGCGCAAACACGTAAACGTCGGTGAAAAAGACGGAGCAGCACGGCAGTGCAGCGTGTGATCTGGACACAAGCGATGGAGGCACAACTTGTAGAACTTTGGAAAGCTCATCCGAGCCTTTTCCATGTGGCATCACAAAATTATCACGACCACAACAACCGTGAAAATAGTTGGATTTACACTGCTGCTTAATCACAGCTGCCTGATCAATGTTTTTCATTAGCAATTTAGCAAAGTTGATGGTAGTGGTGTGTCTGTGTGAGTGAAAGACAGAGAGAGCGAGCGACAGATTTTCTGTTATAACCTTCATTTTATGGAGGCACAGTGTGCCGTCCGAGACTTGCACCGCAGTGTCGGCGTTTGTTTCCCTGTTGGCCATGCTTGTTGTTGTGGTCATCGGTTGTCTTCCGGTATTTTCTCCGTAAGCGACCTTTCCTCAACCAATGAGATGAGCGGTAATCTGACTTGTCATACTCGAATTGTCATAAGTGTGCTGTCAGCTCATTGGTCACAAAGCAGGAGAGGGGCTGGGAATTATGTTTTCAAACAAAGCGTTAATTCCATTAAAAGTTATAGACTACTTTTGATTCTCACTGTATTACGGGACAAAGTGCGTCCCTTATTAGCTCAATACGGGACGTGTACTTTTGTTTCTAAATACGGGACGATTCCGTATTTTAAGGGACGGTTGGCAACCCTACCTCCAGCTCACAGGTTAGTCTGCTCCAAGCATTTACACAAAGTGACCTTTGTGTTTTTTAGTAGTTAATACGTCATTTTCATAACATAATTGGTGATATAGGTTACAAGCAAGTCTGGCGCTGAACAGAAATTGTCGCGCTATGCTCCTTTATTTATTGTGCATAAATAGTGAATTGTCCTGACACAATATTGCGTTTCGCTTCTGTTATTATGGTACATTGACAAAAACATATACTTTTATTCACAGGATAAAACAGGTTTTTTGTATCACTAATTGTCCAGTACGATTACAGCATACAATATTGTTGTCACTGCTACATTTCTGTGATGCTACCAGAAATTATTTCCACTACTAATTAATTACCGTTGAGCTCAAAGGTCCTATTAATAAACGGTTAACGAATGTGTATTTATGACGACGATTTGTGACACTGGTAAACTTATGATAGGTACGATGGTCTTTACTTTCTACACGGTGCATTTCAAGGTCCTGTACCCATCCGTCGGTAAACTGTACCTGGGCTTGTTGCAGTGACCTGAAGTTACTAAACTTCATGAGTGTATGCACTCACTCCAAGAACCGTATGATTATAAATATGCATATAAATATGCTAAGATGAGATAGCTGACTTCATCTAACTAGCAAATGTTTTCCAGGCTACGTTGGTGATACAGTTTTTTTAATGTGTATGATATTTTTGTCATGCGATTTTAAAGCCGGTCCTACAACCGCATCCAAGAATGACATGCAGCTTATCTCAGAACTGTCGGTGAAAATTATTCTTGGAGCTAAGTTTAATTGAGCTGCATTTTAAAGAGGTGCAATTTCACAATTTGTGTATATTTTCTAAGTTCACTATTTTGTCATGTGTTGAGAAAAACACAGATTTTAAAATTACATGGTCTAATATTTACATTTAGCATAACTGCAACATTTTTTTTTTCGTTGTTTTTTTTTTTTAAAGACTCGAAAGGACTTGAAATTCAAAGTTTCAGACTTGTGACTTGACTCGGACTTTTACACCAGTGACTTGAGACTCGACTCTGACTTGCCTGACATTACTTGAGACTTGACTTGAGACTTGAGGATAAAGACTTGAGACTTACTTGAGACTTGCAAAACAATGACTTGGTCCCACCTCTGAGCAGATTGCTAAAGTCATCCATTGACTGCACAAAAAAGGCAACTTGTCTGCAAACACCTGCCAACCTCTTGCAAATCAGTAAAAGCAAAACTCTAAAAGGTTTACAAAGTGTTACAATATGAAACTCTGTTATGAGTTATCATTGCAATCAACACATTTCAAGTGTTTCTATGAAGGCAAACAATGTCCAGTTTGTCTCAGATTGTGTTGAGTTTCACTACTGCTTGGTAATTTGTTGAAGAGTGTTTCCAGACAAACTGGCATCTTACTTGCAAACTAAGGATGACCACAGCAACCTGCTAGCAACCACAATACATGTATGGACAGTGTTGGGAAGGTTACTTTTAAAATGTATTCCATTACAGAATACAGAATACATGCCCCAAAATGTATTCTGTAACGTATTCTGTTACGTTACTCAATGACAGTAACGTATTCTGAATACTTTGGATTACTTAATATATTATCATGCTTTTTACAACAACGTGAATGTACTATTGCTGTGTGATTTATTACTATTACTGAAGGTCCGCGACTCCGAACTGTAGTAAAGGGACCTCTGACTAATACGGCGGGGTCCCTGTCAGCTCGTAGCCGAAAAATAGCTTTACTTTGTTGTGTGGGTCAATTTTTCTTGCGAGAGACAGAGAGAGGCGTTGAAAGGCTGCTCCAACGGAACTTATTGTTTCGGAGGAAAACACGAACACGGCGTACAGTCGAGTCTTAATAGCTTACTTACAACTGGGCTCGTCAGGCACTCTTCTTGGCTGCAGTGGTTATTATTATATTTACATGCTTCCAGCTCCCGTTTTTTCTCGATGACTGCTCGTACCTTTCCACTCCCCTTTTTCTCCCTCCTCGCGCCCACAGACCCATAACGTGTATGGCAGTCCATTCTCCCTGCAGCACGAACTACACTGCCCATGATGCTACATTCTTTAGAGCTATGCTTGTAGCATTCTGCCTATTAGCTTAGCACAACAACAGCAACGAAAAGGCGCTCTCTCACCCAGGAAGCACACAGTCGCAGAGAGAGAGAGAGAGCGTCACCCTGTAACCATGGCAACCGTAACGCTGCCGCCTGGAACAACAGAACGTAGCTGTCAAACAAAACCAAACAGTCCTGACCCGCGACAAAATGAAACAGGAAAGTACCGCAGTGTAATCCATTTATTTCAACAAAGTAACTGTATTCTGAATACCACCTTTTTAAACGGTAACTGTAACGGAATACAGTTACTCATATTTTGTATTTTAAATACGTAACGGCGGTACATGTATTCCGTTACTCCCCAACACTGTGTATGGATGACCTTGGTGTAGTAAACCTCTTTGCAGCCAGTTTCACCTAGAGACTTGCAGCAACTTCCCGTAGCTGGTCAGGGAACACACAGTTTTATTGAGGTATCTGTTATTGCCAGGGGGTCTAAGAGGGGTGTAATCGGCAGAAAAAAACACAGAAGCCATATCCGTGAATTCTCAGATTTCTAAGATTTGTATAACTGATGCTAAATGCATTGTGCATTGCCAGGATTATATTTTTAAATGGGCTGGCATGGGTCATACACTCAGGTACTGCATTCTTTTTCTTTCTTTACTGCTTTACCAAGTGGTAAAATAAGCACTTAGATTCTAAATAAAAGTAGGGCTGAACGATTATGGAAAATAATCTAATTGCGATTTTTTGCCCCAATATTGCGATTGCGATGCGATATGCGATTATTTTTTAAGGTCTTTGTCTTCTGTATTATTAAACAAAGACAAGCAATACATCATATAGTATGGCCAATACTATATTACATTAATTTTAAACTGTTCTTTCCTGGAAGACAGACCTCTGTTATGATGACATGAGGTGATGCATGAATTGATGACTGACATTTTTATTTAACTTCTTCAATCACAACAGTATATTTGAACATACACAATAGTTTATTTTTAGCTTACAAACATCTGAGCATAAAGTGCTGACAAGGAACCCTGGTGTAAACATTAAAATGAAAGTCAGTACAATGTGCAGATTGCAGAAATATACATAAACAAAATCAGTGGCTTTACCACACTCAGTTTTTCAACATCTGTGAACTACTAGACAGTCATTCAATTAAAAAATAATATTAAATAAATAAAACTAATAAATAAAAAATACACACATCTTACTGATCTCTGCAGTCAGTAACATTACACATAAAGTGCAAACATAATAGCAATTGTATAAACACACACACAAACACGCCTTTAAAGTTTAAAGGCGTGAAATTGGACGGTCTAGTTCTGATTAGCGTCACCGCTGTCTCGGTGGAGTTTAATAAACTCGGCCGTCTGCTTCTTGCTATCTAAAATATAACCAGACACTGGTGTAAATTCTCGACTGTCTCATACTTCTGTTTAATAAGTTTTCTGTTTGACGTTTAGTCAGCTGTGTGAAAACCAAGGAGGAACCCACCCGGGGGATTAATAAAGTTTTATTTTATCTAATCTAATAACTTTAATCTCAGCCAAACCGATTTACTCACGAACAAACAAAACACTGAAAAAAGCCCAACAATAACATTTTTAGGTTGTCTAAGTGACTTATATATTACGTTTAACCCGAGCAGCGAAACTCCGCGGTGATCTGAAAATGATGTGCCGGGACTTGTGCCGTTCTCGGCCGCATCAGTAACCCTCGAGCTCCCGGCTAGCTATCGAGCTGGTGGGTAGCAGACGCCTCTGAAAACGTCGAAGCACTTTTGCAAATATGGGATATCTTGATAAACCGAGCAGATATTTGATGTTTACACAACTACTTTCTCGCCTGAAAATATTTTAAAAGTTTATTTTGTGACCCAGAAAGATTAGTATGAGTAATTTTAAAACTTAGTAGCGGCCGCCATTGTTGGAAACTGGAGTTTGGCTGGGCCGCGCTATGAATTCTGGGATATGGTAGTAATTTGGACAGCCTTCGGCGCGTCGCTGTGACGTAATCGGTCTACAAATGCGGCCTCAGGAGGATGCAGCCCATGAATTTGGACATGTCCAGAGTATAATCGCAGCCTTTGCGGTTAGAAAATTGCACTTGATCATGTCGCGATATTATCGCAAATGCGATATATCGTTCAGCCCTAAATAAAAGTAATAATTGTCCTTTAAAAGTAACAGTTAAAGGTTTCAGAGTGTATGTAGAGTACCTGAAGTGAAAGCTGTGGATTTTAGTTGACACTTTTTGGGCTTCTGATTCCTGTTTTCTGTGGTTAGCCTGAGGATATTAACTGTAATATTTCCTTTGGGGTGAAAAATGAAGCCAACACTGAAGTTGGCGTCATAAGGCTGGTTGCAGACTTCTATTTTAGAATGCTGAAAAGAAACACGTTCATGGCCTGCTACGAAGTAAGTCCCTCTTTTCATAACAGCTTTTCGTTTTTGTAACTCATCTTGGAGTTTTACTGGTAAAGCCCAAAATTATTCTTTAACAGAGATGCTGTTGGTTGCTTAGCATGCGGACACAGGCAGCTGTAGCTGCTAGCTCTCCGCTTGGCCTCTCCTCTGCTAAACTGGAATTGCAAACTTGTTCTGAAGTGAAAGTCTAATCAGTCTCAGCTGCAAAACAGTGCATAAAGCAAATATTAGCAAATAAATATGCTAACACAATTTATTAAGATGGTGAGCATGGTAAACGTTAATTGACAGCAAATTAGCATTACTTTTGTCAACATGAGACTAACAGGAGAAACCTGAACTAGCTCTACTTGGGTTCTGCTCAGATTTAAAGGCCAGTATGAGTGTACCTTCCTGTCTGGGTAACTGCACCTTTGTGCCATGTGAGAAACAGAACTGAAACTTTACATTAGCAAGCAAAACACTCCTTTCTGCTCAGCAAACCAGAGGTGTTAGTTTGCATACAGGTGCCTTTCGGTCGACATTTTCACATTGTCCTTAGCTCAAGGGTTTATGCATAATAAATGTGGAAAAAGTTTCAAGCCAAAAACATGGTTTAACGGTTTAACAGCAGATGCTTCAAGCTAAAAAATACACTTTTTTGGATGTGCATACAGATTTTCTCTTCTTTTATTTTTAAACACGTAAACTAAGCCACACTGTTTTCATGTTGTTGTGTTTGTTTGGTTTTTTGGGGGGGTCAAATCAGTGGCTCTCAGGTAAAAGTGCAGGTAAAAGCTAAACTAAGTTAAATTAATTTAAATTATGGAGGGAAATTACTTCATGTGGTTAAAACTCAAGCTTTACTGTTAAGGACTACAAAAAAACTGTCAGGTAGGCTGAAGAAGAGGGAAACCAGAAACAGTCAGAAAACTAAGACAACTAAGCAACAAATGAGAACAAGACCTGAAAATCATCCCAGCTCGGACTTTTTTGAGATTCTAATTTTTTAAAGAAGGAACATTCAAGTGAGTCACTTCAGACGGTACGAACGTGAGCTACATAACTGTGGCGTTGTGCCATTAGCAAGAATTAAAGTAAAACTCGTGTAAAGCTAGTCTAGTGCAGCCTAAGAAGAAAACTTTGGAGCGGACACCCCTGAACATGGCATTGAAAGATTATAAAGAGCCAAAGTTGAGTCTTTGTTGTGTTTTGTCATGTGATGAAGTGACATTTCAAGCCAAACTGCCATTTTGGTGTCCCCTTTAACTGCCTGACTGCCACAGCTTCAGAGATCAAGAAACATCAAAAACTTTCAGAAGACGTTCATAACCTTGAAGTTACTTCAGGTACAAAGTGACGGGAACCTATGGTGGTATTAAGCCCGGCCGTTTGTTAGATGACGTTTTAATGGTCTCGGGCTCATTTCACGCTGCATACTAACGCCGCACATTTTACTCACATTTTCTCCTTTAACGCTGAGTAACTCATTCTTATCAGTGCAAATGTTGGCTTTTTTGTTAGTTTGCTGCAACCTGCTCCAATGTCAAAAGAAGAAATAAGCAAGGTTTGTACGTATGTTCGTAAATTACTTACTTGAGTGAATCATGACTGTCTGTTTCTTTTGTCTTCCACCTCTGCTTTTTTGTCTCCCTCCTTCTCCTGCTTTGACTCTTCTTCTATCTCCTCATCAGCGCCACTTATTCTTCTTCAGTTCTTTTTAGGTCAGCTCGGTTCAATCTCTTTCTGCAACCATCGGTGGGGAGCTGATAGGACGCCACAGGTGGGAAACCATCGAATAATTGAGCGACAAGGGTGCAGAGACAGATTGAGGTAGAAAGAAAGACGGAGACACAGGCAGGCAGGTGGGTGGAGGAAGTAGAGTAGGTGAAGAAGAGAAGGCAAAAGAAAGCAGATATGGGCACAAAAAAGAAGAGGAGGATAGTTGCCTTGCTGCTGTTGACTATTTTTTGAGTCAGCTTTTAGACACATGAATCAAGATTTAAATGTCTGAATGCAGAGCATTTATATTTACAGTGTTTACAGAGAGAGAGCGGGCGAAAGAGAGTGGGAGAAAGATGAAGACAAAGATACAGAAAGGAAGTGAAAGAATGACGTGAATGAAACCACAAAGCATCCGTCTATGTGAATATCTCCAGGAAGAGTGTGCGCACACACACACACACACACACACACACACACACACACACACACACACACACACACTGAGGCTCATAATGCAAAAACAGGGCTCATATTTTATCCTCCGCTTAGCTGCTATGACCGTCAGAGCCAGTTCAAAATCTGGTCCTTTGACTCCAGCTGCTCTTTTTATTTTTGTTATTCATTTTTGTTATTTCTTTAGCAAAGGTTTTTTTAAAGGAATGTTTTAACAGAAATGTTTGACCATGTGTTACTCACACAGGTTTTCTATTTGCCCCTGATTGACCTCATTCAGGCTTCAGCTCAGCCACAGCTCCACCCTTTTTTCATAATTGTTGGCCACATCTGGTCCACAGAAGATTCACCTGTCCTGTAAATGAACTGTACCAGAGGTAGCGTAATTGTGAGCTATCCAAATGCTGTCTAGGGAGCTCAGAGTACAAGGTCACTGTATGTGATTAGAGGATCATAAAGTCATAAATTCTTTCTGTGACTTGAAAGTGTCCCATCCAGTCATTCCTTTAGTGTAAAATAAAAGCATATAAAAATATTTCATGGGGTACAGGTTGATCCAGTGTAAAGTAGTTAACTGTAAGAGTTTTGTTTCAGACTGAATAGTTTTAGCACCGGGGTAATATCGTCCAAAACTGTAATTTCCTCCTCAGAAAGGTCAGATGCCTTGTTAGAGTACTTTCACCTTTTCTTTTACCTGGTCTATAAAGGTTAGGGCCACATCCCGTATCTTCTTCATAATTCCTGTTTCTAGCCTCCGTGTGATTGGCTGAGTGAGATAGATCAAAGATATAGCAGAGCTGCTAAAATTAGTTCAGCAAACTCAGAACGATGAGGTACACACACAGCTGACCAACACCTACATATTGTGGTCACTCCTTAATCTTATTCACAACTGAGGATAGCTGCAGCAGGACTGTATGGGTCATGATAAAAGGAGTAGAGTGTCAAAGCAAAACTCTCAATTTACTGCTCGATCTACGTCTCTACCCTCACCTAAGAAGAAAGAAAGAAAACAGAGGGGAAGGGGGCAGTAAAAGAAGACACTGAGAAAAAAAAGGAGAAAACAAACGAGAGAACAACACAATATAGAGACAACAACCTAGATACGTGTAAGTAAAAGTAAATACTAAATATTGAATGTTATTGAGCAGCACACAGGTCCGACAGTGTACAATATGCTTTAATGTAGCAGCCAAGGAAGATATAGTTTGTGTCTGTAAGCACTCACGTGTACACCTGTGTGCGTGAGCGCTTAAGTTCAAAAGGTTTCTTATGCAACGATCTCCTTTGTTATTTTCTTTTTCAGCAAATCTGTGGTAGCGATCACTGTCCAGCTTTATCCAAGATTTAACAACTGGACAAATGGCCTCGTGTTCATCTTTGGAATATTTTGGGTATAAAGAGAAATTCATGGTCGACATCATGCCTGCAACCTGTCCATCCCTGTAAAACAAAGCCCAAATAGTCATTCTTCCACCATCATTTGATATGCTGTGTTTGGTTTTCTCCAACACACTGCTGTGCATTACAGCCAAACTTTTTAATAAGAAGCTTTCTCCCGGTAACCTTTCCTATCAGTGTACTTGGACTGTAGAGTCTTCAGTATATATATCTTACAATCAGAGATGGGCTTACTGTAATCCGATTACTTTTTTCAAGTAACGAGTAAAGTAAGGGATTACTATTGCAAAAACAGTAATTAGATTACCGTTACTTTCCTGTAGGAACGCTGCATTACTAAAACCGCGAATTTTTTTGCGAGAATGTCTCATGACAGTGACGTAAGCGAGTGCGACGTTCGTGACAACAGCTGTGTGCAGATCAACAATGGATAATATATCGAGTGCGGGAGAGAGTATGAGCGTGCAGCGTTTAAAGCGTGGAAGCACTGACCTTACTTTGAGTTTGAGTCCATAAAAAGTGACAAAAACATTAGTGTCCGTTGTGCGTGGGAAGAAAACTTCTTTTTACAGTGAAAACTCCCTAAACTTCCAAGCAAGCACCGAGTGCGCTACCACGTAATGGGAAATTCACAGTAATTAGTTACTGATTACTTGACCAACACTGCTTACAATAACATCACCTTCAGTGCATCCTGTGTTGGACATGTGCCATTTTAGCTCTTTATGAGAC
Source organism: Copadichromis virginalis (assembly GCF_057382275.1). Lineage (NCBI taxonomy): Eukaryota > Metazoa > Chordata > Actinopteri > Cichliformes > Cichlidae > Copadichromis > Copadichromis virginalis. The sequence continues at coordinate 26,068,992 of NC_140620.1, read as the reverse complement.
TCTTGTGGTCACAGCAAACGCTGGTTTCCTGAGATGACCATATTAGGGAAATCACCTCCCTCTGATCTCAGACAGAGCAAAAAGCAGAAAAGAAACTATGTTTAATGGCATTTTACAGCATTTGGCATCATTTGGCAGCATTTGTTTAATATGAGCATCCGCAGTATGTGTAATAACAGAAAATGAGCAAAAGCGGAGAAAGTCAACTTGGCAATTTTCCAAAATATTTGCCCTTATAAATGCTTCCACCTTCAAAGGTGGTCTAACTTTTGAAAATGTCTTTTCAAAAGTGAGTTTTAGAAAATATATTCACAGAGAGCTGTTGTCACTCTTTACAGGATCCAAAGACTTTCCAAAACCAACCCTCCAACACAGCAGCACAAGCAGCATTAAATATTTTCCACTCAGCTATCAGTCGTGTGGTGTGACACCTCTCCCACAGTTTGAAAGGAAGTCACAGCCCACTCTAACTGATAACAGCAAAACATGTAAGGGTTATCCTTTTAATCACCTGAGCTTACATGGCACTGTGCAGATTTCTCTTTTCCTTTTAAACAAACAACCTTTATTTGTCACATACACAATCATACAGACTACAACATGTAGTGAAATGCTTGGTGTCCGAGCTGCAGACAGGCTGCAGACGTAGCCGTGCCATGGAGACGTTTCCTCTCCACCACAAGACATTTGTCATGTGTGGTCTTCCTCCTTGTCAAAAATGTTCAGTTTGAAGAAAGACCATATTTTAAAAAGAACAAAAAATTAAAAATACACAAGAATATCTAGTAAAATAATCCAGATTTTGTTTATCCATCTGTCCATCCCAAACTCCTCCAAGCTCTGCCTTTGAGACACTGTAGGTGACTTATATTCCTATTTTAAATTGACCTAGAGGACATTTCTGGGGCATTTGCTGAAACTGAAGGTCTTTTGGAAAACCTAACTTTGTTTTGCTGATTATGAGCAACACTTTTCACTTTTAACAGTTTTCCCAAATATGACTCCGATCTCTGGTACAATATGTTGACAGAGATTCAAATCTAAACAAGAAACAAAAAAGAACATTATGCGTCTGATGTTTGATTATCAATCATCAGGTGTTGAGTGGCACAACAACACTGAAAAGACCTGTGATCCATAGCAATCCTTTCTCTGTTCTCAGTCATTTGCTGCTGCTTCTACTTTTTTTTAGTAAAGATAACAATGGCTCAAAGTGCCTGCCATGAAGAGTATACCCACAGGAAGTGTTGTGCCTCCACAGTCTAATAAAAGAAATGAAACCAGCAGCATGAAAAAAGTAAAAGCGTGAAATGTGTTAGAAAGTTTACGTCAACAATGAAATAAAGTAAGACAGGTCATTAGTCTGAAAAAACTCAAGGCTCAATCCTGCACTCCTGCCAGCTGTTCATGAGCGAACTCGATTAAAGCTTAAAGTACTTATGAGAACCTGAGCCTTAAAAATTATGCATTAATCTTAAACACAGGCTTAAAAACTCTGCGATAGGCCCTGGGAAGATGATTTATGCGTGTGTGTGTGTCCTTATCACCGTGTTGGATGCAACACATAAGTATAAATCCCTTGTGAAGTTTGGCTAATTTACCTAGTGTATATCAAGCCAAATGTTATAGTTTAATATAAGATATCTATCCACTCTAGTCAGTTCATCATGGCAGGGTAAACCGTTCATATGTGCGTATAAAAAAAGTTTAATTTGATTCAATTTCCTCTATATACACACACACACCTACGCATATCTATTTTTGTGTTTTTATTTTGGACTTTACTGGGGTAGTTCAAAATCATTGTTATTTATCGTATACTCGACCTTGGTGCAGCCTGTCAAATTCACCCACATCTGCATCAAACATCTGTTTCAGTTCCTCTTTCCTTAAGATAATATCTTCATGATTGGCTGCCCTTTACAAACAGAAGGTTTGATAAGCAGGTGGGTGGAGCTCCTCTTACAGAGTTATCATGTTTCTCAAGAAGCACAAACCAATCAGCCAAGGAGCAGCCGTTGGCTTGCGATGTAAACTACATAAGAGGCTGATGCCATTGCTAGCATTCGTGACTGAGCATGGGTTTAATTGCATTGTGGTTGTGTCCTAGTGTTTCATGTGGTGCCAGTGACAATAGAAACAAGTACAATTATGAGACTTTTTCTCTTTATTCACTGCTCTGCTTATCTGACAGCTGTGCGTCCTTATATTAAAGCTATGGCTGGCGATGTGTCACCATAGACGGTACTGATTGATGGTGCTGAGCAGGCTAGTTGCCGAGTGCAGCGTGAAATTTCCATGGAGATGCATCGCAGGTTAAGCTGCAGGTTTTGTCACAGCATTTCAAAAGGGGTGTGTGTTTAGGTATAGGGTTTGTGGAAGGTTTAACACAGAAGAATAAACCCCCTGTAAGTTTGTGCCCATCAAAGAGAAAGAGGTCAGCAATGTGTGAGAACATTTGACCGGTCAAATAAGTCTGACAACACACTAGGAAATATTTAATAGTTGATGGTGCTCGTTAATCTGAAAACTCCTCTCTGCCCACTGCTTTTATGGAAAGTTGCACACAAATTTTAAAACGTGTAATGTCTGATAGGACAGCCAAGCTAACACTAAATGACTTTGAAGGTAGGAAGGGTCCAGTGAAAATCATTTTTCAAGGTGCATTTTCTTTACATTTCACCTGACACTCAAAATTCTAGTGTTATAGTAACGTTACTATAACACTAGAATTTTGATTAAAACATGATTTAAATGATTAAATCATGATATGCCATATACATTTTCCTTATGAGATGAATTGTCAGTGCAAACTCTCCACTCACACTCCACTGACTAAAACAGTCACTTTATCAGAAATGTTTTGGTAGCAGAGGAGCATGCTGGGAAATGTATCACTTATACTTCCGCACCTTGTTCCTTGTCAATATGTGCAAAATGTCTGCAACCCCACACACCTCAACTATGTTCCTCTTATGGAGAGGTTATCCGGTAGTGCTGCATTTTAATTGTGTTTAGCAAGCAAAGCAAAAATGTGCCTGTCAAAAGAGGAAGGAAAGAAGAGAGCAGGGTGAGGACAGCACCAGGACGTGAGATCTGAGCAGTGCTAGGCCTGAACGATGAAGCTCAGACGGCTGCATAGCAATGAACCATTGTTACCACTTACATGTTAAACACGTGCTCTCAAACTGCAACATGAGTGTGTGCATGTAGCAGCTGCTCCAGTGGAAACGATCACTGAGTAAGGAATTTTCTAAATGAGAGTACTTGTTGTATGCTGACTCATCATGTCAGTTTGTGTTTTATTATGACTATATGCTGCTAGTTTTTGATTTATAGAGTGTGTGTGTGTGTGTGTGTGTGTGTGTGTGTGTGTGTGTGTGTGAGAAAGATACGTTCAGGTGTAACAGGGCTCATCACAGATGGAAGTGAGAAAACAAACCCTGAGTAACCCAACAGGAATGGGACCCGTGATGGAAGAAAATCCCGGCATCTCATTTGCTTCTTCTGCATTAAACACGAGGTAACAGCACGTACATGCGTGAAAGCTGGAGACGGGGACGGTCACCCACTGGTGACGCAGCCACCCCAGAGGTCTAAATCAGTCGTAGCTCACTCAGCGATCACCGTGCAGCAGCGCAATACGAGGAAGTGCGCGTGCCCGTGAGCCGGTGCGTTTCTCTTCATTTCCTGAATCCCGCTCCCGAGATTCGCAACGACATGGGAGGCCCACGGACTCCAACCAAGTGAGGAGAAACTGGGAAATGAGGCGCGGAGGTAAGGGATCCTTTTTTCCACAGACACCCAGCGAAGTTCCTGTAAACTTTTTGCCTTTTGTGTTCTGCTGTCCGCAAACGAAACCGCGGACCTGCGAGTTTAGAAGTACCGCTGCTAAACTCTGTGAGTTTAAAAACGCTGTGAGTTTAAAACAGAGGATACGATGCAAAAACGCTCAATAACGTTGAAACTTTCATTTTGTGGGGGTGATGCTGCAGCGTATAAACAACACCAGTGGACCTGCTTTCAGCTGCTGCTTTGTAAAATATCCATATTAGTATTTAATCGGACAGTATAGATTAAAAAAAATATAGTATACATATAGTATGGTATATGTAGTAGGACCGTGTAGTATCACCTGAGAACAGGTGTACAACCCGCGATACGCTTCAAATCACCGGCGTGCGCTACCTTCCCTCTGCTGCATTTAAGTGCGGTTGGAAAAACTTAACGGACACTACTGTGAAGAATCTCGGCCTTGTTTCACATCCAAACTGTACCCAAGCAGTAAAGGGTTTATGCTTTATGGGCGAATGTACTGATTATATGTATTCTGTGGGGACTATTCATAGTCAAAGGATGCTTTACCGCTTGCTGAAATGAAAATAAAGAAGGTAGAAGGTGAAGACGGGGAACAACTTGACCTTTGACTAAGGAGCCACAGTGCACCAGTAACAAATGTGCTTCATTGTGCAATGCCAGTAAGACAGGTGTTGCCTTTGTCACCCTTCGGGCATGAAAACTGTTAACATGTTTATCCTATACATACAGTTATATAAAGGAAACCGTTGACATGTCTCTGCAGACACATGCATGAAGGCAACCTGCCAGGATTTTGTATGTTTATATTTTGATAAGTTGGCACGGAGATCCAGACGACACTACTGTAACACTGTTGTATTGATGGCGTTATATCAAGTAATCTTATCAGATGTTATTCGCAGTGTTATTCTGCATGTGTTTAAGGTTTTAGATTAGCGTTATGCATTTTGATGCATTAAACAGTCACATGAGACCAAAATAAGTTGCCTCTTCTGCTCTGCCTCAACCCAGCTTTGTTTTTTTGACTCGTTTTTGGTTCGAGCAGCAGTAACACGTGTCTGACGCACATCGAATGCCACCAGGAAGTCACCAGCTGGTTTTTGGACTCTGGCAGTTTGAAGGGCTCTATGAATGCTTGCTCAGATGCATCACACAGACACATACCTGCTGGTTCATGCTAAGTGACAGACTCTGAAATCCTGAAGCATATTATTTGTCTGCTAATTCAATAAGGAGCCAATGTTGTGAACGCACTCAATGGGACGCTTGGCTAATGCAGCCTCACAAACAGGCCTCAGAAAAATTCAAACTGAATTTGAGAATCGTAAAATTAGGAGTCCGTGGGTATTTATGCACTTTTGGTGACAGTTTAAGGTGGCCCCTGTGGGAAATGTGTTGGCACTTGAGCATTGGCATGTATTTTTAACCTCAGATGTTGCTGCTTGGTCACGCCCAACCCCATCTGCCTCCTGATGTTGAACGCTCACATTACTTGTTTCACACAGCAGAAACAAAAGGCTTCTGTGTAGTGCAGCTAACCATTTGCCTTGCGTCTGATAGATTTGCACGGAATTACTTATTACTTACCAACCAAATTTGTAAATCACCTGATAAGTTCAAACTCAGAGAAGAGCTTTGGCGGACACAGATAAGAGCACATCCTGCATCAGCTCGAGACAAAACACCTCTTTTACTTTGACATTATTGATTGACTCAGTGTTTTACTGGATGATTAACCACCACAAAAGATGTACTGACTATCGGATGTGGTTTGTAAGCTTAATATGCTACTCACCTACCCATAAATGCTAGTGACTATGGTCATTTCTAGTCGATGAATTACATGCCCACATGTTTTTATTAATCACACTCAGTAGTTTGTGCTGATTGAACTTGGGACATTGAATCAATCACAGCAAATGAACTGATAATCAGCAAGAGAGCTATGTGATCACTGCATAATGAGCTGACAGTGAATGAATAGCTTGTGAAGCCACTGAGTGCAAAGGTCATTAGAGTTCATTACTTTGTTAAAGCGACATATGTGGTGTTTTTATGGTGTTACACGGAGCAGCTTCAACTTAGAAAAAGAAGAAACCAAACTGAAATCATGTTATTCACTCTTAAAAGTAAAAAGAGATCTGTGAGCCCTTCTTAAATCTTATCCTGGATGAATCACATCTTTCTAGAAGAAAATAAACAACAAAGGCTGAGGTGTAATGAGTTGACACAAGTGAAACTAAACTGTGTTATTATAAAGATAACTGAGCGTTGCCGGTGAAATAAAGGAAATCAGTGTGCGTCGCATGTAAACAGAGACGCTGCTTATGAGCCTTGTGGCTCTAAAGACAAAAAAAAGCAGAATCAGACAGACAGAAATAAGTCATAATGAAAGCTCGGTATAGATGGCTGCACTTCCTCAGAGTACGGGTGGATGTAATGACCAAAAATAAATTCCTGCTAAATAAGGCTTCCACAGAAAGTGCAATAAAACCCCTCAGAGCTGCTCGCTGTGTCCAGCTTCCCAAAAAGCTCCGTACCACCAGAAATGTAGGAGACAGCATTTATTAAAGATAAAGTTCTACTGTGGTAGAAGAACAATGTGGTCACAGACAAAGGAGGACTTCCTGTTTGTGGCCATATTGATGATACAGACCTGGTTCTAATTTGTTTCATCTCAGGAAATGTATTAACTTTTTTGGAACAACAAATCTAAAGGTGTGTTTATCTGGAAGGAGGAATGAGTTATATCTGAGAATTTGGTCATCTCTCTTAGATCAGTTCCATACCTTTGCGGTCTGACGTCTTCCACCAATGGGCTGAGGCCGTCGGCAGGGCCAGGATGAGTGCGGACCTGCTGATGGAGGAGCTGCTAATCAAGCGTTCGCAGCAGAAGAAGAGGACGTCGCCGCTGAACTACAAGGAGAGGCTGTTCGTCCTCACCAAGAGCCGGCTGACATATTACGATGGAAGAGCTGAGGTCGCTTTCAGTTTCTGTTCATTTGTTGTATTTTTACATTTTATACAGGAGGAACAATGCAGTTTTTGTCCTGGTCGCGGAACACTGGACCAGCTCTTTATCCTCTCCAGGATACTTGAGGGTGCATGGGAGTTTGCCCAACCAGTCTACATGTGTTTTGTGGACTTGGAGAAGGCATTCGACCGTGTCCCTCGGGGTGTCCTGTGGGAGGTGTTGCGGGAATATGGGGTGTCTGGCCCATTGCTACGGGCCATTCGATCCCTATACAACCGTTGCAAGAGCTTGGTTCGCATTGCCGGCAATAAGTCGGACTCGTTCCCGGTGGGTGATGGGCTCCGCCAGGGCTGCCCTTTGTCTCCGGTTCTGTTCATAATTTTTATGGACAGGATTTCTAGGCGCAGCCAAGTGGCGGAGGGCTTTCGCTTTGGTGGCCTCAGAATCTCATCTCTGATTTTTGCAGATGATGTGGTTCTGTTGGCTTCATCGGGTGAGGGCCTCCAGCTCGCACTGGAACGGTTCGCAGCCGAGTGTGAAGCAGCGGGAATGAGGATCAGCACCTCCAAATCTGAGGCCATGGTTCTCAGCCGGAAAAGGGTGGAGTGCCCACTCCGGGTCGGGGATGAGTTCCTGCCCCAAGTGGAGGAGTTCAAGTATCTCGGGGTCTTGTTCGCGAGTGATGGGAGAAGGGAGCCGGAGATCGACAGACGGATTGGGGCTGCAGCTGCAGTAATGCGGACGCTGCACCGGTCCGTCGTGGTGAAGAGGGAGCTGAGTGTAAAAGCGAAGCTCTCAATTTACCGGTCGATCTACGTCCCTACCCTCACCTATGGCCACGAGCTGTGAGTAGTGACCGAAAGAACGAGATCGCGGATACAAGCGGCGGAAATGAGCTTCCTCCGAAGGGTGGCTGGCCTCTCCCTTAGAGATAGGGTGAGAAGTTCGGCCATCCGGGAGGGGCTCAGAGTAGAGCAGCTGCTGCTCCACATCGAAAGGAGCCAACTGAGGTGGTTCGGGCATCTGACAAGGATGCCCCCTGGGCGCCTCCTGGGTGAGGTGTTCCAGGCATGTCCCACCGGGAGGAGGCCCCGGGGCAGACCCAGGACATGCTGGAGAGATTATATCTCTCGGCTGGCCTGGGAACGCCTTGGTATTCCCCCGGATAAGCTGGAGGAGGTGGCTGGGGAGAGTGAGGTCTGGGCCTCTTTGCTTAGGCTGCTGCCCCCGCGACCCGGCCCCGGATAAAGCGGATGAAGATGGATGGATGGATGTTGTATTTTTATTTTTAGCTCCTTTAGTACTGATGAGATTATGTGATGGTGAAGCGTTCATCTTCCACTCCTACAGTACTGGTTAGACTTTAGTGAAACAACATTGATTTGTACATGATGTGACTGTAAGTCTCCCTGACATCTCAGTGGATTTTAGGGATTTTAGTTCTCAGACATTATAACAACCTGTGAATTGTGATGGATCATGAGGAAGACAAGCACTGACAATCTGATCATTTTTGCTTTTTCTTAAAGCCGACTTATTCTGCTCATGTCCAGCTCTGTAACTTTATTCTTGAACTTTATTGGAGTAATTTTGCATGATTAAAATACAAAAACAACTCTTATTTATTTTTTTACAGTCTCTCCTACAACCTGATTTAACCCCCTTCAGTTAAGGCCACCCTTACTTTAACAGAGCTTCTTCTGACTGGCTGCCTCTCATAGAAATAAACGATTGTGGGTTTTAATGACCATATTAGGGATATCCCCTCTCTATGACATCATACAGATCCAAAACCAAAATTGGGGGGAAAAAAGGACAGAAAAGGAGAGCTCGCAACAGTCAACAACGTGAGTTTTGGCTCACATACATGTAGTGACTTCATTTTGAAACTTTGGCCATGTTTTATAGGAACAAGACACAAATAACAGACAATAAGGAGAAGCACTGGTTCAGAGTTCATGCTTACCTGGTTCTATACTATAATCCTATAGCATAGTCTGGGAATTAGATGTTTGAACTTGCCAGTGAAACATGTTTAGTATCCAGTCAGCTTACTTGAAGATGAAAACTGGAAACAGCAAGCTGGGCTCCTGTTCAGCAGTTATTTTAGAGACATTATTAGAGAGAGAGACGCGGTTTTCAAAGAATGCTGAAGTGAAAGCTTTCAGAGAATTCAACAACAGCAGAGATGATGCAGAAGTCTAACTTCCAGGGAAGAAAAGCATCTTTTCTTATACCAAGTTTTTTTGGCATTTGGTCATTTTATACCAGTTTTTCATGCATGATACTTTGGATCAAAATATTGCCTTTTAAAAAATGACTTTTCTTCTCTTTTTGGTACATATTGTAGTTTTGCTTTTGTGGTACCTTTTTTTTCTCCTGACTTTTAACCTTTGTAATGGTGATTTTTAACCTTTTGTTTAAGTAAATAGCAGCTACATGTGGGTGTTTCATCAAAAAACATTAAAGTCATTTGAGTCAGCAGTAGCTCTGTAATGTTACACTGAGCCAGAATAGTCATTTATCTCTTTTTATATTAAGTTAAGCTAATGGTTCTGGTTCATTTGTACTGCACAGGTGTGAAAGTGTCATCAATCTACATTGTTTTAATATGATTTAGGCCCTTCAACTGTGAAACTGAAAATGTCTGTTTAAACATCTCGTTGGTTCAGGTAGCAACACCCTGTTTTAAGCTGAGTGTTCACTTTCAGTTTTTCCAGGAATGCCCACACAGCTGCATACAGGGCTCTTATCCCAGTTTAAATCAAAAATTCTGCTGAAGGAAATGAGTTACATGTCAAATTAGTTCAACAATCATTTGAATACTGCTAATGTGCAAATATGCTATGTCAGCACAAAATGTCAAAGTGTCTAAGACTGCAAGTTGGATAATATTACAAAGACAGCAAACATTAAAAAATGACATGATGTTTGCATCAACAGAAGAAGTTCAAGAGGGGCTCCATCGAAGTGAGTCGCATCAGATGTGTGGAGATTGTCAAGAATGGAGGAGGGGTCATCCCCTGCCAGAACAAATACCCCTTTCAGGTACAAACACACTACCACACTCTCACCTGCAACCAGAGAGACCTCTTTCTTTATATGCATACTGTCGAGTTAATGAGTAGTAATGCAAATACAGGGAGTGCAGAATTATTAGGCAAATGAGTATTTTGTCCACATCATCCTCTTCATGCATGTTGTCTTACTCCAAGCTGTATAGGCTCGAAAGCCTACTACCAATTAAGCATATTAGGTGATGTGCATCTCTGTAATGAGAAGGGGTGTGGTCTAATGACATCAACACCCTATATCAGGTGTGCATAATTATTAGGCAACGTCCTTTCCTTTGGCAAAATGGGTCAAAAGAAGGACTGGACAGGCTCAGAAAAGTCAAAAATAGTGAGATATCTTGCAGAGGGATGCAGCAGTCTCAAAATTGCAAAGCTTCTGAAGCGTGATCATCAAACAATCAAGCGTTTCATTCAAAATAGTCAACAGGGTCGCAAGAAGCGTGTGGAAAAACCAAGGCGCAAAATAACTGCCCATGAACTGAGAAAAGTCAAGCGTGCAGCTGCCAAGATGCCACTTGCCACCAGTTTGGCCATATCTCAGAGCTGCAACATCACTGGAGTGCCCAAAAGCACAAGGTGTGCAATACTCAGAGACATGGCCAAGGTAAGAAAGGCTGAAAGACGACCATCACTGAACAAGACACACAAGCTGAAACGTCAAGACTGGGCCAAGAAATATCTCAAGACTGGTTTTTCTAAGGTTTTATGGACTGATGAAATGAAAGTGAGTCTTGATGGGCCAGATGGATGGGCCCGTGGCTGGATTGGTAAAGGCAGAGAGCTCCAGTCCGACTCAGACGCCAGCAAGGTGGAGGTGGAGTACTGGTTTGGGCTGGTATCATCAAAGATGAGCTTGTGGGGCCTTTTCGGGTTGAGGATGGAGTCAAGCTCAACTCCCAGTCCTACTGCCAGTTTCTGGAAGACACCTTCTTCAAGCAGTGGTACAGGAAGAAGTCTGCATCCTTCAAGAAAAACATGATTTCCATGCAGGACAATGCTCCATCACACGCGTCCAAGTACTCCACAGCGTGGCTGGCAAGAAAGGGTATAAAAGAAGAAAAACTAATGACATGGCCACCTTGTTCACCTGATCTGAACCCCATTGAGAACCTGTGGTCCATCATCAAATGTGAGATTTACAAGGTGGGAAAACAGTACACCTCTCTGAACAGTGTCTGGGAGGCTGTGGTTGCTGCTGCACGCAATGTTGATGGTGAACAGATCAAAACACTGACAGAATCCATGGATGGCAGGCTTTTGAGTGTCCTTGCAAAGAAAGGTGGCTATATTGGTCGCTGATTTGTTTTTGTTTTGTTTTTGAATGTCAGAAATGTATATTTGTGAATGTGGAGATGTTATATTGGTTTCGCTGGTAAAAATAAATAATTGAAATGGGTATATATTTGTTTTTTGTTAAGTTGCCTAATAATTATGCACAGTAATAGTCACCTGCACGCACAGATATCCCCCTAAAATAGCTAAAACTAAAAACAAACTAAAAACTACTTCCAAAAACATTCAGCTTTGATATTAATGAGTTTTTTGGGTTCATTGAGAACATGGTTGTTGTTCAATAATAAAATTATTCCTCAAAAATACAACTTGCCTAATAATTCTGCACTCCCTGTAGACACAAATGCAGTACCATTCTTGAGTTGATCAATAGTGGGTCAACGTCCCTTTTATGGGACAACTCGGCCTTTCCACCATTTGGTTTGAGAACTGAAGAAGCTTCTCAGATGAGAGGTGAAACGTCTTCAAGAAACTTAAAGAAGTCCAGTCACTTTCTTGCTAAGCCCCTTATACAAATTAAAATATTACATCGTTTTGGACCTCTGACCTGTTCTTGAAGGCAGAATAAGCTCAAACTTGCTTAAATGCTTAAATTTTACTCTGTTTGTATCAGGAACATTTAGGAAATGACACTGGTATATCTGGTTTATGGGGATTTTAAATATCACATTATAGTTTACATCCAATTATTATGCCAAATTTAACCTGTAACCACACTTTTACATTTCACATCTGCCTTTTTTTCAAGTTGAGTCTAAAGTGTATTATTCTTGTTGCATTATGAACCTCCTAAGTATGTTTAGGCTTTCAGACTGCTTCTTGTTTTGTTGTAAGATTAAACTATGCCTATGCAGCTTTGAAATCTACATAAAACTGTGTTAGCAGACAGATCTGTGTGTTTGTGTCCAGGTGGTGTACGATACCAACACCCTCTATGTATTTGCTCCAAGTCATGAAAGCAGAAGTCGATGGGTCCAGAGCCTCAAAGAAGGTCAGTCCCTGTTTTGTTCTGTGAAAAACTAGCAAATGCACATATATACAGGGGTAGGGTATGAAAGCTCACACTGGGAGTTTAGACATCTGAAGTACTGCAGAGATGTTTTTTCACACTTTGAACCACAAAGCACAAACTGGTTTTCACACATGCAAATACCTTCCAGCACCCCTGCACTGTTTCCATTGTTCTTGTTGTTCCTGTCATGAGAAATTTAGCATTTATTTTACTCAACAGAAGCGCTGTGTACTGCTTAGTAATTTGACCTGATTTCTCAAACCTCAGAAGTGCAATGGTTAGTTCACTTTTCTGTCTTATAGTTTGAACTGTGTATCATTACTGATGTTCTTCTAGAGGTCACAATGGTCTTTTTATTTTGTTGATCTTTTTATTCTAAATAATTTAATTCTCTTTATTTAAACAATGCAAGTATCAGTCATTAGGACTATAAATGGGTGCCTCTCAAAGTCTTTCATAGGAAATAGATATCAATGAGTATAAATACAAACAGTATCATTATAGGTTAGGTGGCTGGTTGCAGTATAGATCAAAAACACGGGGATACTCTACATATTTCAGCTTCAACTGTGAATGACAACCCTGATGATCCTCTAATCGCCTGAGCCAAGGTGTGAAACTGGGCGTGGGTCCCAATCAGCCAGAGTTTCGGGTGAGTTCATTGTGAAACCTGGCCCCACCTTATCATGCGAATTCCTGAGGTCAGATGACCCAGGATGTGAGTGGGCGTTAAGGCGTCTGGGAAGGGATCTCAAAACTGGATTATAGATGGCAGACACCAACTCTCTGCCATCTATAATCCAGTCCAGGGGGTCCTGGATTATAGTCCAGGGGGTCCTGGATTATAGTCCTGGACCCCCTGATGATTAGAGGATCATCAGGGGGTCCTTTTGTCCCTCTGTGGTGGGATACTCCCACTAGGTTTATATCTGGGACTCTGCACCATTTGACCTTAGAACTGAAGAAGCTTCTCGGATGAGAGGTGAAACGTCTTCAAGCAACTTAAAGAAGTCCAGACGCTTTTCTTTGCAATGCAAGCTCCTTTGACTACGATGACCTGGATGACTGAGAACCTTCACAGACAACCCTCCTGTTGTGTTCACCCCCACCCTTACTTTAGAGCTCCGGTCACAATTGGCCAGTCTGTTTTAACAGCTCTTAAATTAACATAAGAAACATTTTTCACCACCAAATTCAGTTCAGTGGGTGGGTCAATGGGTCGTAAAGTGGGTCTTTCATTTTGCTTTATTCAGTTTGAAATTGAAATCGCTCAAACTTTCTTTAATTTGAGCATCTTCATGAACAAGTTGGATGAAATCTTTAATAATTACACGTTTTTAAATGTAGCCTCACTTTCGCATGGACTGGAAGCAAGTGGACAGTCGATAAAAAATTGTGTCATGGACTGGTGTTACTTTTCTTTCATTATTTATACTGAAATTATGGAAAAGGTAAAGGTCTGGAGTTGATTCAAAAAGATGTTTTTACATTTGAAAGCCACAGTCCAAATGAAACAGACAATCCTAAAGCTGCCAAAATAAATTAATCAGAGATCGGTAACCTTAGAAATGACCACATCAACATCAATCTGGTGCATATTGAGAATTAAAAAAAAAAAAAGATAACATAAAAACACCCAGACGGTCACACGAGACTACACTGGTAGAGGATCACAGGATCCTTAGCATGATAAAGACAAACTCTTAAGAACATTCAACCTAATAAAGAGCACCCTCCAAGTGGTAGATATTTTATTTTCCAGAGAAAACTTGGTAAGAGAAAATACTGAATGCAAGATTTATGAACCATGAATCATCCTTAAGAACGGAAATGCCAAATTAAAGTAGTAAAAAAAAATCTGGACCAGCCAAACCTGGACAGAATTGCTTTTTTTGAGCAGGTGACATTAAAATGAACTCGTACCAGAAATATGGGGGGGAAAAAAGTAAGAACAGGGCTTGGAATGATTTATGATCTGGAGTATACAACAGCACCTGAAAACATGTGGCTTACAGTGGCAATAGGTCACTTGCATTTAGTAACGATGTGGGGAAGGAGCTAGATGAAGGGATTCAGTCAACTGCTGCAAAGTTGACTTCATGCCGCTTGGAAGCACAGATAGACAACAACCCAAAACCTCCAGTTAAAGAAAACCAAATGTTTTTAAGGTAAAGGAGTGGAATATTCTGCACTGACTGAGGCAGGAAGGCCCACAAACGAACAACTGAAAACAGCTGCATTAAACGTCTGGCAAGGGATGACAAAAGAGGAAACCCATCCTTTTGTGACAGTCATGAGTTCCTCACTTCAAGCTGTCACTACAACTGTAGCTGCAGTTTAAACATTTCACAAAGTGCTTTTGTTCATCTCTAAATTAAAGCTAAAGTTCTGTACTTCAGCTGCAGCTTTAGTGATGGCGGATGCAGTTTATCAACCTAACTTTATATACAGCTTATCAAGGAAAACCAGTCTCAGATAATCTAGACATAAAAATTCAAAGAGAAGCAGCAGGAAAGACCTGGTTTTGTTGAACTTTTGTGTGTTTGTGTGTGTGTATCCAGAGATCAAAGACAACGCAGAGGTCTTGGTGAAGTTTCACCCTCAGTTCTGGCAGGATGGGTTGTGGCTCTGCTGCCGCCAGGCAGAAAAACAAGCACTGGGGTGCGAGCAGTACAACCCGTTAGAAGACAGTAAGTGCCTGATGCTCATGTTTGCTTTCTGTGCTCCATCTAGACTTCCTGTCTCTTGACTTTGTTATTAACTTTATGGTTAATAACAACCTGTGGAAAAATAATTATCCTTCAAATGGAGCTTGTAACGAAGGCGGGCTGTCCAGAATGTCTACAAAGAAGCTGCAAAGCACACACTGCTTCAACCAGCCCCCCTCCAATGAAAATGATGCCTTTTATCCGTGTTTAACAGTCACGATTTCATAAAGAACAAACCAGTCTCATAAACCTGTGGGGTGACACTTTGACCCAGATCTGAAGCAAGGTTTAGCTTACATTAGCCACACATCTTAGCTGTTTGCTAAGCTGATGTCCTTGCGCTGCACTCATTTTATGTCAGCTCAGTGTGAGCTAGCACCAACCACATCACATCAGTTGCATAATACTGGAAACTAACTAACTCCAAAATTCTACCTCAGTGTGTTAACATTAAATGCTACAGACCTTTATAGTGTCTTTTTGGCTCACAGTTTTGGCCCCCGAGCTTCACATAGAATCCACAAAATGTGTGTAAATACCAGTTTTCATATTTGCTGAATAATTTGTGTATTAAAAATTCATTCTGTGCATTGTATGCTGGAATAGAATAAAACAGAAAGCCTTTTTTTGACATTGTATTTATGATACAATGAGCTTTCATGTCCCAGAGTAACAGTTGCATGTTACATTTTTAGATCATGATATCAGCTACACCACAAAGCCACGTGCACATAATGTGAACGAGGTAGCTGTGCTATAAAGTGTCCGAGTCCACATTGAATGCGCAAATCATTATTGTCATGTGACATAAAAATAAATAAATACGCTATTGCCAAACGTAATTGCTCATCTGCCTTGAGTAACATTATTGATCCAAAGGGTTCAATATGATGTCAGCCCACCCTTTGCAGCTATAAGAGCTTCCACATCATCCACACATAACTCATCCATGTCTTTATGGAGCTTGCTTTGTGCACTGGTGCACAGTCATATTTGAACAGGAGGGTGCCACAAACAAACTGTTCCCACACAGGTAGGAGCATGAAGTAAACGTCTGTGAAATGGGACGGTCTAGCCTTCAGATTAGCGTCACCGCTGTCTTGGTGGAGTTTAATAAACTCAGCCGTCTGCTCCTTGCTATCTAAAATATAACAGGACACTGGCGTAAATTCTCGACCGCCTCACACTTCTGTTTCATCAGTTTCCTGTTTCTGTTTTCACATTCAGCTATCTAATCTAATCTAATAACTTTTATCTCAGCCAAACCGATTTAGTCCTGAACAAATAAAACACTGAAAAAAACCAAACTAGGTTGTCTAAGTGACTTATATATTGCGTTTAACCTGAGTAGCGAAAGACCGTGGTGATCTGAAAATGATGTGTGCCGTTCTCTGCGGCTCTAGTGACCCTCGAGCTCCCGGCGAGCTCTCGAGCTGGTGAATAACAGACGTCTCTGAAAACGTCGGAGGACTTTTGCAATTATATGATATCTTAATTAGCCAAGCAGATATTTGAAGTTTACACAGCTACATTCTCACCTGAAAATTTGCTAAAAGTCATAAGAGTAGAAAGAGTAATAAGAGTAATATTAAAACTTAATAGTGGCAGTTTTATTAAAACTTAAAACTGGAATTGGCTGGGCCATGCTCTGAATTCTGGGATATGGTGGGCCACAAAGGATACACCTGACCCATCCTTCAAATTTGGGGAAAAGGAGGACGCATTTGTTGGCTGCATTCGGAGGAGTCTACAAATTTGGACAGCCTTCATTGTGTCGCTGTGACGTAATCGGTCTACAAATGCGGCCTCAGGAGGATGCAGCCCATGAATTTGGACACCCCCAAAGTTTGGAGGTCAGCAGTGACTGACTCTGCAGAAAGTTGGCGACCTCTGTGTTCTGTCGTCTCCGATCGCTTCCACTTTGTGATAATACCACTAACAGCTGACTGTGGAATATTTAGTAGCGAGAAAATGTTATTACTGGACCCCTGAGAGCGACCCATTATTTCACAAATGTTTGTAACAGCAGCCTGCATGCCTATGTGCCTAGGAGACTACAATAATTTTGGCAATATATAAAAAAATAAACATAAAAACATATAGTGAGAATGTAATTCCAACAGTGTTTGAATGCAGCACACCTGCTTTTTGTAAGAGAGTGGTAATGGCCTTATAGAAGAAACCGTTCATGGTCTATTAGTCCTAGTTCTCAGTGTCTGAGCCAGTGACATGAGGACAGATGTTACAGGTCCCTGGTGGCCAGAGTGGCCGCAGTCTCAGGCAATGTTTTGGCCTCTGGCGAGGTAACAATATCTAGGAGAGAGAAGGATGACAGCCAATAATTTTGTGGCCTGTGCTAATGACCATTTGTAGCCTTTTTACACTCTTCGACAGCTGCTGGGCAACCAGCTTACCACACTGTGAGTCAGTATGTTAAAATACTCCCTCGTGGAGCGGTAAGAGGCCACCGGCAGCTGAGTTGTACTTGAATAGCATTTAAGTGCCCCAGATAAAGCCTAATAGTTTTGTATAGTCACACACACAGTTGAAGCTACAGTGCTTCAATAAACCAACTATTTCTTTAAATGTAAACCTTTGAGTTTGCAAAGTGACTCCAGTCATCAGTGAAATGTAGCGATAACTACATTAATACACTTTGGTAGAGTACCTCAAACTCGTTCGCACAGTAAGTAGAATACATTTGTAAAAGTCGGTGAACCTTTCACAGTAAAGGTTTTCAGATAAAACTGAGTTGCTCCGTTGTCATGGTTATTTTATTACATTTTGAAACCCTTGATTCACCAAGTGAGAAGACAAAAACAGGAAATTGCATTTATAGCTTAAAAGCTGAGGCGTTGACTAGTGCACTACGCCGCAGTGATGTGGCTGATCAACAGCTGTTGATCAGCCACATCACTGGTGACCAGAAGCAGAAGGGTCAAGAGGTCAGTGTGAACTGAAAGCAGAGATGATGGTGAAGATGAAACTGAATGCGAAAATGTAAAAACTTCATGCTTGACTCGCTGGACTAAATGACTACAGACCCGTGGCTCTGACATCTGTGGTCATGAAGTCATTTGAGCGCCTAGTTCTCTCCCATCTCAAGACCCTCACGGCCCCCCTCCTGGACCCCCTGCAGTTTGCATATAGAGCCAACAGGTCTGTAGACGACGCCATCAACATGGCCCTACACTTCATCCTGCAGCATCTGGACTCCCCAGGAACCTACGCCAGGATCCTGTTTGTGGACTTCAGCTCTGCCTTCAACACCATCCTTCCAGACCATCTCCGAGGCAAGCTTTCCCAGATGAATGTGCCTGATCCCATCTGCCGGTGGATCACTGACTTCCTGACGGACAGGAAGCAGCACGTGAGGCTGGGAAAGAATGTCTCGGACTCCCGGACCATCAGCACCGGCTCCTCTCAGGGCTGTGTTCTTTCTCCTCTGCTCTTCTCCCTGTACACCAACTGCTGCACCTCCACCCACCAGTCTGTCAAGCTAATCAAGTTCGCAGATGACACCACCGTCATTGGGCTCATCTCGGACGGGGACGAGTCTGCCTACAGGAGGGAGGTTGAACGTCTGGTGTCTTGGTGCAGCCACAACAACCTGGTGCTGAATGCCCAGAAGACAGTGGAGATTATTGTGGACTTCAGGAAGCACACAGCCCCACTCCCCCCCATCATCCTGACTGACACCCTGTTGGGTCTGTGTTTCAACAAACCCCGCTAATTCTAGAGACTTATTCATCACGAAGAAAACAAGACAGTCGATCGATCCATTACTTGCACAAGGGAGGCCTCGTCTGTGTCCAGCACGACAAAGAACCCCAATGGTGGCCTCCTCTCGCTGCCTTTTATTGACAAACTTCAAACAATAGTTTACAAAGCACCTCCCCTTGCAACCCCCCTTTGGTTACTGTATGTAAATGTATACAGTGTGTGTGTGTGTGTGTGTGTGTGTGTGTGTGTGTGTGTGTGTGTGTGTGAGACCTCCTGCTGACCAAAGGGTCATAAACCCAGGAAGCTTACATCAAAAGAAACAGATCTTTCAGATAGGATGCATCTACAATAAAACCTCCCCCAGCACAGAGTGGCTGGAGAGGTGGTCAGGATCAAAGGAATGGCTTTGATCCTACTGCTTAAACTAAGACTGTACAAATTTAAGAAACACAATGGCAACATTCAACAATTAGACTTAACACACCCCCATCACCTCTGTGGACTCATTCCGCTTCCTGGGTACCACCATCACCCAGGACCTGAAGTGGGAGCCCACCATCACCTCCGTCATTAAGAAAGCCCAGCAGAGGATGTACTTCCTGAGGCAGCTGAAGAAATTCAACCTGCCAACACGGACGATGATGCAATTCTACACTGCAATCATCGAGTCCATCCTCACCTCCTCCATCACCGTGTGGTACGCTGGAGCCACTATCAGGGACAAACAGAGACTGCAGCGTGTTGTGCGCTCTGCTGAGAAGGTGATTGGCTGCAGACTCCCATCTCTGCAGGACCTGTACACCTCCAGGACACTGCGGCGTGCAGCCCGGATCTCAGCTGACCCTTCTCACCCTGGACACAGTCTGTTTGACCTGCTCCCCTCAGGCAGGAGGCTCCGGTCCATTCGCACCAGAACCTCTCGCCACAAGAACAGTTTCTTCCCCTCTGCTGTTGGACACATGAACAATAACCACATGACTGTCCCCGCCACTAACACATGACCCTACGCTGTGTCACTGCATCATTTCATGTTTGGCACTGATCACCACCTGCACTCATGTATATATCTTTCTACGTAGCACTCATAATTCTTATTCTCATGTATATATCTCATGTATATCGCATGCACATATCTTTCTTTCTACATAGCACTTTAATTCTTATTGTCTGCACTGAAGCACCGCAGCAATTTCCTAATGTTGTAAACCTCAACATCTGGCAATAAACCCATTCTGATTCTGATTCTGTTTCTGTTCCTTTTTTTTTTTTTTTTTTAGTTTCCAGAAAACCTCTACCCCCGATTCCTGGAGCGAAGTGTAAAAAAGAGAGGGTAACCACACGTACACACACACGTGCACACGCACACACGTACACACACGTACTACCAATATATCAGTATAAGCCAGGAGCTGCAAGCCTGTAGTCACTCCTACTCCTCCTCAGCGTCGGACTCCTCCTCCTGCCCCCCCGACCCCCGAAGATGATGAGGAAGACGATGAGGAGGCTGAGGAAGAGGTGGTGGTCGTGGCTATGTATGACTTCCCCGGCATGGAGCCTCATGATCTGAGTCTGGTGAAAGGGGAAGAGTATGTCATCGTGGATAAGTGTGACGTCAACTGGTACAGGGCACGCAACAAGTATAAGTGAGTTCACGCTGTATTTCTGTGTTTTACCACCTAGTTTCTCATGTCTTTGTGTGTTGTGGTGATGTGGTAGTTTGTTTGTGTTTTTTCACAGTGAGGAAGGATACATTCCAAGTAACTATGTAACTGAGAAAAAATCCGGAAACTTGGTCCAATATGTGTGAGTGTGTTAATCATTTCCCAGTTACAGTTTGAGTTTAATGGCTGGCTGAATCCTAATGTCTGGACCTTGTTAATACAGGGTTTTTGAAATTTGGCATTTACTGAGTCTACACAAGCACACTTTCTATGGACTGAAAGCATGGCCAACCACCAAGCAGTTAAACACATGTTGGGAAAAGTAGTCTTGGGCAACGCCACATTTGAATTGAGTTTGATATGTGGTTATTTGCTTAAGTTAACTGTGTTTACTTAATTACATCTTACAGGTTATACAGGTTTCCAAAGTTAAAGTGTAGATTTCTGATCAAAGCTGTGATAGTTATATATTTAATAGTTAGACCTTTATGATAAAACCAGCATCTGTATGAGTAGAGGTCACACACTTGCATTGTGTTGTATTATTGTCCTATAGACAACTTCTTAAATCTTACAATTTGATCTACAAAATTAACCCTTTAAAGCCGAACGGAGCAGCACGCTCCGTTTTGCGTAACAGTTTTTAAATTTTTTACCTTCAGGGCCTTATAAGCCTATACTGGTGTTTTTCAAATTCATGTTAGACTTTATGCTTTTCTGTGTCGTTTCTGGGATGCTTAGAACTCATATTGCACTGCTGGAAATAGTTTATTTTGATGCACATGCTGGGTTTTTTGGGGTTTTTTTTGCAAATTTGCATCATAATATTTATTTTC
The DNA here is from genome assembly GCF_057382275.1 of Copadichromis virginalis. Lineage (NCBI taxonomy): Eukaryota > Metazoa > Chordata > Actinopteri > Cichliformes > Cichlidae > Copadichromis > Copadichromis virginalis. Next base: position 26,047,892 of record NC_140620.1, on the reverse strand, counting down.
GTTTTTCCTGCAGTATATACAAATTGGTGTATCTCAAAAATAAAATTATAAAGACACTCAAAATAAATTTCCTGTTGTTTGAAACAATTTTGTGCAACTTTTTTGTATTTACAGTTTTGAGGGATAAACCTCTTAAATTTCTCTAACTAGAAATATATGTATAAAAAACAGAAAAACAAAAACAATTTTCAATTGTTTTGCAGTTTTTTGCAATTTTTTGCAATTTATGTAATTACTATGCACTTAATGCATACACATTATTAAAATTTTGGCTACAATGGTTGTATTGATGTATAGCAACTTGAAATGCTCCCAAAAATGGCACTACAGCATAGGGCTGCTCGATTATGGCAAAAATGATAATCACGATTATTTTCACTGAAATTGAGATCTCGATTATTTGACGATATTTATTTAACCCTTTAAGACCTACTATAGAACCAAGTCCGCCAGAGCTTATATTATTTTTTTACATGTTGTAGTGCCATTTATGGGAGCATTTCAAGTTGCTATACAACTGTTATAGCCCATATTTTAATAATATGTATGAATTAAGTCCATAGTAACTACATTAATTGCAAAAAAGTGCAATAAACTACAAAAAAAAAATTGAAAATCGTTTTTGTTTGTTTTTTTACATATATTTCTACTTGGAGAAATTTAAGAGGTTTATCCCTCAAAACTTTAAATACAAAAAAGTTGCAAAAAATAGTTTACAACAACAGGAAACTTATTTTGAGTGTGTTCATAGTTTTATTTTGGAGATACACCAATTTTTATATACTGCAGGAAAAACAAAAAAAACAATCCTATGATGCAAATTTTCAAAGAAAACAGCAGGTGCATCAAAATAAACTATTTCCAGCAGTGCAATTCGAGTTCTAAGCATCCCAGAAACTATTCAGAAAAGTCAAACATGACCAGTATAGGCCTTTAAGGCCTACAAGTAAAAAAAACTACATTTCCGCGAAAATGACGTCACTTCCGGTTTCGGCCAGGAAATGGACATGTGATAGTTCGCGCTGACGCCTGTTTCACTGTGGGAAGTGTTACGAACAGCTGATCGGATCAGCGAAGCGTGTTTCTGGAATATTATGTTTTTGTTCCTGCAAGCACTTTTTATGCAATTTTTGCAAAGCTTTATGTGGAAGGAAACCGTGACCGAGGACAAGCTGATGGTATGAGATGTAAGTACAACTCCTCTGGTTTCATATGCAAAACAAATTATTGCGCTAGCTTACATGGTCCAGGTTCTACAGGGATTTAAAAATAGTTACACAAAACGGAGCGTGCTGCTCTGACGGCTTTAAAGGGTTAACAATGACTTTAAAAAATAATATAAAATAGTGTGCAACACCACTGAAGTTTTTTTTTTTTTTTACCTCTCTTTTCAACCAACGGCAGTCACTCTCCTCTCCAAATAACTTCTGCTTAGCTTTCCGAGCTTCCCTCGGGTCCTCTTAATCAGCGGTCTCCAACCTTTTTTGCACCACGGACCGGTTTATGCCCGACAATATTTTCACGGACCGGCCTTTAAGGTGTCGCGGATAAATGAGGGAGGGGCTAATAATCGGCTCAGTCATTTTTAATGATCGTTGAAAGCCCAGATCGTAATCGTGATTAAAATTCGATTAATTGAACAGCCCTACTACAGCATGTAAAAATGTAAAGATAAGCTCTGGCGAACTTGGTTCTATGGTAAGTTAGGTCTATGGTAGGTCCCAGGGTTAATTAAAATTAAACGAATCTTGAACATTTATTAACGAAAAATGCTAAAAACACTATAAATGAAGTGAAACTAAACCAAAATTGAAACTCTCATGGTTGACTTTCAGCTTTCCTGAGACACCATCACAATGTCATTGGTGAAATAGCAAATCTAGGTTTTGCCACTGTAAGTTGATCAAAAACTGTAGAAGAGATATTTCGATCATTTGGAGGCTGATGTTGTACTCTTGAAGTAAATGTATTTGCAGTTGAATCGTAAAGTTCACTGTGAGTCATGCTATCTTCCAGTAAACGCTTATTTCACTCTTGATGTTTGGATTCAGCCAGCTGATAGTGCTTCACAAAGCAGGCAGAGCACTAGAGTCTCATGTTGTGTTTTCTTTGTTTGTTCCAGCTGGTACAATAAAAATGTCAACAGGAATAAAGCTGAGGAGCTGCTGAGGAAGGAGGTTAGGCTCTCTTTCCTTCCTTTGGTTCTTTGTCTTTATTCCCTCCCTGTTTATACGTACTTCTATGATTTAGAGACGGTGATATTAGTGATAGCATGTTGCTGAACGAAATCTGTTCTTAAGAAAACACAAATTTAGATATTTTCAGCCCTTCCAGTTTTCTGGATTCTTTGACTAAGGTGACTGAGATAACAGAAATTACTGTTGTGTGGATTAGAAAAGTCTTGAATTTTAAACTTGTGGAATCCGTCAACCTCTTAATAGCCGCCAGGCAAACTGTTTAATGTTAAAATGGGTTCTACTTAGCTATATGGTGTCCACAAACTAGAAAATGTTAGATTTCAGTCTAGTCTCATGCATTTTGGCCTTTCAGTTTTTCTTTTCAAAGTATTTACATTTAAGAGTTCCACACAGGTTAGCATTTTATTGTAAAAGAGGTGGATGTTAATCAAATATAAGGCCTAATCATAGATGGTTTGTCAGTGACATGTTCTGGTAACTGTTTTACTGGTGAAACTACAAAGTTTAGTCTGCAAAGTTTCAGGCATGTTTGCTCTTTGCTTTCTATGATGTCAGAAAGAAGGGATATCTCTAATATGGTAATTACAGGCACACTTTCACAGCTGAGCAGCTGGTGTGTTTAATGAACGGACCCAAAAGCAGACACGGGAGAACTGAACTGAAGTTAAACAAAAAGCGAGCCTTTATTGGGGCTGATACACAATAAACAGAAAAACAAGCCGAGATTAAACTTGGGCGAAACTAAACTAAACCTAAACTGGGAAAACTAAATAACTCTGACAAATTGTGAAGAGGCTGAGGAACTATGAATCAACTATGACAGCAATGATAACTATGACAAGAGGTATATGAACACACCACCGAACAGAGGCAGCAATATAACATAGCTAACATTAACCGTGCAGTGAATCCTGCTTGTGCCGTGATATTCAGGACTGCAAACCGAGCAGCATCACTGACTTTCAGTTTGTTGTGTTTGTGGGTATATGACTGACTGAATATAAAACGTAAAGGCTTTAAAACCAAGTTAACGCTGCAAGTACAAACATCACTAATGTCACATAACTTTGCCGACATGTGGCCAACAGTAATGTTTTAATGTTCTTCTTTATTAAACATTCATACGGAGCCCCGCAGGGGACATGGGAGAAAAAAAAATTAAGACGGACTTTTGCGAGATCTCGCAAAACTAACTCGGGATCTCGCAAAACTTTTGCGAGATCTCGCAAAACTAACCCCATTTCAGCCATCTGCCGTTTTTTTCCAAAGAAAATATCCGCACCCACCACCGCGCTATGAATTGTGGGATATATGGGACCACAAAGTCTACACCGGACTCACCCCTCAAATTGGAGAACACTTCGAATTGGGACAGCCGTCATCGTGTCGCTGTGGCGTAATCGGTCTCCAAATGCGCACTACGGAGCGTGCGGTCGCTGGATTGGGACACAGCCAGAGACACCACAGGGGAAGTAAAACAAAACGCATAGAACGTGAAGACACTTGACTCTTCAAAAGGGGAAACAGAGATGTAGAAATGACAACACAGGCTTGACAGCATGAAACATGCAGACAAGAAATACATAAAACCTACTGTGAACAGCTGAACAGAAACCCACCTGCTCAGCTCTTCTATATACAAATCAGTAGAAGGTTGGCTTATAAGGGGCTGAGCTAAAATGAATTATATCAAACTAAGGTTGAATGGAGTGTTTTTTTTTTATCTTTTAACAAGCCCTATGTAGCCGAGCCATCTGGGGTTAGTTAGTTTTTGCCTGTTTGGAAGGCTCAAATGGAAAATCCTGAAAGAGGAAAAACTGCAAGGTCAAAACTTTATTTTGTGGCTGAAACAACCCTAGCCCAAAATCTAGTCTGTTGGTGCCCTAGTGTATGTTGAGAGGTTAAACAAAAATCTTATTTAGTTTTCAGCCTTTGTCTCTGTGCCATGCCCTCCAGGATAAAGAAGGAGCCTTCATTATTAGAAACTCCAGCACCCCAGGAACCTACACTGTTTCGCTCTACACCAAGTCTTCAGGGTAATTCTGCACATGTGTGGTAGTTATAAGTTTTATGTAATAAAAGCTGGTACAACTTGATTTACACTGTGGTTATGTTGTATTTGTAGGGATGGAGGTGCAGCTATTAAACATTACCACATCAAGGAGACACAAACCCTACCAAAACACTTCTACCTGGCTGAGAAACATCTCTTCAGCTCCATCCCAGACCTGATCGAATACCACAAACATAATGCAGCAGGTAACCAACACACAATTTGTGTAGACTATTAAACAGTGACTTAAGCTAAATGCATTACGGTGCTTTTCTGACCCTCTGAGGCCTAAAACATCAATGGTGACAGTGACGTGCCCCAGACCCACCCCCTAACGCTAACCCTGTGTTACAGAGATGGGACGAAGTACTGTTCTGGTAAAAATATAAATGATATTTTATGCATATCAGCTGATTATTTATTTTGATCCCTGCTTTTCAAAACTCAGGAGACTTACTTTGGTCGCCCTGTCCGCATTGGGTGGAAAATCCCCGCCAGCGTACTCGATCAGCTGCGGCTGGCCTCATCCCATGCAATGTCTAAGGCACGTAAATCATCAATGAAAGTCCTCCACCTTTTTGTATGGGCGTGGCCTGGTTTGCGTCTTCCATGGGGAGGGTTCCACGTGATGGCAATCTTGGGCAGTCTTTGCGGGAATTGACATAGAATGTGACCTCCAAAGTGCACTGTCCGCTAAGTCACAATGCCATGGAGGGGACGTGTTGCAGTCCGATGGTTGCTCTCCGACACACAACATCATTCATGGTCAGCATCTCTGTTGCTTGCAAGGATGCTGCCCAGGTAGGTGAATTGATTCACCTCCTCCAGCGGTTGCAGTGCTACATAAAGGGGTCCTGTGTTGTCATGTAACCAATCCTCATGGCCTTGGTCTTGTTCCCACTGATCCACAAGCCCACTTTGGCTCTTGCTCCAAGTTTGATGTCATGGTTTTCATGTTCTTCTGGATGTCAGCCATCAGCGATGTCATCCATGAAGCCGAGGTCCTTCAGACGTGTTGGTGGATGCCAAGGTATCCCAAAGCCATCCATGGCCATGGCAGTCCGCAAAACAAAGTTGATGTTGAGAAGGAAGAGTAGGGGAGAGAGAATGCACTGGTTCAGGGTCTCTTTGAAGTGTTCCAGAGGGCGTCTTCTTCCTGTTTGGTCAGCAGCAGGTTGACATTTTTTTCTTTGACAGGTACTCGCTGCCCACTCTTTGCACCAGTGAGTTCATGGACAATGTGATTGAGGGTCTTCGTGTCAAACTCAGGAGAACAAAACCTCAGCAGGGAAAACATTGTTGGGGTTTTCTCTGTTGTAATCGCTGTAAATCAGCTGATTATACTTTGCACTTTTTCAGTGCAACATCTGCTGATGGCTTAGATGAGCCTTGTCCAAATGGCTATTTTCATGTAGTCAATGCTTTTCAAGCTAATTTAGTGAACTTACAATGTTTTTCCTGAATACTATCGTTATGTTTACTGCAGGAAGAAACTCTAAAACTTTGTAAAGAGTGACAGCGACGAGAGTGAGAGAAAGAGAGAAAGAGTTTTGAGACGTGAGAGATATGTGACTTTTAGCGTGTTTGGAGTCTAAAGTTAGTTTGTTGTGTTGTGTAGTGTAATCGATAGTTTTGTTTTGTGTGTCAGAACAATAGTGCAACTGCTGAATATCACAGTTGCTGCCAAAACAGCCACCAAAGACAGATTGCAGTGTAAATGCTGTCTCCAGGTGGAAAACAGGAGGAGTGATACACCTCCTGCTGTCAGGCCTACAGGTATCAGACTTGTGATGTTTTTTTTTTTTTTTTTTTTTTTTTTTTTTTTTTTGGCCTGTCCCGTTTGGCTCTTTTGCCATCAGAATTGTTGTCTAAAGGCAAAGAAAGATGCCCAACGGATTTACTTTACCAAACTGACCATCCCAGCCTTGCCGTAATGGTCCATTTGATTCACCTTTTATTGTTTATTTTATTTTCACTTACTGAATACGGGACAGACTTGACTGGGGGAAAGAAGGGGAGAAAGAAAGAGGGAAAGAGAAACAGCTGAGAAGAGGGACGGGGGAGAAGGGCAAAAGACAAAAACCAACAGAACGGGCAGAGGAAAAAAAATGCATATATCAATCACCTGGATCACCTGCTGAGAAAGACTTGTGATGTTCTTCTTTATCTTACAGTGGATAGAAATGATGTTTTGGACTTGCACAAATAATTTGAGTGCCATCTTATTTGATGCAGAACACATGATTGTTTTGTAAATACTGAAGTGTTAAACCAAAGCTTTTTTTAATTTAAAAAAAGCTTTGGTTGCATTTTTAGGTAAATAGCTGCATATAACCTTTGTTGTTTGCAAAACCTTCGTTTTTAAAATTTACAGTTTATATTTGCATTTCAAGTTATAAAAATCATTCAGTAAACATGTTTGTGTTTTTTACAGTGTAAAATATCACTTTTTTCTACTCAGATTTTAAGCCTTTAGTCTGATTTCAGATCAATTGTGTTAATACAATATGTCAAAATGAAAAAATAATTATAAATTCAGACATGTGAGGTTGTGCTGAAAAGAATGATACTAAAGAAGGAAAGGTAAATATTTTTTAAAGGTAAAATGTAGAAGTAAAACGTAGTCGAAAACGGCCAATTGTACCCTGGACCTGGTTAAACTTTTTTTTTTTAAGTATCACAATAGTTACTTTTCTTAGTAATCAGTTACTTTTATAAAATTGGGACTCAGTTACATTTTGAAGAAGTAACTACTAACTATAACTTTTTTTTCTCCTTTTTTTTTTTTTTTGCCTGTCTCGTTTGGCTCTTTTGCCATCAGAATTATTGTCTAAAGGCAAAGAAAGATGCCCAACAGATTTACTTTACCAAACTGACCATCCCAGCCTTGCCATAATGGTCCATTTGATTCACCTTTTATTGTTTATTTTATTTTCACTTGCTGAATACGGGACAGACTTGACTGGGGGAAAGAAGGGGAGAAAGAAAGAGGGAAAGAGAAACAGCTGAGAAGAGGGACGGGGGAGAAGGGCAAAAGACAAAAACCAACAGAACGGGCAGAAAAAAAAAAGAAAAAAATGCATATATCGATCACCTGGATCACCTGCTGAGAAAGAAAAAAGAAAACAAGCAGAAGAGAACAAGAGTAATAGAATAAACAGCATCACAATGATATATGGGAATATGACAGTAAATACTAAATATTAAACATTATTGTGCAGCACATAAGATCAACAGAACACAGTGTGCTTTGAGGTAGGAGCCAAAAAGGGTGTAGTTTGTGGGTGTGATCACCCGTGTGTACACCTGTGAGCATGGACGCGCTTGTTTTTTTAAAAGGTTCCTTCATGTAATGATCTGCTAGAGGGTGTGGGGGGGCCACAGCCCCGTCCTCCAGGGCATGAAGCAGGTATGGAGGAGATCAAAACTCCAGACATCCAGAGGCCCCCAGAACACAAGAGATCATGGAAGACCAACAGAGGGGCAGCCGCGCCACTGTCCCAGAAAGAGCTGAGGAGAGTCCCAGATGAGGGCTCACTCAGCAGCCGCGGAGCAGAAGCCAGGGGGAGTTGCAGTGACGCGCCCGTGAGCTCCGCCGGCAGCCAGCCGTGCCTGAGTGACCAAGCCCCAGGCCGAGAGGCCGGGGGCACCCCACCTCCGAAGTGGCCCGAGCGAGCCCCAGGCTCCAGGCCCCGATAAGCGGCCGCCAAGGAGTGAGCCGGTGTGTACCTGGACGCCCATCCCCGGACACAAAGAACCACCAACGCACCGATGTCTGAGGGAGTCCGCCACTGGCAGGGAAGTGGTGGTAGGGAGAGATAGGTCTCCAAACCTTGGAGGGCCTGAGGTGTCCCCAGAGAGGTGGCGTCTGATACCCAACCTGACATATAGACACAGACATACAGGCACACACAGATACAAACATCCATTCCCACCCTCATGCTCTCATATGCACTTACTCCACACTCAACCAACGTGGAGACAGACATAAAGAGACGCTGTACACACGATCACACTCCCCAAGTGTACTCTACGAACCGGGTCTAGGTACCCTTGCCCCTGGAGGGGGGAACTGCACCCAGACCCAGGTGGTGTTACCCTTTTCCCTGCGGTGGGGGGAGGCAGACCGCCCCGACTCCGCAGCAGCAGGGAGGCCCCACACTCCAGACCGCAGTCGGACGGCCAACTCCTCCTCCTAGTCCTAGCCCCCCTGCTCCAGCAGGTCGCAGAGAACGGGGGTGAGAGAAGACTCCAAACCTCCCTCCACCCACTCATTGTAGTGTTGATGCATGTGTGTTCTAAGGTGCATTTAAAACCCAGGAGGGCATGGAGCTACCTGCCAGAGAGCAGCAGGTAAGCGCATGGTCCCTCCTGCTAGCCCTCAATGTCTACGTGTATTTAAAATTGAGAGGTGGGCAACGACGCCAGGGGTGAGGTCTACACCCTGATGGTCTTTTGGAATCCATGTATTGTGCCCACCCCCGAGATCCTATATGTATGTGTAATGAGAGTGTGACTAATGTGAATGTCTAAGTTGTGAGATAAAATTGAGGCAGAGGCAGCCAGAAGGGGACAGAGGGGGGGGTGGTAGCCTCCTCTGCACCCTGGTGACATACCCCTACTCCAAGGCCCTGCATGTGTGGGTGGTTGTGGTGGAGCGGGAAGAGGTTTCCTAACTATAACTAATTACTTTTTCAAAGTAATTTGCCCAACACTTTGCAATAAATACTATAATATGATATGATGTATAAAGGTATTAATGTAGAAAGAAATTGTTTTCTGACAACATTAGATTTGGCTGGAATTGAGAATTATTCTTGCAACTTATTGAAAGTTGTGTCCATCCATCCATTCATCATCTTCCACTTATCCAGTCAAGGGTACTGTATCCCAACTGCAAATCTGTAACAGGGGTTAAATTGTGTACAGTTTAAAAAGAAGTTCTTTAGGTTCTTTGTACTTACCATTTTCAGTTTTAAAGAAAATTAATATTACACAGTACTTAGACTTAATTTGAGCAGTTTTATCTCACTACTGAAAGTAGTATGTATAGTAGTAGGATATTGCAGGGTCTTCACCTTACAACATAAAGTGCCTTGAGGCAACTGCTGTTGTCGCCCCAAGGCAGGTCTGCCATCGCGCTTGCTTTTTCTAGTCACAGGTCAAAAGAAGTTCAGTTCATAGAGTGATGCAATCGTGCATCTGAGAAACGGTAGAAAGTTCGAGCTCGTTTGCACAGTTTTCTGAAAAGAACAATTTGTGAACTTATGAATTTGTGCTTATTTGTGTCGACTGCTGCCATCATGATAACTGTTCAACTCTGACAGCTGAGAATAAAGGCAAAGCTTTGAAGTATCATTTAAGCCTCACCTATACCGACCTAGATAATGACTCAAAAATGTTGAATGTGGATAAATGTGACGGAAAGCTTCCTTTTCTGGGCTCCCCTCTTAGCCTATCATGAAGGGCTCTCTGGTAAAGTTTACATTTATATCTCTCTACATGTCTCTCTTAGGTCTTGTAGCCAGGTTGAGATATCCTGTTGGAAAACAAGACAAATCAGCTCCATCCACTGCTGGCTTCAGCTATGGTGAGTCTTTACGATGAACTGTGTATCTTTAAACAAATAATGCTCTTTCTTTTTTACCCTTTTTGCTCTTTATTGAACTAACATTAAAAATTAACCATTGCTTGATTGATGCTAGCTTGAGTACAGACTAGAGTTTACTCAAGAACGACAAATATCACGAACAATGTCTTGGTAGGAGTTATCGTGTGCTCTTGTAATGTTTGACATTTTTTCCTTTCAGAAAAGTGGGAGATTGACCCCAATGAACTAACCTTCATGAAGGAGCTGGGCTGCGGTCAGTTTGGAGTAGTGAGGCTCGGCAAGTGGAGAGCTCAACACAAAGTGGCCATCAAGGCGTTAAAGGAGGGAGCCATGTATGAGGAAGACTTCATTGAGGAGGCCAAGGTTATGATGTAAGTAAGGAAAAGGCCAAAGTCATACTGGATGAGGAAATGGTGTGAGAAAGAGGGATTTTTGCAGGTCTATTCAAAAACAGCACAGATGAAGTCGTCCTTCACCTGTTCTACCACCTGGTGGAGTTTAAAAAGTCCTACAGCAATATTTCACCTACACCTTATCTATGTGCCTCCATAGTTTATAGTGGTTTACAAATTCACCTCATAAGTGAAAGATTCCAGCTTTGTCCTGGGAGACGACACATCCTTTCACTGTGTGAAAATCTGCCACATCAAACATGTGGAGCTACCTAGTGTGGTGACCGCTTGCGAAAAAGGGAGCAGCCAAAAGGAGCTTTCCTTATCTATTCTCCGTCAAGTAGAAGGTTGTCTCAGAACAAGTAGAGAAATGATGAAGCAATCAAATATGACAAAGGAGGAACTGAAATCTGTAACCGACTCTTCACATTTGAGCCTCTTTGACCAATAAATATTTGAAACTGCTGCTTGGAAAATGTCATTTCCATTTAACAAAACCAACTCCCCTCTCCAGGAAACTGTCCCACCCCAAACTGGTACAGTTGTATGGGGTGTGCAGCCAGCAGCGGCCAATCTACATTGTCACGGAGTTCATGGAGCAGGGCTGCCTGTTGAACTACCTCAGGCAGCGGCGGGGCAGCTTTAACCAGGGGTGCTTGCTGAGTATCTGTTTGGATGTCTGCGAGGGCATGGCACACCTGGAAGCCAACGGCTTCATCCACAGAGACTTGGTAACTTCAAGCTTGGCTTATCGTTGGGAAACTGTTAAATCCATCACTAAGTAAATTGAGCTGCTAAGTACTTTTAGTCATATGTTTTGATTCCATCCTCTTCTGTTGTTCTTCGTTTTCTAAAGGCAGCCAGAAACTGTCTGGTAAACGACTCTCTAGTGGTGAAAGTGTCTGACTTTGGCATGACCAGGTACAAGTTTCCCTCCAGTTATAAATGACTCGCATCAAGTCAGCAGATAGAAAATAAAAGCGTCTGATATCACTAAATGGTTTAAATGCAGATACGTGTTAGATGATCAGTACACCAGCTCATCGGGCGCCAAGTTTCCTGTGAAGTGGTCACCTCCTGAAGTCTTTAACTTTTGCAAATATAGCAGCAAGTCGGACGTCTGGTCATACGGTGAGCTGGAACATTTTTCCACTTAGTTTAACAGACAGAAATTTTCTCAGCGCTCATAAAAAAAAATCGCCTCTCTGTGTTTGGGTCTCCAGGTGTGTTGATGTGGGAGGTCTTCACAGAGGGTCGGATGCCATTTGAGCAAAGCCCCAACCATGAGGTGGTGACATTAGTTACACAGGGTCATCGCCTGTACAGGCCCAAAATGGCCAAGCCTGCCATCTATGACACCATGCAGATGTGTTGGTATGAGGTGAGTAAAAAATGGGAAGTAAATTCTTCATATGAGGCTCGTTTCTTATAATTTTTTATTTTTTAAATGTATTTTTTAGCTGTTATTTTTATATTGATAGGATTTTATATTATTTTACTTACTCAATCTGAAAAATGTTACAAAAGTATTCAAATTAATATGGTCTAGTACACCGTATGCCCCCCTTTAGACTCACCGCTGTTCACTTCCATGTAAAATAGGATGGCTGTCATCAGCCTTCAGCAAGCTGTATAATTTAAACATGATATCAGACCATGTTAAAGGTTCTTCTGCATATTTTTATACAACATCTGAAAGCTTACTGCAGATTTTTCTCTTCGTAAAACAAACGGCGGTGGATGGAGTAACGGCTCCGCCTTTTTGCACTTCCGGTGTGTAAACAGACTCCGGCTCCACGTTAAACTGTGGCAGTGTCATCATCGCTGCTGTTGTGTTATGAGTGTTAATGTTTAAAGCTGGAGGCTGTGTGGGCTTAATGTTGGCAAACTTTTTATTCACACATTGCTCTGAAATACGTTCGTATTGCAGGTCTGTTTTTAGTCACGAATGTGGGTGAAACACTCACGTTTCCATGGTGACAATGGCGTGCTACCAAGCCTTGCCCTAAACGAAGCATCAAAACAAAGATTTAGTGCTTAGAATTTTTTATAATCATCTTACTCTGTGAATAGTTGCAGTTCTAGATTACAATAACACTTTACCTTGGAACACATTGCATGAAACACAAAAATCATAATGCGATAATTTGTTTTGTTTTGCTTTTTAACCTCTATTGACCTCTTTAGCTCAGCTGATTCTAACAGTGGTTTACTAATGGAGAAGTGAGAGCGCCTCGTTGCCCTGGGATTATGTGTCAATCATTGTTATTAAAATACACAACAACGCAAACATGAATGACTAGAACAAGAAAAACTCCCAAATGCTTTTTAATTGAGTTTTTTGGTACATGCACAAAAGCTGAACATTGACTCATTTAAAAATGCTTTTTCATATGGATAATTGGAAATGTCTCGTGATACGAGAACCCATCCTCTTACATGATATAAACATGTAAAAGTCCTGTATTCAAATATCTTTTGTCTTTTCTCTCTCTCTGCAGAGGACAGAGGACCGTCCCTCATTCGCCAATCTTTGCGTAATGATCTCCGAAGCTCTGGAGGACGACGAGGCAACTCCAAACTGACCAATCAGCTGCTCACACCCTCCATGGCTGCCATTCAGGAGCCACATCTAAAATGCCATGCAATGGTGCTTTATTGTGATTGGAATGGACCGATGAACTAAATGGGGAGGAAGGACCAATCGCACCAGTTCTAAACTCATTCTCCGCTCACTAAATCACATCAGCTCACAGCCATGAACACCTGCACCAGCAGTGCTAAAGACAAAAGTTCACATCACATGTTGGTGGTATTTCAAGATGACTCACAGGGATGAACTGACAGCAACAATGAAGACACATAACAACAGGCTCTGCATGTACGATGCATTATTTGCTGACATGTTTCCTCCCACTCAGACACGAACAGGAAGCCGTTTGGTCAGAGACCTGTCAGCAAGAAAAAGCCACTGAAAGTATTTTTTTTTTCAAGCTCAAGTTTCCATTAACTTTATACTCATTTGTGTTGCTCTGAAATCCATCAGGTCTACAGCAACCCATCTGGTGTCAATGTTGGGTTTATTCTGACCCATGCTAAATAAACAAACTTTTCAAATAGTGAATCTCATTATATTTGTTCTGGTAAAAGCTTTTCTATTGTTTCCTAAATAAAATAGTGGATTCTAATGAAACCCTGACCCTAACAGTAGAGGGGTCACCATTAAACTAACCTTTTAAAGTCAAAATATGGAACGTTTGCTTTATAAAAACTGCTCTCCCAAGTCTTTGAAATTCAAATCACAGGATTGTGTTTCGTGTTGGGGCTCAGGTTGAGGTGATGATGACTGATGACCTAGACCTCACAGAGTTAAGGGAGTTACCCGTGTGTGCTCTTTATGTTGTGTACTTCCCCATCACCTCCCACACATAATATGTATAATGCAATGCATAATATTAGAGTACTGTAGAAAATAAATAAATAAATAAATAATTGTGTTACTTTTACAACTAAAAAATATAATAAAAGTTATACCATGTCAACATGCTGCAAGGCCAGTTTTCATTCTGTGATAACAAACATTGTATTTAGACATTTAGACTTTGACACAAGTTTGACATCAACGTCTTCAGAATAACATTGATGACAAATTGCTGACAGTGCATACTCTTCTCATAATAAAACTGCTGAACTACTCCATATTATTCGTATTTACACAACCGAGGAAGCGTTCCCAGTTTCCACAGCCATTTTCACGTGACAGGAGTTTCAGTGATAATCTTGAGAGTGGTAAGTTAAGTCTTCTTGCTGATTATTCAGTGTATTTGTCCTTTTTTAATATTGTGTGTGTATTACATTTAAAATGTAATCTTTAATCCTCTTGAATTTTCGCAGCTTTTTATATTTATGTGGACAAAGAATGAAATCATTCACCAATGCTAGAGAATTATATTTCAAAGCATTTACAAACTTTTGTGACGGCATTTTAGCTCATTGTCATGGTCGCCGAAGAATGAATGAGAAATGCAAAATCAGAACAAAGTATTTTATGGGTATAAATATTTAACTATTAAATATATAAAAATTTAACTTAAGGTAAATCATATACATGTAATGTTAAAATGCATATATACTTCAAATTATCATTCAAATGAAAATGTATTAAATTGAACACTGATGAAGTTGGTCTGAACAAAGAATTTACCTAATTAGAATATGTTGAACAGGAACAGATTATTAGTGTTTTGAAAACAACACATTCGGATGACAGATGAATATTTAATATTTATGAAGAAACATGAACTGACTTGAGGTGGTGTTTGTAGGTTGTATGCTCGCTATGTGACTTCCACCTAAATACTAAGAAAGTAACTGAGCATTGAGCGTCTCCATTAGTTACAGTTGCTATGCTTGTCAACATTTGAATCGTAGACTATTTATATATACTATTTATATAGTGCTTTTAAACACAGACATTCAACTTTCATGAAAAAGAAACTAGCCCATTTTGAAAGTGATGGCAGAAACACTTTGTAAAAATGTTGGGACAGGAGCAAAAATAAATCCTGGAAAAGTAAGTGGAAAATGAAACCGTAGCAGAAGCGTTTTGCAAATAATAAGATTAACTGGCAGCAAGTCAGTAACATGTTCGGGTATAAAAACATAAGCTTAGAGAGGCAGTGCTTCAGAGTAGTTCACCAATCTACAAAAAAGTAACTCTACAAAGTGCGGACAGTTTTCCTCATCTGAACATTGCCAAGACTTTAAATACCTCATCATGTATAGGGATGGGTATCGAAAACCGGTTCTTGTTGAGAACCGGTTCCCACTGATTCAATTCCTTGGAATCGTTTTCCATTTTTGCAAACGATTCCCTTATCGATTCCAGTCGCCCCGAATGACGTCACCACGTTGCGGAGCGTCATTTACCTGGCAGGAAACACGGCGCCTAAGCGGCTCAAACGCTCAAAAGTTTGATTATACTTTATGAGAACCGATGACAACAGGGCAACTTGCAAAGTAGATATTTCATTTAAGGGAGGAAACACTACGAATATGCAAAAGCATTTGCTCACAAAACACGCGATGACACGCGTTTTTAATTCCGCTCCGGACTCGTGACTCTCAACCCAGCAGCAGCGCTAACGTTTGCACGTCCTCTCCCGTTAATGCGGCAGGTAAATAATCAACTAACAGTGCATATTATGTTAGCGCAATCTGCCTTATTACAAGACCTGCCATTACTGTACATGTAGGTGACCATGATGAGAGAGACAGACAGAGTCTGGCTGGCGCTCGCTGGTAGTTCTCGCTGCAGTCTACCGGTAGCGTCTCCTTTCAGGCCAGGATAGACGAATGTCACAGAGCAGTGTCTAAGTTTGTGGTCAAAGGCTTGCACCCATTTGCCACAGCAGATGCCCCCGATTTTTGGTAAGTGAATGTGTTTAATTGTAGGCAGGGACATTACTGGATATTCTTGTGTAATTGCCACAGAACAATTTATGTTATACTTTGTTATTGCTACAGAAGAATGTTGCAGCTTTAAGGCAGGGATGACTCCTGGAGTTGCTTTCTCACTGCATATGCTTTATTTCACAATCAGATCGATTCGATAACAAAAACATACAGCAGCTCCTCTCCTACTCCTAGCCCTTCGCTGCGGTGGAAAAAAGAACGACTTCAATCCCCTTCAAGGAACATACGTACAAAATAGTTTTCCTGATACACCAATGGGGCGTTCAATGCCATCTTGTAAATATGAGTACTCTGGCAGAGTAACAGTTCAAATGAAAAATACACCAGAACAAACAAGCAAACAAAAAAAGAAGTGTGGGGTACCTTTGAACCAATGAACAAAGTATAACAATTTATACTTTTTAACATAACCCGACCCCGTCAATATGTGATATGTCTCACAAGAATATTTATTTTATTATTTTACATTTACAATTTTTTTTCCTGGGGACCCTGTGACACCCCATTGAAGAGCCGTAGGCTGGATCTCTCAAGATCTCACTGTTGGGTTTGTAAGGCCATGTTACTCCTAAATTTCTATCTTGTTCAAAGAGAAGATATAAAACAAAGCTCTGAGCTAATCGACCTTAGTGTTCTCCTTTTTAAAAAAAAAAAAAAAGAATCGATAAGAGAATCGATAAAGAATCGAATCGTTAAACAGAATCGAAAATGGAATCGGAATCGTTAAAATCTTATCAATACCCATCCCTAATCATGTATAGTGCAAAATATCAAAAGATTCAGAGAATCTGAAGAAATCTCTCTGCAGAAGGGAGAAGGCTGAAAATCAGTACTGGATGCCTGTGAGCATCGTGCCCTCAGGCGGCACCGCATTAAAGAACAGGCATGAATGTGGCATAGAAATAACATTTTCACAAATCATTTTCTGGTAACACAGGTCAGTGTGCCATCCATAAATGCAAGTCTCCTTCATTCAAATATAAACCATATATGATTTTAAAAAAAAAAAGCCACCATCTTCTCATCTAAAAGGGTCTGAAGCAAAGTGGAAAACTGTTCTGTGGGGACAATGAATTGAAACTCTATATATAATTTGAAAAACACTGACCCTGTAACCTCTAAAGAGCAGAGAGACCATTCGCCTTGCTATCAGACAGTTCCAAAGCCTACAGCTCTGATGGATACCAATTGGTATCCAGTGATGTATTAGTGCCTATGGAATTGGCAGCTTGCACATCTGGAAAGGCATCAACAATGGTGAAAGATATATACAGGTCAGATAAATATCCACTCCCATTCAGATGTCTTTTTTAGGGAAGGTCTTGCATATTTCAGCAAAAAGGCACAATACATCTATTACAACAGCATGGCTTCACAGTAGAAGAGTCTGGGTGCTGAATTGGCCTGCCTGCAGTCCAGACCTTCTGGGAACTGAAAAGATTTGGAGTATCATAAAATGAAAAATGCGGCAAAGAAGACCTTGGACTGCTGAGCAGCTAAAATCCAACATCAGACAAGACAGTGAGATAACATTACTCTCCCCAAATTCCAATAATTGTTGTCCTCAGTTCGCAGAATTGACAGGGAAGTAAATAAAAGTTTTTTGAAACATGCTGCTGCCATCAAATTCAAAATGAGTTAATATTTTTTTAATTGTGATTTTCTTTCCCTCTTTAAACATTTGATATGTTTCTATGTTATATTTAGAATAAATACAAATTTAAATTTTATTTTATTTGTCACGTACACAGTCATACACAGTACGATATGTAGTGAAATGCTTGGACAACTGCTCGTGACCTAAAGAAAACAAAAAAGGAAAAGGCTATGAATAAGATAGGAAATAAATATGAAAAATTAAAAAGGGTAAATTTAACTAGGAAGGAATAAAATATAAATTAAGGTTAAAAATGAAATAACTGTACAACACAAATTAGAATGAAGGGTAAATTTAACTGGGAAGAATAAGATAAAATATATAAATTAAAGTTGAAAATAAAATAACTGTACAACAAAATACACAATATAGAACTATATAAGAATGTATGAAGAAATCTAAATATAAATAAATATATACACAATAACAGCAGCTGTACAAGTATTAACCGGAAATGAAGAATATAGTGACCAGTGTTGTGCAAAAAAAAAAAAAAATCACCAAGTCACTTCGCCAGTTTAGGAATGAAATGACGTAGGACCTTCAAACTGATACCACAGGTGTATCTATTAAAAATCTCGGACGAGTTTGAATCTCATTGACCTTGATGTCACAGTATCAGAGGTGAGAGTAAGTTTTCTGAAACTCTTGTGAAAGTGATAAGGTGACAAAAGATGTTGAAATTGTTACCACAGGTGTGTCTACTGGTGCTCTATAAGCCACCTGTAACCACATATTAAAACAGTACCTTATTCTATGCAAGTAAGCAGTATACTTTAGAATGTTTTCTGCCAGCAATGAATGACTTAATATCCGTCATCATAACTGTTTATTTCACTTGCTTACACCACCCTTCAACTTCTTTTTAAGCCAAAGCACACTCTCTGAGAAAGACCTACTTTGTACTTACAGGCCTTCCAAGAAAGGAAGGCCTGTAAGTACACAGTCTGCAAATGCAGAGAAGTAGAATCACAATGGCTCATTAAATGCAAGATCACTGCAGCTTGATGTTATCGTTTCCACTTATGCAACCCTGGTACATATCTGTTGTAGAATCGAGACCTCCTGTTGTCATTATGTGTAGGCTAGCATTACTCCTCTACACAGGTTGTTCAGTCTTGTCCAAAAATTTTAAGGTGTATTGCTGATGAGTTTTTTTGTTTTTTCATCTGACCACAGGACACATCTCAGTTGAGGATGTCATCAATACAAACCTGTTTCCTGTCCATCCCTGCCCTGCTCTTCCTAGTCCTTCCAATAGATCCCACTTTAGCTGAAGTGGTCACATCAGTATCAATCTGTAAACAATTTCTTCTTGAGGAAACTCCCCCTCAGGTCCCTGGTGTCTTGGAAAGTGGAAATATCCTGAACCAGAACCAGTACAAGCCTATATGCCAGACTTATAAGAACAAGAGAAGGTTTTTAACTCTCTATGACATCAAGAACAAGATTCCAGTATTTTCTGCATACAAGTACATTGGAGACGTAGAAATAAAGCGACCCCGCAGTCATTGGCAGATAGAGCCACAGGTAGGTCTCACAGACTGTAAATCAAACTTTTATTTATATCTTACAATGTGCTACTGTACAGGGTGGGCCATTTATATGGATACACCATAATAACATGGGAATGGTTGGTGATATTAAAGTCCTGTTTGTGGCACATTAGTATATGTGAGGGGGCAAACTCCTCAAGATGGGTGGTGACCATGGTGGCCATTTAGAAGTCGGCCATCTTGGATACAACTTCTGTTTTTTCAATAGGAAATGTCACAAGAAAAACAATGGTGTGCTTGGTTTCAACGTAACTTTATTCTTTCATGAGTTATTTACAAGTTTCTGACCACTTATAAAATGTGTTCAATGTGCTGCCCATTGTGTTGGATTGTCAATGCAACCCTCTTCTCCCACTCTTCACACACTGATAGCCATCCAGTATCCGTAGTTTCAGGTGCTGCACATCTCGTATCTTCACACCATAGACAATTGCCTGTAGATGAACCCAAAGATAAAAGTCTAAGGGGGTCAGATCGGGAGACCTTGGGGGCCATTCAACTGGCCCACAATGACCAATCCACTTTCCAGGAAACTGTTCATCTAGGAATGCTCGGACCTGGCACCCATAATGTGGTGGTGCACCATCTTGCTGGAAAAACTCAGGGAACGTGCCAGCTTCAGTGCACATCATGTAGCAATTTCAAATATCCAGTGGCCTTGAGGTTTCCATTGATGAAGAATGGACCCACTATCATTGTATCCCATATACCACACCAAACCATCACTTTTGTTGGTCCAACAGTCTTGGAGGGATCCATCCAATATGGGTTAGTGTCAGACTAATAGCCGTGGTTTTGTTTGTTAACTTCACCGTTCACATAAAAGTTTGCCTCATCACTGAACAAAATCTTCTGCGTGAACTGAGGGTCCTGTTCCAATTTTTGTTTTGCCCATTCTGCAAATTATGTGCGCCAATCTGGGTCATCCTCGTTGAGATGCTGCAGTAGCTGGAGTTTGAAAGGGTGCCATTTGTGAGTAGCTAATATCCGCCGAAGGGATGTTCGACTAATGCCACTCTCCAGTGACATGCGGCGAGTGCTACGCTGTGGGCTCTTGCTGAATGACGCTAGGACAGCCACTGATGTTTCTTCATTAGTGACAGTTTTCTTGCGTCCACATTTTGGCAAATCCAACACTGAACCAGTTTCACGAAACTTAGCAAGCAGTTTGCTAACTGTAGCATGGGAGATGGGTGGTCTTGCAGGGTGTCTTGCCTTGAAATCTGCTGCAATGACCCGGTTACTGCGTTCACCAGATATCAACACAATTTCGATCCGCTCCTCACGGACATGTCAATGGCTGTGAACAAAGAGAAACTTGTAAATAACTCATGAAATAATAAAGTTACGTTGAAACCAAGCACACCGTTGTTTTTCTTGTGACGTTACCAATAAGTTTGATGTGTCACATGGCCCTCTTCCTATTGAAAAAACAAAAGTTGTATCCAAGATGGCCGACTTCTAAATGTCCACCATGGTCACCACCCATCTTGAGGAGTTTGCCCCCTCACATATACTAATGTGCCACAAACAGGACTTTAATATCACCAACCATTCCCATTTTATTACGGTGTATCCATATAAATGGCCCACCCTGTATATTCATAACTAACTGTAAGCCTCTTTGCAGCTTGAGAATGAAAATGACAGCAATAACATGAGGAGAAAAGACAAAGAGAAGATCTACAATCACCAGGCTGTAGACACTGATTTCAAATCCAATGGAACATATGACAAAGGTCACATATTTCCAAGCTCTCATGCATTCACTAAAGATGACAAAATGGCTACTTTCACCCTGACCAACATTGTTCCACAAGCAAGAACTTTCAACCAGGGAAGCTGGAACAAAATGGAGAGGTGCATCAAATGTGTTATGGACAAATACTGCAAAAATAGCAGTGGTGTCACTGAAGTTTTTGTGGTAACTGGAGCACAACCCAGCTCTAACAACATCCTCAACAACAAGATTAACATTCCCTCCATGCTCTGGTCGGCATTCTGCTGCTACAGCTCCAACATGGACATGTGGATCGCTAGCGCACACTGGGGCGAAAATGTTCCAGATGAATCTAAACACAAATATCTACAGACCAAGACTCTGTCAGAACTGCACAACAAACTGAGGACAGCAGACTCTGAGTTTAACATGTTTCCTGGAACACAGTGTCCTCTACACAAGACTGTCTCACAGTTTTACCCAGATATCAAAAACTGCTTCTGCCCCTCATCCATATCAACCACTTCTGCCCCTAGCAATTTAACAACTCCCACTCCACCTTCTGGTTCAACCACATTACAACTGACCCCCACGCTTCAAATTCTACTCCTAACACATCTGTTTCTCTACTTTTAACACCTTCTATTAGCTCTATGTCAGATTGGTGACCTGACCTGGGTGTTCCCCACCTCTCGCCCTATGGTAGCTGGGATAGGCTCCAGTGCAACCATTGACCCTATTTAACATAAGAAGAAGAGAATGGATGGATAGATGGATGAATTCCCATGATGCACTTCATCGTGTTTCTTCTTCAGTCACCATTTTCACTTGCTATGGGATTATTCACCTCTCTCCCTTCACCCCCACTGCAGATGCCTCCATGCTGCTACATCGTCAAAAACCGGCTCTCCCATTTGAACATCTGCCTTGCTTACTATGATCTGGCTCTCCAGTTACTACATCTACTCCTCTTACTATGATGGGCTTTTATCTACAACATCATTCAACATCAGAATTTTAACTCAATATCTGACCTTGTGATTGTGACATTTGAAACATCAGGCTCAGTTTTCTCTCTGAACTTTGCCCCTAGAGGGACTAATACTGTGCAGACCAAGGATAGATAGAGCTGATTACAATAAACAATGCAAATATTTTCATTAATCTCTAGAACTGATTTCGGGAAACTTGAGATTCAGTATCTTGCCCAATGAAGAATGACAATAGCAATGCAAACAGAACTAGTAAATATGAACAATTAGTGATAAATTCAGACAGATTTATCAAGGTAACACAAGAACATTCACTGCCTGGACTAGCATATGGATGCTATGCACCACGGGGAATGCAAAGATACAGTTAGAAACAACTCCCCTCAACAAAAATGCACAGGTCTTGCAATAAACTGATAGCAACAAAGGTTGCGACAGCTAATAAACGTATTAATACTCTCAGCTGCTTCATAAACGCACAGAAGGAAATGCCCACTGCATGGTAAGCCTCACAATGACTAGTTAAATTGGCTGCTGTAGCGAGAAGGGTAACCAGTCATGAGATGGTGATTAGGTTTTTCACCACAAGGTGTCACTGCTATTTAAAAATTATTCTGTGAAAAGTGATCATTGTTTTTCCAGCTAACTTCATTATTGGCCCATTTATTCACCTGATTCTTCCTGCTCTTGTTCAAACTTGTACAATGTTTTAAATCTGCACCACTGATTCATCCTCTTTAAAGACAGCTTGCTGTCTTTAACAGTCTCATTATTTACTTGACTTGTTTATATGCGGATTTCTCCAAAACATGTGTTGATCACAGTTATTGACAGAATGGTATGATAAGTATTGTTTTGACTTGTGCAGGACTCGTATGTGTCACTTTTTCACAGAACATCATCTTCAAGATCTGGCGATAAACCAAATTGGCCAGCAGGTGTCACACAAAGCACCGTGTGGATCTTTTCTTTGGTGTTAGATCAATAAAACCAACTGTCAAGAAAAATATAATTGCTTTTTCCTAATTATGATTACATTCACAGATTTTCATTTTTATATGTATTTATATTCTCTATGTTTTATACAAGTAGTTTTTGCCAGGCCTGCAGCGCCTGTTTTGATCTATTTGATCAAAACTATTTGATTATTGTGTGCATGCAGTTTGTTTCAGTTTCAGTTGCTTCTCTTTTTTTCCCTTATTTTAATCTTTTGTCTTTTACTTTTTTGTCTTTTACTTATTATTGTAGGTGGTTATTTGTTTTAGTTTTCTCTTTGATCATTGTCTCTAGGATTCTAAAAATGTGATATTTGAGTTTAACAAATTTATTACATGAAATTCCAGTCATGTCAACGCAAATGCTTCACTGACTATTCACAGAACAACACAACAATTTACGGTATATGTCACATGTCATATAATTTTATGTAAAGGTAAAGGTAACAGTGGTCGCCATGGTAATCAGAGTAAGCTGGGCGAGTGGCTCCAGCAGATGCCAGGACCAAGATCCAAGATCTCTGTCCAGAGGAGCGCAGTCCTAGGAACAGCAAAGGTACTCCACTGTTAGAGGACCCGACCTTAAAGGATAAAGACCATATTTTAAGTATTTCATTAATCATTTTCCTATTTGATTTATTTTCCCTTTAATTAAACTGGACATCACTTTAAATACTTCTAAATTTGAAATGTCCTATTAAAGAATCTCTGATAACAATGAATTAAAATTCCAGTTTTAGTGGCATTCAAAGGATGTCTCGCTGTTCTCACCTCACTGTACCCTCACCTGCTAAAACTTTATACAAGCTGCTATGAAATTAAACAACCTAGAAGATAACATAAAATAGCATGTGTTTTCTGACATAACTGAAATCTAATCTTTACGAAAAATCGGATAGTGTTACACACATAACTATGTGTTATCTGAAAATGCACAGGTGTGCACTTATGCAGAAACATTTCAGAGACACACCCAATGAGATAAAGAACAAAAAGGTTTGCAAAACAAAAAGTATCACCTGATGCAGAGTTAAGACGACCCAGCTCCAATAATAGATCATATTTAAGCAAAGCAGCAGCTTGTTGTGCATTTAAATATTATCAGCTGTGTTATAACCATTGTGACAAAATGGTAAATTGAGAGCTAATTTACCTTTGCCACATCAATAGCAATCATGAAAGTGGGGTTTTGTTATGGGAATTTTGGCATTACAGTTTTTCTGGTTTAAGATTTTTCATTGAGGTTATTTGTTGTTAACAATGAAAACTGTAATTAAAACAACTGCCAACTGTTAACACTAGATTGCTTTTAGAGTCAGCTGTGTACTGCTTGGTACAGAGACACCAGTTCCAATAT
This sequence comes from Copadichromis virginalis, assembly GCF_057382275.1. Taxonomy (NCBI): domain Eukaryota; kingdom Metazoa; phylum Chordata; class Actinopteri; order Cichliformes; family Cichlidae; genus Copadichromis; species Copadichromis virginalis. The sequence continues at coordinate 26,023,886 of NC_140620.1, read as the reverse complement.
TCTATTCTATTCTATTTTGGGGCCATGAAAGGCTTTAAAAGTATAATCCTAAAATCAGTTCTTAAACAAATGGGCAGTTGGTGCAGAGTCATTAAAACCGGTGTAATATCCCCACATTTCTTGGGCAATTACAGCGACTGAGAATAAAAGGATCATTAATCATATGAGTGTCAGCAAAACTCACAGTATTAGGCTAATAATAATAATAATAATAATAATAATAATAAATAAAAATAATAATTTTAGTTATAGTTTTTGTAACATTTTAAAACACGTAAAACTCTTCTGAATCTGGATTTAAAAAACACAAAATAAATGTACTGTATGGATCCCAACAGGGGATCAAATAATTATTTAATAATAATAATTGTGGTTTGTAGTCTAAAGTGCTTTGGGTGATCGGTGATGCTAGAAAAGCTCAAGTTAAAAATTTGTTTGCTGTTTTTAACCCTGTTTGGTTTGGTGGTTTTGGTTTCCGGCAGATTGAAATGGTTGCCTGTATTTCATATGGAAAATGGCAGCTGAAGACTTGCTTGCAGCTTGCACAATTTCATAGTGATTGGTGGTTGCCAGAGGGTTACTGGTCTCTGGACCTGTCCGACTGGCTCATTTGCACAGTGAATGCTAGTTGTGCTCTTTACTCATCTATGAGTTTGATGGCATCTGCAGCAAAAAGAATTCATGTGATATAATCAGCTACATAATGCCAACTGTTGGAGACTAAAGCAGTCCCTTTCCCTTTTCTGAGCTGGTATCTAAAAAATGTTATCTAATTCTAATCAGTCTCACTTGGTTGGCAGTTTTAAATGATCTGCCTTTCAAAGAAATGTCCCAAAAACCTGTTTCAGCAGGAATTGTATCTCTTTAAGTATGCCAGGCTCTTTAAAAGGCAGGAACCTATAGTGTTTGCTACTCTGTTTTCAGAGCTGAGCTGTTGCTTTCCAAACCTGCGATCGTTGTGATCCCTCCAGTAACTGGCATGATGGCAAACAGTGAGTATAAATGGTAAATGGCCTGTATTTATATAGCACTTTACTAGTCCCTAAGGACCCCAAAGCGCTTTACATATCCAGTCATCCACCCATTCACACACTGGTGATGGCAAGCTACATTGTAGCCACAGCCACCCTGGGGCGCACTGACAGAGGCGAGGCTGCCGGACACTGGCGCCACCGGGCCCTCTGACCACCACCAGTAGGCAACGGGTGAAGTGTCTTGCCCAAGGACACAACGACCGAGACTGTCCAAGCCGGGGCTCGAACCGGCAACCTTCCGATTACAAGGCGAACGCCCAACTTTTGAGCCACGATCGCCCCATACATTTTATTTTTTTAATTATAAATATATATAAATGACCTGACAACTAGAAAAAGGTTGAACAAGAATCATTTGTCTGAAATTACAAAAAAAAAAAAAATTAAAAGAAATTAAAAATTTGAAAATTCTGGTTCAAATTTTTGACAATATATATAAAGGACCTCATGAGAGCTGTACAACAGTGAGTCTCTACAGCCATCTGTAAAACATGGTGAACGCTCTGATCTGATTCAGGGCTGCACTTTAGCCAGTGATGTTGGAGATCTTGCTAAAATTGATTGGAATTATGAGTTATGCTCAATCAGATTTTGATCCACCATGCAATATCTGTCTGTAAATTTCTGGAAAAGTTCCTTTTTTAGAATGACGATGATCCCTAACACACTACCAATGTAGTGTGTTGACAAGGAACAGAATAGAAGGCAGCCGACATTCAAAAAAGATGTTTGAATGACTGAAGAGAGCAGGCAGTTTTGAAGAATAAAGTTGGTCACACCAGCTACAACTTAGAGTTGTACAAACTCTGTTTTTGCCTTATATCCTATATTTCCATGTGCTTGTACACAATTTAATAAATTGCTACATTTATTTACCATTTTCCCAGTAAAATATTAAAAAAACAAAACAAGAGGTGGGTAGAGACTTTCACACTGTACTGTAATAATAGTCCAGCAACAGATAATAAATCCATTGCTGATATGTTTATTAACACCTGTTTATCTTCAGGACATCAATGTGTGGTGTCGAGTAACTTTGCACTTTTTTCAGATATTTTTCAGTTCTATTTCATTACATTCAGTTTGATTTATATATTTTATTTATTTGCACAGGGTAAAAATATTTCCACACAAATGCTTGTAAATAAGGCCCAATTATTCCAATCACATTACCGTACACTTCAATGCACATATTTCCCTTCTTCCTAGCTAAACATAAAGAAATCACAGGTAGCTCAATGCTTTCACACAGTACTACTGTTATTAGTCCACCAAGAGAAAAAAGATACATTGATAAGAAAAATTAAATTGAAGCCTTTTGTGCTTGGCTTTCATCATCATTTTCACTTTTTCAGAGAGTTTTCCCGACAGTTAAAGTTTGCAGTCAGACATGAATCCAGATGAGTTTGATATTCTGTGAATGAATACCAGACGACAAACAACCATATCACCAAACCAGCCGTACACCAACTAGTTCGACTTAAACAAATAAACTTTATTTTCAGTTATTATCAAACTGTCAGTGTGATGAGTTTATACAAATCAATTGAATTGAATTTTATTAAATTTTATTTCCATATTGCCAAATCACATTGATACTCATCTCAAGGCACTTTATTCTTTGCACACTTTATATTGAAAGGTAAAAAGCCTAAAAAAACACTGAGAGGAAAAACACCCCAATAAGCAGACAACCCCCTATGAGCAAGCACTAGTTGACAGTAGGAAGAAGAACTCCCTTTTAACAGAAAGTAGTAAGTAGGTCAGATCCTGTAATTACAAAAAAAAGGGATATAAAGGGAAACAAAATGCTATCACTTAGGGAAAGCACAGGGGACGTATCGACCAGTAAATCAACAGCTTTACACTGAGCTCTGTCTTCACCACAACAGACCGGTGCGACATCTGCATCACTGCAGCTGTGACCATGAAGCATTTGTCAACTGAAACATATTCCATGATCTCTTGTCTTATCTTGTCTCTCATTTCACCCCTTTCTTTGCTTCACCTGGAAATAAACGTGTTGCTATAGAGAGAAATTGCTGTGGGGCAGTATACAGATTCAACAAGGCTGTTGGTTCCAAACAATTCAAATTTACTGACCTACGCACGGTGCTGAGAGCAAAATAGGTTTGTACACATTTCATAAATCTGACAGTATTTTTATATGGTGGCATATTTTTATTTTTTGCACAGGGTAAGAACGTTCCCACACAAATGTTAGTAAATGAGGCCCAATTTTTCCTAACACACCAGTGCTGTGCACAGACGTTTAAAGGGGCGGGTGTTCAAAGTTAAAAAGTGGCACAGAGAACCAGGCTGAATATGAAAGACCCACATTCATCAAGAATCTAATATGGAATTACATTATGCTATATCGCTGTCATTAGGTGGGGACAATGCAAAGCAAACGTAGCATATGTGTTACCTGATGGGTACAATGTTGCTGCTGCTCCTGCTGCTGATAGTGCTGGAGGGCAGGGCTGTGCTGATCTGAGACTGTAGACATTAAAAAGTGCACAGGAGAAATGGTAGCTGATTAAACAAGTGTTATGAGATAATAATAAAATGCAAAGATTGGTGACAGTGCTTGGAACCATAAGGCAACAGATTTAAAAAACTGTGGGAAATGAACTGAAACTGGAATATTACTAGGGAAAAACAAATGGGTGGTCATGGTAGGGTAACAATGTAGCAAAAAAAATCTATACACATAAAACATGCACACATACACACGTGTGCATACAGTGACATTTTGGTGTCACTTTGATGGACAGAGCTACAGAGCCATGACACCCTCATCCAGTTAGCTAGCGGCTAATGACCACCACTACTTGTGCAGTTAATAAAAGTACGGCTAATGTTTTGTTGCACTGTTGCACACACAGTGTGCTCATTTGTTTCAATTCGTCAGTTGCCACAAGAAAACTTAACAACGTGTACACAAAAAATGTGCATACTCTTTGCGAGCTCGTTCCCGGCTCGTAACCAGCGCCCTCTGCCATCAAGGGTGAGCATTGGTTTATGGTCATCATGTGACTGATGCAAGCCAGATCCTTTTATTTAGTAAAATGTAAATGTTACTGTTGATGGGTACAGGCAGGGGAAGGTGCTCAAATCCCTGCTTCCCTTTTGATGCCTTATATCATCTATTTCATCGATTTGTACGTTTTCACACAATTCAATGCACATATTTCCCTTTTTCCTAGCTAAACATAAAGAAACTACAGGTAGCTCAATGCTTTTACACAGTACTACTGTATTATTAGTCCACCAAGAGAAAAAAATATATAAATTGATAAAAAATAAAAAATGATTAAAGCCTTTTGTGCTTGTAAAATGGTCTGTATTTGTATAGCGCTTTACTTGGTCCTAAGGACCCCAAAGCGCTTTACACTATACACAATCATTCACACACTGGTGATGGCAAGCTACAGTGTAGCCACAGCACTATCAGAGGCAAGGCTGCCGGACACTGGTGCCACCGGGCCCTCTGGTGGTGCCTACTCTGACCACCACCAGTAGGCAATGAGTGAAGTGTCTTGCCCAAGGACACAACGACCGAGACTGTCGGAGCCGGGGCTCGAACCGACAACCTTCCGATTACAAGACGAACGCCCAACTCTTGAGCCACGATCGCCCCATCAATTGGCTTTCATCAGCAGGTGTTTATCTGGAGGGCATCAGGCTTAAAGCCATAGGCGTGGTGTGTGGTACATTTTCACTTTTTCAGAGATTTTTCCTGATAGTTAAAATATATAGTCAGAAATGAATCCAGATGAGTTTGATACTCTAAGAATGAATACCAGATGACAAACAACCATATCACCAAACCAGCTCAGCTACTTCTACTTAAACAGATAAACTTCAATTTTAATTACTGTCCAACTGTCAATGAAATGAATTAAAATTTAATAAAATTCAGTTCAACTGAATTTTATTAAATTTAATTCAGTTCTGTTTGTATTTATTTCTATATTGCCAAATCATAACAACTGTCATCTTAAGGTCAAACCACCAGTAGAACCAGGATCGGGGAGGGGCAGCTATGTGCTCCGACCAGTTGGTGGTGACGGGAGAAATGAAAGTTCACCGGGGTTGATTTAAAAGTGGAATTTAGTAATTTGTGAATATTGATTGCTAATTGTTGATTCTCTAAAAAAAAAAAATCATCTTGTTCTCACAGATGTTTGAAAATAGTTGAAAATTATTAACTATTTTATATTTTTTCACAGTTTTCAAAAGCCCACAATATGTGAAAGGGGCACTAACAGGAAGTAAATAACAACTTAAAAAGAGGTCATTGCAGAGGAATTTATGATCAAAACTGAGATATTTTTGAGATAATTTGAATATTTTTGAATCCTAGAAGAGTTAAAAACAGTAAGATAAGAAACCTGTGACTCAAATGTCATCACTACCATTTCTGAATTATAACTTCCTGTAAAATTTCAAGCTTGCCAGTTAACAAAGGCTTTTCATGTCATACTTATAGTTGCTTTTGTGGCTCTCTAAGATAATTACATTTGTACTCATGTTGTGTTTTTTGTTGCAGGAATTAACAAGGTGAATTTTCACTGCGTGACTAACAACACTGCTCATCGCACCATTGAAATTACAAGAAAGCAGCTGATTGTTAGGCGTGGCCAGCCCTTCCTGCTGACCCTGGAAATGGTGCAGCCTTTCAGTGTCAGACAGTGTCCGTCAGCTCATCCAGATGCTGAGATGCAGCTTCGAAAACAGTCCAATCAGTGCAGTCAAAACAGTCCTACAGTTCCTGCTTTGCTGCGTTAGTCCACTTCTTCACAGTTTTTAATACAGGCTTGGCATGTTTGAGTTGTTGCCTTTAAACTGCAATAAGATGGACCAGGCAGTGATCAGAATATCCCAAGGCTGCCTGGGGGACAGAGCGAAATCTGCCGGGCTTACAACTTCATCGGGTGGACCGTGAAGCGGAGCTCTCAGGGAAAACAAAGGGTGGTGGAGTCTGCTTCTACATCAACGAAGGTTGGTGTACTGATGTCGCAGTGTTACAGAAATACTGCTGCTCAAACCTGGAAACTTTTTTCATCAACTGCAAACCATTTTATTCACTGCAGGAGTTTTGTTCCTTCATGCTGGTTGGAGTTTGCATCCCTCCTCAGGCCAATGCAAACAACGCACTGGCTGACCAGATTACCACCCTTGAAAGAAAATTCCTGGATTCCTTCACAATTGTCCTTGGGGATTCTAACAGAGCAAATCTAAACCATGAACTTTCTAAATATAGACAGCATATAGACTGCCCCACCAGGTACAACATTATATTGGAGCACTGTTACACTACTTTAAGACAGTATCTGGGATTCGCTGGGAAGAGAGCGGAGAGTGTACATTCACGAGGTGAATGGAGGGGAGTGTTGTGCGGAATCCCGGCTGATGTTACACCCCTGAAAACAGGGGGAAAGAATCACGAGAGTGATTATGACTTGCGTCTCTCGTGCAGTCGTTTATTGCAGTGAGGAGAACGCGCGAAAGCCCCCTAGTGGAGAATAGAGACACTACAAATCGATCCAAGAAAAGGCTTACTAGCCGATCAGTGATGTATAGATTGCAGTTCTCTTAAGTAACATGAAAGCCATTAATATAACATGAAAAAATAACCTCTTAACCATTTTCTTACCATATTTACATTATTTGTCCTTATATGAACTGATATGAATTAGTATTAACTGAACAGTTTTATATGCAGTAGTCCTTCAACCTGTCACACTGATGTACAGGGTGGGCCATTTATATGGATACACCGTGGGAATGGTTGGTGATATTAAAGTCCTGTTTGTGGCACATTAGTATATGTGAGGGGACAAACTCCTCAAGATGGGTGGTGACCATGGTGGCCAATTAGATGTCGGCCATCTTGGATACAACTTTTGTTTTTTTTCAATAGGAAGAGGGTCATGTGACACATCAAACTTATTGGTAATGTCACAAGAAAAACACTGGTGTGCTTGGTTTCAACATAACTTTCAATGTAACTTCAACACCAGGAGACCAAGGCGATAAATGGCCAGGACATTAAACTGAGGCTCAAGCTGAGCAGTAAGGATCACACCAATAAGGTGTTGTCTGTCCGTGTCAACGCTCAGGCCATGAGGTACAACGGCAATCCAGCGGACAACATCCTGAACAAAGTGCAGCACGTGACACTTCTGTCTGGACAAGGTCTGCAGTTCTTATCTTACAATTTTGGTCAGCATTGTAATTTATTTGAAAAGAAAAAAAAGAAATGATATAGATTTCTATGATTTGAGGCTGCTACTTCAAACTCCACCCCAAGTCTCAGAAATGAAAGAAATTAGAAAGAAACAAGAAATTAAAGTTTCCTGATGATACCATGAATCTCTGGATCAGTTCTCACATTCCTGCCTCTCACTGTATGTCCTACAGATGTGGCCATACCTATCCAGATCCCCTTTGCAGATTACAGTAAATATATGGTGAACTACGACAGCATAAAGGTTTCAGCAGTGGCCAGTGACAGTGATGAATACTACCAGACTGAGACCAACATCACCCTAGAGCAACCAGTCATCTCCATGAAGGTCATTAAAATCCAAATTTTGTGTGTAATATAAGGAAGTGCGTGATTTTATAACACAGGAAGTGAAAGCAGATTCAAACTAATGTCATTACTTGGTAACAAAGTATGTGTTCATGGTATACGGTAGACTGGCTGTGTGGCATGGCCTTACAACGATAACTGCTGATTGGTTATTTGACAGTCAAAAAAGCGTCACCTGAACTCAGTTGATGAACAGGTTCTATGAGATTCTGAAAATTCTGGACTTTGTTCTATAATTTGCTGCACATTAATGCTGTACTATATCTGTGCTTCTTTTAGGTTTTGTATCCAGTCCATGTGAACCATGAAATGACATTGGAGGTGGAATTTAAAAACCCGCTCAATGAGAGGCTGAGGAACTGCTCCCTGACAGTCATTGGATGTGGCCTTTTTAAATCAGACTATATACAAAGGTCAGTACTGAGACTTAACATACAATCTAACTCATTACAATCACAGGGTATAAGGAACAATGTGATTGTCTGGAGTTAATGATAATATTTCCCATCTTCAACCAGATGCTTTTTGTGAAACAGTAATTTGCTTTTTATGTGAGAGTTACAAAAACAAATATTGATTCTAGTCAGATTTCATTTCATCATCTCAGCGGTTCAATAATACTGGTTAAAAAAAACTCTTTATTTTCCTTGTACTCTGCCAGTTCACTCATTTTCATTTGGTTTAATATTGATGTTAATGCAGTAACCTCATTATGTAAAATATCTTTAAAACAACACTTTTAAACCATAAACTATTGATGCTTGTGTAAAGATGAAACAAATTCATGGAAATTTTCTTGTAACTTTAACTTATTTAATTCAAGCCATCGTTTGTCTGCCACGTGTCTGATATGTTGCCACAGAAAATGAATTAAAAATCTTCAAAAAGGAAATAACGAGAGAAATAATCCATTAACTACTCATTTTTGTATACGTAGCCTTTTGTTTTGATTAAAGTTGTGTTTTTTCAAAGAATTGAAGTGGCCACAAAAGACTTTCAGATTTTGATTCATGCTGCATATTTTAGTGCTCCAAACAAATCTAAATTTTCTTTTTTTTCTCCAGTCTTCAAAAGAAAAGAAACATTTCTAACTTACAGTGCTATGTTGTTGGTAGTGCCACCAAGTGTTGTTCACCAATAAATAGTTCCAGCTCACAATTCCATTTTGCATAAAGATAAAAATAAAAAGAAACAGTATGCTAATCCTAATTACTGCTTACAGACTGCTTTTGTAAAGAGTTTAGCTAAAGCTAGGCAACCGTTTTCCTTTATTCCCCCCCCAAGCTAAGTTGGCTTAACTAGCCTAGGTTCTCATCCAAACAGGGCTTGAAGTAAAATAAAAAATAATAATGTTTTTCTATTTACAGTGACCTGGGTGAGGTAGAGCCAAAGGCCACACTGAAGCTCAAGATTACCACGACTCCCTACAGAGCTGGACTGAAGACCGTGGTTGCTGACTTCGACTGCAGCAGCTTCAGAGACATAAAGAGCTCCTGCATCGTTGACGTTAAACCATGAAGCTCTGGTTTCATTTACAGCTCCCTCTGTGTTTCTGTTTCTTTATTTAGTTTAAACTGGGATAGATTAATCTACTACACCTTGTTATAACTATCATCCACAGTAACGTTACTATCCATAGTCAAGGTTTTGTTTGTTTTTTTTCCCACTGGCTGAGATATAATCAAGTAGATTTTTTATTTCAAAGATGCAAACTGCCCAACATTTTCGGGGATATGCTTTGGGACTAACAGTTACCATAATTAATAATTAATGAGTAATGTAATCATTTTAATAAAAGAAGAGGGAGAAAACCGATTTCCTGATATTGCTTTGTAGCTTTTCTCTGTTTGTGCATTAATTATTATTGGGTTTAAATGATTGTGGGAAAATTATGAAGCTGTATTTTATGACAAGTTCTAAATATATAGCTCATCTCTTATACAAATTTGAGTAACAGTGATGGACCACCTCCTCCCCATCTCCTGTCCTAAATCCTGTCACCACTCGGATTCTGTTCTGCCATGATGGGTCAAATAAATAAATAAATTTCTCCATCTCAATAAATAATGTTCAGATTTAATGGCTATCAAAAGCATATGGTTGAGGTGCACCACCTCCACTCTGTGCCCTTCTCCCACACTCTCAGCAGCAAACACTCACACCCGGTAAATCACGACTATCATATAATTTGGAACAGTTATGATTGGAACATGCAGGTTTATGCTGGGAAACCTGCAGACTGTGTTCCTGAAAAGAACCAAGTGAAGTTTGTAGATGATGATTGCACAGCTCAGGGATACAGGGTAGTGTGAGCTGTATCAGAAGCAGAAGCAAGTATAACAACAGATAATTTCCTCCATACACATACACTTCTGTGTTTACTTTATGTGACTGTATAAGAATTGGTTTTTATTTAAAAACAACAGTTTCTCCACTGTGGCAGGTCGTAGGCGATTTCTTTTTTGGACAATATTTCCCCTGCTTTTGAAAACACTCGCTCACAGGGCACAGATGAGGCAGGGTACACAGGTATGTCAGTGCTAACTTGTATAAGTGAGGGTAGACATATTTTTGTCTCTCCCAATATTTAAGGGGGTCCTCCAGCCTTCCAATATTTGGCTCCATCATGTACCGTTGGACCTCAATATTTGCGTCTGCTGTCACATTTTGTGTCTGTCTACCTGACACTTTCATTCAGGCAACGCCACAGGTTGTTAGCTAAACAATAAGGAGAGTTTTATGAGATACTAGCAATTCAATTTTTAATGTGAATGAATGTTTTATTGGCCATATGCAGGTTGCCCCGCAGAGGAATAGGAGGCCCCCCCCCCCGACGTACACACACACACACACATGGGAATACAGTCGGAGATCGGCAGCGTTACAGAAAAAACACTGAAAGTACACAACAATGGGAAAAGTACAAGAGGAAGAAAAGAGACCTCTCCTCACGCTGGGCACCTATGGGAGGACAGCATGAGAACAGGAAACAAAAACTCCTCTGCACAGAGAGCACATAAATGTCCACATCACAACATTGGAGCACGTGACAAGCCACAGGGGTTGGGTAGGGGGTGAGGAGTAATCCGAAGGAAACACAGCAGTCGTCCTGCACAGCGCAACCATTCCAGCGCCGCACACAGACCCGCCGTCTTCCACAGGAAACAAGCATCGAAGGCGTTTGGAAAGGGAGGGGGATGAGTGCGTGCTTATCAGTGTAAGTGTATGTGTGTGCGTGTCCAGAGTTCAGCTGAGACAGTGTCCTTCGCTCTATCAGGCTAAGTAAACAGTCTGCCAGCCTACCCAGGTGGCCTTGCATGGGATGGGAAGAATAGTCATCACACAGTCGTTATCAGGGAGTTGTTGTTCGGCTCCAGCCTTGGGCCTGAGCAGCTGGCGCCGTGGTGTCCGCATGTTGAACATTGCTGATTTTTCTTTTATGCGAGAAAATACCGTACACGGGTATTTTTGAAAACGGAAAATTTTCTTTCTAAAAAATAATCCCGTCCACACGTAAAGGCAGAAATGAAGGAAAACGCTGCTAGGAACATGCCAAAGCAACAGGTGGCGCTATATTCCTAACCGTGTAGAAATGTTGGCCAATCAGAAGTCTAGAAGCCTCGGTGGGAAAAAGTAAACAAAGCTGGGGCATAGAAGCAGAACCGAGTCGTATGTGTGGAGGGACAGCAACTGTGTGTATATGTAAGCATTTAAACACTGCAGAGAGTAGAATTAACAGTATTGTAAAAATTCATTTCACCGAAACAACAACGTGGCGCACACTGTGACGTCAAAAAAAGGCGCAAATCTTTGACGCTGCGTTTTCTCTGTTTTTCTCGTCCACACGTAAATGCAAAAACGGAGTTTTAGAAAATATCCACCCTGCCCGGAGTTTTTAAAAATCTCCGTTTTCAGTGACCAAAAACGCCGTTTACGTGTGGACGAAAGGTGCAAACGCATGTATGGATGGATGGTTCTTGTCTTGGGGAGAACCAACCTGTCACTGAACAGACTCTTCTGTTTGTTAATGGCCGTGTGCAGAAGATGCCCAGCATTGTTCATAATGTCCAGCAGTTTTGTTTTGTTTTCTTTTTAGTGTCCTTTTCTCTGCCACTGTCACCAGAGTGTCCAGCTTCATGCCGACCACAGAGCTAGCCTTCCTGATCAGTTTCCCCAGCCTGGATGAGTCCTTCTTTGCTGTGCTGCTCCCCCAGCACACCACAGCATAGAAAAGTACTCCAGCAACCACTGACTGGTAAAACATCCTCAGGAGCTTCCTGCAGATGTTAAAAGACCTCAGCTTCCTGAGGAAGTACAGTCGGCTTTGGGCTTTTTTATACAGGTGCTCTGTGTTGCATGACCAGTCCAGTTTATTGTCCACCCACAGCCCGAGGTACTTGTACTTGTTGTCCACCTCCTCCCCCTCTATATACTGAACAGCATACAAAGCATAATATATAAAATAACATTTACCTGAGTTTTTTCTTTGAAAGAACCCTCTAACCCTCTGACATCTGTGGTCATGAAGTCATTTGAGCGCCTAGTTCTCTCCCATCTCAAGACCCTCACGGCCCCCCTCCTGGACCCCCTGCAGTTTGCATATAGAGCCAACAGGTCTGTAGACGACGCCATCAACATGGCCCTACACTTCATCCTGCAGCATCTGGACTCCCCAGGAACCTACGCCAGGATCCTGTTTGTGGATTTCAGCTCAGCCTTCAACACCATCCTTCCAGACCATCTCCGAGGCAAGCTTTCCCAGATGAATGTGCCTGATCCCATCTGCCGGTGGATCACTGACTTCCTGACGGACAGGAAGCAGCATGTGAGGCTGGGAAAGAATGTCTCGGACTCCCGGACCATCAGCACCGGCTCCCCTCAGGGCTGTGTTCTTTCTCCTCTGCTCTTCTCCCTGTACACCAACTGCTGCACCTCCACCCACCAGTCTGTCAAGCTAATCAAGTTTGCAGATGACACCACCGTTATTGGGCTCATCTCGGACGGGGATGAGTCTGCCTACAGGAGGGAGGTTGAATGTCTGGTGTCCTGGTGCAGCCACAACAACCTGGTGCTGAATGCCCAGAAGACAGTGGAGATTATTGTGGACTTCAGGAAGCACACAGCCCCACTCCCCCCCATCATCCTGACTGACACCCCCATCACCTCTGTGGACTCATTCCGCTTCCTGGGTACCACCATCACCCAGGACCTGAAGTGGGAGCCCACCATCACCTCCATCATCAAGAAAGCCCAGCAGAGGATGTACTTCCTGAGGCAGCTGAAGAAATTCAACCTGCCAACACGGACGATGATGCAGTTCTACACTGCAATCATCGAGTCCATCCTCACCTCCTCCATCACCGTGTGGTACGCTGGAGCCACTATCAGGGACAAACTGAGACTGCAGCGTGTTGTGCGCTCTGCTGAGAAGGTGATTGGCTGCAGACTCCCATCTCTGCAGGACCTGTACACCTCCAGGACATTGCGGCGTGTAGCTCGGATCTCAGCTGACCCTTCTCACCCTGGACACAGTCTGTTTGACCTGCTCCCCTTAGGCAGGAGGCTCCGGTCCATTCGCACCAGAACCTCTCGCCATAAGAACAGTTTCTTCCCCTCTGCTGTCGGACACATGAACAATAACCGTATGACTGTTCCCACCACTAACACATGACCCTACGCTGTGTTCACTGCATCATTCCATTTTTGGCACTGATCACCACCTGCACTCATGTATATATCTTTCTACGTAGCACTCTTAATTCTTATTCTCATGTATATCTCATGTATATATCTTTCTACGTAGCACTTTTAATTCTTATTCTTACTTTTATTTTTTCATGTCTATTTAAGCCCAACTTATGACACTGTTTGCACTGAAGCACCGCAGCAATTTCCTGATGTTGTAAACCTGCTCAACATTTGGCAATAAACCCCTTTCTGATTCTGATTCTGATTCTAATGTCCATTCTTATATTTCAGTACATAACTGAAACCGATTTAGTCGGGGAGGGTAAGAACTGAAAATATGAAATAAACACACGTAAGCTAAGACTCTAAAAAAAAATAGCATTTGTTCGGTTTTTCATTTCGCCATTTGTTGATTCACTTGAAGAGCAAGTAACGTAATATGGGTCAAGTGATCAGTTTGATATCAATCTTTCGTGATGCACCGTCATATTTACATTATTTGTACAGTACGAATGATTTTTTTTGGTACCTGCTCAAACTTAAGCTCTCCTTAGTATGGCTGGCTCCGTTTCCCCAACAGCGCACTCACAGGCAGCAGCTGCCCCGCCCCCTCGCTCAGTCGCTTAGTGCCTGAGCTCGGATCATACCAATATCAGGGGGGATTCACGCACAGTCGCAAATTCCCACAGTGTGCACTATGTGCTTCGAATATTGTGTGTACTTTTTGTTTTATACAGTTGTCAGCCAGGCATCTAACTATGAAAAAAATTACACTCCAAAAGACCCCGGGCTTCTGACAAAACAACCCGGGCTTAAGCCCAGTAAGCCACCCCCACGCTCCGCCCCTGGTTTACTCCCCGTTTATGAATCCTGCTTTTGGGTCCTACCTCCTGCCTGCCACTCTGCAAACCATGACAAAGACAAAAATATATTTTATTTTAATTGGTTACCAACAGATAAATTGTTGTACTAGCCTTAAAGAAAAAAAAACTTGCGTTTGAGTGAAACGTCATCACAGTTTGTTAATTTTTAATTAAACTATGGAAAAAGTGATGTTCCCAGAACAGGCCATGAATGTATCCTGGGAATTAGGAATGTATATAAGACAATAAAGAGAAACACTGTTTTTATTTGTTGTTACCTTTAATATATCCCATTACATTGTTTTTGAGTATTTGATTACACACAGAGGTCTTTGAATTTAAATATGCTTTTTTTTTTTTTTTTTTTTTTTTAAATGGTAACTACAGATATGATATTTGCATTCAAAGGACAATAATTTGTTATTAGCACTGGACTGTCCATAAACAGCACTGGGATCAAATTGTTGCTCACCAGAATATTTCCATAATATTTTTTTATTCTGCTAATGTGGATCATTTCCCTCTCAAGCTTTTAGTTGTATAATCTGGAGTGAAATTTCCAGCCTAAAATGTTGTTTCGGTTCATCACCGTTATATTCAAATTTGTTACAGAGATGAGATAAATGTTTATAACATGTTACAAAATACAGCTTCATAATTTTCCCACAATCATTTAAACCCAATAATAATTAATGCACAAACAGAGAAAAGCTACAAAGCAATATCAGGAAATCGGTTTTCTCCCTCTTCTTTTATTAAAATGATTACATTACTCATTAATTATTAATTATGGTAACTGTTAGTCCCAAAGCATATCCCCGAAAATGTTGGGCAGTTTGCATCTTTGAAATAAAAAATCTACTTGATTATATCTCAGCCAGTGGGAAAAAAAACAAACAAAACCTTGACTATGGATAGTAACGTTACTGTGGATGATAGTTATAACAAGGTGTAGTAGATTAATCTATCCCAGTTTAAACTAAATAAAGAAACAGAAACACAGAGGGAGCTGTAAATGAAACCAGAGCTTCATGGTTTAACGTCAACGATGCAGGAGCTCTTTATGTCTCTGAAGCTGCTGCAGTCGAAGTCAGCAACCACGGTCTTCAGTCCAGCTCTGTAGGGAGTCGTGGTAATCTTGAGCTTCAGTGTGGCCTTTGGCTCTACCTCACCCAGGTCACTGTAAATAGAAAAACATTATTATTTTTTATTTTACTTCAAGCCCTGTTTGGATGAGAACCTAGGCTAGTTAAGCCAACTTAGCTTGGGGGGGGAATAAAGGAAAACGGTTGCCTAGCTTTAGCTAAACTCTTTACAAAAGCAGTCTGTAAGCAGTAATTAGGATTAGCATACTGTTTCTTTTTATTTTTATCTTTATGCAAAATGGAATTGTGAGCTGGAACTATTTATTGGTGAACAACACTTGGTGGCACTACCAACAACATAGCACTGTAAGTTAGAAATGTTTCTTTTCTTTTGAAGACTGGAGAAAAAAAAGAAAATTTAGATTTGTTTGGAGCACTAAAATATGCAGCATGAATCAAAATCTGAAAGTCTTTTGTGGCCACTTCAATTCTTTGAAAAAACACAACTTTAATCAAAACAAAAGGCTACGTATACAAAAATGAGTAGTTAATGGATTATTTCTCTCGTTATTTCCTTTTTGAAGATTTTTAATTCTTTTTCTGTGGCAACATATCAGACACGTGGCAGACAAACGATGGCTTGAATTAAATAAGTTAAAGTTACAAGAAAATTTCCATGAATTTGTTTCATCTTTACACAAGCATCAATAGTTTATGGTTTAAAAGTGTTGTTTTAAAGATATTTTACATAATGAGGTTACTGCATTAACATCAATATTAAACCAAATGAAAATGAGTGAACTGGCAGAGTACAAGGAAAATAAAGAGTTTTTTTTAACCAGTATTATTGAACCGCTGAGATGATGAAATGAAATCTGACTAGAATCAATATTTGTTTTTGTAACTCTCACATAAAAAGCAAATTACTGTTTCACAAAAAGCATCTGGTTGAAGATGGGAAATATTATCATTAACTCCAGACAATCACATTGTTCCTTATACCCTGTGATTGTAATGAGTTAGATTGTATGTTAAGTCTCAGTACTGACCTTTGTATATAGTCTGATTTAAAAAGGCCACATCCAATGACTGTCAGGGAGCAGTTCCTCAGCCTCTCATTGAGCGGGTTTTTAAATTCCACCTCCAATGTCATTTCATGGTTCACATGGACTGGATACAAAACCTAAAAGAAGCACAGATATAGTACAGCATTAATGTGCAGCAAATTATAGAACAAAGTCCAGAATTTTCAGAATCTCATAGAACCTGTTCATCAACTGAGTTCAGGTGACGCTTTTTTGACTGTCAAATAACCAATCAGCAGTTATCGTTGTAAGGCCATGCCACACAGCCAGTCTACCGTATACCATGAACACATACTTTGTTACCAAGTAATGACATTAGTTTGAATCTGCTTTCACTTCCTGTGTTATAAAATCACGCACTTCCTTATATTACACACAAAATTTGGATTTTAATGACCTTCATGGAGATGACTGGTTGCTCTAGGGTGATGTTGGTCTCAGTCTGGTAGTATTCATCACTGTCACTGGCCACTGCTGAAACCTTTATGCTGTCGTAGTTCACCATATATTTACTGTAATCTGCAAAGGGGATCTGGATAGGTATGGCCACATCTGTAGGACATACAGTGAGAGGCAGGAATGTGAGAACTGATCCAGAGATTCATGGTATCATCAGGAAACTTTAATTTCTTGTTTCTTTCTAATTTCTTTCATTTCTGAGACTTGGGGTGGAGTTTGAAGTAGCAGCCTCAAATCATAGAAATCTATATCATTTCTTTTTTTTCTTTTCAAATAAATTACAATGCTGACCAAAATTGTAAGATAAGAACTGCAGACCTTGTCCAGACAGAAGTGTCACGTGCTGCACTTTGTTCAGGATGTTGTCCGCTGGATTGCCGTTGTACCTCATGGCCTGAGCGTTGACACGGACAGACAACACCTTATTGGTGTGATCCTTACTGCTCAGCTTGAGCCTCAGTTTAATGTCCTGGCCATTTATCGCCTTGGTCTCCTGGTGTTGAAGTTACATTGAAAGTTATGTTGAAACCAAGCACACCAGTGTTTTTCTTGTGACATTACCAATAAGTTTGATGTGTCACATGACCCTCTTCCTATTGAAAAAAAAACAAAAGTTGTATCCAAGATGGCCGACATCTAATTGGCCACCATGGTCACCACCCATCTTGAGGAGTTTGTCCCCTCACATATACTAATGTGCCACAAACAGGACTTTAATATCACCAACCATTCCCACGGTGTATCCATATAAATGGCCCACCCTGTACATCAGTGTGACAGGTTGAAGGACTACTGCATATAAAACTGTTCAGTTAATACTAATTCATATCAGTTCATATAAGGACAAATAATGTAAATATGGTAAGAAAATGGTTAAGAGGTTATTTTTTCATGTTATATTAATGGCTTTCATGTTACTTAAGAGAACTGCAATCTATACATCACTGATCGGCTAGTAAGCCTTTTCTTGGATCGATTTGTAGTGTCTCTATTCTCCACTAGGGGGCTTTCGCGCGTTCTCCTCACTGCAATAAACGACTGCACGAGAGACGCAAGTCATAATCACTCTCGTGATTCTTTCCCCCTGTTTTCAGGGGTGTAACATCAGCCGGGATTCCGCACAACACTCCCCTCCATTCACCTCGTGAATGTACACTCTCCGCTCTCTTCCCAGCGAATCCCAGATACTGTCTTAAAGTAGTGTAACAGTGCTCCAATATAATGTTGTACCTGGTGGGGCAGTCTATATGCTGTCTATATTTAGAAAGTTCATGGTTTAGATTTGCTCTGTTAGAATCCCCAAGGACAATTGTGAAGGAATCCAGGAATTTTCTTTCAAGGGTGGTAATCTGGTCAGCCAGTGCGTTGTTTGCATTGGCCTGAGGAGGGATGCAAACTCCAACCAGCATGAAGGAACAAAACTCCTGCAGTGAATAAAATGGTTTGCAGTTGATGAAAAAAGTTTCCAGGTTTGAGCAGCAGTATTTCTGTAACACTGCGACATCAGTACACCAACCTTCGTTGATGTAGAAGCAGACTCCACCACCCTTTGTTTTCCCTGAGAGCTCCGCTTCACGGTCCACCCGATGAAGTTGTAAGCCCGGCAGATTTCGCTCTGTCCCCCAGGCAGCCTTGGGATATTCTGATCACTGCCTGGTCCATCTTATTGCAGTTTAAAGGCAACAACTCAAACATGCCAAGCCTGTATTAAAAACTGTGAAGAAGTGGACTAACGCAGCAAAGCAGGAACTGTAGGACTGTTTTGACTGCACTGATTGGACTGTTTTCGAAGCTGCATCTCAGCATCTGGATGAGCTGACGGACACTGTGACATCATACATCAGTTTTTGTGAAGATGTGTGTGTGTGTGTGTGTGTGTGTGTGTGTGTGTGTGTGTGTGTGTGTGTGTGTGTGTGTGTGTGTGTGTGTGTGTGTGTGTGCCAACTAAGACCTTTTGCACATACAACAATAAACCATGGTTCACTCCTAAACTCCAACATCTTCGTAAGGCCAAGAAGGACTCCTACAGAAGTGGTGACAGGGCCCTGTACAAGCAGGCCAGGAACACACTGACCAGGGAGATCAAAGCAGCCAAAAGGATCTACTCCCAGAAGCTGAAAGAATGGCTCTCAGCCAACAACCCTGCGTCAGTGTAGAGGGGCCTGCAGGAAATCACCGACTACAGACACTCCCCACCCCCTGTGGAAGCAAACAAAGACCTGGCAGATGGGCTGATGGCCATCCGTCGGCTCTTTGTTACTTCGGAAACATGGCTTGAACAATTTCTCTTCAATGACGTAATCCGATATCAACTGATCTCTTTACCTGTCGGCTTCCCGTGGCTGACATGCGACCGGCTATTGCAGATAATAATACAACAGCTTCTTGCTATTTTTTGCTTCTTTTTATCGCTGTGTAACCGATTTCAATTGAAAACCTGCGTGCGCTAGTACCTCTTCCCACGACTTCCCACAATCCTTTGCGGTTTTACCCCAGAATGACGTCACATTTCCAATCTCTATAGAGATTGAAAATGTGACGTCATTCAGGGGTAAAACCGCAAAGGATTGTGGGTACGAGTGGCACACAGGCCGTTTCAATCCTTTGATTTTTTTTTCTCCTCATACTTTTTGTTGCCTTTTCGTCAAGTCTGTCTTTGTACAGAACTGTTTTTGGGGCAAATAAAATGCAAGTAGGGATTAAAACCGCAGAATTAATGATTACCGGTGCTGGAAATACTAGCGTTTGATGCAGTGTTTTGATTTTATTGCCACTGGTACCTGCAATGCGCGACACTGTTTCAGACATTGACCCCCAAGTCCATGAAAGCCCCTGTACCAGACGGAGTTTCACCCTCCTTGCCTCAAACATCCTGCAACATCTCGACCGCCCAGGAACTTATGCCAGGGTCCTGTTTGTTTACTTTAGTTCAGCTTTTAATACCATTGTGCTTGAATTTCTCTCCTCCAAACTCTCCCAGCTCAGCATGTCACCAGCTACCTGTCAGTGGATCACCAGCTTCCTGACAGACAGGAAGCAGCAAGTGAGGCTGGGGGAGAGCACCTCTGAAACTCGGTCCTCTCACCACTATTGCTCCTGCTGTACATCAATGACTGCGCCTCCAAGAACTCGGCTGTTAAACTCCTAAAATTTGCAGATGATATCACCGTCATTGGCCTCATTCAGGATGGTGATGAGTCTGCAGCTTTCCAGGCTTCTAGTTGCTATTCTTAGATAATTCTTAGATAATTTCCTTAAAGGCCCCATCCCATTTCACACTGTTTCAACTGTTTGTTTTTTTTACTTGTCGTGCATTATGAATTTTGACCAAATCAAACACATTCTTGTATTTATATCATGTTGTAATGATACAAAGTTTTCCCAGTCTTGTATTTTGAGTTTCACCTCTTTGATTTTCATCTCAACATACTGGGGTGCCTCTTCTATGTCACCTTGACCTTCTTTTGAGTTCATTCTGACTGCACGTTTGAAGATGGCTCTCTCCTCTGCGCTGCCTGTAGGGAAATATGGCATGTGCTGTGTGAAGCGGGCATGATTGGGGGACCCAAAATGCAGACTCTTGGAGGCAAAACTAAACTCAAAAAGCAGCTTTACTGATTAACTATAGAATGTACAAAACTGAACTGGGAGTTACTGGAAACTAGACAAGCAGGCAGAACACACAGCTGAAGAATGAGGGAGATCACCGACGGGGGGATGGAGGGATTTGGGACAGAGAGAAGACACATGGTGAACACGACTGAACACAATCCACCAATGAGACAGGTAAAGCACAGCTGAACATTGAACACACATGATAAGAGAGTGACAAACTGAAACAGGAAGTAGGAGAAACACACACTCTGAGATGCAGACAGATGAAACCCAGGGAACAGAGGGAGGAGAGAGAGGGGCAGAGAGCCAGGGACAAGAGACAGAGTGCCACACAGAGACATGCCACAGAAGAAGAGACTGACCTAACTGGGGAAACAGGGAAGGACAGAGAGACACAAGACAAAATGGCATATATATGCCATAGAAACAAGACAAAAACATGAACAGGATCAAATAAAAACCAAGAAAACCTAAACTAGAAATACTGATAAACTCAAGATCGTAAGCAAACTGAGCTAGGAAACATAAGAAACTTGTTTGTGTTGTCTGGGATCATTTGAACTGAAACTGCCTTTAGCAGTTCTACTAGAATGTTACCAAACAGTTATCCAAATAATAAAGCTATTGATGTCCAGTTGACACGAGCAATGCAAATGAGCATTGTATGTTTGTTTTACCTTCCCTGTGCTTGTAGCTGTCAGTGATATCAACCCTTTTCCAGGAGTCAACAGCCTTGGTAGAGATGCTCTGACCCACTGACATGGAGTCAGTGTACATTTTCTTCTTTGAACCGTTAGTACTGATCTGAGAAAAGTAACATCAAAACAGAAAATTGTCAATACTTTGTGCAGGACTGCATAATTTAATAAGCTAAAGCCACTGGTAAATCTGCACTTATGTTTGTCAGTCAGAATAACTTTTGTGTTGAAGTTATCGCCATTAAATTGTAGACGATGTAAGTGTGATCTCTGTTTGCATTTGGGATGTTGAATGAGTTTGAAGGGGTAGCCAAGAGAAATATAGAGTGAACATTGGGCTCCTTAATGGTCTTACATCTTGTCAATTAACAACAACATCCATCCATTTTCGCAGGGGGCAGCAACCTAACCCGCTGCTTAACACTTGGCTGCGAACCACTCCAGTGTGAGCTGGAGGCAACCACCTGATGAAGCCAACAGAACCACATCATTCTCAAAAAACAGAGATTAAATTTTGAGTCTGCCCAAGTGGAAGCCTTCTGCCACTTCGCTAAGCCTAGAAATTCTGTGCATAAAAATTATGAACAGAATTGGTGACAAAGGGCAACACTGGCTGTCCAACACCCAATGGGAACGAGACAGGGTAAAGAGCTGCTCTAGTGTTCCGTGACAGGGATGAACCTTGTGAGATGCTTTGGGTGGCGCTGTCACTTGGTGTTCGCGCTCTCTGCAGTAGAGTATTGTGTTGTGTTCAAACACACAGTGGTGTTTTTGTGTAGTTTATCTGCGTAGCAATTTAATCAAAGAAATCTTATTTCATAGTGCAATCTTCACATGCTTCATTCGAAGCAATTTAGAGTCCAAGTATTCACTCGCTGTGTCTTTAGGGTTTCACTTGCTTAGCTTGTAGCCGAGTCGCTAGCAGCATGGCCTCTTCACCTGTTCCTCCTGCACTTTCCTGCTCATTGTGTCAGATGTTTAGTTACTGCTTGGCAGTAATGATACTTGTAACAAATGTAGCCAATTTGCAGGTCTGGAGGCCAGGATCACTGAACACCACCAAGCTGTTCATGTGTCTACCTGCTTTTCCCGATTCAGCGACACACCCACAGGTGGTCAAACTCTGGTAATTGGTGATTCTGTTCTGAGGCATGAAGCTAGAGACACCGGCAACCATAGTCATTTTTCTTCCAGGTGCCAGAGCAGGAGACATTGGAGGAAATTTAAAACTGCTGGCTAAGAGTAAACGTAAATTCAGTAAAATTATAATTCACGTCGGCAGTAATGACACCCGGTTACGCCAATCAGAGGTCACTAAAACCAATATTGAACCAATATTGTAGTTTTCTCTGGTCCCCTCCCCAATCAGACCAGGAGTGACATATTTAGCCGCATGTTCTCCTTAAATTGCTGGCTGTCTGAGTGGTGTCTCAGAAACGATGTGGGCTTCATAGATAATTGGCAAACCTTCCAGAGGAAACCTGGTCTTGTTAGGAGAGACGGCATCCATCCCACTTTGGATGGAGCAGCTCTCATTTCTAGAAATATGGACAAATTTATTAAACCCTTCAAAATATGACTATCCAGAGTTGGGACCAGGAAGCAGAGTTGCAGTCTTACACGCCTCTCTGCAGCTTCTCTCCTCCATCTCCATAGAGACTGTGTCAGCTCCCAAACAGACAAAAAACAAACTAAAAACCAGCAACAAACAACTTAAACATAAACAATTACAAAGAAAGAACAATACAGTATCCACATCTGAACCAAAGAGTAAAACTGTGAAATGTGGATTATTAAATATTAGGTCTCTCTCCTCCAAGTCTCTGTTAGTACATGACTTAATAATTGAACTGAATAAATGAATTGAATAAATGAATCAACACCCCGAGTCATTCTAACTTCCGGATATCTCAAAGAACAGGCCGAGGGGGCGGTGTGGCAGCAATTTTTCACACCAGCCTATTAATCAACGAAAAACCAAGACAGACTTTTAATTCATTTGAAAGCCTGATGCTTAACATTGTCCACCCCAGCTGTAAAACTCAGAAACCAGTCTTACTTGTTATCATCTATCGTCCACCTGGGCCTTACACAGAGTTTCTCTCTGATTTCTCAGAGTTTTTATCTAATTTAGTTCTCAGCTCAGATAAAATAATTATTGTGGGTGATTTTAACATCCATGTAGATGCTAAAAATGACAGCCTCAACATGGCATTTAATCTGTTATTAGACTCAATTGGTTTCTCTCAAAATGTAAAAGAACCCACCCACCACTTTAATCACACTCTAGATCTTGTTTTAACATATGGCATAAAAACTGAACATTTAACAGTGTTTCCTGAACACTGTTTAAATTTACAATAATTGATTACACAGCAGTGGGGAGTAGACTTCATCACAGTAGATGTCTTTCTGAAAGTGCTGTAACTAAACTTGCTGTATAAATTGAATTGAATTGAATGAAAAACATATTTTTCCTTCTGTATCCGAGATTCAACAAACGGACAGACACTCCTTTCCAGCACCTTGGCATAGACTTTCTAGCAGAGGCTGAGGAGTGTGATCCTTCTACAGTTGTAGCACACCCTCTGCTCCCCTTCTTGATGATGGGAACCACCACACCAGTCTGTTAATCCAGAAGTACTCTGATCTCTATGGTTGAGGCGTGTTGACCAAAACAGCCCTACAACATCCAGAACCTTCGGGAACTCAGGGTGAACCTCATCCACCCCAGGGACCCTGCCACCAGGTTGTTGTTTAACTGCCTCAGTGACCTTACTCCCGGTGATGAACAGGTCATTTCCATCATCCCCTGATTCTGCTTCCTCTGTGGAAGACGTGTCAATAACAATAACATATAATAGGGAAACTTGATAAAAATGGTAGGTACCAGATCTTTTAAGGTTAGGATTAAGGTTAAAACTGAGTTTAAAAGAGCTGAAAGAGTTAATTCTTCAGATAAAAGGTAGAAATACAGATTGTATAGACAGACTGTATAGTATACAGCTGGTTATTTTATAACACTGGTACAGACCATCCATTTGACAATGTCAGCGTTGACCTCAGCGTAGACAAATGGTACATCATACTTGACGTCTGTGTCACCACGTAGGATAGCGTTGACTGGGGCTGGACCACAGCAGAATACACCTGGAGCAGCAAAAGCAAAGCTGGACTTTTACAAATTTAACAAAAACTTTTTTAAAGAACCAACAAAATAATTGTTTGTACTTCTCATTGGAATCATTCATTTGTGCATCTGTCTCAGTGCATTCATTTCTAAATAAAAACTAAATAGTTTTTACCTTCACTTTTTTCCTGTGGAGTGGGATCCAAGACCTGCCAGCCATCATAGATACCACCTTTCATGAGGTCTGGTCGTTTCATCCATCCTTCCACCCACACATGGAAGTTCCTGCACAAGAAAGGTGAGCTTTCCAGTTTATATCTCTGAGGTTTTTAAATTGCATAATATAATAGCTCTGTCTGTGTGAAAATATGTCATTAGTATTATCAATATGTAACTTTAACAGACGTTCGTGTTCCTTTTCAAGTCAGGCCTCAAAACTCAAACAGCAAGAAAACAATAATAAAGTTTTCATTTTACTTGCACATCTGACTGACTGTCTGAATGTCTTACCAGACACTTTCAGAGGCCTCCTTGCTACGGACTCCATAGTCATCATAATATTCATCAATAGTGAGGCTATTGTTTGAGTCATGAGCAGATTGAAAGTTGGTGACGACACGGCATGGAATACCAAAGAATCGCATCACTGAAATCACAGACAACAAAATGATCAAGTCAAATGACGTCTCGGTCTTGCTTAAAGTTCATGGCAATACTCTGCCACACAAAAACAACACAGTAACCACAGTACCTGTACACATTACAGCAGCGAACACCCAGCACTGTCCGTACTTGACAGGATAGCAGCGGTTTTGAAACCAGCGCTGAAGGATGCTAACACTACTAGTCCAGCAGGTGGGGCTGCATCCATCATTATAGTTTCCATCCCAGCGTCCCACTAGTACACCTTCATCATCATTGGAATTGAGCTGCAAATCAGACAAATGCTCCATTCTTGCTCATCCATTGGTTGCACAAGAGTAAATTTGGTTTATATTATTATTATTATTATTATTGTTACAACAGGTAGCATTAAAAACTTAACTTGTAAGTTTTTAAATGAAGTGTTAAATGTAAATTGTAATGCACGTGAATTTAGGTCCTACCATGGCACTGATCACACGGCTAACATAGACGGGGTTACAACGAGCAGAGGTGTCACCAGCTGGGTCTTTTCTGTGTTTGAGGTTGGCATCCAATATCTTGAGACAAATGTCAACCATTTCCTCCTCGAACTGGGTAAGAAGCACAAGTTAGAGCTACAATACCAATTGCAGGAAAGAATGTATTATTAATCTGGCTGTAAGCTTAGGGATCTTTGTCATGAATTTGTGACCAGTCAAAAGCTCAAAGGCCACTTTTGTCATGACACGGTGTATCAAATATTCTTCAAATTAAACAGCACACTTTAACGTTCTTAATTCTCTTGTAGAAAAATAAAAGTAATGTGGATTTCTAACAGAATATGCTACTGGTGCGTATTGCTGTATAATTACTATTTTGGACCAACATCAATAATTTTAACTTTTACATCGAAAATTATTGACAATTGCCTTCCAGTGACTGCATCATGGAAACATCAATATTGTTAGTCTGATAAAAGAAGTCACCTGTAATCAGCAGAAAAGTCACAACATCATGTTAGAGTCAAATTATTAAATGTTGTCATTGTGTTATTTAAATTTGTAAGTCTTAGTTCAAACTGTATGATCAAAGACATTCCTTTGTCTCTGACCACCTCTCCAGCCTGTTAAATGGTGGGTGAGGCTGTAGTGTTTTATTATAGGGACATCTATGTGAGGGTTTTGTTTTCTTGGTTAGTAAGCTTCCTGCTTTTATTACCCTTTTGATAAGCAGGAGGTCACACAAACGCACCCCCAAACACAAACACACACACTCACATGCATACACACACATACACACACGTGCTTACACGTGCACACACATAGTGCCTTATCTTTTAGAACCATAGGGGGCTTTTACAATGGGTGGTGCTTGTGTGTACTGTAACTGTTTTCAATGAAAGGCAGCAAGGAAGGCTGTTTATTTGATGCTGGCTAGGAGACAGGTGAGGAGCGTTTAGCTCCAAGAGCCTGGTTCCAACAGCCTCCCTTGCTAGCATGTAAAACCCGGTTCTGTCATTGTCTTGCTTTCTTCATGAGGAATAAGTCTCTAAACCAGCGGGGGCCTGTGGAAGCGCAGACCAGGTTTTTTAGTGTATTTATGTCATATTCAAATTCAAATCAAGTCTTAAAAAATCTAGCGTCAAATCATAACAAAAACTGTCTCAAAGCCCTTTAAATAGGAAGATAAAGAGCCTAAAATGATTTTAAAAAGTGAAAAAACACAAAACAATCAAATTCAATTATTCTACTGATTGTGGCGATTGTGGCTCAAGAGTTGGGAGTTCGCCTTGTAATCGGAAGGTTGCCGGTTTGAGCCCCGGCTTGGACAGTCTCGGTCGTTGTGTCCTTGGGCAAGACACTTCACCCGTAGCCTACTGGTGGTGGTCAGAGGGCCCGGTGGCGCCAGTGTCCGGCAGCCTCGCCTCTGTCAGTGCGCCCCAGGGTGGCTGTGGCTACAATGTAGCTTGCCATCACCAGTGTGTGAATGTGTGTGTGAATGGGTGGATGACTGGATATGTAAAGCGCTTTGGGGTCCTTAGGGACTAGAAAAGCGCTATATAAATACAGGCCATTTACCATTTACTTTCTTCTGGTTTTAATGATTTTGGTTTCTCTAAATAATTATCTGGTTATATTCTTATAACTTTATGTTGCTGAAAATTCACCCTAAGATCAGACCATCCAATACTCAGGATACCTGGAAAAATCCCAGAGGTATTCTACAGGCCTCAGTTAGCATGTTACATCTTGATGTTCTCTACAGTACAATTAGAAAAAGAGTGAACAAGTCTGAGCTGCCAGGAGAAAGCCTCTTTTCTCTCAAAACAACATCGCAGTGCAGCTCAACAAATCACAAGACTTCTGGAAGAAGAAGACAGATGATACCAAAGTGCAAATGTTTGGCCAGAACGATCTTTGGAGAAAAACCAAACAGAACATATTAGCACAAAAACCTCATATCAACTGTCAGTACAGTGGGTTAAGAAAGTCATAAAGCCATGCAGAAAACAAAACTCTGTGTATTGCTGTTAAAGTAGGTTCTAGAAGCTGTCAAATCATTGGATTTACTTAAGTTTTTCATTATGCTGTATACAGTCCTTTGAAGTTTTCACATGACTATGTGCTTCAGCTAATTTCCAAATATATTTTCAGCTTTCTTGCTTCACTCATATTACTAATTGTTACAGGTTTAGGGAAAGTACAAAACTGACAGATAATTGACTAGCTAATCTTCCTGTTTCTCATATAAATCACTTTGTTGTAACTAACATTCAATTTTGCGTAACCTTCAGAATACTGGCCAAATATGGCAGCATAAGCATGGCAGCACTCTGGTGCTGACCTGTCCAAAGATCCAGGGCTGTGAACCTATGTAGTGTGATGTTCCTGTGTAGACGGTTCCCTCTTCATTCATCACATATTCTTGTCTTTCTCTGTCATCGGGAAGATACACCCAGTCATCTGCAGACACATGCAAATATAATGCAAGCATCCTTAGCAAATTTATTAGCAGAATGACTCAGCTTTTATGGTAAGTTCATATATCAAAAACACAACAAAAACCTCTATCTATAGATAATAACTTCTATTAGTTACAGATTGTCTGTCTTTTTTCTTTTTCTTTTGTTTTACTTATCAGGACTAAAACTTTGCTTCTTACCAGAGCACCAGGGGTTGAAGAGCACCACCAAAGTTCCCAGATTTCTTGTTTCACCATGTGTCATTGCAGACAGGGAGTATTTCCCCACAGGAGCGTCAGTTGGTGGGGTCACAGAGAAAGCTACAATGCCCCTCTCCAGGACAGCACTCCTGTCAATCTCATACTTCCATATTGCCTTGGCATCACTGGTATATTTGGCAGACGGGTTACCAAACTGAGAACGTGTTCCATGTCTTTCTGATGGAGCAGAACCTGAAGTAAGGAAGAAGTGGGGAAGAGCACTTGTTACATTTCAGGGATCAATCAGTTTTATTTTGTTGTTTTCTTCAAAAAACTCTACTTAACCTCTTTACTTCCACCAGGTCACTGAGGACTATGATTAGGCAATGGTTGTTAACCAGAGCCTAACCATAATAGACTGCCAATAAGCTGGAGGACATCAACAGGTGATTTTGTAGAGTTACAAATGTGTTATGTTAATTGTTGAGTTCAAATATAATGTTATTTAACTCCTGTATGGACACTTTACCATATTAAGAACTTTTAAACATTATATTGTAAATAGTTATTTATCAGTGGACTATTTTAATGTTTTGAAGCATGTGATGTGATGACAAACAGCGTGGCAGAAAAATTGGCTTTTAAAACCAGTTCAAGTGGCTACCTGTCTCCATAGTGAGCAGGAGTGTGTCTCTGACACTGAAAGGCTGCACCATTTCCAGGGTCAGCAGGAAGGGCTGGCCACGCCTAACAATCAGCTGCTTTCTTGTAATTTCAATGGTGCGATGAGCAGTGTTGTTAGTCACGCAGTGAAAATTCACCTTGTTAATTCCTGCAACAAAAAACACAACATGAGTACAAATGTAATTATCTTAGAGAGCCACAAAAGCAACTATAAGTATGACATGAAAAGCCTTTGTTAACTGGCAAGCTTGAAATTTTACAGGAAGTTATAATTCAGAAATGGTAGTGATGACATTTGAGTCACAGGTTTCCTATCTTACTGTTTTTAACTCTTCTAGGATTCAAAAATATTCAAATTATCTCAAATATCTCAGTTTTGATCATAAATTCCTCTGCAATGACCTCTTTTTAAGTTGTTATTTACTTCCTGTTAGTGCCCCTTTCACATATTAAGGGCTTTTGAAAACTGTGAAAAAATGAAAGTTTATAAAAGAGTTAATAATTTTCAACTATTTTCAAACATCTGTGAGAACAAGATGTTTTTTTTTTTTTTAGAGAATCAATGATTAGCAATCAATATTCACTAATTACTAAATTCCACTTTTAAATCAACCCCGGTGAACTTTCATTTCTCCCGTCACCACCAACTGGTCGGAGCACATAGCTGCCCCTCCCTGATCCTGGTGCTACTGGTGGTTTGACCTTAAGTAGTTGGTGTACGGCTGGTTTGGTGATATGGTTGTTTGTTGTCTGGTATTCATTCACAGAATATCAAACTCATCTGGATTCTTGTCTGACTGCAAACTTTAACTGTCAGGAAAAATCTCTGAAAAAGTGAAAATGTAGCAGACACCACACCTATGGCTTTAAGCCTGATGCCCTCCAGATAAACACCTGCTGATGAAAACCAAGCACAAAAGGCTTCAATCAATTTTTTTTTTATCAATGCATCTTTTTCTCTTGGTGGACTAATAATACAGTAGTACTATGTGAAAGCATTGAGCTACCTGTAGTTTTTTTATGTTTAGCTAGGAAAAAGGGAAATATGTGCATTGAATTGTGTGCAAACGTACATGGAAATAGACGATATACTGCAAAAAGAGTTTGCACAACTCTAATGCTCTTGAACATCAACACAGCCTGCAATCTTTTTTATAATGTCTCCAAATAGTGTTCAGGAATATCTCTTCAAGCTTCTTGAAAGACAAGCTCATTTTTGTATGCTGGCTGCCTTTTGTCCTGTTCTTTGTCATCACACTGCATTGGTAGTGCATTATGAATAATTGGGCCTCATTTGCTAACATTCTTACCCTGTGCAAAAAATGAAAATAAATATAAAAAATCCCAGCACACAAAAATACTATCAGATTTATGAAACATGCGTACCCATATATTTTGTTCTCAGCACAGTGCATATGTCAGTAAATTTAAATTGCTTGGAACCAATAGCTTTGTTACATATGTACACTGCCCCACCCCAATTTCTAAACTAAAAATAGGCCACGACATAAAAATACTGTCAGATTTATGAAATTTTTGTTTTCACCCTCGTGTGTATATCAATAAATCAGAATTGTTTGGAACCAACAGCCTTGTTGAGATAAGATAAGAGATCATGGAATATGTTTCAATTGACAAATGTTTCATGGTCACAGCTGCAGTGATGCAGATGTGACCATGTGACCATGTGCTGGTCTGTTGTGGTGAAGAGAGAGCTCAGTGTAAAAGTAAAGCTGTTGATTTACTGGTCGATCTGACCAGTGGTCACCAGCTTTGCGTAGCGGCTGAAATAAGTCCTCCAAAGGGTGGCTGTGCTTTCTCTAAGTGATAATATTTTGTTTTCTTTATATGCTTTTTATTGTAATTCTGAGCATTTTATGGTTTATAGTGTTTTGGCAATAACAACAATAACTGTAGTTAATATTGTTATTATTATTAAAAATAGTAGTAGTACTTAATTTTAGAGACTCGTGTTTAAATTCCTGAGGCAGCCAGGCTGCCATTTGTTTGTTTTTCATAATTCCAAAAATGCTAACATCAGTGGCTAAAATGCAGCCTCAGACCATGACAGAACCCCCAAGATCTCTCCTCTGTACTGATGAACATTTTAACCAAAAATGTAAAATCTGGACTTTATGTCCACCTTTTATGTAATTTCAGACAAACTGTATCTGTTCTAAATGTACTGTCATTTATATATATTGATAATTCAAACATATAAATATATATTTTATACTCACTGTTCGCCATCGTCTCAGTTATTGGAGGAATCACAGCAGTTGCAGGTTTGGAAAGCAACAGCTCGGCTCTGAAAACAGAGTAGAGAATTCTGTAGCCTCCTGCCTTTTAAAGACCCAAAGATACAGACTCTGACCTACTTAATGAGAAAAAAATTCTGGTGAAACAGGTTTTTGAAAAGACATCCTTCTTTCAAAAATGTGGTCCAACAATCTGTTTCAGAAGGAATGTTTTCTACAGTTTGTTGGGCAAGTTTTTTTCAAAGAGAGACATTTTCCACTTTCTTTGCTTCACCTGGAGGTGTTGTTTTTTATTTTGCACAGGGTAGGAACATTTCCATGCAAATGTTAGCAAATGAGGCCCAATTATTCCTAAAGAACAAGACAAAAGGCAGCCAGCATACAAAAAACTGCTTTGAAAACTAGACATTATAAGAAAAATTGCAGGCTGCGTTTGCACACAATTCAATGCACATATTTCCCTTTTTCCTAGCTAAACATAAAGAAACTACAGGTAGCTCAATGCTTTCACATAGTACTACTGTATTATTAGTCCACCAAGAGGAAAAAAAGATACATTGATTTAAAAAAAACTGAATTGAAGCCTTTTGTGCTTGGCTTTCATCAGCAGGTGTTTATCTGGAGGGCAAAAGCTTTAAAGCCATAGGTGTGGTGTCTGCTTCATTTTCACTTTTTCAGAGATTTTTCCCGATAGTTAAAGTATGCAGTCAGACATGAATCCAGATGAGTTTGATACTCTAAGAATGAATACTAGACGACAAACAACCATATCACCAAACCAGCTCAGCTAGTTCTACTTAAACAGAAAAACTTTAGTTTTAGTTATTAACAAACTGTCAGTGTGATGAGTTGAGAGTTAATACAAATCAATTGAATTCAATTTTTAAAAATTTTATTTCATTTTATTTCCATATTGCCAAAAATAACCTTTTAAGGCACTTTATACTTTACACGCTTTATATTGAAAGGTAAAGAGCCTATAAAACAGAGTGGAGAAAAAACAACAACAAGCAGACAACCCCCTATGAGCAAGCACTTGGTGACAGTAGTAAGTAGGTCAGATCCTGTAATTATATATTTTAAAAAGGCATATAAAGGAAAACAAAATACTATCACTTAGGGAAAGCACAGGGGACGTATCGACCAGTAAATCAACAGCTTTACTTTTACACTGAGCTCTGTCTTCACCACAACAGACCGGTGCGACATCTGCATCACTGCAGCTGTGACCATGAAGCATTTGTCAATTGAAACATATTCCATGATCTCTTGTCTTATCTTGTCTCTCATTTCACCCCTTTCTTTGCTTCACCTGGAAATAAACGTGTCGGTATACAGAGAAATTGCTGTGGGGCAGTATACAGATTCAACAAGGCTGTTGGTTCCAAACAATTCTGATTTATTGACATACGCACGAGGGTGAAAACAAAAATTTCATAAATCTGACAGTATTTTTATGTCGTGGCCTATTTTTAGTTTTACTCCTTGCACAGGATAAGAACGTTCCCACGCAATTGTTACCAAATGTGGCCCAATTATTCCTAACACACTACCAATGCAGTGTGATGACAAAGAACAGGACAAAAGGCAAAAAAAGAGATTTGAATGTCTTTCAAGAAGCTTGAAGAGATATTCCTGAACACTACTTGGAGACATTTATATTGCAGGCTGTGTTGATGTTCAAGAGCATTAGAGTTGTGCAAACTCTTTTTGCAGTATATCGTCTATTTCCATGTACGTTTGCACACAATTCAATGCACATATTTCCCTTTTTCCTAGCTAAACATAAAGAAACTACAGGTAGCTCAATGCTTTCACACAGTACTACTGTATTATTAGTCCACCAAGAGAAAAAGATGCATTGATAAAAAAAATTGATTGAAGCCTTTTGTGCTTGGCTTTCATCAGCAGGTGTTTATCTGGAGGGCATCAGGCTTAAAGCCATAGGTGTGGTGTCTGCTACATTTTCACTTTTTCAGAGATTTTTCCCGATAGTTAAAGTTTGCAGTCATACAAGAATCCAGGTGAGTTTGATATTCTGAGAATGAATACCAGACGACAAACAACCATATCACCAAACCAGCTCAGCTAGTTCTACTTAAACAGACAAACTTTAGTTTTAATTGCTGTCCAACTGTCAATGAAATGAACTGAGAATTAATACAAATTAAGTACAACTGAATTTTATTAAATTTAACAATTTTTAGTTCAGTTTGTATCTATTTCTATATTGCCAATCATAACAACTGTCATCTTAAGGTCAAACCACCAGTAGAACCAGGATCGGGGAGGGGCAGCTATGTGCTCCGACCAGTTGGTGGTGACGGGAGAAATCAAAGTTCACCGGGGTTGATTTAAAAGTGGAATTTAGTAATTTGTGAATATTGATTGCTCAGCAGTGATTGACTTTCCAGACACCTCATTTACCGCTTAGTCTCACTTGCAAGTATGAGATTATCCTCATCTAGAAAGAAAATAAAGCAGAAGTTGCTTTAAGGTGGGTCTAACTTGTGAAGTCACCATGACCGTACACCGTTTTTAGGTCTTGCATTCATTATGTTTCAAAAAGTAAGGCAATGACAGTCAAAATGCTCAGGGGCATAAAAGGGGTTAATGTGTGTTTGATAAGGGAGTGCTTTACACCACTATCACTTTCCCATGCTGTCAAACTCAGTACTGACATCATTACTCTAGTCCAGGGGTCAGCAACCTTTAACACCCAAAGAGCCACTTGGACCCGGTTTCCACGCAAAAGAAAACACTGGGAGCCGCAAATACTTTTTGACATTTAAAATGCAGATAACGCTGTATATATTGTTTTTTTTACCTTTATGCTTTGTATGAACAACTAAAGTAAGTAAAGTTTATTTATTAAGCGCTTTTCACAGACAGGCAGTCACAAAGCGCTGTACACAAATATTAAAATAAACAATACAATCAATAGACATTATACACAATGTAAAAGATCAAATGTAAAGAATGTAAAGAATATAAAATACGTAGATCAACAAAAGGCTTGTTTGAACAGAAAAGTTTTTAACTGCTTTTTAAAAGAATCCACAGAGCAACTAAGGTGTGTTGCTTATGAAATCCATGAAGTGCTACAGAGAAAATTACATTTTATTTATGTAATTAACACATTTTGAACTCTTAAAGAAATATAACAAAAGGAAAGACACCCAGCTGAACTAAAACTATGCTGCTAAAAAAGAAAAATAGATATTTGCAAAATTCTGCCTAAATATGTATTTTACCTGATAAATGTGTGTGGCGGGGCGTGGTCTGCAGCACCGCTGCAGGGGATGCGGACGCACCTGAGCGGCACCTGCAATCACGCCTCACCGGCTTAACGTCTGTGCTATCTGTGCTGTTGTGTTGGTGTGTGTCGAGCTGTGAGCTGCAAAGCTACAGCCGGCTGTATGCGTACAGCAACCATGTGTGAAAAGTGGTCAATAAAGAGATGTATATTTTTATATTTCAATATCACAATAATCTAACAATTTAGAACTACACGTTAAAAAAGAACTAACATAAATAAAATACACTTCAGCTAAATACTTCTAATTTATTTTCCCAAACCACGCCGAGCCGCACTATAAGGACTAAAGAGCCGCAGGTTGCCGACCCCTGCTCTAGTCCAATCATCTTCTCGCCCATCTGCTTTGAGAATCAGCCTTCACTTTGCATGCTTTAAATATCAATGCTCTTTGTCATGCTCCCTTTCAGATTCTTATTCATGCAACCCACCTCTAATTATCAAATAGATTAATTAATTTCTCTACCTCAAGAAATCATGTTGAATACTGATGTCTATCAAAAGCATCTGATGTGCACCATCCAGATGCTTTGTACTTTTGACCTCCTATGGATGGAAAAGCCCCCCCAACAATACTTGCTTTTTAAAGATGTATGCTGCACAATCATTCCTCCCTGGAAAAATAACATTTCAAATAAACCTTTAGTATCCCCAAATTCAGGCCCTTGATAAGTGGATGTAAATGGGCTCACCTGTCTGGCCTCCACTCTGTGCCCTTCCCACACACAACAGTCTTTCACCTACAAATACTCATACCCAGTAAATCAAAAAAGTTGAAACATGGAAATAAACAAACACCTATACAAACACACAGCCACATTTAGCTCTACTTTAAAATCAACAGACAAAAATGAGCATTGCCACACCTCCACTGGATATCATTAGTCTCCTTTATGTTTCCCCCCAATGAACGACAGCTCTTCCTGATTTTTGTGAAGCTCTAATTTAAGCTGGTGTTTTCTTTTTAATACTTGAAATGACTGCTTAATTATTTACTGATTAATAGCTATCCAAAAATACAAGAATATGGACAAGCAAACAACAAAGCCTTTAATATTTTTTGTCATTTCTACATTCCTTTGTTCTATCATAAAGAAATTAAAATTATCCTTTTCATCGATCAAAGACATAACTTCTTAGCCAGGCCTCTTTCTATAAATCTCTACTTAAATAGAAGGTTTGCTAATTTAGGTTATAGATGTTCTGGTCAACAGGGTAAGTGCTGATGTAATAATGTTATCAGGCTCTCAAAGCTTTGCTGTTGCAGAATGGAAAGATTTATAAGCAGAGATAAAAATCGTTCAGTAGTGCTTAATAAAATCACATACAATGTGATTAATGACAACATTTTTATACCATGTAATTACTCAGGAACTATTAATGGTTCATGATATCATTAAGAAAATAAGTAAATAAGTGACTAACAACATATTTAGATGCAAATTTATACATATAATTCATTGAGATATGAGATAATTTAATGTGGGCATGTTGTTTAAGGTTTTATAAATTATATATATATATATATATATATATATATATATATATATATATATATATATATATATATATATATATATATTATATACACACACACACACATAAAGGATTTTAAGATAATCTGAATGTTGGAAGCTACATCATGAGGTCACCATTACCATCACTTTCAAGTCGTCTTTGTGTCATCTCTTCTCTGTAAAAACACAAAAGAATAGAAGGAATACAGCTTTTAAACGGCATCAGCACACTTTAAATACTTCCCTGGGTGAGGGCCAATAGTGTCCTTGAGAGTTCACTGTAGAGGCAGGGCCAGATGTATAAAGCATCTCTGCCCTCGTCAATATCTTGTTTTGTAGTTAGCGTTCATTAACTTGAAACAATGTTTTTGTTTGTTTGTTTTTATTTTTATGCTAAAATAATCTTATGTAGTTGTTACAACTAGTTTTTGTCATAGTTAAAATGAAGTTACCTAATGTAAATAAGTAGTTCTTTTAGATTTAATTACTTATGTAGTTCTAAATTACATTTCAGAGATTTCACAGAGTTTTTATGAAACTGAAAAACAGATGGAACGCTCTAGTCTATAACCTATTGCTGCCTCCCTGTGGAGACTCTTTAGGAGATTATTCTCTTTTTCAGAATTAATAAAATTGGTCTGTGGCTGCTGTACAAAAAGAAAAACTTTTATCAGTATAATAGTTCATATTAATATGATATGAACTATTGAAGTGATAGATGAAACCAGGTGTCATTGTAGGAGAAGCAAATGTGGTAACTGAAGAGACAGATGTTGACTTGAGTCAGCCTGTTGCAGAAAGAGAACCTGATGTTAAACTAATGGATAAAGGTGTGGGAAAGCCAGATGGTTATTAAATTTTGGGAAATTCATGTTTATATTAAGTTGCTATGTGTTTATAGCACAATGACTGAATGTTTGTTAATCCAGCATTAATAAAATAACTAAATACAATACCTTTTGAGCACCAAGCTAGAAAAATACACCATTGCTAAAATTAATGGCTGATTTGATCTGCTTTTTTTGCTGAAAGGATATTTGAAGTTATTGTTGCTGACCATGTCCATGTCTTTATGAAGTGTATCCATCTTCTGATGGTTGCTCCCACAC
This sequence comes from Copadichromis virginalis, assembly GCF_057382275.1. NCBI lineage: Eukaryota > Metazoa > Chordata > Actinopteri > Cichliformes > Cichlidae > Copadichromis > Copadichromis virginalis. The sequence goes on along the minus strand of NC_140620.1, from coordinate 25,986,955 downwards.
ACATCACAAAGCTCAAATAATCTCAAACTGATTTCATGAACATGAAAATGAGTTCCCTGTACTCAAATTACCTCCATATTTAATGTCTTCTTCATCCAATAGAGCACCTATGGGATGTGGTGAAACAGGAGATGTTTACACTCAGCCTTGGAGACAGGAGAAGAAGGTCGCCGAGAAGGGGCTTGGAGTAGAGCCACCACTCTTCCACATCAAAATGACCACGATCCCTCCTGGATGCCTCCAAGAGGAGGTATTTGGGACATGTTCTACTGCAGAGGTTATATTTTTCAGCTGGCTTTGTAGTCCCTCCAGAAGAGTTAGAGGTCGTCACCAGGGACAGGGTCTTGATGTCTGCTGAGACAGCTGTACCCAAGACCTGGACTTGGATAAGTGGAAGGAGACTATGGATGGATGGATGTTGGATGTAGGGGTGATCTACCCCAGCATTTAACATAATGCAAATGACTACAAATTAGAACAGGAGTGTCTTAATCATAACTATAGTCATAAGAAATTCGAATGGTATTTGTTAGGCTCACCAAGTTCTAAGGTAAAATATATTTTTTACACTGTCCCAACTCTCCAGTAGATTTGAAATATGTTATTGTCTTAGCTCTTGGAGCTGCATTAGAATGTGAGTGCGTGCAACTATGCTGGTCGTATCGGATTGTAGAGGTGTGTTTGTGTGTGTGCAGCCGTGCATAAACAGCTTGGCTAATACGGGAGCAGAGGCTAGACGTCATGGATCAGGAGTGAATCCACACACGGAAACACACAGAGAGGTGGATGCAGATCAGCTCAGCTGTAGACACGGAGGGAGCAGGTTTAAAAAAACTTATTTGTATCACAGTTATAGTACCTCTAATAAAAGGTATTGCAGAAGAAGTGGAAGTCACAAAACTGGTAGCAGTGTTATTAATAATAACAGTTTATGTTTTTAGCAGAAAGAGATCCCAGTGATTCCTAAGTAACTGAATTCAAGGTAAGACCATATTCATTCATTCAAATGATATTTTTCAGGGAAGATTGTATGCCTTTCTTAAAAGATCATTCGTGAAAGGCTATCAAGCATTATTTGTTTTACCTTAATCTTATTTTTAGTCTAACCTTAAATGAACATTTTCGAAAACCTTAACTGAAACTGAATCTAATCTTTCCTAACCTCAGGATGAACCTAAACTTTACCTAACCTTATCTGAACAATCCATACGCTTAATCAAACCTAAACATAATCTTTCCTAATGTTAAGCTGAACCTAATTTTGACCTGTCTTCATTTTAGGATTAATTGAACCTCATCCCAGCCTTCATGGCCTTGATTAAACCCAAGCTCTCTCTCTCCTGTGATAAGAATAAACCAATTTTAGATTTATCTTACTCTTACTAGATTTAATTTACTCTTAATTTAAATTAAGCCACATTTTTGCATACCATTTATGCAAAACTTTTATTGGAATTATTAAAAGACATAAAATCTTGACTTTCATCCAGGATCCAGGGTCCCAGTCCCCTGTAGGACTGTTACTTTGGGACTTTTGTTTTGCTTTGTTTTGGGCTTTTCATTTTCAGTAGCTGTTGTATTTAGCCTTGCTCCAACATGAGGTGCCAGTTGAGTGGTTTCCAGCCTGAGAGTTGGGCATACCAAAGAGTCATCATTCTTCTGAAGTGTTGTTCGCTCAAACCAATAAAAACTACACAACCTCATAATTTTACAATTTTATACAAGGCTATAAAAGTTCTAACTAAGAAACCACTGTGATTTCATCATTGTTATATATTCTTTTTTAATATATGTATGAAAATCAGTGATCGTATGACAATCAGATTCCTGTTTCTAGCTGACAGGAGTGACACCTGGTGTGGTCTTCTATCGCTTTAGCCCATCTGCCTCATGGTTCAAAGTGTTGTGCATTCAGAGATGCTCTTCTGCATACCTTGGTTGTAGCAAGAGGTTGTTTTAGTTACTGCTGCCTTCCTATCAGCTCAAAACAGTCTAACCTCAACTGACCTTTGACATCAACAAGGTATTTTCACTCAGCGAACAGCCATCCAGTGGATATTTTCTCTTTGTCAGACCATTCTCTGTAAACACTGAAGATGGTTGTGTGGTAAAATCCCAGATCAGCCTACAGTGGGGCAAAAAAGTATTTAGTCAGCCACCGATTGTGCAAGTTCCCCCACTTAAAATGATGACAGAGGTCAGTAATTTGCACCAGAGGTACACTTCAACTGTGAGAGACAGAAAGTGAAAAAAAAAAAATCCATGAATCCACATGGTAGGATTTGTAAAGAATTTATTCGTAAATCAGGGTGGAAAATAAGTATTTGGTCAATAACAAAAATACAACTCAATACTTTGTAACATAACCTTTGTTGGCAATAACAGAGGTCAAACGTTTACTATAGGTCTTTACCAGGTTTGCACACACAGTAGCTGGTATTTTGGCCCATTCCTCCATGCAGATCTTCTCGAGAGCAGTGATGTTTTGGGGCTGTCGCCGAGCAACACGGACTTTCAACTCCCGCCACAGATTTTCTATGGGGTTGAGGTCTGGAGACTGGCTAGGCCACTCCAGGACTTTCAAATGCTTCTTACGGAGCCACTCCTTTGTTGCCCGGGCGGTGTGTTTTGGATCATTGTCATGTTGGAAGACCCAGCCTCGTTTCATCTTCAAAGTTCTCACTGATGGAAGGAGGTTTTGGCTCAAAATCTCACGATACATGGCCCCATTCATTCTGTCCTTAACACGGATCAGTCGTCCTGTCCCCTTGGCAGAAAAACAGCCCCATAGCATGATGTTTCCACCCCCATGCTTCACAGTAGGTATGGTGTTCTTGGGATGCAACTCAGTATTCTTCTTCCTCCAAACACGACGAGTTGAGTTTATACCAAAAAGTTCTACTTTGGTTTCATCTGACCACATGACATTCTCCCAATCCTCTGCTGTATCATCCATGTGCTCTCTGGCAAACTTCAGACGGGCCTGGACATGCACTGGCTTCAGCAGCGGAACACGTCTGGCACTGCGGGATTTGATTCCCTGCCGTTGTAGTGTGTTACTGATGGTGACCTTTGTTACTTTGGTCCCAGCTCTCTGCAGGTCATTCACCAGGTCCCCCTGTGTGGTTCTGGGATCTTTGCTCACCGTTCTCATGATCATTTTGACCCCACGGGATGAGATCTTGCGTGGAGCCCCAGATCGAGGGAGATTATCAGTGGTCTTGTATGTCTTCCATTTTCTGATGATTGCTCCCACAGTTGATTTTTTCACACCAAGCTGCTTGCCTATTGTAGATTCACTCTTCCCAGTCTGGTGCAGGTCTACAATACTTTTCCTGGTGTCCTTCGAAAGCTCTTTGGTCTTGGCCATGGCAGAGTTTGGAGTCTGTGGACAGGTGTCTTTTATACAGATGATGAGTTCAAACAGGTGCCATTCATACAGGTAACGAGTGGGGGACAGAAAAGCTTCTTACAGAAGACGTTACAGGTCTGTGAGAGCCAGAGATTTTCCTTGTTTGAGGTGACCAAATACTTATTTTCCACCCAGATTTAAGAATAAATTCTTTACAAATCCTACCATGTGGATTCATGGATTTTTTTTTCACATTCTGTCTCTCACAGTTGAAGTGTACCTCTGGTGCAAATTACTGACCTCTGTCATCATTTTAGGTGGGGGAACTTGCACAATCGGTGGCTGACTAAGTACTTTTTTGCCCCACTGTATCTGGCACCAACAAGTATGGCACGTAAAAAAAGTAGAGTTCAAATTAGTACAAGTAGATTTAAAGTATTTAAATCACATTCTGCCACTGATAATGTACAATGTTTATTACAGGTACACTTAGTCGAATTGAAATAAAAAAAACAAAACACTTAAACTGTGCTTTGATTTCATTTATTGTAAATTTTATTTTTTTTAAATTCCCCTTTGATTATCATCTTCTTTTTCCTTTACTATTTCTTTCCTTCTCCTCACTCGACAGTAAGGTGATCTGTCTCAGCCACAGTAAAGGTCAAAGGTCAGGTTAGGGGAGTTTGTAACAACAGGAAGTGTGTGTGTGTGTAGCCAATAAATATTTAATAGAGACGAATAAGCTGTCTTGGAGGATGGATATATCACTGTGTGTGTGTGTGTGTGTGTGTGTGTGTGTGTGTGTGTGTGTGTGTGTGTGTGTGTGTGTGTGTGTGTGTGTGTGTGTGTGAGTAAATGATTAGGATCATTTATTGAAGAAACTGATTTATTATTGATAAGATTATGAAAGCCATTAATAACAGCAAATTGCATTATTGATTAGAGCCAATAATGCAGCTGCTGAGGTTCTGAAGCTCTTTCCAAAACAAACACATGCAGTCGTTTCTCCATTGCTTCAGAAGACATTACAACTGTCTGAAAATGAACAATAGGCTGCTCAATGTTTTTTACCTGAAAGGCTTCATATTGTGAGGTTATTATCTTACACTCAGTTAGCTTATCTTCTTATTTATTAGTCCTTTATTTATCCAGGTAAAACATCTCATTGAGATTAAAAATATCATTTCCAAGAGAGACCTGGCATCATGGCAACAAAAGTCAAAATACACATACCACATAAGTATATAACATTTAAAACAAATACAATATCCCATACCAACATGTGAAAAATATACAATAACATATCAAATTAAGAGTGACATTAAAAACAATCACACTGAGTAAAAGAGTTATTCTCTCGTTCCTTTAAGACAGACTTAAACTCTTCCAAACCAATTCTGATAATTTCAGTTCCTTCTGCAGATTATTCCAGGAAGCAGGGACAGCGTATTTAAAAGCATTTTTCCCCAATTCTGTTCTGAGTTTTGGGACAATCAATTGTATGATATTGTGAGAACGAAGGCTGTATTGGTTGTGGTTTTTACACATATAAACATATAAATAAGATGGAACCAGCCCAAGGAGAGATTTATAGATAAAGATCAACCAATGGGAGAGTCTGCGAATATGCAAAGAACAATGATGTACACGATTTCCACAGCCAGTAACAAAACGTAAAGCACAATGGTACACAGTATCCAACCTCTTTAGGTAGTGGGCAGGTGCATTCATAAAAAGCAGGTCACCATAATCCAATAAAGGTAAAAAAGTTGCATGAATCAAGTGTTTTCTCACTTGGAGGGAGAAACAGGATTGATTTCTAAAAAAGTAACCTAGTTTTAACTTCGACACAAGCCTTTGAATGTGAGTCTTAAATGACAAATTCTGATCTATAATGATCCCTAGATACTTGTAAGATGTGACCATTTCAATTTCAGTTCCTTGAATTGTTTTAATCTTAGGAGACGTAGCTAACAACTTTTTGCCATTTGATAATAACATGAACTTGGATTTCTCTGGATTTAACACCAACTTAAGTTGAGTTAAATGGGACTGAACATGATCAAAGGCAGACTGCAGAAATTGCAGGGTTTGTGCTACTTAAGGGGATGAACAATAAATAATTGTATCATCTGCATAAAGATGGAAGGCTGCATTTGACAAATTATCACAAAGGTTGTTTATGTAAAGAGAAAATAGCAATGGCCCTAATATGGAGCCCTGCGGAACTCCTTTGGATACTGAGAGAAAAGAGGAAGAAGACCCAGCAGCATGGACACACTGTTTTCTTGCTGACAAGTAATTTGAAAACCAGCTTAGAGCATTTACAGATAGACCAATATTGTTTAGTCTATTTAATAAAATAGCATGCTTAACTGTATCAAAAGCCTTTGACAAGTCAAGAAAAAGAGCAGCACAGTAATTTACACTTACTCTGATCTTCACATGGCCTAAAACTAATCTCACTCTAAGTTTTTTGTATCCAAACAATTCCTTCCTTTCAATCTGATTTTAACCTTAATTTATTAGGGTACATCTTTATCCTAATCTTAAATCAAAGCTTTGGTTAAAGCCAAGATTAATACGAACATTAAATTAAACCTAACTTGAACCACAACTTAGTGTCATGGCTACTGGACGGACTCACGCGCAGTCAGTTCTTTCTATGAGAACAAAAGGAGATTATTTATTTACAACAGGGATCACCTCAGTGCTATATATGTACAGTGAGTTGGGAGGGGGGGTCCAGGGCTCCAGGGAGAGAAGGGGGGGGGGGGGATCCACACACACACGCTTCCTCTTCAATGTTAGTTGAACGTTCTTCAACAGAATTCAACGTTAGTTCCACAACAAAATACACACAGTGGATTCTTTTGAAAATGGCGAGAGCACAAACTCAGGCGGTTCAACATTCCAGTGGTGAGCTGCTCTGTGCCACTGCCTTAAATAGCAGCTGGGGAAATCAGCCAGATCAGCAGCAGGTGGAGACAATCACACAGGTGCGTGGGCCAATAGCGAGAGCCCGTAACGAGCTCCACCCAGGCAGAGAGGAGGAGGAGAGACAAAGAAAACAAAAACAAAAAAGAACAACAACAACAAAACCTGTAGCCAGTGTGAGCCAACCAGAGACACGGGGACCTTCGCTTAGGTTCATCTTAAGTATTCGCTTGACCCAAAATTAGCCTGTATTTATCCTAACCTTAAACATTATCCTAACTTCCCCTAACTTTAATCTAGTCAAGGATTAATCCTTCAATGATTAACATTAATCTAACATACCCCATTAGATTTCCCCCCATTTTCTGATTTCTTGATATAAATCTGCACCAAAACTTAAACTCCTCTAAGCTTGATGCTACTGTACTCTTGTCCACCAGATGTCATGGCGATCATCCTTTCGCTGCTCAAAGTTTCGTCACATTTTTGGAAAGTCTGCCACCAAGGAGCACAGCTACGACGGGGTGCCAATCACGCGTAGTGTCCACGACAACCACTACTGCTCAGCCAATCCCTGCTTCATCGCTGTGGTGACTGAGTGCGCGGGAGGCGGGTCCTTTTTAGTCCTGCCCATCCATCATGTACATAGGCCTTTTTAATTTAATTTCCTCTGAATTAACATAATAAAGGATAAAAAAAATGGGGAAACCTAAATTTTTAAAATTGTTTCATGTTCTCTCTCTCAGACAGGCAGAGTAGATCCTCAGCATCCGAGGGTTTGTGGCCACAGCGGCAGAGTCCTGGACGTCAAGTGGAATCCATTCGATGATTACTGCATCGCCTCATGCTCAGAGGACTGCACTGTATGGCAGTTAGTTAACGACTAACTAGGATTAACTTTGGAATTCGATTTAGGATAAGGATGGGGTTAAATTATTGGGAATTATATAACGTTTAGTGTACAGCACATACACTTTGGTCCTGTGCATGTATTCAGGTGAAGATCTGGGATATCCCAGTCTGTGGAGTCCAACAGAACCTCACCAAGGCCAGGAAAACCCTGATTGGCCACTCCAGAAGAGTGGGGCTAATTGAGTGGCATCCAACTGCTGAGAACCTTCTGCTAAGTGCTGCCTATGACTACAAGGTCAGTGCCAATCATATAACATTCTGGCTTAAATGAGTACCGTATTTTTGTTAAAAGAAACCGTCTTTGCTTTTGTGTTGTATTCAACTTCCTTCAATATATCTTATGAACATAATGCACAGAAATCTTAGAGAAAAAGCCAATGGTTGGCATAAAACTTTTCTATAATAGACACCTTACAAGATTGAACCAGTAAAGAAAGTATCAACACAAGAGAACCAAATGTTAAAGAGCTACACTCTACAATCAGTAATTCCAGTGCATTTAGGCTGCAAAACAGATGTGAATTTGTCTCACTTACTGCTCCAGGTCCTTCTCTGGGATGTATCCCAGGCTGGTGCAGTTATCAGGTATCCAGTTCGGGTGGTGCTGATGCCCATCCACCACCGCTACCCATCTGAGGCACTGCTGCTTTCAGTCAGCTTCAACAGTGATGGCAGCAGGCTGGCAGTCACATGCAAAGACAGACACGTTCGAGTCCTGGACCCTCGGACAGGAAAGATTTTACAGGTATGATTATTGTATCTGAATGCGAGTCCTGACAGAAAATTGCCAGGAAGGTAACTGATACTTCTGCAGGTATCAAGCAGTAGCTCACACAAGGCCAACAAAGTTTTATACATCGGGGGGTTGAAGTTGCTTCTGTCCACTGGCAGCTCATCTTGGAACCACCGGCAGATCGTCCTGTGGGACCCTGTAAGATAGTTTTTTTCCTTTCAACTGTAATCTGAAACTTAATCTAAGCTGTGCTTGTTCTTAAACCTGAATCCAATTACCAGCATTTTCTAGGAGTAAGAATACTTGGGTCGTAAGACATGATTAAAAAAGAGATTGCTGAAAATGAGGCACATAGACAAAAACAAATAAATATATAATAAACATATAAAATTAAACAGCTGATAATAAAAACTGCTTTCTTGTGAAATGATTTAAGAGAATCTCACTGGAGAATTAATTATATAACTGTATATCTCAATTGAGCAACTTTTGCATATTTTAACTTGATTTTTTTTTCCCTTTACAATTTGCTCTACATTCATTCCCATATGTGTTTTCATGCAGGATGACTTATCTGAACCCTTATATGAAGAAGATCTGGATGGGTCAGCTGGAGTACTCTTCCCGTTTTATGACCCAGACACACACATGTTGTATCTGGCTGGAAAGGTCAAAAAACATAAACTGCTTGTGGCAAAATGTGCCGTTAAATTTGAGTAACCATCATCAAGGAGGTTTAGCACCACTGTATATGTTGTATTTATGCTTGTAGGGTGATGGAAACATCCGGTACTATGAGCTAAGTGCTGAAAAACCTTACATCAGCTACCTGACTGAGTACAGGTCCCTGCTGCCACAAAAAGGACTTGGTGAGACCAACACACACACACAAGTGTGTTAGCTAGTAAATGACATAATTTATACAGCTGCCAGTCCAGCTTTGTTCCAGCTCTCACCTACAGTCATGAAATCTGGGTAATGACCAAAAGAGGAAAGTCATAAAATGCCGTCCTACAGAGGAAAGTCATAAAATGTCACAAAATAAAAGAGTAGGTCGACTCTCCCTAAGAGCTAAGATGAGGAGCTCAAACATAAAGAGTAGAACAGCTGCTCCTCCATGTTGAACTCTGGGCATGCCCAACTGGGTGGAGACCCCGGAGTAAGACCTGCTCATCAGGTAGAACCAGAACAAGATGGGGCCAGCGACCCCACTCAGATAAGTGGAAGAAAATCAGCGAATCGATAGATATTCCTCCTTTTCCAACTTATCATGAAGTCATGCAAATTCTGGCTTCATACTATGACAATTGGGAATCAGGTGAGCCTGGTATCAAAATGTAGGTAAATAAGAGAGTTTTGAGTTTCCATGACTTCTTCTGACCAGACATCTAATCACATGGTGACATGACCCTTTGGATTTTTACCCAAAATGCTGTTTGAGTCAAACTTGGGTAAATCATCAAAGCAGATCAAACATGCTTGTCTCTTTTACTCTCTCACAAACATTAAATTGGTTCCATGTTGTTATTATAACTATCAGATATTCAAGGATATTGGTTCTTTGATTGGATATGAAAAAAATCATAGAGCATTGTGATCCTCTTGAAGTGAATGTAACAGTGATTTGGTTGCAGTTTTTAACAAACCTAAAACTTTGTATCCAACTCATCATCTATACCTATACTCATTTCAAGGTACCGACACAATTTTAAGAAAGCTTGTCTAAGTTCATTCACAGGCACTTTGATGCTGATCTAACAAACTTGACTTAAATGTCGACTTTGATGGATAATTTCCTTCACTGTTTCAATGCTACATCCTGCGGTCATGTTAACAGATGGAAGACACCAAGAACCAAGCTTCTGCCCCAACAACTCAACAAATGTTGGTCAATCGTCGTCTTTTCATGCCTGTTGGTCATCCTACATTTCTGAAACTGTCTTATGTCTGGTTGCAAGACTGTTAAGGCATTCTATACAGGACCAGTCTTCTGCCTGAAAAACCCATGCCTTGCTCCACCACCCTCTCACCAACCTTTAAATATTGATGTTGTCGTTTTTTAAAGTCTAGACTTTCATGTTGTAATAATAGAAAAAGGCAAAGAGTTTAGTGTCACTTTTAGAATATCCACAATACTTTATGACACAGGACTAAAATGTGTTTTGACGTCTGACTCACTCCAGGGGTGATGCCAAAGCGTGGCCTAGATGTGACCGCCTGTGAGATTTTCCGGTTTTATCGCCTGATTGCCATCAAAGACCTGGTGGAACCACTGTCCATGATCATACCACGCAAAGAGGTTGGGATGATGTACTTATCTTGAGTATAATCAGAGTACAAGAAGTATTGGTCCAGTTTTTTTCTTGTTCCTTCCAGTCAGGAATTTTTCAAGAGGATCTGTACCCAATGACAGCTGGAAACCAGGCAGCCATGACCGCTCAGGAGTGGCTGTTGGGGGTCAACAGAGGTCTGTAACCTAGCTGGGCCATCAGGTACACTAAAGATATTTACTCTCTATAGATCATTCAGTTTATCACTGATCTCTTACATTTCCTCACCAGGCCCAGTGCTGATGTCCCTGAAGCCAGACCCTCGAGTACCCAACCCTTACCCAGAAACCCCAGCTGAGAAGGGGCTGGTGAGGCAGCTTAGCTCCCTCAGGTTTCAGAGCAGCCCGGCTGCAGTGACAGAGATAAGCCAAGACTTTATAGAGGAGGTAAAGTGTGATCTGGTTATTTTACCTGACATTGCAGGGTAAAATATACCAATCTGGGGTGCCTTTTCTTGATTTTAAAGTGGTACACAGTTGTGTGAAAAAGTGCTTGGTCCCTATCTTGTTTCCTGTTTTTTAGTATGTTTTTTCACACTTAAATTTGTAACAGTAAAAGGCTGTAAAAATATCTGTAAAGATCACCAGTTATTGTAAATACTTGATTGGTGTTGTTGCTGCTAAGTATGGCCCAACAGGTTATTAGGTTTAGGGGGCAATCACCTTTTCACACAGGGCCATGTAGGTTTGGATTTTTTCCCTTTAATAATAAACACCTTCATATAGAAACGGCATTTTGTGTTTACTTGTGTTATGTTTGCCTAATATTTAAATTTGTTTGATGATGCACTCCACACTGTATATAAATGCCACTTGTTTTGCACATATTCAACTCTGTATATTTTATATATTTTATTATTATTATTATTATTATTATTATTATTATTATTATTTATTTATTTATTTTTTTAACTATTTAATTTGTAAAAATGTGCATACACACACACACCACACACACACACACACACAGGAAAATATTTAGTATACACATCCAGAAATGCATACACTATTATATATTGTACATATATTTATTAGTTTCAGGTTGGCCATTCTTGTATTTTGCTCGTTTGTGTTGTTGTGTTTGCACATCTCTGTTGCTTGTGGGGCTCGCACACAAGAATTTCACTCGCATGTGCTGTGCCAGTGTGCCTGCACATGTGATGTGACAATAAAAGTGATTTGATTTGATCTGAAACATTTAAATGTGACAAACCTACAAAAAACAGGAAACTGGGAAAGAGGGGAAATGCTTTTTCATGCCACCGTACTCTTTTTAGAAACTTCTGTTTCCTTTAGACAAACTAGGAAATATGTTTTGCTACAGTAACCGTCACATCCTTCGAAACTGACCTGAGACCTGAGCCTTTTTTGGAGAGTAGTTCTCTGATACTTTTGTTGCTGTTCTCTGTTGAGGTTTTTCTGGAGGAGCAGCTGTCCTATCAGGATGCCAAATATCCCAAAGATCTGAGCGATCTGTCGGGGTGGCAGCCAGACGAGACCCAGGTCCCACTGTGGACATACTGCTGCACCCCGCACTGCTGCGAGCCTGCTGAGAGACCGCCACCAATGACCGAGTGTGAGGTTGGATAAATAATAAAACACTTCAGAAGAGTGTCTCCTTCTCTTGCACACAAACTCAGTCCTAGTTTTTTCTGTTTCAGCTACTCCAGGCATTTTACAAGCAGCAGGATGAGATCAGAGGCATGAAGGAGGAGCTCCATCAGAAAGACGTGAGTTCACAAACAGTACGTTATCAGAATTTCTTGTCAGATACTTTTTTATATTTTTGTGCTTTTACGTTCTGCAGATGAAAATTGCTCAGCTGGAGCAGGATATCAAAAACACCAGAAAGAACATGAGAGCGACCTTCTGATTCAGACCCTGCTGTGTAGGAGGGGCTTACAGAGACAGCGTGACCCACAGACAGCGGAGTTATCCTCCACAGACTGGACTTTGTAGTTGAAGCCACAACTCTTGTTTTCCTAAAATTCCTGAAAATGGTTTATTTGGGAGCAGAGACTATTTTCCTTCATACTTCACAAACTACCTGAAACACAATGGTCACCATCGAATATAAGAAACCCTGCGTCTGGGATGATGGGATGCAAAAATGCTAATTTCATAAAACTCTTTTTTTTTTTTTTTTTTTTTGCCTGTCCCGTTTGGCTCTTTTGCCATCAGAATTGTTGTCTAAAGGCAAAGAAAGATGCCCAACGGATTTACTTTACCAAACTGACCATCCCAGCCTTGCCGTAATGGTCCATTTGATTCACCTTTTATTGTTTATTTTATTTTCACTTACTGAATACGGGACAGACTTGACTGGGGGAAAGAAGGGGAGAAAGAAAGAGGGAAAGAGAAACAGCTGAGAAGAGGGACGGGGGAGAAGGGCAAAAGACAAAAACCAACAGAACGGGCAGAGAAAAAAAATGCATATATCAATCACCTGGATCACCTGCTGAGAAAGAAAAAAGAAAGCAAGCAGAAGAGAACAAGAGTAATAGAATAAACAACATCACAATGATATATGGGAATATGACAGTAAATACTAAATGTTAAACATTATTGTGCAGCACATAAGATCAACAGAACACAGTGTGCTTTGAGGTAGGAGCCAAAAAGGGTGTAGTTTGTGGGTGTGATCACCCGTGTGTACACCTGTGAGCATGGACGCGCTTGTTTTTTGTTTTTTTAAAAGGTTCCTTCATGTAATAATCTGCTAGAGGGTGTGGGGGGGCCACAGCCCCGTCCTCCAGGGCGTGAAGCAGGTGTGGAGGAGATCAAAACTCCAGACATCCAGAGGCCCCCAGAACACAAGAGACCAAGGAAGACCAACAGAGGGGCAGCTGCGCCACTGTCCCGGAAAGAGCTGAGGAGAGTCCCAGATGAGGGCTCACTCAGCAGCCGCGGAGCAGAAGCCAGGGGGAGTTGCAGTGACGCGCCCGTGAGCTCCGCCGGCAGCCAGCTGCGCCTGAGTGACCGAGCCCCAGGCCGAGAGGCCGGGGGCACCCCACCTCCGAAGTGGCCCGAGCGAGCCCCAGGCTCCAGGCCCCGATAAGCGGCCGCCAAGGAGTGAGCCGGTGTGTACCTGGACGCCCATCCCCGGACACAAAGAACCACCAACGCACCGATGTCTGAGGGGGTCCGCCACTGGCAGGGGAAGTGGTGGTGGGGGGACATAGGCCTCCATACCTTGGAGGGCCTGAGATGTCCCCAGAGAGGTGGCGCCTGACACCCAACCTGACATATAGACACAGACATACAGGCACACACAGATACAAACATCCATTCCCACCCTCATGCTCTCATATGCACTTACTCCACACTCAACCAACGTGGAGACAGACATAAAGAGACGTTGTACACACGATCACACTCCCCAAGCGTACTCTACAAACCGGGTCTAGGTGCCCTCGCCCCTGGAGGGGGGAACTGCACCCAGACCCAGGTGGTGTTTCCCTTTTCCCTGCGGTGGGGGGAGGCAGACCGCCCCGACTCCGCAGCAGCAGGAAGGCTCCACACTCCAGACCGCAGTCGGACGGCCAACTCCTCCTCCTAGCCCCCCTGCTCCAGCAGGTCGCAGAGAACGGGGGTGAGAGAAGACTCCAAACCTCCCTCCACCCGCTCATTGTAATGTTGATGCATGTGTGTTCTAAGGTGCATTTAAAACCCAGGAGGGCATGGAGCTACCTGCCAGAGAGCAGCAGGTAAGCGCATGGTCCCTCCTGCTAGCCCTCAATGTCTACGTGTATTTAAAATTGAGAGGTGGGCAACGATGCCAGGGGTGGGGTGTACACCCTGATGGTACTTTGGACTCCGTGTATCGTGCCCACCCCCAAGATCCTATATGTATGTGTAATGAGAGTGTGAGTAATGTGAATGTCTAAGTTGTGGGATAAAATTGAGGCAGAGGCAGCCAGAAGGGGACAGAGGGGGGGTAGCCTCCTCTGCACCCTGGTGACATACCCCTACTCCAAGGCCCTGCATGTGTGGGTGGTTGTGGTGGAGCGGGAAGAGGGGGGCAGCTGGAGATGGGGAGGGAAGGAAGGGAGGGGCAAGTGACCCCTCCCTGGGGCCAGCTCCCCCGCTGACCCCAGTAGGCACCCCCATACTCCGCGACCCGCCAGGGAAAGGGGGCCCAGGCCCATCCAGACCGGGCCCAGTGCAGCAGCGCCGCCCGGCCCCACAGAGCCCGGGACAGTCCACCCAACCCCACCACAGAGAAAACTGCACCCACCCCACCATCCACTCATCTTCCAGACTACATAAGACAATAAACACCCAGGCTGAGATCTTCCTCCACCTCTCCTGTATCTCCTCCTCCTGCAGAGGGAGCTCCTGAGGAGAGGAAAGCTCCTGCAAGATGTGACAATCTCCCCCACCAGTTGAAGAGCCCCCCAGGTGGCTCGACGCACCGGCGGCACCCTGCTCCAGGGCTGGGCCCCCATGCACCCACCCGCCCACAACCCCGGCAACACACCAACCAGGACCCAAGCCCCCGAGGCCCAGTCCGGGTCCCAGCCCAGAGACGGAGCGCCCCCAGAACCTCACGCCCATCCCGGACCCACCCAGGGCCAGCCAGGCTACCAGGTCAGTAACCCACGTCCGTCAGCACAGACCCTCCCCTAGCCCCGCTGCACGCAGCCGCGAGGAAACAGTCACCGGAGAGCCAACAGAGCCCCTAACCGGACATGACCGCTACCCCGGGTTGAGCCCCCCAAGGAAGATGCCTCCGGGGAACCCCCCGACGCCCTAAGCCTGTCCCTACCCCCACACCAATCACAACAGTGAAGGCGGGACCAAACTATGACCCCCCACCCCCACTAGGTGATGGAGCTGATCAAAGGAGCCCAGAGCAATTGATCTGATGTGGTGGCAGAGGCTGTATCAAGACTAATGTAATGTATTAGATAATTTCTATATTGGTTAGAATTAAGATTATTTTTATTTTTCCAGTTCATGAGGACTGTTTTCTTGGCTATGCATAGGGCAGTGAAAACCATATGGGCGATATTCTTTTCTGAAGTGACATTATCTAAGCTGCCCAACAAACACACTAAGGGGGAAGTTGGAATGTTACATTTCAGACACTTCAATAAGTCTTCACATATCTCGCGCCAAAACTTCTGAACTGGTGGACAGAACCAAAGAGCGTGGATATAATTGTCCGGTGAATTGGTTTGGCAGTGTGAGCAGTTGTTGGTAGACGTAAAGCCCATCTTGAACATCCGATGACCTGTATAGTGTACTCTATGTAATATTTTGTATTGAATTAATTGAAGACTGGGATTTCTAATTAGATGAAAGGTTTTTAAGCAAATCTGAGACCAGAAGTTTAGGTCTAAGTTAACTGATAAATCCGCTTCCCATTTTGCAATAGGAAGTGATATTGATTCATCTGTTTTAGAAAGCATTCTGTATATTTTGGATAGTAATTTGGGGGGTTTAAGAGTAAGAAATTGAACCACACTTGGTGGTGTTTGTAGTTCAACTTGACCCGGTTTAAATTTCTTTTTTACTATGGATTTAATTTGTTGATATTCTAAAAATCTTTTCTTGTTGATCCCATATTGTGTAACTAGTCCGTCAAATGAAATAAATTCTGTTCCTTCTAGTATATGTTCTAAATATTTGATTCCTTTATCACTCCAATCTGAAAAGTTTATCATATTATTGTTTTGTAATATGTCAGGGTTGTTCCAGATAGGTGTACGTTTGCATGGGATTAATGAAGACGCCGTCAATTTTAGAAACTCCCACCATGCTGTCAGAGAAGAGCTGATGTTGATGCTTTTAAAGCATTCATGTCGTTGGATGTTTGAGCTGATAAATGGTAGGTCTGAGCAGAGGCGGAGCCAGACATTTGAAACACCCGGGGCTTAGCCCAAAAGGATAGTATGCATGTGGGATTTTTTTTTCCCTGGGGGGGGGGGGGGGGGGGGGGGTAGAAATGACTGAAAGATTAATTGGCTCTGTTTTGAGTTTTGTTCAAAAAAGAATGACTTCATATAGGGAAAAATATATATCACATGTGCAGAACACCTTAAACTAGTTTTTTAATTAAGCAGCAAGGCAGAACAAAATCAGGGCTGTATCAAGACACGAGGACTAAACCCCAATTCAACCAGACCAAGAACTGATCCAGAATTAAAACAGGACTACAACAGTTCAAAATCAGGACTACTTGGGACTTAACCAAGACA
The DNA here is from genome assembly GCF_057382275.1 of Copadichromis virginalis. Classification (NCBI taxonomy): domain Eukaryota; kingdom Metazoa; phylum Chordata; class Actinopteri; order Cichliformes; family Cichlidae; genus Copadichromis; species Copadichromis virginalis. Next base: position 25,970,489 of record NC_140620.1, on the reverse strand, counting down.
GAACCAGAATCAGAACTAGATGATAGTAGCACTAAAAATCATCATAGACCTGCACTACATTTATTTTTTAATTTTACCAAAGTACAATATTTAGATTGAGAAAAGTTTATATAATTATTTAGCCTTGTTGTGCAAACAAGCCTGCATAACTTAATAAATATAGAATTTGAAAAATAACAAACCTAAAAAGAAACACTAGGTATGAGATACATGAGTACCTATGATACGGTGATACTTTTGGTAAACAACCATTTGACTAACATGTGTGTCTCACCTGCTCTTGTTCATCTCTGTTCTGTCCTCATTCTCCATCTCCCTCTCTGTTCCTCTCTCTCCCTCTCTGTTCCTCTCTCTCTCTTTGTGCTGACAATCATCAAATATACAGATATTTACAAACTCTTCAGATAAAAACACAAACACTTTTTAATTGTAACATCAAATCAGACCAAATGTTTATTTTTTTTAGATTGATAAATATAAAAAACATATTTGTTAACTTTATGAGTAAAGAGAGAAATCGTCTGTATTTCTTAATTGCAAATGGCACCAAATTGTATTCAAAATTGAGCCACACTTATGGAGCTCCATAGTTCTTTTCCTGGTGTTTTGGTTGACATCTCTTGATTTTCCCATGTCACAGAAACAGGCTCTGTGTTTTGCCTTATATGCATCCACAGCTGTGCCACCTGTTTACTCACATGGACTCTACTAACCTATCAGAAGCTTCTTCAGCTCAGAATGGAATCGTCTGGAGTTTTTTTTATTAATTAACAATAAACTTAGTGTATATGTACTCCTAAATTTGATGAAAGTGATAAAAAACAGAAAGCTCTGTCTCTCTTTATTGTGACATTTAACTAATTCAAAAGATATTTCAATATTTATCTAAAACAAAAGTTTACTCTAAATTGATGTTGTGCAGTAAAAATGTTTTATGTTTTCTCCCTAAAGTGTAAATATCTGGTTACAAATGTGAATATCCTGCTGTGTACTGAAATTCCTCTTGTTTTGCATACAAATATACTGAACAACATACAAAGCATAATATATAAAATAACATTTACCTGAGTTTTTCTTTGAAAGAACCCTCTAATGTCCATTCTTATATTTCAGTACATAACTGAAACCGATTTAGTCGGGGAGGGTAAGAACTGAAAATATGAAATAAACACACGTAAGCTAAGAATCTCTAAAAAAAATAGCATTTGTTCGGCTTTTCATTTCGCCATTTGTTGATTCACTTGAAGAGCAAGTAACGTAATATTGGTCAAGTGATCAGTTTGATATCAATCTTTCGTGATGCACCGTCATATTTACATTATTTGTACGGTACGAATGATTTGCTTTGGTACCTGGTCAAACTTAAGCTCTCCTTAGTATGGCTGGCTCCGTCTCTCCAACAGCGCACTGACGGGCAGCAGCTGCCCCGCCCCCTCGCTCAGTCGCTTAGTGCCTGAGCTTGGATCATACCAATATCAGGGGGGGATTCACGCACAGTCGTAAATTCCCACAGTGTGCACTATGTGCTTCGAATATTGTGTGTACTTTTTGTTTTATACAGTTGTCAGCCAGGCATCTAACTATGAAAAAATTGCACTCCAAAATACCCCGGGCTTCTGACAAAACAACCCGGGCTTAAGCCCAGTAAGCCACCCCCACGCTCCGCCCCTGGGTCTGAGATCTCTAGATTATTGCAGAGTGCTTGTTCTACATCTAGCCAAGGTTCATCTAAGAGGGTGTGTTTTAGCCATCCTGAGATAAACTGAAGCCTGTTGGCTAAGAAGTAGTGCTGAAAGTTAGGCAGTTCTATTCCTCCTTTATCCTTGGTCTTTTGTAGTGTTTTTAAGCTTATACGTGGGGGTTTATTTTTCCAAAGGAATTTGGACATACATGAATCTAGAGATCTGAACCAATCTTGTGGCGGTTTAGTTGGGATCATTGAGAATAAATAATTTATTTTTGGTAAGACCATCATTTTTATAGCGGCAACCCTTCCCATGAGTGATATGGGTAGACATTTCCATCTAGCCAGATCATCTTCTACCTTCTTTAAAAGTGGGATATGGTTTAATTTAGTTAGATCTGCAAGCTTGGGAGAAACATTAATACCTAAATATTTTATATTTCCCGATTGCAGTGGTGTAGAAGAGGAATTATGGAAGGAGCAATTAATCGGTAGGACTGTAGATTTTGACCAGTTAATTGAGTAATCTGATATTCTTGCAAAAGAGTTTATCAATTCAATCACCCCAGAGATATTGGTTTGTGAATTTTTGAGAAAGAGTAACACATCATCCGCATAAAGGCTGATTTTATGTTCCACGTTCTTGCATTTTATGCCCTTAATTACTGAATTCTGTCTAATTGCTGCTGCTAGTGGTTCAATAAAAATTGCAAATAGTGAAGGGGAGAGTGGGCATCCCTGCCTGGTGCCCCTCAAGAGACAGAAGCTGGAGGATGTCTGGTCATTTGTTCTAACACAAGCTGTTGGGGAATTATATAATATTTGTCGGGGTGGCAGCCAGACGAGACCCAGGTCCCACTGTGGACATACTGCTGCACCCCGCACTGCTGCGAGCCTGCTGAGAGACCGCCACCAATGACCGAGTGTGAGGTTGGATAAATAATAAAACACTTCAGAAGAGTGTCTCCTTCTCTTGCACACAAACTCAGTCCTAGTTTTTTCTGTTTCAGCTACTCCAGGCATTTTACAAGCAGCAGGATGAGATCAGAGGCATGAAGGAGGCGCTCCATCAGAAAGACGTGAGTTCACAAACAGTACGCTATCAGAATTTCTTGTCAGATACTTTTTTATATTTTTGTGTTTTTACGTTCTGCAGATGAAAATTGCTCAGCTGGAGCAGGATATCAAAAACACCAGAAAGAACATGAGAGCGACCTTCTGATTCAGACCCTGCTGTGTAGGAGGGGCTTACAGAGACAGCGCGACCCACAGACAGCGGAGTTATCCTCCACAGACTGGACTTTGTAGTTGAAGCCACAACTCTTGTTTTCCTAAAATTCCTGAAAATGGTTTATTTGGGAGCAGAGACTATTTTCCTTCATACTTCACAAACTACCTGAAACACAATGGTCACCATCGAATATAAGAAACCCTGCGTCTGGGATGATGGGATGCAAAAATGCTAATTTCTTAAAACTCTTGAATTAAAGCTGTCCAAATACTTATGGAGCTAAGTGTAATTATGACCACATGCAAGGTGCAGTGATGTCAGGCAGCAGACACACACCACCTGCTCTAGTGACTTTTACTGGTGCAAGCAGGTTGGAAACAATGGAAGGGGCAGAAGGACACAGATCTTCTTGTTAGCAGTTTGCAAACTAATTTCAAGGGTAAGATACATGACCTTGCTGTTTTGGTAGGCCAAAAGAGCTAAAATGCATAAATCGCAAAACTCATGAAAAACACAGTGTGAGTGTGCAAAAAATGTTGAATGAAGTTTGGAACTGGACTGCATGAAAATGTTTGATGTAGTCACCCAGGGTTTCTGGACTCTTTGAAGCCTCAGTCCTGTGGTTTCATTGAATACTCATTAAAATGAATGTAAGACCAATAAAATATGAGTGTTTCCCTCAACAAAACTGAAGCACTATTTGTTTTGGGTGGTCTGCAACACACATAGAGCCATATCATTAGTCAGGTAATTACATTATGTAATATTATGTTCCAGATCAGCACACACACAGCTCCCGTGTGCCGGAAATTTAGCTATGAAGACCAAAAATGTGTTTCGCACCAGGCTGTAAATGTTCTTGTTTCTGCTTTAAAGTTTGTGATGAGTGACTCACTCCAGTGGCCATTAGAGGAACTGCAGTTTTCTGACTTAATCGTGTTTCATATTTAAAGTTGATTGATCTGTGACGTCACATCAGCTTGCGGAAATAAATGTTTTAAAATCCAGCACAGACCTGACACAGAACGTCAAAGATGAGAAAAGGCTGAGGGACAAAAATCAGAACTGGACTGAACAATCAGTGAAAACAGATCTGATGGAGTCATGAATCTGATCTATAGAAGAACATGGGGCGGCTCTGTTATGGTTTTGCTCTGCATTTCAGCCTGTGGGGTTCTTGTCACAGAACCATTTGGTCCACTGTGTATATGTCCGCACAACTGCAATTGTGCTAAAAAATTGGCCAAAAAATTCAGTCAGCTACATCAGTGTCTACTGTTTACTATCATAGCCAAGTGGCTAACAAACATAAACAGAAGTTTTCACTATCCGTACTAATTAATGTTATCTTGTTGTATCAGGTCAGTGCTATCCTCTATACTGTTGCATGCTGGCAGCAGGTTGAGGGTCACAGATGCCAACAGACTAAACTGACCCACAAGGCCAGTAATGTTGTGGGGATGGAGCTGGACTCCGTTAGGGTGGTGTCTGAGAGGCAGATGTTGTCCAAGATAAGGACAATTATGGATAATACCTCCCACCCACTCCATGACATGCTGGCTAGTCACAGGAGCACGTTCAGTGAGACTGAGATTCCCAACAAGCACCTAACCTCTGTTAATCCTTGATATGTATAATTGAGTGATCTGTATATATTAGTGCGGGTTGGTTATTAGATGCTGCTCCAACCAGCCAGTGAATAACCCGCTGCCCCGCCCTCTCCTCCCTGTGCCCCAAGCAGCAGGTGCACCTCGCATACAGAGGGTGCCCTTCCAGTAAGTGGCCGATAGAAAATAGAGCGGTGTCTATGCCATTCCCAATATGCGCTCATGATGTCGGGGCAGCATGAGAACGAGCAACTTTTTTTGCCGATGCCCGTGATGCCGCCCTGGGCAACTGCCCATGTCACCCATGTCAAAAACCGCTACTGACTGTGAGCAGCGCTGGCTTTAAAAGACTAAACGAGACGGGGGGAGACGAGGACACAAGAGAGCCAGGAGCAAAATGTTAAGATTTTATTTACAAAGTCCTTTTTGTATGTATTTTTTGTTTGCTTTCATTTAACTTACAGAAAGTAAAACACAAAAAAACCAAATCAAAAAGAAAACAACCTCGACTAGTCAGTGTAAGCTTGAAGGAACATCTGGAGCTCTCTACTGAGGAGACAGAAACTAAAGGAGGCAGAAAGAGGGAGAGGGGGGAGGAAAGAGGCAGAGCGTTTCCCCAGACAACCATACAAAAATTAAACAAAAACAAATTCCTCTGAAAAAATATTTCTTTTAAAAAGCTCTGTTGGCAAAAAAAGACAACACGGTTTGCCCTGAGCAGGTTTGGCCTTGGCAACAGGAAGAGGGAGGAGGGTGGGTAGCTTTTTTTGTTTTTTTAAGATTGGCTTTAACACAATGATGTCATCAGAGCGACGAGCTACATCACAGACCGATGACATCAGGGGAAGAATAAGGAAATGGAGTTGGGTTCAGATTTCATTAATTCATTTATTAACTCCTCATGTTTTTATTGTCTTGTAAAAAAATAAAAGAAACCACGCCCACATACAATGGAAAAAAAAGTTAAGGAGAGACATTTATTCTCAGGAGGAAGAGGAAAACTGACGTAAAGTCTGCAACGTTTTGTTTTTTTGAGCTTTTCCAGACTGGTGATGCATTTACTGCCCACAAACAAGAGTTGGAATTTAGAGTTCAGATGGTTTCTTTCCTGTTAGCACAAGTTTAGGTTGTTTCCCCCCCCATTTTAAATGTAAACTGTGATGAAACAAACAAATAAACAAATAAAAAACTGTCTAGCTGTATATTCTGATGGAAGATTTGCAGGTTTCCAAAGAAGGCGAAACATCCTCTGGTTCCAGCTTCTAAAAATGTGAGAATCTCTCTGCAGCTTCTTATTTTAATAGCTAAACAAACTCTTTTATACAGTTGATGGTGGGACGAGAAAACAGATACTTTTCTGTTAAAGTGTTTTCTTCTTTCCTGAGTTCACAAAAAATAAACGTGCTGCCATTAAACCAAAAGAATAACACTGCGGCAAAAACAGAGGACTAAATGGAGGCTGTAAGTTGTTGATGACAATGGGAAAAAAAATTTGGCTCAACTTGTGGAAATGAAAGTATTTAAAAAAAAAAAAAAAAAAAAAAAAATAATAATAATAATAATTAATGAGGCGTTTTAGACAATAACGGATGTCAATTTGGCAGGCGACAAGCGAGGAGACCAGAGTCAGAAATGGGACGTGGCCCAGAGTGAAAGTGGGAGGAGGCAGAGGGGGAAGAATTGGCAGCAGGGATGAGACATTTAGACTGAGTGGATAAGAGGTCAGCAGGGTTTGCGGGGGTCAGGGAGGGGTCTCTGCAGGCCCTCATTCATCATCGTCATCATCATCCTCGTCCTCGGGGTCCCTCTTCCTCTTTTCTCCTTTGGCTGGAGACGAGTCCTCATCTGCAGGAAGAACAATGGGAGTCTTTTATTTGGCTGATTAGTTACTACTTGGCTACACCTGACTGAACCAACTCAACAGGCACCATCAGATATAAATGAGTGTTCGAGTGTTCCTCAAAACAAAGAGAAGTAATAGTGAGGAAAAATACAGGTTTACTCACCATCCTCCTCCTCATCTTCATCATCGTCTTCTTCCTCGCTGTCCACATCTCCGTTCACCTCTCCATCCTGCAGGGACAAAGACTGCTGATGCAAACTCACAGTGCCTCTTCCGAATCAGTCGGAAAGTCCGAGATCCCAGTTGGAAATGTGTTGTGGAACGCTCCCTCAACTCGGGATTACCCCGCTCGGAAAGTCAGAGCAGACTAATGTACCACAAGCTACAATCAGAGTTTTACTACTGTTTACTGAACGTAAACTGTGAACATTTAAACTGTGCTGCAAAAGCTGTGTATTTTTGACCGACTCAGCCACGCGCAGAACACTGACCAGCCTCTACTCATGAACATGAGAAAAAGCATGATGATGTTTTACTAGTGACGCCTGAATGGTTTTACTTTGCTAAGAACCAAACAAATCCTGCCTTTCGTTGCTTTTACTGGAACCACCTATAGTGTGTGGGGTTGTTATAGCAAACTGTGCTTGGCATACAGCTTTTCGTCAGACTTTGTGTACGTGTTTTCTCACCGTATTGTTTTTAAGTGTAGCCAGTTTCCTTTCTTGTTATCAAACATGACGATTTTTAATTTTCGTGAACAAGAATTAAGGAGACCCTCTCCCGACTCATCAAGCGCACCACAAGCTTCCCTGTTCCTTTCCAAGCAATCTGTGTTTAACCTACAGACACCTGTCGGGTTTTGGAGGACTACATGAAAGCACATGTGTGTACCTATAAACAAACAGAGCTGTTGTATTATAAATTATCCATATGGGTGTTTAACTGCACGGGTCTCCTGGTGGGAGCCAACCTGCCTCCAACCAATCCCAGCGTGCCTGCAGTCACTTTGTCGAGGAGTTTAGAATTAATTATTTATATATGCAGACAGATTCCCAACATGCTGCAAATACTGAGCAACTCTTGTGTCCCTGAATGCAACCTGTCTGCAACACGTCTCTGTGCAGTATGGCACTTAACTGGTTGCATTCTGGTTACATTTCTGAGGTTCTGCCTGGACTTTTCAGAGATTCATCACGAACTGTAACATGTAAACGCCAACTTAACCTCATTAAATTGCAGACTGACTCCATCTTATTGTAGTCTTAATGCACCAAATTCACAGGACAGAGGGCATTTGACTGTGATGCTGTGATGAAAGTGGTTTTAGACAGCATGTGGAGGACAGACGAGCAAATACGTCACAGATAAACAGAAGACACTTCGCATCTCATTTCCCCTCCTTTCATCGTTCTTCAGCATTTCTATGTAAATGTTACTGATTTAACTCCAAACTCACCTCATCACCGCTGTCGTCGTCTTCGTCGTCCTCCTCAGCCACTACGTCTTCTTCATCCTCCTCTTCCTCTTCCTCAAAGTCCTCTGACTCGCCCTCTGCAAAATAAAAAAAAACTATCTTAATATTACTGTCGCTTTAATTTTCTCTCAGTTTTCTAGAAATCAAACCTTCACCTTCTTCGTCCTCATCGTCGACGCCGTCTCCCTCGCCCTCGGAGTCGGAGGCCTCGCAGTCGTCGATGTCGTAGCCGTCCAGGTAGGTGAGCTGGGGGAGCAGCTTGAAGATGGACTCCCTGTAGTCGGCCAGGTTTGTCACCTCGCAGTTAAACAGGTCGAGACTCTTCAGCTGGGGCAGCTTTTTCTGGAGGGACAAAGACGGACATCCGATCAGTTTTCTGAAAACATTTTCAAAGAACTAATGAAGAAGTACAAAGTGCTGCCCTCGTTTGGCTACAGCACACTGTGTGCAAGTTTGCTTTGGACATAATACTGACGACCAACAGCTCGTGCACTATTATGTCACTACAAGCTGAAACTGCATTATGGACACCTGAGACCAGCACATATATTGTATACCTACATGTCAGTATAAGGATAACAGAGCTGCTGACTGTCGTCCATGTTGGCTGTTACTATAGAAACTGTTTGTTTATATATACATATATAAATGTGTTTGTGTTTCATGCTGTTATATGATTTACTGATGGTTACAACCTATTCACATACAAAAGCACACAGCAGTGATCTGTCACTTCTTTTTTAAATAACGATGTAGACTCCACCCACCAGCGGCTCCAGGGTGCTGATGTCTTTGAACTTGTTCCCACTGAGGTTAAGGTGCGTTAGGTTCACCAGCCGCTCTGCCAGGACCTCCAGACCACCTGATATCCTGTTGTCACTGAGCTCCAACTGCAGAGACACAAAGAAAAGCTGTGAATCAAAAAAATCAAACAGAAATATATATATATATATTTTTTAAAAACCTGGTGATATTGCAGCTTTATATTATCACATCATTAGTGTCTTTTACTTTTAGAGCGCTGACAGGACAAAAAGAAAGACACAAAAAGCCATCAAACTGTGTGACAGTTGAAGCCAAACACAAAGCTTCTCAACCCTCTGCTGCACCAAAAAGCAAGCAAAGTATACCAGAGGCAGCTGTCCACAGGCTACGTAACTGAGAAATTCACCAATAACAAACCAAACAATCAAATTTGAATCACCTTTCAGAAACTACAAAGAGAAAACATGCTGGAAAAGGAACTGAAAGCTCTGCAAAGCTGAACATCTGCACCTTCTTCAAACATTTACATGAACATCTGGTTTCCTGACGCTCTGCAGGCCCTCTCACCTTTTTGAGTTTGGCCAGCTTTGGGATGTCTGCGACGCTGGTCAGGCCGACGTTGATGAGGCTGAGCAGTTCCAGATTCGAGAACTCTTCTGTGATTCCCTCGATCTTTCCTTCGCTCGAGCGACAGTTATCCAGGACCAGCTCCTGGACCTGAGGGGAGAGAAGGGACAGCGCGCCGTTAATCCAGCATGGCTCAAAGTCGCCAACCGGGTGAAAGAGTGGATAACTGTAAACACTATTTCTATTTTAAGCAGCATGTGAGAAGAGTGACACATTAAACTGGTTACAGTTTGACTCTGTGACTCTTCGCCACTTTTAACCCTGAATGTTTCATGTTTAGCCTCCAGATTTCAACATATCATTTTCGATTTTTGCGTGATGGTTGATACAGTAACAGCATGTTGTAATAAAAAAATAATAAAACATCAACGTTTTTTTGAATACACTGTGTGCTCTTGTATGTTTAATCTAGTTGAGCTTTTCCTCTCTGCTTACTTTGTTTATGCAAAAATAAAAACTTCCTTATAATAATCTGCAGTTGTGCTTCCACACATACGCAGGTATTCATAGGGTTTATGTTAGGGGTGGGCGGTATAAACGGTATACGGTAGAAACTATATAAATTTGGCCAGTGTTAGAGATTTTGACTATTCCGCTCTACCGTGCATGTTGATGGTGTCATCAAACTGCGCCTGTTTTGGTCGAAAGCATGGCAGTGGCTGCAAACAACATCATCTGCAAATTATGGCGGGCGACAGTAAAATCAAAGAGACGAAGCACTTTTGGAATATGGGCAAAAACTGTGCTTCCTCCACTTCCCTACCATCTATTCATTAATGCTGCATTCCATCACAGCTGCTCTATTCTCATGTTGTTGCAGTATATTAATGACTAACCTCGTATTGTTGATGAATAATCTCAGTTGTTCTCCTGACTGAAGTTTGGTCTGTTTACAGCATCCTGCCATGCGACTGCATTTGTCCCCAACCACTAGAAACCCTCATGTTAACTTTTATCGAGTGGAAAAGAAGTTGGCGTTCATCCTTCAGCTTTACTGTGCTAATCTTAAACTAACGTGGCTGTTTTGCTAGTGATCACGTAGCACATCATTATATACCAGCTAGCCCAACTTCAGTAACCCTACAAAAGTGACTGCTGTTTAGTTTTCTGTCTTCATTTATGTTGGAAGTGATAACAGAGCTGTACTTTTTAATTTGTTTAGAAATCTCTCAGTCAGAACATGCTATATCGTGTTTAGGTGGAAAACTAGCGAGCTAACTTCTGGATGCCTGGATGTTAAACTTAATTGTTACACCTGGTAGAGCAGAACGCTGATCATTTTATTACAGATGAAAGAATTTAGAGTTTTTCAACTCTCAGTGATGCTGCAGTGATCGTTTGATTTTGGGACCTGAACCAGATGGAGTTTAGGACCCAGATTACTCCGCGAGGCTCCTCACTACAGCAGCCGTAATGCTCCAACAATCCATCAAGCGGTGCAGCTTCGTAGCTTACCAAAGTCGTACTAAAACATTTTTGACAGATTTCTGAGTGCCATGTACCACATAAAATCAGTTCGAGGTCAGTGAGCACAACCAGAATTCATACACAATCCACACTGTTGATTTTTGAGAAAATGAAAGGATTTTAAGCGTGCCTTATAGTGTGTAAAATACGTTATACTGAAGAAAAGAACGTATTGCGATATATATCGTTACCGCACATGCTTTAAATCAGCTGTCTCCAACTGGAGCGGTTTATGCCCGACAATATTTTCACGGACCGGCCTTTAAGGTGTCGCGGATAAATACAACAAAATAAAACTAGCACCGTTACCGAAAAAAAAGAAAATTTATTCATAACACACGTGAAAAGACCCAGGAATACAGAGTTAACGATAAAAACAATAACAAAATAACGCTGAAAACCGATAAAAACCCTGAAAACCATACATTTCACACCGAGCCTCAACTCTTGCGGCCCGGTACCAAACGACTCACGGACCGGTCCGAGGCCCGGGGGTTGGAGACCGCTGCTTTAAATTATATCTTGATATGGATTTTAGGCCATATTGCCCAGCCCTAGTTTATGTTTTGTTTTTTTCCCCTGTGTGTTTTGATCCTTCGTTCACATGTAAACAACTTTTTAGATCACCGAAACTCTCCCAAGTTTAAGTTCTTCAGAAACTCCACTTCTGCGTTTACATGTGGATGAAGAATCTGCAAAATCAGTCGAGCTGCCGCTGTAATCTCGTTGTCAGCTGGTGACATGAAACAAATCTGCAACCTCAAATGACTCACTTGATGGTTTGATTAAATAGCGAGGTCAATGTGACTAATTCATTTTCCTTGTACTGAGCACTGCCTAACGGGTAAGGTGACTTCAAATAGAAAGCGTGGTTACCCACAGAAGCAGCGCGAGAACACGGGAGTTTCCACGGCGTTTTCGTTGAAACATGTCAGTGTTTCATTGTATGATCACAGCGCCTCCCTTGTAATAAAACCCAATCATCCCCTACGTATAAACAGGAGGACTTTTGCAGAATGTTAAGCTGACACAAGTTACCCATTTACTGGCTTGCAGTACTTGGGGTCATGTGGAAAACAAGCAAAAAAAAAAAAAAAGACGTCCCTTCACCTCAAACTGATGATTCATTCAATCAGTTTTTCAGTCTATATGCACCTAAAACAGAGTTAGAAAAACACTGCATACCCACAGACACCATAAAAGATGGATGAAGTTCCGGTCTATAAGATGCAGTATTTTTAGTCACCACCAGAGGGCAATAACATACGGCAGCTTTTTACTATTAAATAGTGGTCTGTATTAAAAATATGCAATGGCTTAATTAATTAATGTGCTAGTATTCCGGTCGTAGTAGTGACATTTATTTTCAGCCAGATTTAAAATGTACAAAAAGCATAATCAGTTAATAATTTTCACTCATTTGAATAATGTGGACAAAACTTCAAAAAATGTTTTCCTTTCTCTGAGTGCTGCCTTTAGTGGGCACCACAGCAAAACCTTAAAGTGTCCACCTCATACCTGAATTTTGCTTCAGCTGGAAATCCGGAATAACTTGATAACTGATCACCCTATACTTTGCATCCTCCTCTGTGGTCTTCCTCCTTTCCTCCTGCCTGCCAGCTCCATGTTTATCACCCTTTGTCCAGTATATCCACCATTGCTCCTCCTCACATGACCAAACCATCTCAGCCTCCAACTGGCTTTCCAACTTTGTCTTCCAAACCGAACTGTCCCTCTTGTGTTCTCATTTCTAATTTTGTCCTAACCTGCTCACTCAAAACAGAAACCGTAACATCTTCAGCTCTGCCTACTGTCTTTTTGACCGTGCCACCATCTTTAAACCATACATTGCAGCAGTTCTCACGACAATCTAGTAAACATTCCCTTTCACTCTTGAACCTATCACTCCAACCACATTAGCCCAATTAAACATTACACCAACTCCAAGAGTAGCTTTCCATGATTTTTATTGGTTCAAAAACTTCTGAAATGGCCACAGTAGGGAGATTGGGGACAGCCAAAAGGAGAGAAAAAAGTAAGAAAGAGAGAGAGACACTGCCTAATACCTGAGCATTGAGCTCAGAGATTACCTGTACATACATTGCCCTCAGTATTTAAACCTTTTGTAATGTTTGAAATACAACAGCATTACATACAATATGTTATTTTCAAAAACCACCAAAACACTTTAGGTGTATATCAGTTTATTTGTTGTAAATCTCGTCATTTTCAGTTGTTTTCAAAAGAAAAACAAACTAGGATCCTACAGAGGACGCCTGTGCGGTTTCATGTTGGAACGGGGCCCAACCGAGGCTCTGTTTGTAAACTCGTAGCAACACGTGACGCTGCTAGTTAGCTCTGTTGCTAGCTGCGTGTTATTACCAGCCCCTCCGCTCTGCGGAGCCCTCACTTATCGACCCAAAATGATAAGGTACTGCGGCGGAAAATGTCTCCCATTACGGTGGTTCTATGAGAAATGATATGAGTAAACGAGTGTCGTAAATTCGGGCCACAACGACTCAGCCACTTTATAAAAGTAGCGCTAGCACGCCGCTGGCTACGCGCCCTTAGCGCGTTTATGCTCGCTGGATCCGACTAATCTCTGGAAACGCGTTTTCGTAAACAGTTATTTTTAAAAAGTGACTCGGTGAGTTGCAGAAAAATATTTTTAACAAAATATTAACAAGTAAATAAAATGTTAATACGCAATGGGGGGTTTTAGAATTAAAATGCCATCTATCGACTTCGAAATAAATGAAATTCTAGAATTAGCCAGGCCCGAAAGACGTCGATTATATTTTTATTTCCCGATAAGCAGGCGGTTTTAAGTTAATTTTCATGCGTGGGGATTTTCATTTAAATTTTAATAACTTTCAAGAGCATCAGTAATATGAATAAAACGAGAAATGCGTGGGCATAAAATGAAAACAACGTGGTAAACAACTGCGTGACTGCGCTGTTTGCGAGCGGCGATAACAGCTACTTAGTTGAAGGGAAGCAGCTAATTCAAGAATTTCGCAGACTTTGTGTTAGCTTAGATCTAAACTTGCTTTTTTAAGATATGCTGTTTTTTAATCACTTTTTCCCCCTCAAGCTGCAGACACGCTGCCATGTGCTCGCCACCCCTCCTCCTGCCGGTCTACAGCAGATCAATTCCAATAAAGAAGCACACAACCCGAGAGACTCACCTCCGAGGGCGACCGGTGCCTCAACTCTAAGGAGACCCTCTTCTTCATGTCCATTTTCCTCCGGTTTTTCCTGGCTTTGGTTCTTTACGTTATGGAAAGCTTGTTTTCTCTCTCGTCCTCTGTTCAGCATCAACACGCGGAACCGGAGTGAAGCTAGCCACAATAGATACTCGTCATTTCCGGGAACGGCTTTCAAAATAAAGTTGTGGTTACGTGGTATAGCGGAAGTAGAAACATGGCTTATTCCGCCCAGAGGTTCGCACACTTTACCTTCAGGCCATGCACTCTATAATTCATCCACGTATATGCACTTATTTCGTCTTGAGATTATCCAGCGCGTGTGAGAGTTCTACGTTTCATCTCATTTTAGCGGGAACACACGAAACCTCCTTTAGGTTCTAGTGTACTCGCTTTAGCTTGACGCATGCTCGGAACGCTCCAGTGGCGCATGTGGAAAAGTGGGTCAAGCCGTATGGTGCATTGAATGCCTGAGTTATAAATCAGATATTTAGCCTTCGCACAGAAAATGACTAAAAATTAATACAAATAGGCCAAAACATTTAATTGCGGACAGTATTTTTAAACAGTGATAATAAAACTGATTCAAGACTGCTGGATTCCTTAAACCTTACTAGATGCTATATAAATTCACCAATTTTCCTGTGATATAGACAGTTTGAGTTTTTTCAGCTTGAGTATATAAATTTCGAGTTTCTGAGGTGATCTTGAACATATCAGATATTGATTTGTAAATGGAGGGAAACGGCAGCAGTAGGGAAACAATACTCTACAGCGCCACTATACTGTCATTTGGAATCATTACACAGATATAAAAAGTCGACCACGTGCAGTAACTTAACTCTAAAAGAAAAATCATATCTCATTTATTTCCACATTAATATAAACGATAATGAAGAATTGCTTATCACTAGCAAAAAATGTCTGGCATGTGAGATAATTCACTTTCACTATGACTTCATGACATTTTCACTACACACTATAGCCTTCACTTATTTATATTTATTGTTATTATTGTTATTATTATTATTATTATTATCGTTGTTGTAGCTTAATGTATCATTGTGGTTATCATTTTTAACTTACAACATAATATATTAACAGTAATTTTGAGAAAATGTGATTAAAATGCAGATTAAAACTGTTTGCTCATGAATTCATTTTTTTCTTTGACCTGCAAATTATGTGCTATAGACTCAAACCGAAACATTTCCAATATGAAATTACAGGAAGGATTTTAAAACTAGCAATCATTGCTGGTTGTTGATGCAGTTCCACTTTTGTGCAGTCAGTGGTGCTGTAGCTCTTTGTCTGATCCCTCCGTTTATCGACTCATTGTGAAGAACAGATTGGAGCCTTGTTTGCGCCGTGTCATCATAGTGTTAATCTTTATTGTCATTACATTGTAGTTCATCTTCACGACAAGCAGTTATACATACAGTGGTCTTAGATTATATCATTGTCCAATACAAGGAGAGCAACAGTTAGAGTTAGTATCACAGCTAGATTTTTTCCATTGACCAACCCCACCCCCAACCCCCCCAAAATACCCCTTCATCCTCCCCCCAATCACTACCCCTCCCATACTCTACACCATACACCAATGTATTGACGACCGTCAAATATGTCACAGGTGCCTAACCATTAAATAGGACACAGGAATAAATAAATTAATAAATAACCAAATCAATACATACAATACATATATAAATAAATAAATACCAACAAGGTGTGTATATATTAACATACACACAAGTAGCTCACCAGAGGACAGCAGGTTCCAAAGTCATAGGGCCATTTCATACAGCCACAAGGCATAAAGTATGATTATGTAACACAGCCACAGTTCAGACCCCGGCCACATTATTACACCCCAAAAATCATGGTGCAGAGATTAGATTTAGTTTTGCAAATGTTTCTTTGAAGCAGGTCAGCTCTCAGAGGCAGACCCGCTCCCTTGGGAGAAATCCTTCTGCTTGAGTTAAACCTCACAGGTGGAGCCTCAAAAAAGCAAAAAACAGCTTGAGTTAAAAATAAAACACCAATTTTTATTTAAATATACTGTCATCCTTGGTGCACAAAGGAAAGTAGCTTACATTATTTTATTTTTTTTGCAAGTGGACACTCTACACCTCAAATCCTAATCTGTTGATCAATCAAGTATAGATCAATCAAGCCCAGTTTATTGGTGTATGCTGCCGTCTTTGAGCCAAGCAAGACAATCAATTCTTTATTTCTCCGAGATAACTGGCTGTAGCTTCAAGGGTTTCACATCACTCCAACACTAATTCTGAAGCACAGAGAGTATATTTGCTCACTGGTCACTTTATTAAGTACACTTTGCTACTACCGTACTGGGTTGGACCCACCTTTGCCTTGAGAGCTGCATTAATTCTTCATGGCATAGATTCAACGAGGTTCTGTGAACATTCCTCATTTATTTGGGTGCATATAAAAAGAAAGCATTGCACAGTTGCTGCAGATTTGTCAGTTACGCCCCCATGATGTGACTCTCGTCTTCCACCCAAGATGCTCTATTAAATTGAGATCTGGTAACTGTGGGGAACCATTTGAATACAATGAACTCTGATCACCCATCAGAAGACAGTCAGCATCAATACTCAGGTAAGCAGTCACATTAAATGATGCTCACCTAGTAGAAAGAGCTCAAACTTTGCCAAAAAAATATCCCACACTATATCACTCTATCACCAGCCTAAACTGTTAATACAAGGCAAGATGCTTTGTTTATGTCAAATTCTGATCCTATTGTCTAAATATCACAGCGGATATTGAGACTGATCAGATCAGGAAATGTTTTTCCCCTCTTCTATTGTCCAATTTTGGTGAGCTTATGTGAATTGCTATCTCGGTCTCCCGCTCTTAGCTGAAAGGAATGGCACAGTGTTACTGTTACTGTTGCGTTCCTATCAGCTCCAACCTTTGACCTTAACGAGACATTTTCACTCAGGGAACTGCCACTGACTGGATATTTTGTCTTTTTTTGGACCATTTTTAAAAACCCTGGAGATCCCTGTGTGGCAACAATGCCACATTCAAAGCCATGTGAATATTGTTTCTTCCCTCAGCATTATCTAAGTATTCATAGTCATAGTGCATAAAGGCACTGATTTGCTGTCATGTGATTGGTTGATTTTATATATGGGTAACAAGAGGTTAAACAGATGTCCATAATGAAGTGGGAGGTGATATTAACTATTGTATCTTACTGTTAAATTATACAACATATTTTTTTAGTTCATTGTTGCTGTACACTGGTGGAAACCATCAGCTATGAGAAGCCCCTAAATCTTCTAAAGCTACTGTTAGCAAGAAAATAATTAAGCCTGTAATTTCTCCAACCAGTTATCACAAGACACCAATAATACTTATACAATTTCGCAAATGCTTTCTTTTAAGTTATTAACCTGCTTATTAATACATAATTAATGTAAAATGACTTTTTTTTAGCAGAAGTCCAAATGTAAAGTATATTAGAATCTGCCAGCTGGTGCTTCTCAAGTTTAGCCCCAGACAATGACGGTGTTTCTCCTTTCAGAACAGCTGTACCTCTGAGGAAAGACTGGAGACCTGCAGCTTTTGTTTGGAGTGTCATGACTGATCTCTCAACTGGAGAGGTGAAACTGACTTTAGGTAGGTAATGTGGCCTAGGTCTGACTCTTACCAAGGTGAACAGGGGAAATGGAGGGTAACACTGTACAAGTCCCTCATTGAGGTTAGAATACATGTCGCCATAGAGGGCAAATCGCAGTGGAAGTGAAACAAAAAAAGCAAAAATAAAAACATCATTCAAAGAAATACAAAAAGTCTTAAAGCACTTTGTAAGTTGAAGAAGAGTGCCATATGAATTTTCAACAGGTCAAAGAGTACAATAACTGAACAACAAAAAACAGAAGAGTAGCAGAGTTAACCTAGGTTCACTGCACTGCAAGACAAAAGCCAGCAGGACGAACATCTCCCCCTTCTCTTTTTCCCTTTTTGAATGTTTTGACTTTTAAAAAATCCATCTCAAAAAGCAGACGTGAAGCGGTCCAGTTGCATGCAGCTCACACACATTCGACAGGCAGACTCAGAAAAATCAGGTTTTCAGACACAGAACTTACCGACAGAATAAAGTAAAAAGAAAACACTGAACATATGTTTGCACCAACCAAACCTCCGTCTTTTACAAAAACCTGTAACATTTATGCAAAAGCAGGTATATGGCAGAAAAAAAATTGAAGACTGGAAAGAGATTATTATAAAGTTTTATTTGATGATTGTATTGTTGTTTTCACGCATGTGCTTTGGCAATGGAAGAGATGTCTTAGCTCTTTCACAGATAGATAGATAGACAGACAGATGGGTAGATACCTCTTCCTTTGATGAAACCTTAAATTTTATTGTTCCATCAGAACTTATTGCCTTTATATTCAGTATTATTGACAGTTTATAGAAGATACTGTTTAGTCTGAACCAGTACTTTTCCTTTTTTATTATTATTATTACTATTCAAAAGGATTGTATAGTAGCTTTAGGTTTTCCCGTCCTTCAATCAAACTTCTATCAAATATTTTATCTTGACAAATATCTCAACTAAAGCATTTTGTTTTTGTTGTTTTCTGTCTTGCCTCTGTCACACTTCTTAAGTATCTGTGCCATTTTAGGTGGCATAGACTTTCTCTGGTATGTGTTATGCACTGATTAATCATTAGACTTTAGCAAGAGAAGGCAATAAGATTGTAAATATAATTATAATGGTCATGATTTTTTATATCTGCTTTTTAAGCCTAACCTCATCAGCCATCTCCAGGTCCAAATGTCCTTTCTGAACACTATTCATTTTTGTTTTTGTTTTTTTAAGGTCCAGATTCCGATAAAATTATCAGTGTGGTGTTTTCCAGGTGTTATAATTTATTATCCAGGCACCCATTAAAACAGTGATCTATGGGGTTTGGCAGAGTTAGCAGTAAGCTGACTTTAGTCACTGAGATAGTTGTCATTTAAAGACTGTATACCATGTTCTTACTGATGTCTTTCTGAAAAACTATAAACATACAGCACTTCTAGATGCAAATGAAGACTGCTATGGAAACTAGCAGTAACATATAGAGGGTCACTGAAGTTGGGTTAGTTGACATAATGATCTACTCCTTTGTAGCTGGCTACAGAGCAATAGGTAGGCTAATATCAACACATCAGCACAGGGATGAGGATGTAGGATGTGGCTTAAATTGTTCTCAATAAAAATGTAAGAGGATGCGCTGCTGGCAGATATAAACTTCATATGGAAGACAGAAAACACTGGACACAGATAAAACATCAGCCTAGAAGTCAGAGATGACACCATCCACTACACATGAATAATAATCAGTGTGTTACTGCATGTTTTGGATTGCTTAGTATGAAAAACTGTGGTCCTAAGTTCAATGTCTTGAGCTTTGATACCTGGAAACAGGGTTTAATACCTGATTACTTAACAAGCAGACAATCAAACCCGTCATTTTGCCTAAAGTTTGGTAGAAACCGTAAAGATTTTATATATTTTAATATGGTCCACGTTATACATGTAAACCATTAACCTGCTAATAGATCTTAGTATGTTGATTTTAGTAGTATAAAATGATCATATATGTTAATGGTCTGTAAGTAATAGGAAAAAAGATTGTAGTATAACCTGTTTAACATGAAAGCCGCTCTTCTGGCGGAGTATTCTAGAAAAATTCGGAATATGTTATATTTCTCTGTTGTTTTCAATAGCCTATATGTTACATTTAAGATGAGGTATTCAGTAATCAGGCACTAAATACTCTAACGTATTCTGCTCAACACTGCATCAACAAAGCAAGAGTACAGGAATGTTAAGCTAAAGGCTAGCTGGTTAGCCACTTCTGGCACATTAGCATCAGCCATGCTAACACAGATTCCTGCTGGTTCATAAATAATGCTCAGATAGAAAACCCTAGAACCCTAAGATTTTTTTTTTTAAATTATTCTTAAACTCTGTACAATAAGTATCAAACAGTCCATTTTAAAAAATGTGTGACTGGTAAATTACAACTAGAATTCAAAGCAGAGATGACCAAGGTGTTGTCGTTTTCCTTTATCAGTTGATTTGACATAAATCCAGAACTATACTTAGATGCCTATTTCAACAAGTAACACATGTAATTATAGGTTTGTAGTTCTGTCCTCTATTTCGAAGAGAGCTCTTAATATTACTGGAATGTTTCAGTTATTTAAACTGAGTCATCTCTCTAATTGTGAGTCCAGATCTTTAAAAGTTGCTTTATCAGAGAACCTTTAACAGTAAATAATATCAACCTTTTTCATATGGTCGTTGTCAAAGTAGACTCCTTTACACTGCTTTTAACAATACTGCAGATCTGTCCAGAAACTGAGAATAATGAGAAGCATTTTGGCATTGTAGCCATCCTGCTAGATGCTACACATCGCGTTTGCAGCAGGGAGCTACCACCAACACAGAGTTCTTACTAACATTTAACTATTCCAGCAACTGTTTAAGAGAAAACTAGAATGAGATATCTGAAGCATTTGGCTAAAGAATGGTATAATTATGCCTGAGATTATGACAACAGGTTCAGAAGCAAAAAAGATGTCACGATCGTAGGGTTAAAATAAATAAATGAGTAAATCTTGAATTTAGTGAGATGTTTAAGGGCATTAACAACATTCTGATATAACAAAATGTATCATTCTATGAACAAGAAGGCAGACAAAATTCTAAAACTTGAGTGCAACCTAAAAAAAAGTTTGGTCATCAAACAGCAATTTTGGTCATCACGCATTACTTTGAAGCTGACAGCTGGTTGCTGGTGAGTGTTCCAGCCACTGGTTGCCTAGGTTACCTTCTATTGTTATTCACTATCAGGTCATATGACAATACAGATATTCTTCACTATTCATTGTCTGTTGGCTCTCAGTCATCCAGGTCACTGCAGTCTAAGGAGCTTGTAAAGAAAAGCGTCTGGACTTCTTTAAGTTTGTTGATGATGTTTCACCTCTCATCCAAGAAGCTCCTTCAGTTCTTAGAGTTGAAGAAGCTTCTTAGATGAAAGTCCAGAAGCTTTTCTTTCCAAACTCAATAGACTTCACTCTTCATTGTTATATACTTCAGTTGCTCACCTGGAAGATGAGAAAAGTTTATCTTGGATCCCATCCTTTTCCCTTTGCCAGTGGTTACTTTGGCCATAGTCGCTTGAAGTCACTGAATGTCACGGACTTCTTATGGCCTCTGGTTGCCACATTGCTATGAATCAATTCCATTGTGTGCAACTTTACATTATAGATATTATTCAATGCAGATGGTTTAGCGAATGACTTCCATTGTGAATATGGCACATCTGAGCTGCACTGACCTTTGTCGGCCCAGTTAGTTGCCATTAAACACAGCTATAACAGGCAACTGGTATCATGACCAGGCAAAAATATAGTATATTCTCCCTGGTAAGCTATCGGGATTTTGACATAAACAATGTGAATCTGGAATTTAGTATTAGCATTACAACAGGTTTCATGACAGCAAAATGTTTTGATCTTGCTTTACTGTTTCAACATAAAGCTTAGCAACTAGTGTTAGAGAGTTTTAGTGTTTGAGACCAAAATACTAGAAGTTTTTCACTGCCAAATAACAATAAAGTTGGAAAGATTCTGAAATATTCACCACGGAATTTCAGATACTTTGTTTAGTGGGAACTATGATCATGTAAAATAGTCGGGCCCCTAACAGCACTCTAAAGATTAAAGCGTAGATGTGGCGTTGCCTGCGGTGCCGTGCACGGAAGGCGGATACACCCGCCGACTTAAGCATAGCGCTGGATCATGCGATGGTTGGTTGCTGTGGTAATTTTGAGCTGGCAGCGGGAGAGCTGCAGCTCTGTGTGTTTGTGTGTAAATAAAGGGTGCAAAGCATGTTCATGTTACCTGGTCTGCTGTGGTCATTCACAGTGGTGCCGAAACCCAGGACGGGAGGCTCGGCAGACTCAGGACTGGGCAAGCAGAGAGAGGAGATGGTGCAAATGGTGGCTGAGCTGGCAGCCATGCAGAGGGAGCAGGCGGCGGTGTGTCGCCGGCAGCAGAAAGAGCTGCCCGACACCGCCGCCACCCCCACAGGTGCTCCCCGACACCTCTGGGGTGGCCGGTCCGCAGCCTGTCACCGCACCCTTCCCCACTCCTCGGGTGGGAGTAGCTTGTGCCCGGCAGGGGCCAGCTCCCATTCCTGCTCTCCGGAGGAGGGACAAGGAGCAACTGCTGAGCCCACCACTAGCTCACCCACCTGCCCAGCCCGAGCTGGAGGTCAGCGTGGGAGGAACTTGCTACACCATCGCTGGTGGTGGAGGAGGCATGCGAGGGTCCCCGCCAGCCGGAAGCGGGGGTGGTGACGGAGGGGCCGCGCGAGGAGATGGAGGTCCCTGTGCCAGGGGAGCATGCTCAATTGGACGTGCACGCCAGACCGGCCTCACCCCAACCAGTGGCCGGTGTACACCGAACATCTGCCCAGCCGCCTGTTAGCTGGGGCTCACGACCGTGCCAGCCGCGCCGCGTCCACCTGCCACGCGGCTGACCTCCGGACCAGCTTCGCCGGCGCCGCTGGGTTCGTGGGCGGCCACCTGAACTGACACCCCTTGGCCAGGGGCCAGGGGCACCGACGATCCGGGCTGATCCCCTCTCCCACTCGTGGTGGTGGAGTAGGTTCGGCCGGATGTCTGCCCGGCCTCAGTCGGGCGATGGGGGTATGTGGCGGGGTGGGGCCTGCGGTGCCATGCAAGGAAGGCAGATGCACCTGCACAGCATCTGCAATCATGCCCCGCTGACGGGTCCTGTGATGGTTAGTTGTTGTGATATTGTTGAGCTGGCAGCAGGAGAGCTAAATCTCTATGTGTTTGTGTGTAAATAAAGGATGCAAAGCACGTTCATGTCATCGGGTCTGCCATGGTCATTCACAGTAGACTTTACTGATACTTCTCAGACAGATTGTTGGGTAGATATTAATTGTTGTAACTAGTGCTCCCAGCGTTAATCTCGTTAAAATGGCATTAATGTCATTTTAATGAGATTAACGCTGGGAGCACTAGTTGTAACTGTTCATCAGCTACTACATGTCCTACTGACGTGCCTTTTGGCAAGGGAGTATCACCTCCCAAACTTAATTATGTTTCTGAGCATGAGTTATTGAAAATCTGAAGAAATCTAAAATTGCTGTTTTTTAAGCCATCTAGCCACACACAGTCATGCATGCAAAAGCCACATATTTAGACAAATCAGCAAGCTCCTACTCCACAGAGTACAAGGAAACCACAGTATATAGAAAGGAAAAAACAAACAAACTTCTTTCTCACTATGCATACTGGAATGTTCAAATGTGTATCAAATAAAAAACAAAAACAAACAAGGCTCTGTTCAATAACATTCATCTGTGGCTGTGATGGCAAATCAGTGCTGCTTGGTAAAAAGAGTAACCCAAACTTCTCCTTTTCATCACTTGAACTTCTGCTTAGTGATGTGTTGAATGAGTTTCTTGATCCTCAAGCCTCAAAACCCACCTAAAAGTTCCATTTTACAAGATAAATGGGTTTAAAAACAAGTGGATAAATGTTCTCTTTTCCATTCTAGCAAGACCAAGCTTACTTCAACACAGTCAATCTTTTTTTGGCTGGATCATGCATTCAGCCACTGAATTGAAATGCTATGCAGTGTCAGCAAAGGCAGAGGGTGTTACAAAAAGAGCTAGAAAGAGGTTGAAATATACCTAAATCGTAAACTCTATGGATCTGTGGCTCTGGGTTGTTATTTTGATGGTCTACAATCTGGACTATGGAGCCTTTCTAAAAGGTAGTGCTACCCAATGAAAGAAAATAACAAGACAAGAGAAAGTAACAAAGATAGACAGCTGGTAAAACTGTGACAGTTTCTGAAAAATTTAGGTATGAAAAAGAGCACAAGAAGGCAAGTTAAGGTAGAAAGAACAGTTACTTTTAGAGAAATACAGCAAGAAAAGAAGAAAGAAGACAGTCTCACAAAAAAGCTGTCAGGCAGCTAAACCGACAAGCAGGAATTTGTGCTGGCTTGATCATAAATACAGTAAGAACAGGTCAAAACGCACATACAGACACATACATGCACGTACATATACACCGTGCCTTATTCGCAAGTCTCCATAACCTCACAGTATTCTGTGCTGCCCGGCCAAGCACTGCGCTATAAAAGAACATCATCTCTTTGTCTTTTCATCTCTTTCAGTCCCTTGCTTATGCAGCTCTCACGCTATAATCCTCCTCTCCCTTTCTTCTTCTACTCTAATCGCTGTTCTACTGCCGCATCTTATGTATCCCATCTCGGGCTTCTCTCTCGTTTCAGTCCATTTTGTGAAAGCAGAATCGCACAGAAGCACAGAAGAAGAAGAAGAAGAAGTAGAAGGAGGGCGTGGTTTGTTGTTTATGCAAATACAGGCTGTTTTCTGGGTGTCTGGATTGGTCGAGGGGAAGCGGAAGGTTGGTAACAGGACCTAATGAGGGAGCGGCACCAGAATATCCACATAATTGATGGGGAAGAAGCCCGACTGGCCGTTGATCATACCCTCGTACCAGTTGTCATCGATCTGATTGGTCAGGGTGATGACATCCCCCTCTTTGAAGCCCAGCTCACCTTCATTCTCTGGTTCAAAGTCGTAGAGCGCTCGACAACATGGCTGGTCCATAGGGGCTGTGAATGGACAGAAGCAAAACATAGTGAGTCAGTTTCACTCTCTATGCGGCATTTTTGGTTATCTGGTTTGTTTTGGTTTAGCTTAATGACACTGTTACATACGGGGCCTATTTTGTTTTACTTAAGAATTTCTTGCTGTGCATTGAACGGGGCTAATTTGCTGGATATCAACATAATGGTTTGACAAGGCTCACCTGTTAACTGAAAACCATTTTAACTAACTTTGAAATCCTGCACAACTAAAATCCAGAGAAAGTCAGGAATCTTTTAAATAACTTTGTATATTTCATAATTAAACTTAAAATAAAATCATGCAAGTCCATACAAGTAAATTGTCTCGAATATGAAACAAGTTTAACAGACTCTAATACTACTCTGGAAGGTAGAAAGAAACTTTCAGCTGCTAAATAATTTCCCAAGGGGATGCCACAGTGGATGGATGCGCATGCTAATTTGGAACTCATCTTTGCACCAGATGCCGAGCACTGGGAGTACACTAGCTTGCGACCCCCGAGGCTTGGTTTGTGTCTCCTTTCTGACATGCTTTAATTAATTAATCTTTTTTTTTGGGGGGGGGGGGGGGGGGGGGGGGGGGCTGGCAGGCAGATAGAGCAATGAGCCACTGTGATGGCCTTTTTTTGATGGTGAAGACTCATTGTGAAACCTTGAGATAAGCATTTCTGATGTCGTTCCTGTGTTTTTCCAATTGAGGTGTTGAACATGGAGTCTGACTGAAAATTAGACATACAGATAGACAGATAGATAACGACTTATCAATCACAAGTTTGCAATGCCAATCAGTCCGATTTGCCTCACAGTTATGAATTTACAAGGCTTCACAACAGGACTTCACAAACCAGTGGGTATGTGGCCAATAAGTCTGTTTATAGGCCTTTCAGAAATAATTTTTGACAATTTTGACCCAGATCAGGAATATATATTAAAAAATAAACACAAAACTCTCTTAAAGATGACTTTGAAATAGCGACTAAGATTAAAAACATCAAGCAATTGAGAACTGGGGCAATTTTCTTATACGCTTAAATACAACCAGACTTATTTTAACCGGTGGAGTTATTCCCTGCTGATTGCTTAAAATAGGGTTAATGCACTGCTGGACTGATTTCACTCCTCAAGGCTTTTATGTAGAGTCTGTAGTATCTACCGCTTTTACAGGATGCATCGTATGTTAAGGTTCAGTGCCTTGCACTTGGCAACATGGGCAGGAAGGGCTAGGAATTGAACTGCCAACCCTGCAGTTAGTAGGCCAAACCGTTCTTCTAAATCTCATCTGAACTCCCACGGCTTCTTCTATCTGGTAGATGTGCTCGTCTTTTTGCTCAGACTACATGAGGCATCCCAGATCCTGACTTACCAAGACACTACTGCAGATACCTCATCTCTACTGGACATTATTTGACAGATACCACTGAGCTGGATACTGGTAGTCATCTAACTGCACATCGAAGATTGACATCCTCTCTCTACCTGGTGATCTTCCTGGGGATTTGGCAGAGTGTATCCCTCCATTGTGGCTTTCGCTGGGTGGCAGCAGCTCCAGTGTCATTCTGGGTTTTGGAGTGTACTCCTTCCTCGGTTTACTGGACACTTCTTTTATCCTGGAAGGAAGCCACACAGTTAAGTTCTATCTAACCACACAGTCTATTTTTATAGCTTTATTTCTATCCTGAGTAGGAGGCTGGATCGATACCTGTCCTCCATCTTCCTGGAGAGCTGTTGGAGGATTTCAGAGGCACGACTGTGGTATTCAAACTGAGCTTGGACCAGTGCTGAGAGCTGGCTCACCTGCTCTATCTGCAACACACACATAAACGTGTTTTTTGTTGTTTTTATTCTTCCAAACCCATCCTCCATACCCACGCTGGGCTGGCACTGGTTTGGCACAGCAAGGCACAAGATTGCTTGTCTTTTCCATGTTTGTATATAGCATAAAATTTTTTACTTGGAACATGTCAGTAACAAGAATAGACCTTAATATTTGATTTCATATGTTCCCCCCTTTTTTTTAAAAAACAAACAAACATTGAACATGTTTTTGTGGCTGTAATATAAAATCTTCTTTTAATTTGCTGAGGGCACAATATGATTAGATTTTCTTCTTCTGATTGGTCTTCAAAACTCTGTTTTGGTATTAATGATCTGAGATTATTTAACGCTTTTCTCTGTAGAGCTAAGGAACATATTTACCTTCAACTCTGATAATAATAAGTTATGGTGGAATTGGAATACGTATATTACATTATCCTTACGTCGCTCTCCAGTAGGTTAAACATGCTCTGCTCTGCGATCTCTTTGCTCTCATCAAACTTCTCCAGTGCCTGTTTGATTTCGTCATCCTGGACTTTCCCCTGACGCTTCTTCTTGTAGTCGAAGTCCAGACGTCGGCCTTCCATCTTCTTCAAATGATGCTGGAATAGATGAGAAAGGAACATGTGATATAAACAATTTAAGATTCATGTTGAAGAAGAATTCAACAACATGTCACCATTATAAATTCAATTTCCCACATATCTAATGTTACTTGTTTACCGACCTGTATCTCTTTGAGGTCTTTATCATGAAGATTCTGCAGTGGATCAATAAAGTTCTGTTTAACCTCCATGTCCAGAGCATCTTTCACCTCCCCGAGTTCCTTCATCGCCTCACCAGCATCCATGAGGGCCAAGCCTGGAAGTAAAGTGAGAAATTAGCAAAAAGCCAATTTTTCTGAGCCGCCAAGGTTGCTACCTGCTTATGACCTATTTTCCTCTATTATCTAATCTTGAATTGGAAAAAATAATTAAAAATGGTTAACTTTCTGATACATCTTACGTCATTTAACAGGTATACATTTACCAAAGCTGGACTCCTCTCCTAACTCCCGTCCAAACTTCAACATGGCGTCTCCTAGGACGGTCTCAGCCTGCGGATAACCAGGTCCTTTTTCCTGCCCACGGATCTTTGACATGGTGTTGATCATACTCAGCTTGGCTCTTGATGCTTTAAAAAGCAGAAATAACATCAGTAACATCAGGAGTCACAATTTGAATTACAATATAATAGTTTTGCAATTTTTTTTAGCATTCTGCAACCTTTGTATATTTAATACCTGGGTTAGGCTGAAGGTACTCTGTAGTTTTGGTCATGATGTCCAACACTGCTCTGCTGGTGACGTCCACCTTCTGCAGGGGAAACACCAGATTATCAGCATGTCAACTGATACTCACTCGTATAAACAGAGTAGAAAGTCCAGGAACAACTTCAACTACTTCCAAACTGCATAGAGCAGCTCCAGCAACGTTTTCAGTATGCAGTATAACTATTTTTCTTCCTGTGTATTTAGGCTTGTGGCCTTCATTAAAGTAATTATGAAACATATAACATGTTTGGAAGGATATTTCATAAAGCAGAAAAAATAAATCAAAACAACAACATGGGACCAACACTCATACAGAGTGATTATCTCTGGCAATAGAAAACTTGGGTGGTACCTTATATAGCCATAACCTGGAAAGGTGCAACTTCACCCTCAGTGACATAGGCCTATAGATAGGTCTGCCATCCCCTCTACCAAATATTACTAGGGGAAAAATGTGTATTCGCCAACCCTACAAACTAGAAACTTAGAATGTTCACCTTCAAATTGGAAGCTTAATGCATTTTAAAAAGTGCACTTTTACTTTGAAGGTGAACGCTCTGTTTCTGTTAATGACCACGATGAAGGCCAACAGCTCATCAGTTATTAATCAAGTAATAAAGTTACTCTAAATACTACAATGAATACAGCTTTGCAATATTTTCTAGATATATTTAGATATACATTAAAAAATCTGCTGGTGTAATACAGGTTTACAAGTTAGTCATATGTGGTCAAAGTGAAGCAACACATAGCAGCCAGTTAGGCTGTAGTTAGAGCACCAAACTTTACCTTTACGTATGTCTTGTTTAATTAAAAAAAACAAAAAACAAAACAAACAAAAGTATGCTAGTCTATCTCTGCTGTGCCCACTTACTTTGTGGATTAGATCCAAGAAGTATTCTGGCACCAAACCTTCTCTCAGAAAATTGTCATTGAAGCTTCCAGGTTGTTTTAGTGATTATAACAAGTATAACTTTTAAATTAGCTAACCTCTACCAGCAGAGGTAAGAGAGATCCAGTTTCTCTCTGCTTCTACGCTTAACACTAAGCTAAGATTAAATCTGGTATCAGATCACAGACAAACAGGTAATTACCTTCTCCATTTCTTTAAAGTCATCATCTAGCTTGGTTCCTTCCGCCCCTCCAACCTTCTCGCTGACTTTCTGTAATAAGAAATCAGAGGAAAGAGACAGAAAGGGGAAGAAATATGGTTAATACTTTCATATTTGAGTAGCTTTGATTACTCAAACCCACCCTCAGAGGAAGAAACACCAAATTGCGTTTAAAGTGGTAATGAAGAAAGTTAGAAAGTCTGGCTGTGTGATAAGAGCAAAGGCAGAAAAAAAAGTGTTGTACAAAATAATTTATGCAGGAAAAAAGAGACGAGAAGGAAAGTCGGTGCAGTGACAACAGCTTTCACTCAACCTTTGATTCCTCGATTTTTTTGTCTTCTACTTTAATACCATTAGAATACAGTGTTTCAGAGTGAGTCAATAACAGTTTATTTTCATCTGTGTCCTTGGCCTGTGCAGGCAGAAATTGAGCAGTTTAAATTCTCAGACAGTCTCTTCATTCTAAATAAAACCTCTTTCAGATGGCCAAGCATCTCTCGACTGATGAGCCGGCTTTCTGCTTTCACTGCAATGCTTCAATATTTTTCTCAGAAACACGTTCAAGCCAGTGGCACCACTGAGTTCATAGACAGCAGACAATCTGAATCTGCGTTCACCTGGTATTATGTTCACCCTCATTAGATGTCTCAATGAACCGTAACACTGAACCTCCAGCGCTAAAATGTATTTTATTAAGGCTTATTAACTGATGAATGTATCAAGAAAACATAATAATGTGATTTTTCTTTCCCGCGGTCTTCTTTTTAGACAGACATGGATATTTCCTGTAAGTCAGCTGCAGCGCACCACAAGAAAGCAATTCAGATGTTTTTACAATTGTTTTGAAACCTGCAGCTTTCTCGCTATTATTGCAGCTGAATTCATTTCTTTGTAAGAGCCCTGTCAGATACCAAAGGAACTCCAGCTGGGAATATTCAGCTGACTATATTACATTATTCAATAAAATAATAAAAGGTTAAAACTTGTAATCACTTGTTCTGAGAATAAATCACTTTTTTGCTTGATTTTTTTCTTTTGTTACTGCAGTCTTGGTGTGGATATTATCAAAATGTGGACATTTAAAATGTTAAAATACGGGTTAGGACAACAGAAGATTGCTCAATTATGCCCTGGGGGACGGGGCTATGGCTCGCTACATCCTCTTGCAGACCATTACATGTGGAAACCATTTGAATACAAGCGCGCTGATCCACACAGGTGTGCACACGGGTGTTCACTGTTTGTAGACTTAAATTACACCTTTCTTGGCTGCTACTTCAAAGCACATTGTGCGCTGTCTGTCCTGCGTGCTGCACAACAACATTGAATATTTAGTATTTACTGCTGTTTACACTTAGCTAGATTAATGCGATGGTGTTGTGTTTAGTATGTTGCTTTGGGTTTTTTTTTGCTTGTTTTCTATTCTTCTTCTCTCTCAACAGGTGATCCAGGAGATTTTTTTTCTCCCACCCTTTCTCACTGTCCCTCTCCCCTTCTGTTTTTCTTTTCCTTCCTCTTTCTTTCTCCCTTTCCTATCCCTCACTCATGTCTGTCCCGTCTGTAACATCTGAAAATAAAATATAATAAATAATAAAAACTAAGATCGATCAAATGGACCAATACGGCAATGCCACGATGATCCATTTGGCAAAGTAAATCCACTGGGTATCCTTGTTGGTCTTCAGACAACAATTCTGACGACTAAAGAACCAAATGGGACAGGCAAAAAAAAAAAAAAGAAAAAAAAAGATTGCTCAATTATGAGTGGTACTCTTCACGAATGTGATGGATGATAATGGATTCATTTACAATCCCACCATCACAGTTCTGGGAGTTTGAACACCAAAAAGCCTCCTGGCTTCTCTATGAAGTCACTTCAGTATGTGATCTTCAAAATGAGAACCAGAGCTCAGTTAAACAGTGTAAAATAATAACAAAGAACCCAAATCACCACAAACTCACCAAAGAGACCCCAAATTACCAAATAGCTCCAATCTAACATAACAATAAACACCCACAGAATGACCTTAAAGATACACAAAAGACCCACAAACACCCAAAAATTAACTACAAAGAGACCCAAAAAATGAGCGAGAAAAACACCCTTAGTAATCTAAATGACACCAAAATGATGAGGAAACAATCATAAAGAGACAAAAAAGAACAACAGGCCACAAAAAGACAAAAGCTTACAGAGACCCAAAGCAGCCACAAAGTGACCACAAAGACACAAAATTACAGAAATAAACCAAACGAGAAGGAAAACAGCCACAAAGAGACACAAACTTAAAAAAAATAGGGGGGGGGGGGAAACAGCCTCATAGAAACACAAAGTTACCAGAACGGCCCTAAAGACAAGCAAAATAATCAGAGACAAGAGATACAAACAACCAGAAACCAACCATTCAAAGACAACGCAAACCACTCAAAACAATCAAAAAGGATCAAAAGCCACCAGTAAATGGCCACAAAGACGACTGAAATTACCAAAATAATCCCCACCACAAGCAGAACAACCCTGAAGAGACACAGAAGAAAAAAGAAATGAGTAACAAGGAAAGGGAAATATCCATATATCAGACACCCCTGTGAAGTAAGGAAATTAAACACTTAAGAGACAAAACAAACACAAAGACACACTTAATTACTGAAATGATCCTAAAGACAAGCATAATTAACCACAAAGAGTCCACAGACCACCAACAAACGACACAAAGTAACCTCAAGTAATTCATCTCTTTCAAAACAAGCAGTACCAGTTTTTCTTCACTTAACCAAAATGTGATTATTTCCTCTAAAAATCTCCTCTTGTAGAGTTCAGACTGAACAAAAAAAGCAGGACTTAACGTTACACAACTACAGCCCTGTCTGTAATAACAAAGACATAGTGGAGCGAATGAAGTCTGCACAGCAAATACAGCAGACTCATCACAAATGCTGTGACCTCCATCTGACTGCAATCACACTGACGCTCAGTGAGTTATAGATATTGCCTTGCTTATATATAGATCTTTGTTCTGCTCTGCTTGTCACTGTAGGAGAGGGACTTGCTGCAGAGTGACACTGCTTGCTTGCTAATCGCCTCAGGTTGCAGGGAAGGAGGAGAGAGGGATTTTCCACAATCGTGACTCATATCAGACACCCACAGCTTAGTGAACCCATGTGCACCTTTCCACTTATCTATGCAGTAGATACCAGTAAACAAATGCATAAAAACAACATATGGCAACAACAGCAGACAGCTGCACTTATGTATGCTCATGCGTGACGGGTGAAAATGAATATCTGAACTGCTGTTGCCACTATTGCAGTACTATAAGAAACCGTGAAATGATCATCCGAAACAGTTGCCAAACATTTCTCTTAAGTTTCATACACGATTCAACCGATTCAAATGTGCTGCATGTTTAAAGTATGATGTTAGAATGACAAAAAATAAAGTTCCATCAAATAAAGTAAAAACTAATTAAATATACATATTGTAAACATTAACAGTCTGCAATTTGGATTTTTGTTTTTTTTTTTACAAAACAGAATAATGTAATTTCATTGTTTATGTAATACAAATAAGACTAATTAAGAAAACTAAGCAACATACCCCATTGCTCTAGCTACCAAATTCAGCTAACATGAATCCTGTGTGAATGTTGTTTAGCATTATGGCACGAGCAACCCCGACTACCATCTCTTCTACCTAAAAAGGCAAAAGACATCCAGAAACAAAACACTCGAGCAAGGCCAGAGAAGAAAAAAAACAAAAACCCAACAACAAATACAAACAGGCAGTATAGTGGTTCACTCAGTGAGGAAACTCCTACACCCATCAACCACCCAAATTAGAGCCCAAACACCAACACATAGATGTGACAGAACCCAGATATCCCTACCCACTGCAACCCACAGTGAAGATCGGGAGGCAAGAATGAATAAACATTTGGTTCTTCTGACTCCTTTTCCAACAGGAAATCATCAACATTTGTTTTTTTGTTCGTGTAAATATGCTTTCAGTGATTTATGTTTATTTATTTTTTGTTTTTGGTTTGGTTTTATGGTTACTAAGACCTGTTGCTTATATGTTCGAAATAAACATTTGATTGACTGATTGAATTTCATAACCTCTAAAAATGATCACTTGGATAGGAGCCAATGAACTGGATATGCAGTAGTCAAAAGTAACTCCACTTTAGCAGCAACAGTAACATATGTAGTCATACCAAAGGTAAAAATTAAAGTGGACTTTTCTGGTAAGACTTGTTTCTCCATTTCTGCACACATGGAGGCAAATTATGAAAACATGCAATTCGTGGAATGAGCAGCTAAATATGTGTCTGGTACAGCAGATGTCACACATCTTCATCAAAGCAACAAGCCATGCAAGCATAAAGATAAATATGTGCTTGTTTATGTAACGGCTTGTGCACCTGAGCACCTGTGTGTGCTTGTTATGACACAAGGCTGAGTGGGTCTCTCAGACAGGCAGAGAGAGCGAGGCGACATAATAATGAAAAAATAGAAATGATGAAAATGTAAAAATAATGAAAAACAATAGCGGGGAAAGAAAGTGAGCAGTACAGACAGATGAGGAGGAAGATGCAGTTACCATGGAGACAGGGAGCTGACTGCATCCTTTCATATTTCTGAGAACCAAACACACACATTGGCAGCCCTCCTGTCGTCTGCAAGGCGGCTGCGGAGCGGCGCGCTGACACGCTGTTACGTAACTGCTTCTCTCTCAGCAGTGTTGCTTTCTTGTAATATTTCCCTCTTACTGTCCTTCCATGCTGTATGTGACGACCCACGTTTACACCTCGCTGATGTTTATTTTTCCATCTTTTAGAGTGGAAACACTGCAAGCTGTACATCATCTAGAAAGGTGCAAAGTCAGGTTTTCTTCACAGAGTTTCACACCATGTTAGCAAAAGATGTAAGTTTGGTTTGAGGGAAAATTCACATTTCTGGAGCTCTCGAGGTCTCACTGTACCTCCATAATGTTTTTAACCTTTTTCCTATTTCAATACAGGGCTTTAGGCATCTGCTGATACTGGTTACTGATCTGACACCAGTGTTAATTTAATAAGCTGTATCCCTCAGCCTGAGGAAGAGGCTAATAAGGTAACATGAGGCTAAACTTCAGCGCTTTAAACCTACAGCTCGATGACTGGCTGTCCCATTGGTTGGCTTTGCAAAATGTGAAAACTCAAAGTCTTCAACACTCTGAGAAACTTCCATCAATTCACCACAGCTTATCCACTCCAGTGTCGCAGGAGCTCTAGGTCAATCTCAGTTGCTACTAGGTGGACAGGTCACCATTCTACCTAACCTTTAGCCAATAAAGAATCACTAGATAACCCAACATTCAGGTGTATGGACTGTGCGAGGAAACTGGAGGAGGGAACCCACACAGGCACAGGGGAAACATGCAAACACCCCAGCTAGCTTACAGCCTCGAACCATCTTGCTGTGAGGCAACAGTGTTGCCAGCTCAGGGCCTAACTTCAGTGAACATCCTTCAAAAGTCCAAGATCACATGATTCTAGGGATTAGGGTTCTTAGATCTCCAACCTGTTGACACTGTTAGCTTTCGCCATCCATGCACGCAATGCTAGCTTTTCCTGTTACCCAGCAGCCCAACCTTTTTTTGTGCCAAGGACCGGTTTATGTCCGACAATATTTTCAGGGACCGGCCTTTAAGGTGTCGTGGATAAATACAACAAAATAAAACCAGTACCAGTACCAAAAAAAAAGAAGATTTATTCATAACACACATGTAATGTTTGTGCTATATGTGTAAGGTCGGGGGGATTCCCATTTCACTGCAGGGCAACCTGCATGTGACGAATAAAGCTTTGATTGATTGATTGAAAAGATCCAGGGAAACCAAGTTAACGATAAAAACAATTAAAAAAATAATGCAAAAATTGATAAAAACCCTGAAAACCAAAAGATTTCACACCCAAGCCTCAACTCTCGCAGCCCGGTACCAAACGACTCCGGTCCATGGCACAGGGGTTGGGGACCGCTGCTGTTACCGACCCCTTTGGTATACTGAACACAGATCTGACCGACCCTTTGTTAGACTTGTATGAAGCGAAAACCAAATCACTACATTTTTGTTTAACCCAGAAAGGCCAAGCATATAAAAGGAAAAAAACATAAACAAATATGGCTTTTGTCACAATCTATTATAAAAGAATTATACCTTTGTGTGTGGATGCCTCTGCAATTTACAAGGCATCTCACTATAATTTCCACAGCAGTAAACACACCAATTAAACTTCATCACCAGACGATTAGGCTGTTTTTAAACACAGAAAACAACCTACACCTACAAGTGCTACTGGCACTAGAAAAATAATTTTTTGGGGGAGTGTTTCGTTGATTTGACAGCACACATTTAAAGCACCTTCCTACACTCCTTCATTACAGCATGGTAATAACAGTGTGCAGCTGCAGTTGTTGAGGAGTGGCGACTTTCACAAACACACAGTGTTTTACTGTAAAATACCTCAACCAACTGTGGAAAACAGCACCGTGTACATCTCAATAACAGCATGATTTTGTTTAGATACAGTTTATTTTTGTACTTGATAATGCAAAGAGTGAATCACAGCACAGATAGAAGAGAGATTTGCTTAACACCACAATTACATATAACTGATGAGCTGATTTACTCTACCGGGAACACCGGAGCAACAGGCGCTAATCAAATTATCACTCCTTCACCGATTCCAGGCTGTCACATCTAATTTTAAAAACATGACATTAGTCTGTTTTTGAGTCAAAGCTGCCTTCACGGAGATAACAGATACTAAACAAAACCCTGATAAAGTGATGACAACACATTTAACCTCGAGCACAGTGTAAACATGACAGATTACAGCAGAAATACAATCTGATTAACACGAACAATATTTCTGTGCCATTCAGTCTTTGTCAGGTCACAAAAAGCATACGCACTACCGACGATCATGAACACATGAGCAGCTCTATGCTTTAGGCGTCAGATTTTGAAAAACAAAAACACATGCCTTCAAGAGGACCGATACTGCTTTTTCTTATTTCCTGTTGCATAAACATGAGTGTTTATGGTAAACTGACTGCACTGTTACTCATGTATTGCTTTCTGAGTACTTATAATGCTTTTAATTACAGGCTACACCCTCTTTATTTTAACATTTACGCACTTTCTGTATTTCACACATACAGACTTGCACTCTGATGAATGCATACAGGGGAATTCTGGGGGCTTTACCTAAAGAGACTGGGGATTGAACCACTGATCGTCTAATTGGTAGACAAATCTACTGAGCTAGGTTTCGTTTAACAAGGTTTAATAATGCCGCTCCCTTATTTACAAGGGGTCACCACTAGGGTAGCTTGCTTCCTCCAATGAACTTTACAAGGAGCAGGCATCATAGGAAAGTTGTCTTAAAGAAGCAGGAGCTAAACTGCTGAACTGAAACTGCTTCTCAGTTTTCAGCCCAGGAGGTTACTGCTTAGCCTCCAAGGCTTCAGAGCTGAAAAATGAAGCCATTGCAGAAAGTGTCATAAACTGCCGCTGACACTGACACTTGAGGCCTGGAGTTGGACACTGCTGCCATAGAGGTTCAAGGCCAACTTCAAATAAAAAATAAACATGTTAATGGTGCAAGGTTGGGGAGGTTTTCAGTCATCCAGGTCTTGGTAATCTAAGGAGCTTGGAAAGAAAAGCAACTGGACTGAACCTCTCATCCGAGAATCTTCTCCAGTTCTAAGAACAATGGCGGAGAGTCCTTTTCCTTCCAAGCTCCTTCCAAGTAAATAATGGTTTAGTCCTTATGGATACACTTTCCCCACTAGGTGATTTTTCTTTTTTAAAGGACCTCTTGTTTATGTTGTTGGTGCCTTTATGACTATTTTCCATGATATTATTTGTACTTGTACTAAAATACCATCCAACAAATCCTCCAGCTGTAGTTTTGGTGAGTGATATTCTAATTACTGTACGGATACAGCTTGCTAACCATGTTTGCTAGCAGTAGCTGACAACTTAGGACTCTACCTTCTCATGTGAATATGTCCACTTTTGACTTCAAGAAAGTCAAAGTGGCAGCAACCATTTGCTAATGTTAAGGCTTCAAAATTTAGACTCCAAAAAAGTTAGAAAAGGTGCCATCCTGGTAGTTGTGTCTATCCCTTATTTACCCTTGGAGGATTAGTGGATTTGGATTTTTTTTACTCGACAAATCACAGAAAAAGTTACTTTTTTGGCTTTAAACACATAAAAACTCAAAAATGGACCCAGTGGGTGCTTCTAGAGAAAGTCATTTCACACCCACAACCTCCCACACACAAACAGAAACACAGACAGTAAAAGCTAACCACCTTTTAGACCACTGAGGCATTAACAAACCCCATCTGTTCTACATCTCTCCACCTCCACAGTTGCTCGTTATCATTTTCTCTCCTTTCCATCCTCTCTCTGTCCTTGATTTCCCCCTCACCCCTCTCTTTTTTTTGCTGACTCACTCCAACTGATGCCACAAAAAAATAAACCTAATTACAAGACTGCCATAACAGGAACGACAGCGAAGAGGTCAAAGGTCAAAGGTTGTGGCACCTTGCCAGCAGAGAGAGAAGATAGCTTTTCCTCCAGCTGACATAAATCTTGTTTGGAAGGGAATTGGGCAATCAGGGAGAGTAAAGGTTGGCAGCCGGAGTCAGCTCATCTATCAGTCTGAACGGCTGCCAAAACACTCAAACGCCATCTTGAACTGTAGATGGATAAAAGGCTGGATTGATGGCAGGCTGTTATGCCAAAATGTAATAAGGTTGATTTATAGAAAAACAAACATTTATATCTCCATCAATATTTTGAAATTTCTGGTGATTCTGGCCTTTGAAATTTTTTATTTGGTAATAAAAGATAATTAAGCATTTTTAATGACCCTCAACCCAGCACGCTGTATCACTAGTTTTCATTTTACTGCATTTAGGAAAGAACAGCTGAACTTGTAGTTAGGGGTGGACGATATTAGATTAGATTAGATTAGATTAGATTAGATAGAACTTTATTAATCCCTCGGGTGGGTTCCTGTGGGAAATTCGATTTCCAAAAAAGCACAGCACCGACAGAAGTTACAGAGTTACAGAATATTATATATATATATATATATATATATAAAAACACCCAGCACGCCCCTGCGGGCGGTTTATTCTTCAAGCTCGGGTCCTCTACCAGAGGCCTGGGAGCTTGAGGGTCCTGCGCAGTATCTTAGCTGTTCCCAGGACTGCGCTCTTCTGGACAGAGATCTCCGATGTTATTCCCGGGATCTGCTGGAGCCACTCGCCTAGCTTGGGAGTCACCGCACCTAGTGCTCCGATTACCACGGGGACCACCGTTACCTTCACCCTCCACATCCTCTCGAGCTCTTCTCTGAGCCCTTGGTATTTCTCCAGCTTCTCGTGTTCCTTCTTCCTGATATTGCTGTCATTCGGAACCGCTACATCGATCACTACGGCCGTCTTCTTCTGTTTGTCTACCACCACTATGTCCGGTTGGTTAGCCACCACCATTTTGTCCGTCTGTATCTGGAAGTCCCACAGGATCTTAGCTCGGTCATTCTCCACCACCCTTGGGGGCATCTCCCATTTTGACCTCGGGACTTCCAGGTTATACTCGGCACAGATGTTCCTGTACACTATGCCGGCCACTTGGTTATGGCGTTCCATGTATGCCTTGCCTGCTAGCATCTTGCACCCTGCTGTTATGTGCTGGATTCTCTGGGGCATCTTTACACAGCCTGCACCTGGGGTCTTGCCTGGTGTGATAGACCCCAGCCTCTATGGATCTTGTACTCAGAGCTTGTTCTTGTGCTGCCACGATTAGTGCCTCTGTGCTGTCTTTCAGTCCAGCTTTGTCCAGCCACTGGTAGGATTTCTGGATATCAGCCACCTCCTCTATCTGCCGGTGGTACATACCGTGCAGGGGCCTGTGCTTCCATGATGGTTCCTCGTCTCCCTCCTCTTTCTTGGGTTTCTGCTGCCTGAGGTATTCACTGAGCACTCGGTCAGTTGGGGCCATCTTCCCAATGTATTCTTGGATGTTCGTTGTCTCAACCTGGACTGTGGTGCTGACACTCACCAGTCCCCGGCCCCCTTCCTTCCGCTTAGCGTACAGCCTCAGGGTGCTGGACTTGGGGTGAAACCCTCCATGCATGTGGCATATATATATATATATATATATATATATATATATATTAGGGGTGCAACGATACACAAAATTCACGGTTCGGTTCGGTTCGATACTTTGGTGTCACGGTTCGATATTTTTTCGATACAAAAAAAAATGTTCATGCCTTTTTAATTTGTCATTTATTAAAATTATAAATATATATTTTAACACAAAAGTACAGTTTTTAAATTTAACCCTAACCCTTGTGCGTGTTTTTTATTTTGACAGCGAATGCGCACCTGCGGACCACTTATGTGCAGCCCTGGTTATTTAGCTCGTCATATTGCAGCCACAGAAATTCTTTTGTCCATGAAACCATAAAGCTGCACTTTCTTTTTGCCTTATAGTCTGATTTGTCATAACTTCTCCGTTTTGTGGTAAGCTTTTCTTTGGCTGTCACTTCTTCACCCTGACCTGTCTTATTTGGCTCAGCAGAACTAAAATATATATCTGTCTGTGAAGGTTCTCAGTCATCCAGGTCATCGTAGTGAAATATATATCCTGCCGCACTCACATAAGCTCAGCGATTCTCTGCGCGATCAACCTCACATGTTTAAGCTGCAGGAGATTTCACTTGTCATGTTTGCATAGTAAGCTAACAATTAATAAGACGATGTCAGAGGAATTGGTGCACAAATTATCATCACTCACAGATCAGTGCTGTCGCTCTCTATACACAGTTCGCGCGATTGCAAAGTGAAAGCAAAAAAACAAGCGCAAATTCAAACACGATTTCAATATGTCACATATTCACAGTGGCTCACCGATGCCAATGACATAATTACCCAGCTACATTTCTGAAAGAATGCAAAAGCATTGACATATATTTTTCCTTCCTACAATAGCCCGACAGGCAGGGCAGAGATAGCCCCGGGACGTCGGGCTAGCGATATTGCGAGCCCTGTATCTGATTGAGGAATCACTCATCTTTGGAAAAGAGAGTTTATTACAGAGAAATGTCTCTTTCCAAAATAAAAGCTATACTATCCGCTTCTTCTGGGCTATATTCTCAGCAGCATATTAAACATATCAGGTCTCCATAAGGAGAATCCTGTGCTAACAGCTGTCTAAATGACTCGGCTAAAGTTTGTAGCATGCATGCTTGTTGTTTTTGTCTTTGCACTAGGATGATGTCGGCGTAAATGTGCAGTCATATTCGTTGTGTTCCCACTAGTGCTTTCAGGTTAATCTCGTTGAAATAACCTTAACGCCACAACACGGCAAATCTCCGTTAACGAGCTACCCTATACAGAGGGGCTAGACGGCCAACACGTTAACGAGCTAACTGCGCTAACACACTAGCTCCCACCCATGTAATTGAGCATTGCATGGCACATCCAACATACTGTTTTACTTTAGTCCATGACTCGCTTACCTTCAGGGTCATACGTCACATGAAAACCAAAATAATTCCAAACGCCAGATCTGAATGAGGGTGGGGAGGTCCACTTCTGTCTCACTAGCTTGCCCTGCGCTCTTCCTTCTGACCATGCTGTCTGTGTTGAGTGCTCAGTGAATCTGCGTTCGACTACTCCGCCTAGGCTGCACTCTCGAGCCTAGGCGGAGTAGTCAAATGCAGATTCACTGAGCGCTCAACACAGACAGCATCGTCAGAAGGAAAGTTGATAAAATAAAATACAAATTTTGTATTGTTCTTTTTTTTTTCTCCCCTTTGGTTTTCTTTCATTCTTTCCCCCTGTCCTATCCCACAGTCATGTCTGTCCCGTTTGCAACTGAAAATAAAATAAATTCATAATTATAATAAAGGTCAATCAAATGGACCAATATGATGATCCACTTAAAATAAATCCTCTTGGCATCTTTCTTGGCCTCAAGACAACAATTCTGATGGCTATAGATCCAAACGGGACACAAAAAAAAAAAAAAAAAAAAATTGAAAAAAATTTTATTGTTCGATACATATGCGTACCGAACCAAAAGCACTGTATCGAACGGTTCAATATCGATACGAATATCGTTGCACCCCTAATAAATAAATATATATATATATATATATATATATATATATATATATATATATATATATATATATATATATATATATATATACACACACACACACACATATATATACACACACACATATATATACACACACACATATATATAATATATATATATAAATACAGAGACAATATAAATAAAATATACGAAGGGGATAAATAGGAATAAAAATAAAAATACAAGTGAATTGCACATTTCAAGTATTGAGTCTATTGCACCGTTGACTATTTACAAAAGTATTGCACAAAAGGTATTGCACAGTGAGGTGAAGAGGCACTACAGCTTAGTTGTTCCCCCCTCCTTTGTCCTCCTGTCTCCCCTCCCTCTCCCCTCCAGAGAGGAGTTAAACAGTCTGATGGCGTGTGGGACAAAGGAGTTTTTAAGTCTGTTAGTTCTTGTCTTTGGGAGAAGCAACCTGTCACTGAACAGACTCTTCTGGTTGTTAATGGCCGTGTGCAGAGGATGCCTGGCATTGTCCATAATGTCCATCAGTTTCTTTAATGTCCTTTTCTCTGCCACTGTCACCAGAGTGTCCAGCTTCATGCCGACCACAGAGCTAGCCCTCCTGATCAGTTTCTCCAGCCTGGATGAGTCCTTCTTTGCTGTGCTGCTCCCCCAGCACACCACAGCATAGAAAAGTACTCCAGCAACCACCGACTGGTAAAACATCCTCAGGAGCTTCCTGCAGATGTTAAAAGACCTCAGCCTCCTGAGGAAGTACAGTCGGCTTTGGGCTTTTTTATACAGGTGCTCTGTGTTGCATGACCAGTCCAGTTTATTGTCCACCCACAGCCCGAGGTACTTGTACTTGTTGACCACCTCCACCTCCTCCCCCTCTATCTGAACCGGCAGTGGACCTACTCTAGACCTCCCGAAGTCCACAACCAGTTCCTTAGTCTTTGAGGTGTTGAGTTGCAGGTGGTTTGTGTGACTCCATGCGACAAAGTTCCTCACCAGACTTCTGTACTCCTCTTCCTGATCATCCCAGATACACCCCATGATGGCTGTGTCGTCTGCAAACTTCTGAATGTGGCATAATTCAGAGTTGTAGCAGAAGTCAGAGGTGTACAGGGTGAAGAGAAGAGGGGACAGCACAGTTCCCTGTGGTGCTCCTGTGCTGCTGACCACTGTGTCAGACGTGATGTCCTTCAGCCTGACGTACTGTGGTCTGTCGGTGAGGTAGTCGGAGATCCAAGCCACCAGGCAGGGGTCCACCTCCATCCTGTTCAGTTTTTCTTGAAGCATACAGGGCCGGATGGTATTAAAGGCACTGGAAAAGTCAAGAAACAGGATCCTGACCGTGCCTTTTCCCCCATCCAGGTGTGAGTGGGCTCTGTGTAGGAGGTACAGGATGGCATCCTCCACTCCGACACCCGCCTTGTATGCAAACTGTAGTGGGTCCTGGGCATGTTGTACCTGTGGTCGGAGGAGGTTGAGGAAGAGCCGCTCTAGAGTCTTCATAAGATGTGATGTCAGTGCCACCGGTCGGAAGTCATTCAGCTCATTGGGCCGGTTCTTTTTGGGGACCGGGACGATGCAGGATGTCTTCCATAGTGCGGGCACTCTCCCCAGTCGCAGACTAAGGTTGAAGACTCGTTGTAGCGGCTCCCCAAGTTCAGCAGCACACGCCTTTAGCATCCTAGGACACACCTTGTCTGGGCCTGCTGCCTTTCTGGGGCGAAGCTTCCTCAGTTGTCTCCTGACCTGATCCACTGTGACACTGGGAGATGTTTGGGAAGAGGGGAGGGGGGGAGATGTCTTGCTGCTGAGAGAGGGATTGGAGGAGGGGGGTGTCATGGTGTCAGGAAGGGGGGGAAGCGAGGGAGGTAGGAGAGTGGGGATTGGACTCTGTAGTGAAGGTGAGGGTGAGGGTGGGGGGGTTGTGGGCTGGTCAAACCTGTTGAAGAAGTTGTTAAGTTCGTTTGCCTTCTCCACAGTCCCCCCCACTGTGCTTTTCTTGGTGTTGTGGCCTGTGATGGTTTTCACACCATTCCAGACCTCCCTCATATTGTTCCTCTCCAACTTCTGCTCCACCTTCCTCCTGTAGGTGTCCTTTGCTTCCCTCAGGCAGCGTTTCACCTCCCGCTGTGCTGCCTTCATCTCCTCCTTCACTTTGCTCCTGAAAGCCTTCTTCTTCATGTTGAGGACAGCTTTGACTTCCTGTGTTACCCACGGTTTGTTATTAGGATAACACCGTACCGTCTTAGCAGGGGCGACCGTGTCCACACAAAAGTTGAGGTAGTCTGTAAGACAGTGTGTCGCCCCCTCTATGTCCTCACCATGTGGGCTCAGGAGCACATCCCAGTCTGTGGTGTCATAACAGTCCCTCAGAGCATCCTCCTTTTCTGGGGTCCATCTCCGGATGGAGCGCGTTGTGACCAGCTGCCTTTGGACGAGGGGTGTGTATTGTGGCTGTAGGTAAACCAGGTTGTGGTCTGACTTCCCTAGTGGGGGGAGGGGGGTGGCTCTGTATGCATCTCTCACATTAGCATACAGTAGGTCAATTGTCCTGTTGCTCCTTGTGGGACAATTCACAAACTGGTGAAAAGCAGCCAGAGTAGAGTCCAGTGTGGCATGGTTAAAGTCTCCAGATATAATAATGAAAGCCTCGGGGTTTTGTGTCTGAAGTCTTGCTGTGACTGTGTGTATTTTCTCACAGGCAGCTGTTGCGTCGGCCCTCGGAGGGATGTAAACACACACACAGATCACATGACTGAACTCCCGAGGTAGATAATATGGCCGCAAGCTAACAGCTAGCAGCTCCAGGTCCGGACGGCATACCGAAACTTTAACGGAGACGTGTCCAGGGTTACAGTATCTGTTGTTAACGTAGACAATGAGTCCCCCACCTCTGCTTTTTCCGCTGGCCTGCGTGTCCCTATCGGCTCTCACGGATGTGAAACCGCATAGGTCTACGTTAGCCTGCGGCGTTAGCTCGGTTAGCCACGTCTCCGTGAAGATAAACAAGCTGCACTCACGGTATAGTCTGTGGTTGTTCAGAGCGCACAGTTCATCAATCTTATTCTGTAACGAGTTCACGTTGCCCATGATCACTGTCGGGATTGACAGTGAATCGCCTCCGGTG
The DNA here is from genome assembly GCF_057382275.1 of Copadichromis virginalis. Lineage (NCBI taxonomy): Eukaryota > Metazoa > Chordata > Actinopteri > Cichliformes > Cichlidae > Copadichromis > Copadichromis virginalis. The sequence goes on along the minus strand of NC_140620.1, from coordinate 25,926,286 downwards.
ATCCGCTCTCCTCGCTCCAGCTTTGCAGCCTCTGTAGCTCCTCTTTAGCTCGGCCGGGATGTTGTGTCGCATGTCGGTCTGTCCCTTTGTTTTTAGTGCCAGCAGCTCCGCTCTCGAATAGATGAAGGAACTGGTTCCAGAAGTTTTAAAAAGTGCATTATCCATCTTGTATTGCTATATCTAAGAGGTATAAGTAGAGGAAGGTGAAAAAAAAGTTTGAAAAGCCTAGTCTAAAAAGTTAAAGTTAACAAAAAAGGTGCGGTGTTGCAGAGCTACTTGGAAAGGCTGCCGTCACTCCAGCGCCATCTTGATGTTTTTTTAAATTTTATATAAACGATATACGACAGAAACTATATAAATTTGGCCAACGATAGAGATTTTGACTATACCGCTCTATCGCGATAGCGCATGTTGATGATGTCATCAAGCTGCGCCTGTATTGGTCGAAAGCATCGCAGCGGCTACAACAATTATCATCTGCAAATTATGGCGGGCAACAGTCATAGCAAAGAGATGCACTTTTGAAATATGGGGAAAGCCAAAAACTGTGCTTCCTCCACTTCCGTAACATTGATTCATTAATGTTGAATTCTCTCGCAGCTGTTCTATTCCCATGTTGTTGCAGTATATTAATAACTAACCTCGTATTGTGGATGAATAATCTCAGTTGTTCTCCTGACTGAAGTTTGGCCCGTGTATAGTATCCTGCTATGCGATTGCATTTGTCCCTGACCACCAGAATCCCTCACGTTAACTTTTATCGAGTGGAAAAAAAGTTGGCGTTCATCCTCCAGCTTCACTGTGCTAATGTTATGCTAACATATCTGTGTCGCTAGCATCATCATCATTATATACCAGGTAGTCCAACTTCAGTAACCCTGCAAACGCCACTGCTGTTTAGTTTTCTGTCTTCATTTATGTTGGAAGTGGTAGCAGAGCTGTATGTTTTAATTAGTTTCAAAAATCTCTCAGTCAGAACATGGTATGTCATGTTTAGGTGGAAACTAGCAAGCTAACTTCCTGTTAACTTCTAACTCCGTTAAATTTAATAACTTCTGTTTTCATGGATGCATGGATGTAAAACTTAATTGTTACACCTGCTAAAGCAGCAACGCTGATGATTTTATTAAAGATGAAAGAATTTAGACCGTTTTTAACTCTCAGTGTTCGTTTGACTGTGGGACCTAGAGTGGACGGAGTTTTGGACCCAGATTACTCCACAAAGCTCCTCACTACGGCAGCCGTAATGCTCTGACAATCCATCACGCAGTGCGGCTTACCAAAGTTGTACTAAAACATATTTTTTAACAGATTTCTGCACGCCAAAAATCGGTTCGAGGTCAGTAAGCACAACCAGAATTCATACATAAGGCACAATCTCGATTTTTGAGAAAATTAAAGGATTTTAAGTGTGCCTTATAGTGTGGAAAATACGTTATACAGAAGAAAAGAATATATTGTGATATATATCGTTACCGCACGTGCTTCAAATTATATCGCGATATGAATTTTAGGCCATATCACCCAGCCCTACTTGTAGTCCATAATTATTATGGAAAAATAATTTACCATAATTATTAGTGTGATACATTCAAGTACACAAGGACAAAGCACCACTTTAAACCATTAAAGCTGCTTCATTTACTGCCACTGTGAAGGAGCTCTGCACTCACAAGTTAATGTTTTTTTCATCGGGGGGGTCAGGAGTATTTCACTGTAGGGCGTTTCATTTAAATGAAGTAATAATGCTTCAGAGTAAGCACGCCATCCTCAGCCATCTGCATACGAGGTTCATCTTTGTTTGATTCATCAGCTGCAGTTGGCCCTTTCATTCAGTACGTTTACAATTTAAGTGTGAATCTGGCAGGAAGCTGATGCTGCGACACAAATGTACAGATTCAAATGAGTGTGGAGCCACTGCAGTTTCAGGAGGCTTATGAAAGGACATCTGATGAGAAAGACCCCTTCAGCACGCAGAAATATCAATTCAAACCTATCCAGTTTCAGATGAATCATTGGTTTCTAGTAGGGCTGAACGATATATCGCATTTGCGATAATATCGCGACATGATCAAGTGCAATTTTCTAACCGCAAAGGCTGCGATTATACTGCGATTATATTATACAATTCATGGGCTGCATCCTCCTGAGGCCGCATTTGTAGACCGATTACGTCACAGCGACGCGCCGAAGGCTGTCCAAATTACTACCATATCCCAGAATTCATAGCGCGGCCCAGCCAAACTCCAGTTTCCAGCAATGGCGGCCGCTACTAAGTTTTAAAATTACTCATACTAATCTTTCTGGGTCACAAAATAAACTTTTAACATATTTTCAGGCGAGAAAGTAGTTGTGTAAACATCAAATATCTGCTCGGTTTATCAAGATATCCCATATTTGCAAAAGTGCTTCGACGTTTTCAGAGGCGTCTGCTACCCACCAGCTCGACAGCTAGCCGGGAGCTCGAGGGTTACTGATGCGGCCGAGAACGGCACAACTCCCGGCACATCATTTTCAGATCACCGCGGAGTTTCGCTGCTCGGGTTAAACGTAATATATAAGTCACTTAGACAACCTAAAAATGATATTGTTGGGCTTTTTTCAGTGTTTTGTTTGTTCGTGAGTAAATCGGTTTGGCTGAGATTAAAGTTATTAGATTAGATAAAATAAAACTTTATTAATCCCCCGGGTGGGTTCCTCCTTGGTTTTCACACAGCTGACTAAACGTCAAACAGAAAACTTATTAAACAGAAGTATGAGACAGTCGAGAATTTACACCAGTGTCTGGTTATATTTTAGATAGCAAGAAGCAGACGGCCGAGTTTATTAAACTCCACCGAGACAGCGGTGACGCTAATCAGAACTAGCCTTCTGATTAGCTAATCAGAAGGCTAGACCGTCCAATTTCACGCCTTTAAACTTTAAAGGCGTGTTTGTGTGTGTGTTTATACAATTGCTATTATGTTTGCACTTTATGTGTAATGTTACTGACTGCAGAGATCAGTAAGATGTGTGTATTTTTTATTTATTAGTTTTATTTATTTAATATTATTTTTTAATTGAATGACTGTCTAGTAGTTCACAGATGTTGAAAAACTGAGTGTGGTAAAGCCACTGATTTTGTTTATGTATATTTCTGCAATCTGCACATTGTACTGACTTTCATTTTAATGTTTACACCAGGGTTCCTTGTCAGCACTTTATGCTCAGATGTTTGTAAGCTAAAAATAAACTATTGTGTATGTTCAAATATACTGTTGTGATTGAAGAAGTTAAATAAAAATGTCAGTCATCAATTCATGCATCACCTCATGTCATCATAACAGAGGTCTGTCTTCCAGGAAAGAACAGTTTAAAATTAATGTAATATAGTATTGGCCATACTATATGATGTATTGCTTGTCTTTGTTTAATAATACAGAAGACAAATACCTTAAAAAATAATCGCATATCGTATCGCAATCGCAATATTGGGGCAAAAAAATCGCAATTAGATTATTTTCCATAATCGTTCAGCCCTAGTTTCTAGGACAGACAGGAATCTGAAACAAAGCCAAAAATAGCTAATAAATCTACATTAACCATTACCGTATTTTTCGGGCTATAAGGCGCACTTAAACTCCTTTAATTTTCTCAAAAATCGACAATGTGCCTTATAATCCGGTGCACCTTATGTATGAATTCTGGTTGTGCTTACTGACCTCGAACCGATTTTATGTGTGTGTGCGTTTAGTGTCAACGTGGGACAGTTTTCCAATTTGGTTGTACTATTGTGCTAAGTATGACTGTGCAATGACAATAAAGAGTTATGTTAACTTATTTGTAGGTCTGAGATTGGAAAGTTTGTATATTTTGGGGAATTTTTAAGGAAACTTAAAAAAACTTTGGAAATCCCTCATATTCAATATTCACGATGGTGAAACAGCTCAGGTGTCACTTTAATTACCTCCTGGTGTCATGTTGAATCCAGTTTGGACAAACATGATCATTAGTCAGCTACAGTTTCACTTAAAACAATGTCCAGTGCTGCTTTTATATGATTCATTAGGTGTTACGGTATAATCTCCTGTTCTGTGCACTGCTGCCAGGCAGAGGTGATTTTATTACACAAAGTGCCGAGAGCCTTTTGTCTCGGAGCCAGGTTCCTACACACGGTCCATTTATTTTACCAGCAGCAGCCATGGTTATATCATCTGATGTAGAAAGCTGGTGAATGTTCAGGAAAATTACGCAAGCTTTCGCCATCAGCTTCACAATGAGAAACCTAAACACCAACCGCTCCTTGCAGCTTTATTTAGCTGAGGAATTATGAGTCGTCTCCTCGCAATTTACTCCTCAGAGAGAAAATGTGAGGCGCAGCAGGCTTTCAATTACCACACTGAGGGAGAGGGAGGTGTAGTTACTAGACCTGCAGTAAATCAGGATGAAAGACTGAGAGAGGGGAGTGATAGCTTTTTGATATTTTATGACACGCAGGGCTGAAAATCAGTGTGAGGGGATAAAAGTACATCTACAGAGACAGAGGGGCAATGAGTGAGAAGGGAAGAGGTCAGAGAAGTAAGAAGGCTAGAGAAATAAAGAGAAATTACACAATCTCGGAAAACAAACCAAGAAAAGATGTGATTTACCCTTCTGTGTAAGAAATCTATATAACAGTTTCATCAGCATGGGATTTCTCAGTTATCCAATGAAAAATATTAATTCTAGGACAGTAAAAGCCATTGTCAGTTATGGGTTATGTGCTGTATTTAATAGTTTTTTTTAAATCCAAAAAAGTCTGTAAGTTTCTGCTGAGCAGGTGGAAATCGCAGGCAGTTCCTTTTGTGCAGTTTGGAGAGCTGCAGATGTAACACGTTACAATGTAAACATTATGTTTCTTTATTTCTTTAGCTTAATTACATATATTGCCAGCCTAAACTAAAACTTTGATGCTAAAGTAAACCCACCAGAGCCAGTTGTCTCTTTAAACCAAACGTTAAGCCTTTGAAAAATTACATTTTTGGCTTCTTGGGAGCAGAACAACATTGTCCTTCTTGATGAATATGTTACATTTGGGACAAACCAAGAAGAAATAGTCCAGCAAACCACCAATCACTGCACACAAATTTAACACGTCCCTGAGCATCAGGAATACAATAAAAAGACATCCACTGCCAGCCGTTCATTAATAAATGGAGTATTTTGGCTTTATGCTTTGAACGAGGATTTGAAAACTGACAAGTGAGTCTGAGTGGAAGTAAATGACCATAATTTATCATCTTAATCAATAAATAATAACATTTACAGTAAATTTCAACAAATATTTTGGCTGTAAAACTAAAGAAAAGTGCTGAAAGAAGCTAAAACACAGTGTCATAATTATCTATGGGTTTGCTCTTCAAAAACTTTTATTTTTGGCCTCTGAGCTCCTGTTCATTAAAAATATTGACTTTAGCACTTTTTTTGGATCAATTTAGCTTCTTACACGTGTCCAGGAGGAGACGAAAATCCCACTATAGTTGTGTCATGAAAGGCAACCCCTGGTGGCTACCCCTAGTGAATGAGCCAAAAGTAGCTTTATGTGTGAAAAACAGTATTCATGGGGTGAAATTAATATTTATATTTTGCAGGAAAGATCATATTTTTCATCCAGGTGTTTTAAACTGATTTTAAATAAGTTCTTTAACCTGATAATATTAACTAAGACACTGCAGTTCTCAGGATATGAAGCTTATTAATTTATTTGGTTCCTCTCAGAGGAATAACACTTTTTAAGAATCATATTTCCTTTATAGCTGTATTTTATCTCTTCTGATAGGCCTTCGACTTCAAGAAAATGAACATTATGGCTGATTTTTATTTTTTATTATTCTGTACTACTGACCCCACCCTCTCTACAGACCCCAAACAGGAAGGCAGAATGAGACACACATAGAATGCATGAAAAGGATGTTGGAAAAAACACCAGAAGCATGAATCACTCCGCTTTGAAAACCACAAAGCTTTGAAGAAGTGTGTGTTTTGGATGAATACCCCCTAAAAAAAATTCAACTCAAGGGCAGGAAAACCCTCGGAAAGACGGAGATCACACACCCTGCAAGGTCTTTGGAGGACTGTTTATTCCTGTTATCTGAATCTAAACTCTTCCTCAGAACCTCTCTAAATGATTCTAAAGAGATTGTAATCTAGACAGGACAGGAAAAGATCGGATCAGGGGCCTCATGGTGAATTAGAAGAGATAGAAAGAATAGGGAGATGAAAAAATTGAAGACTGGAGGACATGAAGGGGCAAAGAAAAACAAAGCAGGAGCAGAGGATCATTGCCTCACGTGTTGCATTATAATTCTTGCAGGTTGCACTGCTCTGCAGACACATATTTAATTCTCAAGAGGCGACATTCAGATTCCAGCAGAAAGCCCTTGACCAGCTGCACTGCAGCAGCTCACAGACAACACAAGCACCTCACCAACCAACACTCATGCATTATTAACAGCAGTGGTAGAGGGAAAAGGAGAAGAGCAAGGAAATGCAGCAGGGCCACAAATCACCTCATAAACTCAATCCTTTCATTAATAAAGATTTGATGATGTCAAACACAACCTAATTTATTAACACAGAAGAAAACATGCTGTTTGCCCTGTTAAGTTACTGCAAGCTCTTCATATAAGGGACAAACAGAGACTGCAGCGTGTTGTGCGCTCTGCTGAGAAGGTGATTGGCTGCAGACTCCCATCTCTGCAGGACCTGTACACCTCCAGGACACTGCGGCGTGCAGCTCGGATCTCAGCTGACCCTTCTCACCCTGGACACAGTCTGTTTGACCTGCTCCCCTCAGGCAGGAGGCTCCGGTCCATTCGCACCAGAACCTCTCGCCATAAGAACAGTTTCTTCCCCTCTGCTGTCGGACACATGAACAATAACCGTATGACTGTTCCCACCACTAACACATGACCCTACGCTGTGTTCACTGCATCATTCCATGTTTGGCACTGATCACCACCTGCACTCATGTATATATCATGTATATATCTATCCACTTAGCACTTTTAATTCTTATTCTTATTTTTATATTTTTATGACAGTATGTTTGCACTGAAGCACCGCAGCAATTTCCTAATGTTGTAAACCTGCTCAACATTTGGCAATAAAACCCTTTCTGATTCTGATTCTAAATGCAACACTTCATTTAAGAGTTTGGAAGCCCTTTTTTTTTTTTTAATCAGTAGGGCCGCTATTGTGAGATATTTGCAGCCATAAAGAGAGCAGCAGCAGTCAGGGCTGAAAGGTGAAGCCAACGCTCAAGTATTAAAAGCTGCAGTTCCAGGAGGATTGTGTTTTGCTTTTAGGTTTTGAGTTTTTAAAACCAAATATAGCTGTAATTTGTGAAGTGAGTCTAAGTGATGTGAGCTCCTGCTTAAAATTAACATTAGGGACTCTGCTGCTCTAGTTGACGTGTCCAAGTGCTGTTGGGTGGCTTCATTTACTCTAATGTACGTGGACCTCTGTGTTTGTGCTGTTGGTGCTTTGTGAACCATTTTGAATGGCGTTATCAGAGTAATAATATGCCTTGGTTTGAGTTACAGCCTGTTTTATTAATCTGCTGCAGAGCATCAAGTAAGATAAGATAAGATAACCAATATTAGTCTCACACATGAGAAATTTGTTTTGTCACAGCAGAAAGCGGACAGTGCAAAGTTACATAGCAAAAATGAGAAAAAACACTGGAATAGGATAAGAATAAGATACTGTACAAAATTGTACACAATAGAATAGAATAAAATAAAATACAAATGCTATATACAACTGAGTATAATACAACAATGTCAGAAAAGAGTATTGCACTTAGTGTTATTGCTTAGTGTTATTGCTGCTACACATGTGTGGATTTGTGTGTGTTTGGTCAGTTGAAGTCTTTGTTGTGGAGTCTGACAGCAGTGGGGAGGAAAGACCTGCGAAATCTCTCCGTCCCACATCATGGGTGCCACAGCCACTGAAATAGCTGCTCAGTGCTGTCAGAGTCTCCTGCATGGGGTGGGAGATGTTGTCCAACAGGGACGACAGCTTAGCCACCATTCTCCTCTCACTCACCACCTCCACTGGGTCCAAATGGCATCCTAGAACAATGCTGGCCCTCCGGATCAGCCTGTTTAGTTTCTTCCTGTCCCCAGCAGAGATGCTGCCACCCCAGTAGACCACACTGTAAACAATGGCTGAGGCCACCACAGAGTCATAGAAGGTTTCAGGAGTGGGCCTTTCACTCCAAAAGACCTGAGTCTCCGCAGCAGGTACAGCCTGCTCTGTCCTTTTCTGTAGAGGGCGTCTGAATTATGAGCCCAGGTAGCAGGTGTGGCATCGGCATTATGGATGAGCTCCGGGGGTCGGTGACCCCTAAGCTGAGTTCTACTTACATATCACTATAAACCAAATATGATTTATACATTTGTTTTTTTGTTATTGTTTTTTTTAAAAAGCTATCGTAGTAACAATCAAGCCCATGTAAATTTTTTAGCTAATAGTAGAGGTGTTACAAATAAGGACACTGATTTTAGAGACCATGGGTCTGTGCTCTTGGGTCATCAGCTACTCCTTATAGGCTACAATAGGTCTCTTTGGGACTACAAAAAGGTCATCATCAGCTCATGAGGCATTTTATTTTAAAAGAATGATCTCACCTTTAATTTCCAAAATAAATTATTCTGAGTGTACCGAGTGTTTATGGTTATTATGCATACTGTGGTTCCAGATAGGTTGTTTATGTTTGAATTTGTCGAGTAGGCTATAAAAGTGGCACCATTAATCTGTCCTCGTTTTGTTTATTTGCTTTTTTCCTGTGTGTGTTGCTCGTGTGCACTTTATAAATGCAGCTGATAATGCAGCACTGCATACATGTATGGTCACTACTGGCTCCAAAAACAAACACAATCGACCAGCCAAAATACAAATGCCGAAGCTCTGACGTGTTAGCCAACGTTTGATGTGATGGTGGCTGTATTCATTTTTTTATATAAAGCCTGCAGTCGGGACTTGATTATATTTACAGTAGAAGCAACCTTTTATTAACTGTTAAATAATGAAATGCAGATATCAACTTCTAGGAGGAGGTTGGGGTGGATGGTGGGTATATAAAGCACAAAAAATGGATTCCAGAAAACTGTTTCATAAAGTGCATAAAATAAAATGTTTGGATAAAGTCCACACCATGGAGATGAAGATGTTGAGGTGGCGCCTGGGTCTCGGGGCCACCTCAGCTTGACATCTTCGATCATCACTCTGTTACCTCTCGACCGATTTCTCAGGAAATGATGAAGAGTGGTGCAGATCACTGACAAGATACAAGAGTCGCGTGTCTGATGGTACAGCCATGTTGGCCGTTGTGATGAGAACTCTGTCTCGGACACAGCCCGACGATTAGACCCAGGTGGCAAAAGGCCATGAGGAAGACCACAAAAAGTGCTGGATGGACCAAATCAAAGATGATATGACTGTGACACTGTAAGATGCTCTGGATAGGAAGAAGTGGAGGAAGGCATGCAAAACAGTGGACCCTCTATTAAGCGGACATGAACCACTAGGAAAGAAGAATTGTTCTGCAATCTGGTTGTAAACATATGAAACAACTGCAAACAAGCATTTTATTCAGTGTTTTTATTTTAGACTTTTCCAGTGATTACAAAGGCTGCTTGACAGCTGAAGAGCACATAAAATGAATGCGGTTAAAAATATATTTCCCCTACATTCACTCTAACGTTATGACTTTAGTCATATAGAAATATTAAAACAAGGGATCATTCATAGCTACTATAGAGCTCATAAAAATGATGTCACATTACACCCACAGCCTCAGTTGTGGTGGAAAGTGCGAAAGAAAAAAGGTGAGAAACCAGATGAAACAGCGAGAACTGAGACATTCAGGCGGACAAAGAGACATCAAAGATCCGCCAGACTTATTAAAAGAAATCGAATTTGAAAGAACAACCAGAGATAAACTTCAAGGAAAGACAAGTATCTTAGACCTACTGAACCCAATACCACATTCATTTATACTAACACCAGACAGCGGCTTCTTCATCCTGTCAGCATGCACGAGTCACGATTCACAGGCTGTACAATGAATACTAAATCCTTTCACACCAATCACACTAACAGATGTCTTCCAATGAGCAACACAGCCCTGGGCTAAATAAATACAGCAGGTTTTGGTCATCTGTGGTGTTTCAAAGCAAAGTATTTCATGATCCTAAAGTACTTCTTTTACACAATTTTATATTTTCTTCCAAATCTACAGCTACTTTAATGCCACTGTTGTACAAATATTTAGGTCAGACAGGTAGACGCACACAGTAAAACCTTCCATGAAACTTTCAATAAGCCACCAACCAAATTCTGTGCAAATTTCTGGGGACCTCCGATTGAGAAAGCCTTCATCAGTGGCAACAGATCAGTCGGGAGTAAGGGAAAGGGATGGCTTGCGAAGCAGCTTGCACCACACGGCAAATCCTAAACGTTATGTAATTGTTCAAAAGCTGTCATATTTTCCAAAATAATTACTCCTAAATTATGAGGACAGAGTGGAAACGGAGATTGACAGATGGATTGATGTAACAGTGGCAGTGCTGCGGATTCTGTATTGATCCTGTGGCAAAGAGATGGTTGAGTGTGAAAGGGAAGCTGTCCATTTACAGGTCGATCTACTTTCTGACCCTCACCTGTGTCAACAAACTGTGGGCAGTGACAGAAAGAATGAGAGTGTGGAAACCAGCAGCAGAAACGAGCTTCCTCTGAGGCGTGCCTGGACTCAGCCTTACAGATATGGCGAGGAGCTCGGCAGTAGTTCCAAGCCCCATCCCTTTTAAATTAAAAGGATGACTAAGACAAAATGCCCTCCATAATGTTGGAACAGATAAAACCATGGAAACAATTTCGTCATCATGCACTTGAGTTGTTTTTTGTTGAATTTAATAAGATGTTTTTTCAGCCCGATGACGTCCTGCTTCTCTTCCACTGATGCCTCTTTGGGCCTCATATTTAAAAATGACATTAAAATTACAGTGAAAAGCTGTTAAACACAAAAATTCAACAGTGAACCAACTTTGGATGTTATGTCTGCTTCATTTGTCATTAAACAACAAAGGAGCGAGCCTCACCTGACCGTGAAACTGCTTTCAGTTTATCGTCTGATTAAAAAAATGAAACGTGTATAAAATGGCTGGTTTATTCAAAATTTTAAATCCTTGGAATTAAAGAAATTATTTAATTTTTTGGGAAATACACTGAAGTCAGGAACGCTATAGCGAAAAGAAGGCTGTTATTTCTATATGCACTAATTTATATTTAAGTTGAAAATGGCATGAAAGGAGACGCTGGAGTGGAGTGGTGATATATACATACATATACATATATTCCAAAGGCCAGATCTGAATGAGGGTGGGGGAGGTTCAATTTGCCATGTTGCAACGAGCTTAGCTTCTGTCTTGCTAGCTTGTGCTGTGCTCAGTGGATCTGCGCTCGACAGTGCGGAGTAGTCGAACGCAGATCCACTGAGCTCTCAAGACAGACAGCACCGTCAGAAGAAAAGTTGATATAATAAATTAAAAATTTTGCATTGTTTGATACATATGCGTACCGAACCGAAAGCACTGTATCGAACAGTTCAATATCGATACGAGTATTGTTGCACCCCTAATATATTTATATGTATGTATATATCACTGTTGTTGATTCTCTGCCATTCTATCCATTTCCATGTATTTCCCCTCTGACGTTTTGTGTTTACCAGAAATTATATTTCAGGAAATATCTGCACGGCTCAGCCTGCATTTGACCAGCCAGCCGTCCAGTACACGGCTCTGACTCGACTTTATTCAGAATATGAGAGGGCTTTTTGTGCTCGAGCCCTGCAGGGCTGCCCTGTTGTTGCTCTTCAGAGAGCTGCTCAGGATTGATGGGGCAATAACAAAGCCAAGCAAAAGGACCCATACTGCAACAGAGCATTACTCTGAACTGGGTTTTTGGGAGTTGGAAATATGAGAGAGAGAAAGCTTTCAAAAGAAAGAGAGGGAAGTAAAGCAGAGATTGATGGTGAGACATTAGTATGCATGAGCGCTCAGGAGGACGCGGAGTATGACTTTGTAATGTGACAGCAAACAATAGGGATGAACAAGAAGCATCCAAAGGAAAAAGAATGTGCGATCGGATATAATCGGTTCATCCACTGCACTTAACTGCAAAACGGTGTCTTCAAACCTTTGATGTATATAAAATGGTCTTTGTCCAATTTTGAGTTTGACCAATCAAACTTTTTATAAGATGATGGATGATAATGACAGTTGGCAGTAACTTTAACCTTTTTCTGATGATGGCAGTGTTATCTATGTCACAGTGCTAAAACTCAAACACAGTGATAAAGAAACGTGTCGAACTGTCACAGCAATATGGCGGCGAAGCACCTGGGCAAAAGGTTTAGTGAAGTGCAGCATTTTCTTTGATAAGTGGACCTGTCCCCCTCAGCAAACCAGCTTTATACAGCAGGAGAGAGACGGGTGGGGTATGCTACAAAAATGAGCATTTGTAGGCCAAAAGCAAAAACCACAGAAGTAAAACACACAAGCCGGCAAAGACAAGAATGAAGACAGAGAGCTAACTTCACCTGTACATCTGTACCTCTTCAAAGCCAACTAACCTGTCAGCTGGACACAGCTAGAAGCAACTGCGAGACCCACAGAGATCGAGTGCACTCAGTTCAAAATGATTAATCTACAGAAACACGTCAGAATTTTTACCTTTTTTAAGGTGTCAAACATGTGGCCTGAAGGGTTAGGCCCAGCAGAGGGTTTGCAATGCGTGAAAAACCGCAGTGAAGTCAGTGAATTATTCCAGTTTTATATAAAATATAATGATGCCAGGAATGATGTCGTGCCTGTACAACAGGGGGGTGCAAATGGTTTGTTACAAGGACTCTGAAGGCTTCCCTTCCCATCTCTGCCCTTTCTCTCATTTTTATAGCAGAAAGACTTTGCAGAAACGTGAACCTGGACCTTTTGCTGTAAGCACAAGTGCAGTTTTCAAGCACTAAAGCAGAAAGATCTGATAAATCCGTTCTGGAAAATCAGCAACTGTGTCACAGCTTCCAAAAGGACAACTGGCCTCATGTATTTATTATTTATCACACTGGACTGTAACGAGCAGAGCAGTGGAGTATTGTGCAATAACCACAATCACAGGACTGTGGTTATTGATTACCGGGGACTGAACTTTTTAGCAGCAGTTTCCTGAAATGTGTTACTCAGGAAAATTTCCAACCCCTCTAAATGATTGTTAATGTTAGTGCTGCTCTCTGAAGAGGTTAAAAGCTGAAGCAGCCTTATATAAGTGGGAAAAAAATAAACTGGCAAGGTTGTAACTCTTCTGCTGAGCATCGATTTTCCTGCTTGAGAGGATGAATAGTCTGCAATCACTGCGACCAGTTGTTTTTGCAGCTGCACACAAACGCACACACAGAAGCACAGATGCACGCTTCGATCACTCTGATATATTTAGAGCCGAGCGCGCCGTCCCTGTCAGAATTGCTAGTGTGTCATCATGTCAGCGGGGCTGGCAAGTAGGGCGTTTATTTTGAAAGAGGGAACCTTGGGTCAGAGCACCGGGAGAAAAATAAAAAAATAAAAAAAATCAACATGCACACCTAACTTCTTGTTTTTTGTTTTTTTTTTAATTAGTTTGGTGGCAGAAGGCTGACCTTGAACAAAAGTTGGTAAACATTTCAAAATGCAGCACAAAAAATAAATATCTATGACATGAATTTAAAGGCTTTTAATTTGAGTAAACACGGCAGCTTGAACAAAATCCACCCATCCACTTAGTCAGTCATGTAACTGATGCTACTCAGTGGAAATTTAACACTGGATTATGGGACTGAACCATCTTCAGTCATGCTTGGTGAGACTGGTAGTGTTTGCACATTAGATTAAACGGACAGTTTAAGGCTATAATTTATAACAAATCAATGATTTTTACATTATATTTTACATTAAATGACAGTTTTTAAGAAAATACATTCACACTCCATTTGTATTATGTTTAAATGAGCAATTGAGCAGGCTCTAATGGTCCTCCTACTCTCAGTTATTAGGCTAATCCTGGCCCTAATTACCAGACTTCACCTCAGTGCTTAAAATAGAAACACAAGTTTTTTGCTTCATCATAGCTAAGTAATTGCTACTTGTACAATGTGGTGGCCATACCACAATGCCAGTATTCCCCTGTAACCCACTGGGCACAAAAAAAGACTGTATAAAAAAGGTGGACACGACTTTAGCATCAAACCTGCATTCTTCCTAACAGTCAGCAGGAAGCAACTTCTCTGGTTGCAAAGGGGCATTTGATTGTTTATAAAAACATAATATCGGTGGCCATTACTTTAAAAAGTTAATTCACAAATCCACCCCTTTTCATGGTCCTGATGAAGAGGAGTCTGCATATCATACAGCACATAGCTAACCTCCAACAATGATGAGGTGACTAGGGCACGTGAGGAGGTGATGCTAGCAGCTGGTAATGTGTCACCCAAACAAAAACAAATGGCTCAAATAAGCATCGCTGGAGCACAAAGGGTGGATGGAAACTATGATCTGCCGCCCCTCCCTGAGTCTGGTTCTGCCGAAGGTTTTTTCCTGTTAAAAGGGAGTTTTTCCTTCCCACTGTCGCCAAAGTGCTTGCTTGGGTTTTTCTCTGTGTGTTGTACAGTCTACATTACAATATAAAGTGCCTTGAGATGATCGTTGTTGCGATTTGGCGTGTATAAATAAAATTGAATTGAATTGATACATAATGGAACTATAAGCAGCTGGAAATACATAAAACAACACTGTACCACTTTTGTGCAGCACCTCATCAGTTCAAAGGTTAAGTTACTTCAGCTATTGTTAAAATATTACTCAGTAATTTTATACTTTAACATTTCCAGAGAAAAGCACCAGTGAGGTGACTTTTATGCTTAGGTTAGACTTATGCTGTGTCACTACTATTGCACTGTAATGGCGCTGCAGCCGGCGCCTTGTTTCAATTGATTCACAATTTTGTGAAAAAAAAAACACTAACTTTGTCCAAAAACTTCTCATGTTTAACTGTTTTCCACTTTTTCTTTGGTCTTTTTAGCCTTTTTGGCCAGGGTGATGGGAGTATCTGCCATCAAACAAGAAGACAGCCGCATGTAACTACGACTGTGTTTGCTAGTTCACCTTACATGCATTAATGTAATAACGTGGTTAGCCTACTCAACGTAAATTACACACGAACAACATTAAGCTACTCACGCAGAGAAGAACGGCTGCTGCTGCCATCATCATCCGTCATCATTTCTGCTACACTGGCAGGGCTAGGGGCCAGGACTCTACTCTTCGGGTTCTTGGGGGATGTTGCAAACTCCTGGTCCGATAACAGGCACCACACCCGGAGTAGATGTGCTCAGTGTGAGGTCTCACAGCAAGCTATCAAATACGGCGCATTTCTCGGCTTTTAAAAAAAACGCTATGCGTCGCCAGGTGTTTCATCAGATTCGAGGAGTTACCTCCTTTGCACAGTATCACCTTAAAGCACTTGTTGCAGGCTGCTGAGTTTGCATCTTTTGCTGTGAAGTACAGCCAGACTTTGACCGCTTCACCTTGGGCATTTTTAATCTGTAGCTCTGCTCTAAAAGAACGTACGTACCTGGGCCCGCCTACTACGCTTGCAAAGGTAAAATGATTGGCTGGAATCCAAAGTGTATGACATCTCAGGAAAAAAAAAAAGCACAGAAATAAAGCACCGAAATGTGCGCTGCTTTCCGGTCTGGTTGCCATCATGGCACCGGATACCCATCCCTTGTCGTTAATAGCAGTGGCTCACTAAAAGAGGAGAATGGAAACTGTCCATTTTATTTGCACTAATAAATTCATCTCAGTCGCAGCTGCGAGCATTGTTCATTGTTTTCTTCCACATCAATATCAGTGTTTCCTAGAAATATTGTGATATAATTTCAAGGCCAGATTGCCCACTCCTATTGTAGATAATGGACTTTATAGTGATACTTTTTCAAAATAAAACCCTCCAGTTCATCTTTGGATGTTTTAAGATTCTGTAAAGTGATTAGATTTTCAAAATAAGATGCCCCAAACCAAGTTGGTCCATTTTAAGTTACTCTGCAACTGTTATCGGCTATCTACCTTAGCCAACTGGCTACATATGTTTAAATTAATAAATATACTACATATACAGCATTTATATTGATACATATATAGAGATTGACAGACCACGTGACTTTCGCGCATTGCATGCGGTGAACTCGTGGCAAAACAATCCAAGTACCGCATCAAATGCAAGCATTTGCAGCACCGCAAAACGTTCATTCTTCGGTTCCAATAAATTCTTGCTTTTTCTTTTCCCCCAAAAAAGGTATGTACAAAACGAAGGAGAACAATGCCGGTCCGTACAAAGACAGACTTGATGAAAAGTCAAAGAAAAGATACGAGGAAAAAAATCAAAGGAGTGAAAGGGTCAGACCCTTACGAGCACACAGAGGGACAAAATACGTTAGCGTGCTGCCCAACTTTCACCACGCTCATATTTATAATCATACGTTTCTTGGAGTGAGTGCACACACTCGTGAAGTTTAGTAACTTCAGGTCACTGCAACAAGCCCAGGTACAGTTTACCGACAGATGGGTGCAGGACCTTGAAATGCACCGTGTAGAACGAAAGACTATTGTACGTATCATAAGTTTACCTCACAAATTGTCGTCATAAATACACATTCTTTAACCGTTTATTAATAGGACCTTTGAGCTCAACGGTAATTAATTAGTAGTGGAAATAATTTCTGGTACGCATTACAGAAATGTAGCAGTGACAATAATATTGTATGCTGTAATCGCACTGGACAATTAGTGATACAAAAAAACTGTTTTACCCTGTGAATAAAAGTATATGTTTTTGTCAATGTACCATGGTAATAACAGAAGCGAAACGCAATATTGTGTCAGGACAATTTACTATTTATGCACAATAAATAAAGGAGCATAGCGCGACAATTTCTGTTCAGCGCCAGACTTGCTTGTAACCTATATCACCAATTATGTTATGAAAAATGACGCATTAACTACAACAGCAGACTGACCTCTGTGGAAATGCTTGGAGCAGACTAACCTGTGAGCTGGAGGGTTCTGGGACGTTATATTTTGTCTTTGAATGGCTGCAATCCAGGCCACCCGTTGCCTCTTTGTTGCTTCGGAAACATGGCTCGAACAATTTCTCTTCAACGACGTAATCCGATAACAACCGATCTCTTTACCCGTCGGCTTTCCATGGCTGTCATGCGACCGGCTATTGCAGTTAATAATACAACAGCTTCTTGCCATTTTTTGTGTTTCTTTTTATCGCTGTGTGACTGATTTCAATTGAAAACCTGCGTGCGCTAGTACCTCTTGCCACGAGTTCCCAGAATTCTTTGCGGTTTTACCCCTGAGTGACGTCACATTTTCAATCTCTATCCGGTTGTTCAGTGATGACGTGACGAATCCTACTTCCGGGTCTAAAGTAGTCTGCGTTTAATATGGCTTTTGTGTTGTTAACATGTTTAATGTTATGTATTTTCTTCTATTTGATCTCAAAAAGCTCCTAAAACAGTCAGTGATCACTATTGACCTCCCTCGGCTTTTATTACCACTAATCATTTATTTAAGCTCAGTTTTTAAAACCTTAGGATGTAACTGCAGCCCAGCCCATGCAGCAGTATATGAATGACTAACCTTGTATTATGGATGGATTATCTCAGTTGTTCTCCTGGCTGAAGTTTGGTCCTTTTACAGCATCCTGCCATGCGATTACATTTGTTCCTGACCACCGAGAACACTCACGTTAACTTTTATCGAGTGGAAAAAAAGTTAGCTTGTTTATATTATGCTAACATAGCTGTGTCGCTAGCAATCACGTAGCACATCATTATATACCAGCTAGCCAAACTAAAGTAACCCTACAAACGTCACTGCTGTTTAGTTTTCTGTCTTCATTTATGCTGGAAGTGATAGCAGAGCTGTACGTTTTAATTTGTTTCCAAAACCCCGCAGTCAGGACATGCTATATTGCATTTAGATAGAAGCTAGCGAGCTAACTCCCTGCTAACTTCTAACTCCGTTAAATGTCATAAATTCTGTTTTCATGGATGCCTGGAAACTCAATTGTTACACCTGGTAGAGCAGAACGCTGATCATTTTATTAAAGATGAAAGACTTTAGATAGTTTTTCAACTCTCAGTAATGCCATAGTGATCGTTTGATATATGGACCTGCAGCGGAGTTTAGACCCAGACACGGCTAGTGACGTCAGACTGAACAACCGGATAGCAGGCCAGCAATGATCTCACCAGTTTCTGAAGAAAGAGTTAAAAGTGCGTTCCTTAAGCTGTTGTAGATAACTGTGAGGTGCATATTTAAAATGTGGACTGTGACCTGTTCAGCCTGCTCTTTTATTTCCTTATTTTAGTGTAGCTAAAGCAACATGTTAGTTCTACTTCTAGTAATTAGATTATTCAGATGTGTTAGTTTTTGTCCTATTTGTGCTTTTTAAAAATATGTCTTACTTTCCCAATCTGTAATTAAATGGTCAATGCTATTCTTAAAATGTATGCTAGGTGGAAAAAAACAACAACTATGAAATAGATAAATCAGAGTGATGGTATTTCAAATGAACTGTTATTTTTAATTCATTTAACCTATACTTGACCTGATGGTTAAATTGCAGGCATCAGATCAAGTAAATGTGTTGGTGAGAAAAAGTGGTGTGATTGCTGTCAGCTGGTAACAATAAAAATAATAAACAAAGAAAACCTCACGATTAGATACAAAAACGGATACAAAAACAAGGACGTGCTGATTTTTTGTGGATTCTGGAAGATTTTCACGTTTCAGTTTAGAAGTTTGTCATCATTTGTTAAACAGATGTTTAATCTGTAAGACTCTTAATCTGGATCTTAAATTGTTTTTTTTTGTCAAATCTGATGAGTAATTTTAAAAAATTAAATACAAATGAGCAATTTAAAATCATGGAGGTCAAAATGACAGCACTCGTCTGTTTTCCACACTGTAATATACAGCATATTGATTACACCCACACAGCCTAAGGTTCATCTCAGCCAATGGGATTCATTCTGCCCCCAGCTGGAGCTTTGCCTCGGGCAGCAGAGCTTCTGTCTTCGTCCAGCTTTCATTGATTTTAGGCTGAATTCCCTTACAGTGGCTGATGGCTGCAGCCACATCATCAGCACGCAGTGAGGAGGTCAAAGGTCAAATTGATGAAGTGACTTGAAAACAAAAGGAAAGGACACGGAGACACGCGGGTCCTCTGCTCACGTGTGAAGCCCTCAGGGACAATCAATTATTGAGCGAGCCAACCAGAGCTCAGCCTGGCCTGTGTGTGTATGTGTATTTGCATCAAGCCTGCCTTCACTTCACACGTGTGTGGTTGCCAGGACAACACGTCCCTCGAAGGGAGAGAGAAGCATGTTTGATCAGGAAGCAACAGAGAAGCAGAGACAGACTGATTAACATCCTTTTTATCCTCAATCTTTGTTCAAATTCACATCTTTATGTCTTATTAAATCTGATTATTGACACATTATTTTCTATTTCCTCATTTTTTTGAGTGTCCTGTCACCATAATTTGAATTTAAGAGAGACAAACTGTGCTCCCATCTGCTCCCACTTAATAGCAGCTTCTTCAATCTGCTCCATCAATCCTCTTCACCTCTTTCTCTCTAATTATCTTCAGGGTGCTTCCTGTGTCTTTCTCTTCTTCTATCATTCATCGTCAAATACAAGTCTAGGGTCAACACAAACAGAGACTGCAAGCTGAAAGAAAAATGTGGAAAGAGAACTACCACGCAGTGAAATACAAGATGAATTCACTATGTTTCCACAGAAAATAAATACCTCATTGTGAACTTTTATCAACATAACCGGGACGATCAGAGATCATTCTGAGCCTCAGCCTTTAAGGAAACCGAAAATCCTCAAAGAAACTTGAAGCACCCATTCATTTCCTTTACTCTTGATGCAGAGCAGGGCTGTGGGTTCAGAATATAGTGAATATAAGTGTAATAGCCTGCAAACATAATCTCAGGACCATTATTTCTGAATTAGCTCATTGAGTGTTTCATTCATAACAATCTCACAAAAGACTTACTTTGCCACATTAACAGTTCAAATCTCTCAAATATTGCATTTAGATTTATGTAGAACAAGGAAAACGCAGAACTTACTCAATCTTTAGTATTACTACTACTAACAATAATAATATAGTAACATAACTGCAAGGTACACGCAGGCACACACACAAGAAATATTTCAATACTTCCTTAGGTAGAGCAAACTATGAAAGATGACTATTTTTAGGCTCTTTGAGGAAATGCTTTGCTTCTGGTGCTGATCAAATACGGTTGCTAAGGAAGGCAGCCACTGTTTCCAACTGCTGAGATACTTTCTCTGGTACAACCAGACAGACAAACTTGACACTTTGTAGGCACATTAAACTGTGTTATCTTGTTCATTTAACACTGTCTATTACTGTTACAGATGGGCAGGACTGATAACATTTACTACACCTGATATCTTTTGATATGAAAATTTGGAAAACAACACTGAGGGCAGCATATAGACATAATGACTCTAAACCGTAACACTTAGTTGGATACTCAGCAGTATTGATACTAGGAGTGCCGTATTCACCTCATTCAGCTGATGCACAACTGGCAGGTGCACAGCCCCTCACCTCACTAGCAGCTGAACACATTCAACATTTTCATTTTACACAGCTATCATCGACATTAACCTGACCCATGATCACATGTTAATGTTAGCCACTTAAAATGATCAGAAAACAGAATTTTATTTATGTAGCCCATTTAATTTCATGTAAACTCAGTGTGCTGAACATGAAAGATAAAAACAACTGATGTGGGTCTACAACAAGTAAATTGACTGATTCTTGTATAGTGCTTTTCTACTCTCTTGGAGTACTCAAAGAGGTCTATACAACATGCCACATTCACCTTATCACACAAGCACTTTCTTTCTAGTTAGTGCTTCCTAACTACATACACACATTCATACTCATACACACATTCATACTCATACACACATTCATACTCATACACACATTCATACTCGGAGAGCAACTTGGCGTTAGTATTTCCAAGGATACTTGACATGCAGACTGGAGGAGCCAGGAATCAAACCACTAACCTTCCGATAAGTAGGGGACCTGCTCTACCCCCACATAGCTTATAACAGTAAAAAAAAAAAAAAAAAAATCCACAAATCAATGAAAAGCACATGTGCACACACACTGTTATTAAGTGTGCAACTGTGAGAATAAAAAATGTTCTGAGTCTGTCAGTGGGCAGCTTGTTCCCAAGAACAGGACCACAGTAATTGAAAGCACTTTGAACACACTTAGATCCAACTCTAATAAAACAGTTCACAGACCTGCACCTGATGACCTGCAAAATCTAATCAGGTTATAGAAACTGAAGAAGTCAGAAATGTACTGAGGGACCAAACCACAGAGCTTTAGAATACAATAGCATATAAAAGAATAACTTCACATAAATAGTTAGACAACAGGAATGAATAACAAAAAAGAGGAATATATACAAAATAAGAGGAAGACACACATTAAAAGGACAAGTTACAAAGTGCCTAAATGTAGTGCAAAGGACTTGGTCCAAGTATAGAGTCTGTGTGGTAGTGGTCTGAGTGACTGTGGGTGGGCAGGAGTGGGGTGTGGGGGGATAGTGTTTGTTTACAGTCCAAATGGCCCAGAGGAAGAAGCTGTTTGTGAGTCTGGAGGTGTGGGACCTGACTGACCTGAGGCACTGTCCGGAGGGCAGTGAGTCAAATATGCAGTGGGCAGAGGGCAGGGGTCACCTGTGATGGTGCTGGTTTTCCTGAGACAGGAGGATCTGGTGATGGCCTCCAGGGTTGGTATAGGGCAGCCAGTGATTCTTTGGTGTTTATTACCCTCTGCACAGCCTTCCTTTTCTCAGCTGTGGCCCCTGCGTACCAAACACAAGGCAGTAGGAGAGCATGCTCTCCACTATGGAGTGGTAGAAGGCCAGCAGCAGCTTCCAGTCCAGGTTATTCTTCCTCAGGACATGAAGGAAGCGCTGCTGCTGGACCTTCTTTACCAGGACATTGGTGTTGTGGGTCCAGGTGAGATCAGTGAAGATGAGGCAGAGAATCTATTATGAAATACTAAATGGATTTAAAGGTAGTACTGAACTGAAGGTCAAACTGAAGGTCAAATTTCCATGTATGCGTAAGGACGACTGCATTCTGAATTACCTGTATGTAGCAATACTGCTGCTAATAAGGATGTAATATGATAGTAGTTTATTATCAAGCCTATGCGGAACATGTTTCAACTGAAGAGCTCAAGGAAAGAAACAGTGGCTAAACCAAAGAAACATGGCAGAAAACAAAAAGGGGAGATGAAAAGATTACCTTTGAAGAAGCAGGTGGATTCATTGCAAATGAGTCTACTGCCACAAAAGAGTGAGGGAGCCTTTCATTACCTTTGATTACCTTCGTATTTTCATTTATATAAATTCCTGCCAAATTAAAGTCAACAAAGCCTATAACATTCTGTGGTCATGTTTCATATCGAAGGTTTACCTGTTGTAATTTTCATTAATCATCAACTATCAATCCCCGTGTCCCTTCCCATTAAAAAGTCTTCCAGAAATGACATCTCGGCAAGATTAAAGGGAAATAAAGCTGTCGATTCACAGGTTGATCTATGTTCCATCACTTATGGTCACGAGCTCTGGCTAATCACTGAAAGGGTGAGAGTGCAGATGCAAGAGGCAGAAATGAGTTTCCTCTGAAGAGTGGCTGGGCTCTCCCTTTGATAAGATTGTAGTTTGGCTATCAGGAGGCCACTTGTTTTGCGAATCATTGTAACTAGCAAAGATAAACAAATGAAGATAAGTGCAAAATTTTTCTACAATTGGAGCTAATGCAATGAAATCTCAATCTTATGTGTACTGTAATGGGTAAATTTGAATAACAATTAAGTATGCTTGTATCTAAAACATGCAAAATTACAACTAAAATGGGAATTTGTGCATCACTGAGTGGCTTATAATGGCTATAACCATCAAAATCTGAAAAGTAGAAATAACTGGAGACACCTGTTAAATAAAACAACAAAATATTACTTTAAAATGCCACATTTCAAACAATTGGGAATACTAAATGAATGAAGGCAAATTCAGTGAAGGATAAGTTAAAAATCAGGGATGAAGATTTAAAACGTATGAAATTATTAAATGAAAGGCCTGTTTATGATCTACTTCCTCTTTGATCTTTTGTTTATTGTTCTTCCTCTTTCTTTGACGTTTGTACAGTTGGATATCGATCTCTGTCTTCTCTCCCTCTCTCATGTTTTATTCAACCGTTTAGACCGAGGTGTCCCATTTCCTGCTTGGCGGCCATCTTGGTTGGTGGCACTGCGACTTGGCAGTTGGCTTCACACTGCCACTGCTTGCTTAGCTCAGCTCTGATTGTTCTTTTCCCATCTGTTAAAGCACACACACACACACACATGCTGGGATGTGTCCCAGATTCACGTCTCAGCAGGCAAAAAGTTCAAATCAAGTTTTAATGTTCCCAATTCTCGCGTGTGATTGGCTCACACACCCCATGAGCAAGAAGTGGAAAACACGAAGGTTTTTTTTTATGCTCTCCATTTGAAAAATTTTCTGCTTGCAAGGTTTCTGTCACAGATAAGATGAGCCTGGTCAAATGAGGTGAACAGATTGTTGTTAAAGCTGTCGCAACATATGACTCATCTGTTGAGCTCTGCCTAATTCATTTTGCTCTACAATCTCACCTCAATTATAGCTAAAATTTATATGTTAACCTTTTAATCTAATTTTTGCCTGGAGCCTATCCCATCCATTGTAATCTGCTATACACAGATTTAAAATCACAAGCTAGCCTCACGTGCATGGACTGTGGTTGGAAGCTGGAGTATCAGACAAGAATCCATGCAGGCACAGGGAGAACCTAAAAACTCCATCCTGGATTTGAACCCTTGACCTACTTGTTGTGAGGCAACAAGATCCACAACACCAACGCTGGAGTACCAAAACCTGCAGTTTCTTCTAACAGCTTCTTGACAATGGCTCCAAAAGTGAGTCAATACCAGTTGACTCCTGTTAGAGCAGAAATAAATGTGTTTACAACCTCATACAGTTTTACTCTCTTAAGCTAGTTTTGCTCTCTGTCTGACATAAACCATGGCTGTGAACTAGATCATGGTTAATAACAAATGAATGGAGGACGTGGTTTTTTTTCGAAGGATTTTCACCACTATATCAACCCCTGCAGTTAATTATGCTAATCAGTTTCAGTGAGTTAAATTCTGGCATTTTATTAGTATTTTTTTTTTTTTAGATATCTGTGTCTATGGCGAATAACTAATATTTCTGGGTGTGCCTCTAGTGGCCAGTGGATGAATTTTGTCCTTTATTTTTCTTACACATTAACTTGACATTCCTGAAATGAGACAGAAGCTGAAAATAAACAAACACATAAGTCCTAATTTCATAATAATGTGCTATGTCTTTTAATTTTCTGAGTTCAGACTTTCCTCAATGTGTTATTTCTCCTATTGAATTAGATTTTTCCAACCTGCTATTACTTAGTAAAGCAGCACACTGTATTGCCGCGCTGCTGCATGTAATCACGGGTTATTATCTCTCACCTCTGCAGCTCAGCATCTACCCTGTCGCTCAGACTCGGTTCTCTCTGCTTTGTGCTTGTGTGTTTGCACTCTGCCTGGTACAGCCATGAATAAACCATGGCCGTGAACGACATCACAGCAGTCAGAGTGTCGATGGTTAATCAGCACCAGAGAGATGACAAATCGGGTTTATATTTCAGTTTACACACAGAGAGAAACTCATAGATACAGGCAGACAGACAGTCCCTCTTTTCTGGTTTCCAGAGTTACGGGTCTCTGACGTCTCGTGCTGCCTGCTGCCCCCTCACTTTCCAATAACGCCTACTGGTGATTCACAGATCTATTTCAGGCCTCGCTACCTGCCTGCTAGCCGTCGACATCTCACCTCAAAGATCCGTCACCACCTCCAATCAAATGGGAAATTCATATGTGACAAGTCAAAGGTGTTTTTAAAGAAACACCTGTAGAACCTAGATTTATAACTGAGACAATACCTCATTCATACACTTAGCTTGTGATCCACCATACACAGCAACACAACATGACAAGTTCATTCATGATTTTAGTTTATTTTGACTCAGCCTGCTTCTGAAAATAGTCACTACGGCACCAAATGTCAATAATCTGCCACTGAAATAGTCCCGAACAAGGATAATACTCAGCTTTATTCCAGAAATAAAACTGTATATTTACAAGTCATTTTAAAAGATTTCCATGTTGAATAGAACAGAGAGTCCAATCTGAAATTACTGGGGGCTAAACTCAACACATACTGATGCTTCTGCTCTTTTTCTATGTAGCAACACCAGATTTATCTTTTAAGTTTCCCTTTAATCCTCTGCTTCCATTTTTAATTGTTTGCCTCCTTTAAAATGTTTTAGGTTCATAGAATTGTTCTCCATCCAGAGTTTCATCAGCATTGTTCTTATTTAGCAGTTACTATCTCTGAGTTGTAACATCTGTACACTACACTAATATTAAAGTACTAGCTTACACAGTCTCTTAATCTTGAATTTAGGTATTTTCCAGTCCCACTGCCACAAATGCCAGATGCCTTTCAACATTTATGAAAGAACAGGTTGTTCTTAAGCGCTCACCGAATTCAACTCTGGTACTGTAACAGGATGCCACAGTTGCAACCAGTCAGTCTGTGAAATTTCTTCCCTTAGATATACCACACTCAACTCTAAATGGTGTTACAGTGGTCCTTCGCTATAATACAATTCACATTTCGCAGCCTTGCTGTTTCGCATTTTTGGAAGTTCTTGTGTGTGTGTGTGTGTGTGTGTGTGTGTGTGTGTGTGTGTGTGTGTGTGTGTGTGTGTTTATAGCCCACTGTGTTCTGCATCCTAATTGGTTGTAGACCACTGTTAATCCATCTCGTGCCTTGTCTCCTGTACAGGACAGAATGCATTTAGCTTGTCAAATTTACAAATTTGACAAGCTAAATTACAAAATCTTTGATCACTATCAGTGTGACTTTGAAGTGCTGTACTGTATGTTTGTAAGTTTTCTCAAAAAGACACAACAATGTCGATGAAACATTTTGCACCATCAAAGACAACCGCCGGTGCCTTTGGGTTCATTCTATCTCTGGACTTATTTTTCTACGAAGGTTTGAACTTTGAGAGTGTTTAAACAAGAGTGAAAAGTGTGAAAATGTTCGTGCCTGTCGGAGAAAAGTGTATAAAGTGTGTAGTGAGGGGTTTTACAGCCTTGAAACATCTATAATAATTGTAAAAAATAAAGTTGGCTACTTCGCGGATTTTACCCATCGCGGGTTATAGAACGTAACTCCAGTGATAAACGAGGGACAACTGAACTGCAAAACAGAAGTGTTTAGGAGCCACAGCAGCTCATTCACAAAGTGGCAGGTCATGTAAAGTTATAGAGCACAGTTGCTGAGTGCTGAGGAGCATTATGTATAAAAGTCAACAACACTCTGCTGAGTCAGTGACTCTGGACTTCCAAACTTTCTTTGGCATTAAAATCAGCACAGAAGCTGTGCTCTGGGAGCTTCACTGTGCTGGTTTCTATGGCTGGAAGCCTGACATCGCCACATACAATGCCAAGCCCCGGATGGAGTTGTGGAAAGCATGCCACTGCTGTTCTCTGCAGCAGTGGAAATGAGGAGTCATGTTTCTTTATAGAGCAATCATCTGACGAGTCTGATGAATGTGTTTGGCGAATGCCAGGAGAACGTGCCTTAAGGTTTAGTTCCAGTCAAAGGAAATCTTAATTCTTTAGCGTACCAAGATAAGATGGCCAATTCTAAGCTTCCAACTTTGTGGGAACAGTTTGGGGAAAACCCCTTTTCTGTTTCAGAGTGACTGTGACCAAGTGACACAGCAAGGTCCATAAAAGCATGGTTGGATGAGTTTGACGTGGAAGAACTTAAATGGCCCTCACAGAGTCCTGACCTTAACCCCATTGAACACCTCGGGGGGGCTGTGGCTCAGGAGGTAGAGCAGCTCATTTAGTAATTGGAAGGTTGATGGTTTGCTGGCTGCACCATTCTGCTGGCCAGAGCATCCTTGGGCAAGATACTGAACCCAGACTCACTTCTGCTGTGTTCATTGGACTGTGAATGTTAGATAGTAAGCACTTTGACATAGAAAAAAGTGCTTGTATGAATGTGTATGTGAATTGAAGAATAAAGTATGTTGAATGCTCAAGTAGAGTAGAAAAGAACTATGCCAGAACCAGCCCTTTCAGTTTTGGATGAACTAGAACGAACAATGAATGCTTTGGGAGATTGAGATCCAGGCGCTCGTATCCAACATCAGTGTCTGACCTTACAAATGCTCTTCTGGATAAGTGGGCACACTCCAAAATATTGTGGAAAGCTTGATGGGATGCCATAAGAGCTACTGTAAGTGTAATGGGTAGAAAGGTTTTGTCCATACAGTGTATTTATACCCTCATATATGATGAGGGATATATGGTGGATGATCAGAGAATCATGTATAAGAAGATCACTTTTTACTTTGCACACATCTTTACAGCCTGCTTAGATATCTGAAAGGTGAAAAACAGCCTTCGATAAATGAGTATGACACGAGTACCAATCCAGAACCAGCCAAGCCAGCTGGTCGTCTCTTTTGGATAGACTGTGCTACAAAGAAACAGAGACTGCCTTTGGTGCACCAGTTTCAGAGTTAACGCTGTCCTCTGGAGCTGTCTGAACATGCAGGACGCCCTCCGTCTCTGTTGCTGTACTTTTTATTTTTGCTTTTTGCTCTGCTCTGCTGCAGTGACCCAGTTTCCCCCTCAGGGATCAATAAACATCATCTTCTCTCTTTATCAGCACCCGCAAACGCAACGAATGTGTAGGAATTTGTCCCGATGACAGACGAGACGGAAAGCAAACATGGACAACATCGATCGGCTGTTTTTGTTCCTCTCTCTCTTCCTCCTATTTTATTTTTTACACTTTTTAATGACATTAGTGAAGCCCTCGGGGTCAGATTACTGCATGAAAATGTCATATTAATAACATTTTCATTGATTTCGACTCTCTTTAAGAACAGTGGGAGGCCCAGACAAGCACAGACACATTAATTTACCAAAGAAGAGCAAAGATAAGAGTAATTTGTGTGTCACAATTTTATTTCCTCTTCTTTCCTCTCTGGTAATCGTCTGTGATGTCTCCAATTTATGAACCTTAACAGCGCGTGACTATCCAAGTGTTTATAGCACCACTACCAGCTACAGCAGTAAAAGTGTCTTACAGTGACTCTCTGCAGACACTTAGCTGTTAATATTTCTTGCAAAATAATCGGAATAAGAGCTGTTTTAATAAGTATAGGAGCAGCAGGGGCATCAGCTGCATTAGTAAGAGCAGTAAAAGCAGCAGTAAGAGAGGAAGTCCTTTTAATTTATAGACAAGTTAGAAGTTGTTTGACCACTTTGAGTAAGACTAGAAATGCACTGTGCAACTGTGGTCTTTCCCCAGTCACATATAAAAAAAAATACTAATTGGTACTATGCATAGAAATTCTGCAACATTTTTCACAAAGTCCATTTTTGTAGTGTGCAACACTGTCAGTGGAGGTTAAAGACTGGCCTCTGAAAGATACAAACCACAAGCATTCAATGAAAAGGGGAAGCGCTCCAGTGACAAGCACACGCTAAGCAATTTGTTGTTCAGCTTGTTTCCCGATGACACTTTGACTAGAGGAGCTGGGTTATTATAACTCCGACCTTCCAGCTTCACCTCCTGAGCCTCAATCGACCCGTACAACTGAAGGTACAACTGGATACTCGGGTTTGTTGACCTGCTCCTGCCGTCATCCTGCTGCGAGATCGCCAATAATCAATAACCAACCACTGTCCCTGAGGAGGGCTGTGGAGAAGGGTTAAGTGTACTTGTTAATTAAACTGTAATTTAAAGTCAAACCAGATTAAAAAACAAACCACACTTCCTTCTGTTTTCTCTAACTCTGGATCAATGAAGACACTCTACACAGATTCATTAATGTCAAAGAGGAAACAGTACGAGCCCAGGTCTGCAGGGATTGTTTAAATGGACAGGTGTTGACATGAATGGTATCAAGGCACATTGAATCTGGAATCTTGAACTAAAATAATTAATCTAACAATTCTGAGAACAGGAAATGAATGCATTCATAATAACAAGCTGAAACAAACCCCCACAGTTACTTGAGAGCTAATGGCAAATCAATCTGACCATCTTTGCTCCCCAAGATCTTTATCCCGCAACACAACCTTATAATTTGCTTTACTTTCACAGGGTCAAACACTTTATTGCAAGGATTCTACAATAATACCGAGAAAACAGAGAAAAACCCAAACAATCACATCGGCCCCTTTGACCAAATGATGTGGTGACAGTAGGGAAGAAAAACTCCCTTTTAACAGGAAGAACCCTCCAGCTGAACCAGGTGCAGGGAGGAACAGCGGTGACTAGTTGGAGGTGAAGGGAAGAAGATTGGGCCCCAACCTTAAAGCATGGTGTAGTTATCAGCAAGCTTGGTGAGCTTATGAGCAAGCCCCACCAATAAATGAACACTAATAATAACTACAGATTAATAAAATACTAGAACTGATGGTGTGAACCACACAGTGGAGGAAATTTGTTATGTAATTCCATTAAAATGGCACCACAGATGTAGTGGAGAGGTCCACTTCCACGATTTAATTAGTTCAGGTGAGCTAGCTGTCAATTAAGAGCCCCGCCCTGTTCTTCAGTTTCCAAATGTAGGAGCTATGGAAGCACAGTTATTATGAAAGTGAAACCATCCACAGGGGCTAACACGGTTTTTGTAACCAGGCTCTAAACATAGACACAGCCTCAAGTGGAGGCTTGTTGCTTGGGCTCTAGGGCTGCAGCTATCGTTTATTTTAGCAATCGAGTAATCTATTGATTATTCCACCAATTAATCAAGTAATCAGATGAAAACTATTTTTTGTCTTATTAATGAGCAATAGTAAATATTCAAGAGAGAAAAAACTAGTCTTTCAAAATGAACTGCTTATTGGTTTCCATTTTAGAAATTGCAATTTTTAAACGTTTAACTGCAACCAACATCTCAAAAAACAAAATAACTAAACCCTTTGACTGTATAAACGCACCATATTAAATTTTTTTTTTTTTAAAGAAAACATTTTCTTAAATGGAAAAATATATAAAAAAAATCTCAAGTACAGTCAAAGGTCAAATCAAATATAATAAGATAAATAAACAATCTGAACTAAGGCATAAATATTTACCTTTACTGTCTATTTTTAAGGTTTTCTGACATTAATTGAATTTTATTTCAGTTTTATTTAGCGGCAAATCACAACAACAGTCACCTTAAGGCGACTTATATTGTAAGGTAGACCCTACAATAATACATACAGAAAAAACAACAACAATCATATTAGCAAGCACTTTGGCGAAAGTGGGAAGGTAAAACTCCCTTTTAATGGGAGGCAACTTTTTTGTGCTGCTGAAAAAATGGTGTAGATGTTAATAATTAATAATAATTCAGTGTCCAACAGACAGTGTCCAATTTGATATTGTTTCACTTTCAATCTGAAAAATGTTACGAAAGCTTTGCAATACACCCTATGCCCTTCTTAGACTCAGCTCTGTTCGCTTCCATGTAAAACAGGACAGCTGCTGTCAGCCTTCAGGAAGCTGTCTAATTAAACCAGTGTGACTAAGTTAACAGTTTTGTATATTTTAATACAACTTCTGGAGGCTTACTGCTGATTTTTCTCAGCATAAAACAAACGGTGGTGGATGGAGGAGTAAAAAGTTTGCTTTTCTTCATGTTGGAGTTTGTTGATCAGGTGATTTAACGAAGGACTGAAAATGTAAAAGGTGAGTGCAGGAACACCGCTGATGTTTTGGATGTTTTCCTTCACTCGGCCTGAAATTTGGGGCACTGTGGCCTTGATGTTGTTCAACTTTTTAATCATACGCTACTCCTAAATACATATCTATTGCAGGTCTGTTTTTAGTCTCAAATGTAGGTGAAACACTCTAGTTTACATAGTTTATTACATCAGGGTGCAACAGAGCCATGCGTTAAACTAAGCACTGAAGCAAAGAATTTGGGTCAAGAATTTATTTAATCAAATTACTTGATGAATAATTGCAGCCCTAACAAACTTCAATATAAGGAACCCGAGTCCCCCCCTCCTCCTGTCCCTTACTATTTTTCACACACATGACCATTCAGCTCAAAGTCCTGCCACTTTTCCATCTGCAGCCTCACAGAGCTGCCAGCACGACCGACATCACTCCACAGCCGACATGATGAGCGAGGAACCCTGTGGGGAGGAGGCCGGACGGACAGACGCCGGGTCATACAGGTTCTGTCTGTCTGTCTGTTTGTGCTTCACTCTTTGTATTCATCTCACATTCAGATTCAACCACCAGAAAACAGGCTGAAAGGTTAAAGCGGTTCCCCCAAAAGCCTCCAAACAAAAACATGTCAGCAAGTGTTAAAAATAAATCCTAATCATTAATGAAACTGAAATCTGAGCCCGAGTTATGATTATGCTGTAATGATGGACAGATGATGGAGGGCGGTAGGAGGTGGATGTGAAGTGGAAAATGAAAAATGGAGGCATGATGATCAGAAAAAAAGAAAAAAAGATTAAACAGAAGGATCGATGGCGAAGAAATCTAGGAGCAGAGGATGAGTGTAGGAGGAAGAAAGAATAAAGGAAACATGGATTAAAATGATGATCAGAGGGTGGATGAGGGGATGTTAAAAGACAGAAAAATAGCACAAGGAGGGGGAGAAGTGAGAAGAGGTGGAGGAACGTCTCAAAGAACAGGAGGATGAGGAAGAGTGGAGGAAAAGATGAAGGGAGGACTGAAAAACAGATTTAAAAGTAAAAAGAGAAAGAAGAAAAAGAAGCAGAGGGGATGTTCAGGTGTCTAAAGCTAAAAGATGTTGGGTTGGTAATGGATGGATAAAAAGAAAAAGAAGCGTGTGGAGAAGGAGACAGGATGGGAAAGATGGAGTGATAGAGGGATTGGAGCAAGAAGAAAAAGATGGAGGGATAGGAAGGAAAACAGAATGTGGATGGAGGGATGGATAAGAAAGAAGCAGAGGATGGAAGTAAACAGAGGAGAGATCAGGAGAAGGAGGTGATGCAAGAGGCACAGAGAGAAAAGGAGGGATGGGTGAAAGATGGAAAAGATGATAGAAGGAGGACAAGAAGGAGAAAGATGAAGCAGCGTTATAGAGGAGGGATGAATAACAATAACACGAAGAGGCGAAGAAAGTGTGGAGGAAGAATGGAAGGATGAAGGAGAAGGAAGAGGATGATGAAGGAAGTTTGTATTTTAGAGGTATGTAGATTTTTTAAAAAGGATGAAGGAAGATGAAGAGGATGGAGAGATGGCGGAAGAAGAAGAAGATGGAGGGATGTGAAGGAGGAAGGAGGGAATTCCCTGTTGCGTGGATCAACAGCCAATCAGCTGCACACACACACTTTCAGCTCACACAGTGTTACATAACATTACATGCAAACCTCTCAGTGTGTGTGTGTGTGTTTGAGGGGGGCATACCCCGCTTTTAATTCACACAAAACATCGCGAGAAATCTGAATAGTTTACACACAAATCTCGTTTTTGTCTGAGGAAAATAATCAGACAGTTCTTTACACAAAAACAAATTTAAAAACATCTGAATGAGGTAAAATGTAGATTTTTAATACTAACTCGCTGCTTTTAACGGAATAAACGTGATTTCATTAAAGACTAAAAGTGTTTTTGTTGATATGAGTGGATTTATGTGCGTCCACAGGTTTGTTTGTTTTTTTCCGCAGAGAAATGAAGGGAAACAGGAAGGGAAAGGGAAACAGGAAGCGGGTCTCTCGCTTCTTCTTACCTGGGTGGCTTTATGGAACTGCTTCTTCAACCCCGCGACAGACATCACTTCAGCGGCGGAGGCAGCAACCACAGAGAAACGGTGTGTGAAATATTTATGTGAAAGCTGCACGGACAGCACGGAGCCTGGGACGGGAGCGAGGTGGAGCCCGAAGAGACGGCGGTAAATCCTCCGGTTCGCTTTAAAGTCGGTACTGTCCGCTTATTGTGGAGGAAAATGTGGTGGAAACGCGAGCCGCTGATCGCCAAACCAAACCCAGCTGGATCTATTTTCAGTCAGAGAGAGAGAGAGAGGAGGAGAGGAGGAAGAGGAAGGGCAAAGATCCTCTAATGAGAAAATGGATCACACCAGCCTCTTCATGCTGGCACTAAAAACTCATTTCATATTTATGATCTTATTCTTTTGCCCTTTTGTCCACCAGTGATGTGATGTGCTTATAAACCAGGATGTCCAGCTCTCAGTTTATGGCTCATGGAAAACTTTCTCTATTCAATCACATGCTTGATGAGACCAAAACTAAAAGCTGGACTTCAATGGGAAAACAAGCTTGTTTAGTCTCAACATAAAGTTCAGCCAGAGCCCAGCATACAGCTCATGTGTTTGATTTGGCAGATGTGCACAGATGTGTCAGTGTGACATCATGAAGAGGTTTAGCAGTGAAGCAGACTAACGGAAGCTGGAGTTTTATGTTCATTAAATCCCCGCAGCTTCACAGGACCCAGAGGTGCCTCTCCAAAGTGAGACATTTACATAAGTTCACACTGTGGCGCAGCAGCTGCAGCTACAGTTACTACTGCATTATTCAGAGAGGATCACTGTAAGTCAGTATATCTGTTTCTCTACACCTAAGACAGGTGAGCTGTCACTCACAGTCACAGTTTGAATAAGAAATTATTTCTTACACATCAACTGACTTGATGTTTTTTTATTTTAACAGTTTTTTGTTTTGTTTTGGGGGGTTTTTTTTAGCATTCACAGTAGTGGTTATTATTAATATTGTGTGGATCTTAAATATTGTGACCTCTCTAGTCACTTAAATTTTGTGGTATTTATGTGAAACCTTCAACTTTTAGAGCTTTTTCTGGGCACACCAAACCTCCAAGAAGATATGGGGATGCTTCTCAAGATCTCCCACAAGAACATCAGGAATAATTAAAATCGTCAAAATCGGAATATTTTATTAATCCTTAAAGAAATTATTTCCCTATCCCTTCTATCTATCTATCTATCTATCTATCTATCTATCTATCTCTCTATCTATCTATCTATCTATCTATCTATCTATCTATCTATCTATCTATCTATCTATCTATCTATCTATCTATCTATCTATCTATCTATCTATCTATCTATCTATCTATCTATCTATCTATCTATCTATCTATCTTATTCAGCAACTAATAAACATTTTTTCTGAGCCCCACAGGCAGCAGATTTTAAGATGATCTGAGGTGTTTTACTCTGTTTTGTTTTGTTTTTTCTCCTCTGGATTATTTAAAGGGCCAGTTCACCCAAATGTTTACACTGTCTGACAGCCCTATCAATTTCTTATAAATTAACCTGACTTGGCTGTGGGCATGGTGGGTAATTAATGCAGCCTCTCTACTATATTTGAGCATTAGCACTGACGATTTAAGGTCCAGTGTGTCCTCTACCAAAGGAGGTAACAAAGGGAGTTTGTCTCCTGAGTATTTAGAGAATATACTGCCACAGAGGTGCTTTGGGGACAGTTTAATGGGTTAGGAACCTTTCTAAGAAGAAATGAGTGTTTGACTGCAGCCAGAAACAAAGAAACACAGAACACATGGGGAAGACATAAAGACCTAGCAATACAAGAAAGAAGAAATACCATCAAACAGTGACCAGAACTCAAATATCAGACAGGAAACAAAACCACAGAAGTAATATTTGCTCTGAAGTTTTAATTATCTCTCCTGACAAACAACACTAATATCTGAGCAACAAAACAAAACAAAACAAAACACCATGGAGACTTACTGAACTCAGGGGAAAACCAAAAAGAAGCAGTTGTAAGAACTCAGAAAATGTTGCTGTGATCAAAAAGAGCTTTTGCAGATATTTGATGAAGTTTCTGGAATCCCTGCACAAGTTAATTTCGCGTTCATTGTTTTGATTTCTGTCCTCGGAGCCTCCATCTTTCATACGAAAACGATCTTCGGCGGGGAGGGGAGCCTCACGTTATTTGAGTGACGTCAGCACGTCGGCCCTCGCCACCTACGAGCGATCCCCGCGACGCCCCCCTGAGCACGAGACACCCGCGCGGGCTCGTGCTGCTTGTTGGAGACGAATAATAATGATGTCACGATGCTCGCGCGACCTCAGTGCGCTGGCAGGATACGAAACTACATCTGGATGAGAATAGAGAAGAGGAGGAGGAGAGTTTGGGGTGTTTGCGTTTCAGCACCAAGGACAGCGCTTTAGGGGGTCCAATGGCGCGTTCAAACACTACTGGGAAATATCAGATTTCATCAAAACAGGAGGGAAAAATGATTTGAAAGCTGAAAGCTTGTGTTAAATGAGCTTTTAGCAGATAAACGCAGATTAAGGACAGCAATATGAAAACTTTTCGTGTGAAAAAAACGGTGATGTCTCACACATCTTTTCTTTTTAATTTCTGAAGCGACAGTGCACATTAGAATAGAAGGCATTTATTGTCACTATGCAGATGTACGATGAGATACAGAGCATGTTGGAGAAGAAGGGGCTCGCACCTCTATGTGTGTGTGTTTGTGTACAGATATACAAATCTAGAAAAAAAAAGAGGAAATAAATATGTGATGGATAAATAATGTTGTGTATTTACAGTTTGGGTTATTTCACAGTGGTGGTGGTATATAGAGGGAAGTCTTTGGAATGGGGGTGGAACCGTGTTATTGGTGCTTGTGTGAGTTCAGGGTGGTTATGGCTTTTGGGAAGAAACTGTTCCTGAGTTTGTCAGTCTTTGTGCTGATGCACCTGTAGCACTTCCCTGAGGGAAGCAGGTTGAACAACGCAGCATTAACACATCCATGTAAACATGTAAGATGTAACTTCCAAAATTTAGCACACATACAGCTAATATAAAGCCACAGTCCGTCAGAGAGTTACATTAAACCATAAAATATATAAAATACTTTCAGATATAAAAGAGAAAAATAAAAAATATAATACACCAGACTAAAATGATCACAGTGTTGGTTTGTTTGAGGTGTGCTTTCAAAATTCCGGTATGTACCTGCCTGTGGTGACCGCACAGTTTGTCTAAATGAGACACTCATGGTGCCCTCTAGTGGTGGCCGTGGCATATACATCACAGCCAGCCCATCAGTTAATAAATTCATTTAAAGCTCAAAAGATTCAGTTTTTCCAAAATGTTACACTGATGTCTAAGTTCTTCTTGAAAAGTGATTCACTTGAAGAAAGTGTTGTTCCACCAGCAATGGTAAATAAAAAAAAACAAAACAAAACCAAAAAAACCCCCCAACAGGTTCACTTAAAATTATACAAAACAAATGTTACATTAATGGATACTATTTTAACACCTTTTAATGTGCAGTGTGAAACTAACCGAACAGGATCACATTAAAGTGAATCCCCTCGACTGACCATTCTTTAATTATCTCAAATTTAGTCTCCAGTTTTTAATAAAAACAGCAGCAAACCTATATAAACAGCAGTGAGAGAATCTGAGCATTTGTTTATATGTAAGAATAAAATGTGTGTAATTAAAATGTTCTATACTAAATATATGTCTACATACACTCACCAGCCACTTTATTCCTTAAAGATTTTGGTTTGCATGGCACCAACAACCATGACATGTTCAAAGTCACTTACATCACCTTTTGTCTCCATTCTGATACTCAGTTTGAACTTCAGCAGGTCATCTTGATCAATCTTTACATCCCCAAATGCACCGAGTTGCTGTCATGTGATTATCTGAATAGATATTTGCTCTATTGCGGGTTTAACACGTGTACCTAATGAAGTGGCTACTTCCTGCATATGTGTTTTCTTGTAATCATAGTTTTTCCCCTCTGCTTTTCACTGTGCACACTGAATTTACAGCTATAAAACAATTTCATCTTCAAATCTTGACTTCTGTGGGACATAAGATGCATATAACAAATACGGTTCTAAAAACAGCGCTTTGCTGCTTTAAAGCCGTTCCCCTCCTTTATTTGTTCTGACAGCGAGCGCTCTGAATCCACACACAATTTTAGTTCTTCTTCTGTTGTAAATGAAGGAAAAATGAGCTGATGAAACAAGCTCCGTCATTATAAACTTCCTGCTGACGTTTCCATGTGAAGCCGTCTTAGCCGTTCCTCCGATTTGAAACAAAATAAAGCTCGGATATTTTTCTCTACATGCCTCTACACTAGTTTATCTCATAACTTTGAATCCCCCCAAAGATACTGACAATGAAGCACATACATAATAATTCAACCTTTCAACTCTGATCTTATTTAGTTTTATTAATGTACTGAAATCTAATTTCTGTCATGAAGAAAGTCTTTAATCAAATATCAGAAACATTTCATATATGGAGTTAAACATGAATCATTGCTTCAGCTTCACAGCTTCAATTCACTGACAGGAAACAACATTAGAAATATAATCATCCTCAAGTCATCTGCTCCACTAACACTGTACTTTCAACAACAGCACATTGGCTTTATTGTTAAGTGTTAATATATGGAAACATATTGTGAGTGAAAGTGTGTGTGAAGGTGTGTATGTGTGTGTTAGTATCAGGATCAGAGAACGACAGCTGTCCTCTGTTCACTCTGATCCTCTGGAGCAGTGAGAGGAGCTGATGGTGAGCGTGCATAGTATTTACTTTCATAGAACCTTATTCTCGATAATCCAGACAGTATGATTCCCTTCCTCTGCACAGACTCTGCAAACACACCCAGTCCCCACCGTATACTGTCTCCAACCTCGACATCCCAGCTGTGATTCCCTGAGTTAAAGCCCTCAGAGCCCACGACAGAGCAGGAATCATTAAACCTCTCTGGATTATCAGGAAGCTGTTGTCTTTCTCCTCCTATCACACTGGTCAGATTTTCAGACATGATGAGGTTTGGATGAGCAGTGTTTGGGATCCAGAATGAGAGGAGTGTAGGAGACCACACTGAAAAAATGGGAATTGGGAGGCTTTTGAATTTGCACAAATGAATTTAGTTAATGCTACACAAGCCTTTCATGTTTCTCTTATTTACATGATTAAATAAAGTACTATTTACTTGATTATAAACAATACTGAGACTACTCATTTTTCTTGCATTGATTTAAAGTTACTAAATTAGAATACTAAAACCATTGTAATCATGTTTGACCACAACCGGAAATGATGCAATATATTCAAAGACAACAACTAAATATGATTGGATAATAAGACCTAGAGTCTTATCCAATAAGACAACAACATAATTTAAGGAGAGCGCAAGATTCTGGAAGACTGTTCAGCCACATGCAACCTTTGGCACTGAGTCAGGCATACTGAGAAGGTAAGTAATTTAAATACATTTGTTTTAGTTGGGTACGTTTTCACAGAATTGTTGTAGTGCATGCTATATAAATAGTAGTCTGTAATGCATCTACATGTTGTTTTTACAGTGCTAGCTAAAGTTGGTATTAGCTTTGTGGCTAAAGCTGAAAAATATTAACAAATTGCACATAGTCGGGAGAAAGCAGCTGTTGTCGGTCAGATATGGAATTTATGCATGTGACAGAGAGCACTGACGTTTTTGATGGCTTAGCAAGTTAAAACGTCACTGAGAGAGCGCAATAGTGTTTGTGTTACTCGTGCTAGTTATGGCTACAGTGGGTAATTAGTCTGGCTGTAACCGTCAGAGTTTAAGAAGCTGGGAGCACAGTGCCATACCTTAATTCTTGCTGAGGACACACACTCAAGTTATAATAAGGATCCTGCCACCTTAGACGTGGGTTTAAGAACCTGTGCCCATAAATGCCAAATCATTTTTCCATTTAGTCATTGTTTTAGGTGAAGTGTCACTTACTTGACTATTCTATTGGTTAAGCCCAAATAATACAGCAGATATCTACAAGGAGATAAGTTTGTTCAACAGAGTATGTCTTATTAAGTGATGTATTGTGAATTTTCCAACATTGTCCTAACAAAAATTAGGACCCTTTCCCCCACTTTTTTTCTACTTTGTGTAGAACATATGTGAGCTGCTTCTCAAAACATTATGTATAAATGAGAGAAAGATTGGTACTTTAAAGAAACCATTGATGCTCTTCTGGACTGGAATATCTTTTTTCAATTAAAATTAATGTTTTTTGTGATGGTGGAATTTTTACCTTTATGATTACAGAAGTCAAAACATCAGATGATGATAGCTTACCATCTAAACTCCCCATCTCTTGGCAAGTCTGAAGTAGAGGTCTCAGCTGTATCGGCCTTTCTAGTGGATTTGCTTAAAGAGGAGATAGCTTATTATTATTAGGTACATATTCCCTGACATTCTAGAGGTCAACCTTGCACAGTGTGTGACATTAAAGGGCATAACGTATAGAAATGGAATGGTACTGGCCCAAAGGGCAGCAGGTGGATTGCCAGAATACTGAAAAACCATATCTGCATTGTACCACAGCATATTCTACATTGTCAGAGAGCTTGGTGGCTGGTACAGAGAGCACCACAGAGCTTTTGAGCTCAGCCCAGTATCCACAAGAATATACACTCTGTGAACTCCTTGATACTTATCCATTGGTTGACTATGAGATTGGATCAGTCCACATTGTGACTTTAAAAAGGCATATAGAAATAAAAGGTGTTCATATAAGTGTAATAGCTTCAGTAGCATGTATTTCATTAAATAAATTCTTCTTTTTTTATGTCTGATCTTTATAACTTTGAGTATTGGGTATGGATAGCTTTATGAAAACTAAACTGAAAGGATTCTTTCTGAATGTCTGATATGTAATTCTTTTTTTCCTACAGAGTCCTATGGGGAGTCCTATGGTCCTAAAGACTGTTTTGGCTGACGGAACCTGTCGAAGGCTCACTCTCTAATGGAGCGCCTGAATCAACTGAGGATCTCATCGTTGAAGTCAAGAGACAGTGTTGTCTTCAGGGCAGTTTCAGACTTCAGTTTATGGATTCCTTGCTTGGGAATGAGTTTCTTAACCTCACCTCAGTTTCAGAAGTAGCAGACAAAGGGACTCTTAAAGCTATTGACATGTCAAAGCCCACCACATGGACATAAAAAAAGAGTAACAGAGTTGGTGAAACTCAAGATGGAAAAGACTTTTTCATACAGAAGACATGAAGTTGTTCGTGATGCACCAATGGTGGAGGCTTTCATGGCAAGATGGCCTGCTCTAATTGATTTCCATGAGGTAAGGTTTGCCTCATACACGGTGTTCTTGTGGTATTAGCCTAAAATGGTTAAGGCACAGTTGTTATTTGACAGCCCATTTCTTCAGCATGAGTGATTGCGGCCTTCTTCCAGGTATTAAACCTTTGAAGCTCATTCCTCTGTGCTCATTTTTTTCAGATCAACGCTGAGTTTAAGAGAATTGCCACCATCCCCCCTCAGACAAAGTTCCTGGCTCAGCTGGCTCTCCACTTGGACAACCTGGTGAAGTTGGTCAACAGAAGAGGAGAGCTTGGACTAATACTGAAAAGAATTGTGGCATAAATGGATAATGTAAGTGATAAAGCCTCAACATTCACTTAACATGATCCTCTTTGGATGAAACTTTACAATTGTGGAAGATTTCAAATGTTTTCCTATGATAAATTCTCTCATTTTGTATTTTTACATCTGCTTGTTTTTTTTAACCTTCACTTTGTCAACTTATTATTAATTGCCAGTAAACCTATTATTAATTTGTGTGCCTTTACTTTAAAAACATTCATGTAAAGTACACTAGTAAAACTTAAATGAAGGACAAGGGCTGAATGAAGATGCTAATTACATACATTTCATTTCAGTGTGAAGATGTTGATGCTGAGTGTGTATCTACATGGGTGAAGACCCTGGCATGCTTATCCAGGAGTATGTGGTATGTACTTGTCTTTTTTTTTTCTTTTTTTTCGGACTTTCCACAGTGTGTCATATTACTTACTTGGCATGAAATGACTAACATGGCTTCTTTTTTACAGGGCATGGAAGAACGTGCCATCAGTGAGACTGTTGAAGACACCACTGTTTGAATTTATCTTCTTAAAGAGCAAGCTTCAGCAGATGAACAAGAGTTGTCCTTGCAGGCATCAGGGTGGCGAAGAATTTGGATAATGTAGCATTTGCTGTGATAATGCTATTTGGACTCATGTATACATTAAACCTTGCCTACCCTGCGGACCTTCGCTACAACTTTGATGTTTTCCAGAAGGTTTTCATGGAACTGGATGGAGCTAAACTCTCTAAAGTTCTTGCTTTAAAAAAACCATCTGTTTCATTGAGAAGTCAAAGACTGCACTTCTGCAATTCTTTGCAGTTTTTCATTTTGTGTTCAGTAACGTTATACTGCTTATGTTTTTATTGCTTTCCCCTCATGTGACTGCAATGCAGGATGATTTTTCCTTTTGGTATCGTGTTGTAAGAAATTTTTACTGACGATTTTTAGCAATATGTTCTAAATCAACCTTAATGTCCTGCTTACATGTTTAAAATGAATATTAAAATTCATGTAGGTGTTTGGTATTAGTTATGTAACAATGTCATTTAAGGCTCAACTTAGTTGAAATCTTGTACAGGTAAATACTTGTACAGAAGCTGAAACTGTTGTCAAATAACACACAAGTTATATTTGTGTAAATCTGTTTATTCATAAAAGCGTGTTGCTTTTTTTCAGGTAGTCTTAATTTAGTTTACATTTTCAATTGTGTAATTAATACAAATGTTATATGTAAGAGATGACAGGATCATCTATAAGCACTTTCTTTTATTTGCTGCTAAGGTCAGTTTTTTGTGAAACATTTGCAAATATATTCTCAAACTAACTTTTTCTTTTAGTTAGTTCTGCGGGCTATCTTTAAAAATGTGTTAACAAGTTTATATGGATGCGATTTTGGACTTGTTCATGGCAGAATTGCTGCTTTCACTGCTGTTACAGTTTAATAAAGGTGTATTGTTCAGTAGCACTCAGTCTTTGCCTTTTTTGTCAATAATGATCAGTTAATATTTCAATTGAAAAAATTAAGTAGGATTTAAAGCCATAATTTGTCTTGCAAGAACATAATTGCAATGTGT
The DNA here is from genome assembly GCF_057382275.1 of Copadichromis virginalis. NCBI lineage: Eukaryota > Metazoa > Chordata > Actinopteri > Cichliformes > Cichlidae > Copadichromis > Copadichromis virginalis. The sequence goes on along the minus strand of NC_140620.1, from coordinate 25,883,949 downwards.
TTACATTACATAATATCATTGCGTACCACTGGCAAATAAAAATAAGTTGGTGTTAAATATTAAAATATATTGACATTATGCAATACATTGATATTATGATAATAGATTAATATTAGTACATCAAACATGATTTTTTTAAAGTAATCCGATGTAAATAAAATACTTTGATGTGACAAGCATTAATTACTTGAGGGAAAGTGGAAAATTAAGTCAGTCATACTTATTCATATTATGTGGGACCGATGTACACAATAAAATCAAGTAAATTGAAAGAACTTTTTTTTCAGTGCATGTCCTTCATATTGTTCCAGATGTTGAAGGTCAGATTGCCCAGGTGTTTGGCCTGGTCTATCAGAGCTCCTGAGGGCAGCTGTGGATCATCCAGCAGGGGGCAGTATTGTACTCTTTCCAATGCATTCTTGTAGTTGTGCAGAAATGAGACGTCTTCAGCTCTCAGCTCCTCCTCTGTGGCTCTGACTGTGTCTGAAAGAGTTGCTATCTCTCTGCTCAGAGCCTCCATCTTCTCCATCATCATCCCACTCTTCTGCTCCTCTTCCTCCCTCAGTTCAGCCAGCCTGGGCTCCTCTTCCTCTGCTAGAAACTGGTGAAGCACCGTAAACTGCTCCTTAATCTGCCTCTCTGTGTGTCGGGCCTGGACCTTAATGTGTTCTGCTGTTTGATCAAACTTCACTTGGACTTCTTCACAAACCTTCAACTTCTTCTTTAATATCTCCGAAATTTCCTGAAGTTCCTTCTTGTGTTGTTGTGCAGCTTCATCAATGGGTCTGAAACTGTGGTTGGTGTGTTTTTCTGAGTCTCTGCAAATGACACACACTGGCTGCTGATGATCCAGACAGAATAGTTTGAGTTTTCTCCGAGTGCAGACTGCAGAGAACCTCTGAAGCTCTCTGATCTCGCTCCTGTAAGAATGACTCACACGGGTTCTTTAAAGCTCGGTTTAAAGGTGGCTGATACTTCCTTTGAGGCGTGTTTTTGCTCAAACTCACATTCAGTGTGTGGAGCGTCAGCAGCTTGAAGCAGCAGTGTTGGGGTTTTTCACTTTTCTCTCCTGTAGCTTGACTCATTCAGGCCATCTTGCATTCCAATACTCAGACGTCAAACTATCATTGTGATGGATTGATTAGTAGTCAAAATATAGGACAAAGTGGTCACAAGTGAATCTATTCATTTGAAATATGGGATTAGATAAAGGTTAAAAAAGGTTGCTTTAAAACTGATGTAATGCAGAAGAGAGTGATAAAACTAAAAGAGTTAACCGTGGTCAGAAGGAGAACAGTACCAAAGAAACACCCCGGCTGTTCTGTCATTACCATCGAGCAGAGAACTCAAAATATCTGGCCAGATTGGTGAGATGGGCCAAAACCAGTGGTTAGCATCACAATGCCAGTGTCATGTCCCTGGATGGAGCATCAGCAAGAAAATGCATTGGCTAACAGCAAATTGGAACTGAATATTCCACCCATTACTATTAATGTGATATAAGTAAAAAGTTTAAGATTGCAGGGTGAAACTAACCAGACAAGACAAAGATTGACCTTTAAACAGAAGAGGGTTAATCCCACAGGAGAGGCAGTAACTGTCCCAGCAGAATTACTCCCAGTGTGGTGATCCTTGGAAACTGGAAAGACTCAGTGGGTGTGTGTCTGTCAAAGTGAACACTGGCCAAAACACAGAAAGCAATACAAAAACCATTCTCAGCCTCAGGTAAACCAGCACACTCACCACAGTCACTCCTGTCTTGTTGCTCTTGTAAGGAAATGTTGTATTGAACAGAGCTGGGATTAGTGAAGACTATTAGGCTGTTGTGTGCCTCCCACCCACACCAGCTGTGAACCTTCCTCACAGTTTCCCCAGTTTGTACTCAGGGGCTGGTGCGAAGCTCCTCGGCTGGTTGCAGTGTTGGCAATGTAGTGACTGAGCGACAGTTTCCTGCAGGTAGGGCGAAGTCTGAACAGCTCTGCTCCCTCTCACCAATACGCACACACACTTTCTGTCTAGTAACACCAGATGTGTGTGTGTGTTTGTGTGTGTGTGTAAGGAAAACACACAAAAGGCCACATTAATTATTGACATGGTTTTATGACAGTGTTATCACCAGGTAGGAAAAAGAGTCAGCTGGACTTTTATCCCCCCACCCCCTAAAACGTGCACGCACGTGCACATGCGCACACACGCACACCCACACGCACTGTGTAAAAAGTCATGCATGGATAATTTATAGGTATGTAGTAACATTGTATAAAATGTTAAAGAGCTTAAAAATCATCTTTTACAAGCATGATTAAAGATAAGATTAGTCTGAAAGACTAAAAACATGAAATGTACCCAAAATGTAAATATTAGTCAAGAAAAAGCTGAGAGATGATGCAGCTACACCTGGAGATGAATAAAAGTAACAAATTCAGTGTGTTACAGGTTAGCAGATTTGACAAATACCTATCATAATTTACCTTCTTAAAACAATCATAAAATAATTTAGTAGCTATTTTGATGCACTTTGTCAAATTAGCAACACTTATAAAAAGTGAAAATGTATTATATTGTGCATTTGAAATCATGGTACATATAATACTGTAATTTTTTTTGACCATTCCATTTTTCCTTCTGTTTTTTTCCTTTAATTATACAAATAACCAGTGTTGGGACTAACGCGTTATTAAGTAACGCGTTACAGTAACTACGTTATTATTGTGGTAACGAGCACGGTAACTAGTTATTATGCCAAAATCAGGAACGCGTTAGTCGTTACTGGGATTTAGATAGGGTCGTTACTCGTTACTTCGTGTGGTGGCTATCGCGGAGGTTCCACAGATTCAGTAACATTAGCAAGTGGTGGAGGCCAGCAGGTGGATGAGGGAAAGGGAGGAAAAGAGACCCGAGGCGGCCACCGGTCCAAGTGTGAACTGAACTTCAGGTAAGAAGTTATGACCTGCAGTCTCTCTGGGTCAGATATGAACCAAGTTTAGGTGGAGTTTATTTTCGTTATTCTGACTTTTTCCATACTGCGTGCTAGCTTGACGGAGTTTCTATACAGCTGGGTGGGTGCTATGATGTTACTGATGTTGAACTTTATTTTGTTTATAAGTTATTAGAGTTGCCAACCGTCCCGCCTGGTATTCAGAGAAAATATTACGCGTTTCTTATTGAGGTGAAAAGGAACAGTTTGTCCCGTAATTCAGCTACAATGGAAAAGGCACAAAGCTGGAGTTATTCTGTGTCTTTGCTGCACAGCTGCCTCTTCTTCTCTCATCCTCTCACCCTCCCTCTCCCATTTCTACTTCAATCATGAAAACTGATCAATGATCAGCTGATCGGCTCTCTTGTTTGTTTATCGCCCACTTTGTGCCGAAAGAGGAAACCTAAACAACAGCAGCACGTTAAAGCTTGATCAGCTGTTGTTAGAATTTATTTAATATTAATTTCTAGTATCAGCTGATGTTTGCTGGAGCCACAGCTGTAAACCTGCTGGTCATGATATGGTTTGGTTATCTGGTGAGAGGGAAACATGAGGATGAAATCAGGAGATGTCCTTACTGAATCAGAGCTGAACAGGTGATGGAGAAACAGGTTTACCTTTTAGGTGACATGAATTAGTTGAAGGGAAGTTATGAACTGTTTCTGAGAGACAAATAACACCAGGATCCTTTTTTACATAGCTGACAGCTGGTAACTGGGCAGGGGCGGGTCTAGCAAAGTTTTGCCAGGGGGGCAGGTAGGGCATTAACAGGGAGAGGGGGGCACAAGGAAATACTTTTCTTTCTTATTCTCATTTAAAATGTCTCGCTTTTAAAAAATAATTATCTGAATCTTACAACGAACGATTGATAGATTGATGCATATATACCATCAAAACAGTGTACATCACTGTGTTTATTTTCATTCAAAGGCTTTATGATTTTTCCTATAATGGTGGGCTGGTCTCTAGTCAAAATGCCCGAGACGATTTTTTTGTCCCAGTCCAGCTCTGTATGCAGCTCATCTGCAGTTTCGTGTTACCTACATCTTCCTATTCAGAAGGCAGAATTTCTGAGTTCTGAGTACAATCGAAAGCACCACGACTGCAGTTTTTGTGTTGGATGTAAAAGGCGCACATGACGCTGTGACGTAGGCTAGAATCATGGCAGTAGTCAATGACGGTCCAGGTGTGGGATTTCTCTTGTGGAAATATGCACATTATCTTTTCCTTTCTATTGGTAGGTGGCACAGTGCACTTGTGGCAAGTAAGCAAGCTAGAAGACTGGCAAAGTTATGGAAGCAACACATTAACAAGAGAATTCTGAGTAAAACCAAAGTTACTTTCCCTAGTAACTAGGTACTTTGAAAGTAACGAGTAACTTGAAGTAATGGAGTTACTTTTGAGAGAAGTAACTAGTAATGTAACTAAGTTACTATTTTAAAGTAACTTACCCAACACTGCAAATAACAAAGTAATTAACACGTAATACAAATAATTTAAGAGGCAGACCACAGAGTAGAGAACTGTCGTGATCTAAACGAGATGTGCCAAGAACAATGACAACTATGGAGGTTAGATTACACTGAGTTAAATGTGTTTTTCCAAATATTTACTTAAAGTTTCTGTGTGTTTTGGATCTCTGTATCAAACATTTACAACTCATGTAAATGAATTATTTTTCATATTTTAATACACAAAAGAACGATTAGTTTTATTCTCAAAACTGTCCTTTGATTGTCTTAAAATATACAACAAGTGAGAACAGATAATTAACTCAACAGTAATATCAGCTTCATTTGACTTGACATGTTTTTTTACTCCTGTCTTAATGAAATGGCGAACCCTACTGTTGGTACAGTTTATAGCCAAGTAAAAAAGAATGGGATTAATCATTAGTTAATTATTAAAAAATGTTAAATTCACTAACTTGCTTTTGTTTAACAATAAAAAAGTCTAACAAATGAAAATACACATCTTTGTCCTTTCTTATCAGTGTTTCTTATCGGCGTTCGCACACTGACAGCTGGAGCTGTTGGAATATTGAGAGAAATATAAAGGTACCGACTTACAATTGTAAATACTTTGATTAAATATTTACTATTTGCTGTTCCATCCTACATCCACTTGAGATGTGTGTGTGGCACATCTTTTAAAAGATCTTTATTGGCCGAATATGAATTTGACCCCTTTGTAACATCTCTGATTGACTGACTTATTTTAAACGTTGCTGTTATTAAAACAGTTTCCCAGTGAACATACCTGGTGAGGCTGCGTAAGTAAGAAAGAAAATGAGTAAAACCACTGAAGTCTTCATTGTGCTGAGTGAAATCAGGGAGCTGACAAATGGTTAATGACTAGATTTAGTGCTGTGTGTGCCTATGTTCTCCTTTGGTTGTGAAAACTAGTGTCTCTCTTTCACAATGCTCCATACTTTCTTCCTCCTTTATAGTGTGTCTGTGGAAACAGAATTCAATGGTGTGGATTTTTTTTTTTAGAAACCTCTTTTTCCTAATTTTTTTAATAGCAGAATGGAAAATAAATCCTAGGCAGCACGGTGGCACGGTGGTTAGCACTGTTGCCGCACAGCAAGAAGGTCCTGAGTTCAATTCCACCATCAGGCCGGGGTCTTTCTGTGTGGAGTTTGCATGTTCTCCCCGTGTTTGCGTGGGTTCTCTCCGGGTACTCCGGCTTCCTCCCACCGTCCAAAGACATGCAACTTGTGGGGATAGGTTAATTGGATAATCCAAATTGCCACTAGGTGTGAATGTGCGAGTGAATGTGAGTGCGAATGGTTGTCTGTCCCTGTCTGTTGGCCCTGCAACAGACTGGCGACCTGTCCAGGGTGTACCCCACCTCTCGCCCTATGACTGCTGGGATAGGCTCCAGCGCCCCCCGCGACCCTGAAAAGGATAAGCGGAAGTGAATGGATGGATGGATGGATGGAAAATAAATCCATTTATCAAATTATATGTGCAAACATAAATGAAAGTGCAGTACAGGAAGTCCTTCATTAGTCTGTGAGTGTGTGTATGAATGGATGAATGCAGGTTATTGTGTAAAAGCACTTTCAGGGCTCACTAATGAACTTCTTGGATGAGAGTTGAAGCATCTTCGAAAAACGCATGTGGGAAGCTCTTTTGTAAGTCACACTTTTTGTCAGTTTTGATTGCAACACAAAGCTTTGCCCTCTTCAAAGAACTGACTTGAAAATTGAGAATTTCATAACAATTTTGCTCCTCCAACTAATAATTAACTAACTAACTAATGCAAATAAGAGTTAGAAGGTGAACAGGAATCCACGGGATCCACAAAAACCACAAATTCTTTTTGCTTTTCTAAACTCGTGATTATTAATGCGTATGAAAATAATGAGTGAGATATATGTAACTCACCTAAAGCTTCTTTGGTGTTTTATTGTAGGTTTATTTGTATTTATCTAGTTTTACAAGTGTGTATTTTTAGCTGAGGAAGGAAAAAGTGGATGAATGAAGACAGGACCTGGTGTGCGGAGATGTGAGGAGCACAAGAGGTCCCCCCCCCCCCCCCCCAAAAAAAATGTCTGCTGTTAATGCAGATACAAAAAGAGTATACTCTTACCAAAATATCTTTTGAAGGATACAGGAGTTTGATTAGATGAGAGTGGTTAGGAAGGAAAACAGAAACTAAACCAGGGGCGGATCTAGAAGGGTGGCATGGGGTGGCAAGTGCCACCCTAAAATGATCCATTGCCATCCCAAGTGCCACCCCAGTTTTGCATGTTACAGTGTTGTTTATTAAAATAAGATAGCATTAACAGTTTGATCATAGTTACAGTCAACAGTGAATATAAATGAATAATAATAATAATAATAAATATAAAATGTACAACTGCACCACCTGCTGTTTAGTTGTTCAGCTCTAGCCAACAAAGGGAGCCAAAAGTAAAGTTGTTTTGAATATGAATGTAGTTTTGCAATCAAAATGCAGCATTAATGTAAAATGCAACATCAAAAATATAATAACTGATTACAGTGGAGGAATATTTCAATACAAGACATGGAAAAAAATAAGGACAGAAATAGAAACACATGAGGGTGACAAGGATATATTTAGACTCAACAGACCCGAAAGCTTGCTGAGGTTTTGCTTGGCCAAGTATCTGCTGCTGCTCTCATATTTGAATGTGTGACATGATTGCGGTTCATGGAGTATTTCACGGAAAATGTCATGAAAATTCAAGGAAACTCTCTTCAAGAGTGATTGTTCAAAAGTGCTGTATGCATGTGTGGATCTGTGTGAATGTTGCTTGTAGTAACCACACAGCAGTGTCCACTAATTGTAGAAAACCACAACATAAATGCCACTTAGTTTCATTAACTTCTTAAACATCTGTAGGTGAAACATAAGAAGAAATGGCAGTTCTTCAACTTTTGAGGTCTTTTCTTTGACAGAAATAGAAATGATGTTGGATTAGAACATGCAAGAATAAACACGTGTAGCACAACAGATGTAAAAGAAAGATTCAATAAAAACAGTATGATGGAAAAATCTTCAATATCTAAAAGAGCAAAGAGCAAACTCTTTTACTCAGTATCTTCCATTATGACAACCACAAACTCAAAGCACGCCAGACAACAGCGCAAACAAGAGCAAAGTATGTCGCAAAATGTTGTGATTTCGCTGTCTGTTGCACCTATAAAAACACACACAAACACAGTCAGTGTTAGTGACCTCAAACAGAATTTACGAGTGACTGTGCGAGCATATGCACTTGTTATTTTGGATAAATAGAAAGCTTAAACACAATCATTTATAGCACAGTAAACATGAAAGATATAGCAGAAAGAGTAAAAACATCAAATTAAGCCAAAAGATGAATATTAGTTTAAAACAAACTCAGAGATAATGATACATTTTCTTTTGAACACACTGCAATAAAAGTAGCACAAGTTGACAATTTAAAAAAAATAATTTACCTGCTTATAATAATCATAAAAAACTTAAGTGTCTCTTTGATGTATATTCCCTCTTTTCCCTTTTCTTTTTTTTCTTTTTGGTTTGTTTAATAAGTATGGAAGCCCGTTCCTGCCACTAAAAAAAAGAAAAAAAAAAAGGATCCATAACTTGAAGTTTCGACTTATTAACCTGAAATTTTGAGAAAAGTAAGTCGAAATTTTGAGAAAATAACTTGAAATTTCGAGTTATGGATCCTGTCTTTTTTTAGTGGCCGAAATGGGCTTCCATAAATAACAACGTAGTTGATATGTACACAAGATGAGCTATAATAAAAAACAAACAAACTCCCAAATGCAAAAAATAAACTTACCACACTTCCGGGCTATTACATAAAAGGCTATTACGACTGTTGCAATAACAGCAGAAATGCCAATTGCAATGGCAGCGATGATGCCACCATTAAGCTGTATGCCAGGTTGAGGACCTAAAATATACACAAGAACGGGTTCAAAAAACAAACAAAAAAACCCCCCCAACTTTTTACTTAGGTCTTACTTAGGTTACTTAATGAAATTAATGCACTCAGATAAAAAAAAAAAAAATGCCCAAAATGCTGACTTTAGTAATCTTATTACAAATAAATTTGTATATTATTTCTGTTTTTGTTTTTTTGTAACAGAAGTACAATGTCAAACATTATATTTCATTGTGTCAGATCAAATTAAACACAAACTTTCCGGTCAGTTTCTGTTTAAATGTTCAATTCAATGTATACTGAGCATATTTTAAACCGAGTTTCACAGCAAACTTTGTATAATGCAGGTCTATGTGCCCTTTTGTGAAATGGATATTTCATTTCAAGACAACATTATACAATATATACAACATTATATAATAGTCATTTTTTAAAAGTAAAGAAATCCCAAACTTTAAAAACTGTTAATTGATTTTTGTCTAAAGATAAAGAACAAAATCATTTTCAAGTAAATTAATTTGACACATTTGACATTTTTTCTCACGTGCACTTGTTTGTGTCCGAGTAGTTTCCATCAGAGCTGTTGGAATATTGTGACAAAGGTTAGGATGGTCTTAATCACATTTGGGTCAAATATTCTTCATTTGCTGTTGTTGAACAACATTTAGTGTAACATTCACCTAATTATCTGATTTGGCTGGACTAGATGCAATTATTATTTTTCATTTTCATTTCATTTATCATTTTCTCCCCTCTAAACATTAAAGCAGGAGTACGTTAAATAAAATTACTCATGAAATAAGTTTTAATGTGGTTTCATGACATATTTACTTAAACTTTCTGTGGGTTTTGGATTGCTATCTTTAGAAATGAATTCTTTTTAATCTCAGCTGGCACTACACTTAAAGCATAATTATTTATCACACAAAACGAAATATTTTTTTTATCTTCTCAAAGCTCTTCTTTGATTTTCTAAAAATAAAATTACAACAACTGTAAGTTCATAAATTAAAATTGAACATTTACAAGTAAGAGTAAATTCATTTTCATTTGACTCTGACTCGTTTCTTACTTGTTGGTGTCCAATCAGTGTCCACTGGGGCTGTTGGGAAATTGTGACAAATGTTAATACTCAAACACTTTTTACAATCTTCTCTGTTGTTGAACTTCTACTAATCCGAAATAACAATTTGGTTAGATGTATTTGCTGCTTTTTAAAATTGTATTATTTATTGCAGAAAATGAAAACATTAAATATTAAAGTAAGGGTAAATTCAGTTTGATGTTATTTTCTTATATTTTATGTTGGTTTTGAAGCACTGCCTTAGCATTTCCTGATTGCATTTTTACAAATTTTTGCCATTTTGTTTCAGCTAGTGCCATAAACCCCAAGCATATCAAATCACATTATGTTTACTGAATTCTGATCATAACCTCTGAATGGAAAGAATGGATGGGCAGAATTTTTAGCCATGAAAAGATTAAGGGTTTCTGGATTGGATCTATCTATAATTAAGCTTTAAAGGCTGTGGAGCTCAGTAATTTGTGATGTGCTCAGAATAGAAGCAAAAGCATCAAATACCAGCCATTTAAGGTAATTCAGGCATCTGACAAGTATGTCTTCTGGGTGCCTAGGTGTGGGATAACTGGAGAAATTACTTCTCTTGGCCAGCTTGGGAAAGCCTTGATGCTCCCCTGAAAGACCTGAAGGCTGTGGCGAGGGAGCGTGAGATATGTCTCTGCCTGCATGTTCTTGTTAGAACAGCAAGCAGAGAGAGCTTTTCATCCACCGCAGATGGGTTCCTGTGCACTCCAAAATCCCAAATATATGTCTGCTGATAGGATGGGAATAGGGAACCAGAATCCACAGCAACAGGAGAACAATGAAAAAAAATCAAAGATCAAAAAGTTCAGCATGAGAATGAAAGACATTGGCTGAACACTTCGTTGTTTTTAAAAACTTAGTTTCACTTCAGTTCTTTGCATGTTAGAACTTCGTTCTTCTCCATGGCTGGCTGACAGACCAACAACAGCATAAGTTTATCACAGACCAGCTGGACCACATATTGTTTTACATCAGAGCTCTCTGCAGGTGGACTACAGGCTATCCCTGATGAACCCTGATTGGACTGCTGCCCCTGTGACTTTGGTACAGATAAGTGGCAAAACATGGATGGATGTTATCAGAATGTTATTTTAAGTCTATTCATTTAAAAAAAAGTGGATGTTACATTTAATTGCTTTCTTTTGTCTAACAACACAAAATACAATAAAAATGAAAAGATAGATTTTCATCATTGACATTTCCTTACTTGTATTTCTTGTTGTTGCTGGAGTGCTGACAGCTGGAGCTGTTGGAATATTTTGAGAAATATGAAAGTGTTGATCCACAGCCCTAAATGTTTTGATTAAATATCCACTATATTTGCGGTTACAGACCTACATCCATTTAAACACTAACTTTAACTTTGAAAAAGGGATTTGTGTCAAAGGCTTTCTATTCAATAAATATTGCATGTGCACATTTGGCACATATTTTAAAGATCTATAATCGATGAATATGAATTAAATATATTGGAAATGCAATACACTAGAATTAACCTACATCATTCAGATATTTGAAGTGTTGCAGCTGTCATAATTGTTGGCTAGTAAACATACATACCTGCTGAGGCTGCATAAGTGAGAAGCAAAAGCAATAATCCCACTGAAGACGTCATTGTGCTGAGTAAAATCAGGATACTCACAAATGTTTAAATGCTAGATTCAGTGAAGTTTTAAATGAGCTGCTGTTTGGGTTATGAACTGTAAATGAAAGTAGACATGTTTATTTTCTCTTTTACTTGTCCAACTGTTGCATAGCTTTCATAATGCTTTGTATCTTCTTCCTCATTTTATATGTGTATCTGTGGAAAATAGGTGCATTTATTACATCAAATATGCAAACATATATGAAAATGCAACAAGCCCTTTATGAATTTGTAAGTGCCTGTGAATGGATGATGGCAGCTTATTGAGTCAAAGTGCTTCCAGTTCTCACTAGATTGACTTCCTGACACACACCCAAAGGGATTTGTGTCTCCTCATTGTAATCAACCATTCACTTGTTAGGCAAATGTGTCCTAAACTACAGAGTTGTGATTTATTTAAAAATCTGTAACTGTAACATAACAAAAATGATAAAGGTTAAGCTTTATTCAGCAGTGATGTTGTGGATTATTAATATAACATTATTAAAAATAAATCTTCTCCCAATCAAAACAGGCTTGTTTAACCTTGTCTACTGTATAAAATATGCAATGTACAGTACTGTGTGAGAAGAACTACAGTGAGTGAGGTAAAGATCAGAGATCAGAGGTGAAACTGAAAGATAAAAAAAAAAAAGGTCAGGAAATTACAAAATGAGAAGTGGTGATACACAGATGCTTTCATTTGTTAAATGTCTTGATGTCTGTACTTTGATTCTTCCAGATAAAAAAATCTAACCATGGCAGCATTTCTTCAGTCCTTCCCATTGTTGTGTTTCGTTTTATATTCAGTTACTTTTGATCAAATTACACTTATTAAGTTCTTGAAGAAGTAAACAGTATTTTATTATGAGGAAGGAGCTTTTGCAATCCATGCTGCTTACAGGAATCTGTTTGCCACAGAACACACAGATTGCCACACGGTTTTTTGAAGATAGATTGCACAAAGAAAACCTCAGCAATCATATGACCATATGAAAACTTTCTGTTTGATGGGAAGAAACTTCCAGCAGAACCAGGTTCAGGGAGGGGCGGCCATCTGCTAGAACCAGCTGGGGTGTGGGGACAAAGACATGATGTGGAAGAGAGCCAGAAATTAATAATAACTAATGGTGAAATGCAGAGAGGTGTATAAACACATAGTGAGTGAGAAAGGGGACTGGAAAGGAAAAACTCAATGCATCATGGGAATCCCCCAGCAGCCTACATCTATTGCAGCACAACTAAGGGAGGATTCAGGGTCACCTGGTCCAGCCCTATTTGCTTTAGCAAATAGGAAAGTTTTAAGACTAATCTTAAAAGTAGAGAGTCTGTCTCCCGAATCCAAACTAGAAGCTGGTTTCACAGAAGATTGGCCTGAAAACTGAAGGCTCTCCCTCCCATTCTACTCCCATCGGGGCGATCGTGGCTCAAGAGCTGGGAGTTTGTCTGGCAGCCTCGCCTCTGTCAGTGCGCCCCAGGGTGGCTGTGGCTGGCCGTTGTTGGTCCATTTGATTGACCTTTGTTATTATTATTTATTTATTTTAAGTTATTACATACAGGACAGACATGACTGGGGGATAGGAAAGGGAGAAAGAAAAAAGAGAGGGAAGAGGGACAGGGAGTGAAGACACTAAAGGATCACCTGGATCACCTGTTGAAAGAAAAAAAAAGAGAAAACAAGCAAAAAAAAAAAGTTCAATGACCACTTCAGTGTATTGCAATTATTTCACAGTTCATGTATCACAGAGTTAGAGAGCTGACTTATTCAATCTATCAAAGTGACATGTTTCTGACACATCACAGGATATGTTTTTATTTAATGATACAGTTACAATAATTAGAATTTATGTAATGTAAAAAGATCAATAGTGTAAAAAATATATCTTGCATTTTATGTGTGGATATGAAATGGGATCAGAAGAAATCCACAGAGCTAAGTAGCACCAGCTTTTTCATTGTTCTTTTCCACCGATTTCAGTACCTGCTGTTTCCAAATCTTTTTGTCTATACCTGCTTTTATTCATTTTCCATAGTGTCCTTACTTTAACTGAAATCAGTTGGTAACAATTTTTGTAAATAATGTAAAACAGAATTCAGAGTTTGAATCAATTCAAACCCTGGTACATGACACAGCATTTAAGAAGAACAGCGCAAACTGCTAAAGCAGGGGTGTCAAACTCCAGGCCTAACAAACCTGGGCCTCAAACCAGAGCTGACCACTTGAGGGAGCCACACATCACACTGTTCTGCTGCCTGCTGCTCAGCATAAAAGAGACACTGTCTGACTGCTGCCAGTAGACAGTTGAAGATAGTTGTTTTCAAGATAAGTCAATTGCATTGATTGTATGAGCACATCTGCAGAAGGCTCAGTAGAAAAACGTGGCACATTATAAATGATAGAGGAGAGTGATGCAGAATGAGTCTTAAAATCTAGAAATCATTTGGCATCAGTTATCATTTAAGTGTTCCCTCAGTTCAAAGTCAGAGGAATTGTTAAATAGATTTTTTGTAGATGATAAATAAGACTGTCCCCCCTGGTAATACACAGATAAACTCCATATTCAGGGACAGCTGGTATGGGCTCCTGATAATAAAAGAAAAAAAGTTTTTTCACACCAAAGTCATAAAAAGTCAACACAATACAAGATGGATTTTAAAATCAAATCAAAAAGAGAAATTAAGTTCAGAGGTAAAATCCAAATACAGAAAACAACATTCGCAAAATGAAGGTTTTGTGTCTATATTCTCTGATATACTCAGATTGTTCTATTCAGTCTTTGTGAAATGTTTCTTTGGTTTCTATTTTTAGTTAAAAAAATATATAGTTTGTATCTCTGTCAACATTAAAGACAGTGAAGATATGTCTGGCCTCAACTGGGAAAATATTCAACAAGTGGAAGAAATACTTCTCAGTCTTTTGGACATCCTTTCCCCAGAAGCAGTCAGTCTGACTTCTCACCCATTAATGGGTCTGTGAGTAATATTTTGACCCCCCTTGGTCATGACATCTTGATACTTTTTAAAGACATTCCCGCCAGCCCGGTCACTACCCACAGCTTATGTATAATACATAGAGTTCTCCAGCCTGAAGTGCTCGGTTCCCATCTGGTGTATGGCCCATGCTCATGCAGGTTTACAGGGCCAGCAAGACCTGGTGGTGGCTAATAAGTAGCTCTGTGAGCTAACGCTTGCTGGCCTCTAAAGTGAGGCTGGCCTGTTTTCACGTCTTGAGTTTCACTCTTGGACTCCCACAGTATACATAAGCATCCATTCACACTGAGCCTCCACTGGGTTCAGACCAAGGAGTTGATGCTGATCCTGGCGGGCACTCTCTGGGCCCACATGTCTTGGTTTTCAGCAATCCTTCAACTTCTGGACAGGATATCCTAGGAGCTTCTGGTTTGAACCTCCTGTCCCAGGCAAGAGGATTACTGTTCCACCCCTGCCCTGCAAGGCTCCGGCTGACGGCAGAGGTTCCCCTCCACTCTGGAGTGCAGGCCCACTTGATCCGCAGGGTGGCCACTTTATGTGTCTTGTTGAGGGGCGCCTCTCTTTGCCATTTGTGCAGAGGCAACGTGGTCATCCAATTCGGCCTTTACTAGGTTCTACCACCTGAATGTGGCAGCCTGCCCCATTATTGGGGCGTGGGTGATGGCCACCCCTCAGCGGCAGCCTTCATCTCCCCAGTGGCCTGCTCTGTTGTGGTCTTCGCATCTGCAAGACTTGCTCTGGCCAGCTTTGTGTCTTGCAGACTGATGCCACTTGTTTGTGTCCGAGCAGTTTCCATCAGAGCTACTGGAATATGTGACAAATGTTAGAATTGTCTTAATCACATTTGGGTCAAATATTCTTAATTTGCTGTGGATGAACATCTTTTAGTATAACAGTCACTTAATTATCTGTTGATGAACTGTGTTTTCCCCTCTAAACATTACATTACAAGCATTACATTTTTATTAATACACATTGATTAAAAATACTTACAAAATAAGTTTAATGTGGTTTCCCAACATGTAAACTTTCTGTGTGTTATGGATTGCTGTCAACTTGTTTAAATGAATTCTGTTTAATCTCAGTTTAATCTCAGACATCGCACCTAAAGTATAATTAGATTTATTACAAAAAAGGACTTATGATATTCTCAAAACTGCTCTTTGATTTCTAAAAAAGGAAAATACAGTGAAGAAAAACAGGCATTTACAAGTAAGAGTGAATTCAGCTTCATTTGACTAAGTGTGAAGGCGACTTGTTTCTTACTAGTATTAGTTGGTGTAGAGAAAATACCCAGCACAGGAACAAAGTGCTGTACAGAAAAATAAGTTAAAAACAATAGAATAACAGAAAACAGCAAAAATAAATAAATAAAACACATAATGCATAAAATTAAAACAGCCCTAAACAAAAACAAAAACATTATAAAACATCATCGAATCAAATAAGAACAACTAAAATAAAAATAAAAACCAACATCTCACATGGTGTCAAAGGCCAGGGTAAAGAGGTGGGTTTTCAAGAGTGACTTAAAAGCAGGTAAAGAAGTGGCCTCCTCTAAGTTTACGCCCAGTCCTGGGTACATTCAGGAGCAGCTGATCAGCTGACCTGAGAAAGCGGGTGGGTGTATAAGGCTGTAGCAGCTCAGAGAGATAAGATGGGGCTAGGCCATGGAGAGCTTTGAAAGCAAATAAAAGAATGGTGTCAAACATGTCGCCTGGGTTAACATGGTCCACATCAGGTTTTGAGGAACCAGGGAACCATGATGAGAAGTGGGCTACTGGAACAAGAGATGAGAGCAGGCCACTGTTGTATGCTACTACACAAATAACCACAGCAGAAGAGGTTACACAAATAGGATGTGGAATGGAATCTTGGAACTAGTAGCTTAGTGTTCCAGCATTTTTAAGAAGGAAATGCTCGTATGCCTAGAGATTGACGAGGTACAACAAAGCAGGTCAGGCTGGAGATATCATCATCACCCTTACCCAAGATTGTATTATGGAAGAAGAAGGAGTGTTGAGTGCAAGAGGAACTGACCTGAAAGAAACAGGAACGGACTGAAAGATAGGATCATACTGAAGGCTTGAAATCTGGTCTCTCCACAGCCACTTACTGAGATTATGTGAAGTATCCTGTGAAGGTCTACTAGATGTTGAGAATCTTAGCTACAAAAACAGAGACTCGAGCCCATGGTCAAGGTAGCACGGAGGAAAGTTAACCAACTAGTGGAGTTGCAAGAAGGTTTGATGAAAAAGGTGCCCAAGAGGTATCCTGTCCATACCTGAGGCCTTGGAAACTGCCAAGCTAAGATTCACAGCCTTGGCCAGGGAACAATATGAGAACAGCACCGTGACTAGTGGGTCTAAGAGCAGACATCCCTGAACAAGATCCAGTAACCATCACAGTGGCATCCAGGAAAAGGTCTCTAGTATGAAGAGTTTTCAGCACCAGGCCCTAATATGATTCATGCCTACTGGCTGTAGGAGCTGACTGCACTCTAATGTTGTGGTGAACAAAACTAGAGGCCAACTTCAAGCCTGTAGCAAAAGTCACCATCAAGTTACCTACTGTGGGGATGAATAGAAAAGTATTTGACCAGCATAATATAATCTGCAGTATGATCATTGCTTTAACAATGTAACAGATAGCTTTAAGATGGCCTTAAGATGTTTATGCATACAAGTTATTATATTAATTTTGTATTCCAGGTGCAGTTATAACTATTTTATACATATTGCATATCTGTGCTTATTTGAGTTGATGTTCAGGTTCTTTAAAGGTCTTAAGCTTCACTGACGTGACTGTTCAGGTGATACATGCTGAGGGAAAACTATAACATAGAAGGAATTGCAATACATGCTTACAAAACACTTATATCAGGTCATTTTATATTAAGGTTTTAGTAGAGGTTCTTGGTTAAAACATTTATTTAGTAGAAGACATACACATAGTCTCAGTGAGCCTCTGGTCTAGTGAAAGGTCAGAAGTGCAACAGGTGAATTGAGAAAGAGCATTTGAGGATGAGACACAGCAGGTTGGAGGTGAAGAGGTGACACAAAGAGCATGTGAGGTCAACACATACACACACATTAGTTAGATTTATTTAGAGGAGAGATTAGTTATGTCTCGACAAGAAAGAGGAACAATTCACTTTAAGATAAGAACGGAAAGTACCAGCCATGAAAATAGAAGATGATCTTCTGGGTGAAAAGTCATTGTGGTGTTGATCTGATCTATGTATAAAATGTACCTGTGACGCATGAAGGGGCGTCAGTAAACAAACCCTGATGTTATAAAATAATTGTTTGTGCTTTAGTAAGTCGGAGATCACTTGCTGTCGGCGTACAGAGTGTTCTTCCCACACGTGTGTATTCATTAAAATCATTGTTTGACCAAGAGCTTCTGGACCAAGGGTGGTTTGTACTCTCCCTCCTCAATTGTGAACCTTAACACTACCAAGGAGATGCTCTGTCCCCACTGCTGCTCTGCATAGGCCTGATCACCCTCAGTGACATCATTGTCAAGACTGACTAAGGGAATAGATCACACTGCCAGAAGGCAACATTGCAGACAGAGACGACAGTTACAAGGACCTGGGAATCCCACAGGCAAATAAGAACCACAAAAAGGGCACTAGCAAAGCTGCACCCACTTGCAGAGAGTAAGGCAAGTCCTGAGGAGTCAGCTGAATGGGAAGAACAAGATCCGGGCAATCAACACCTACGCTCTGCTGGTAATCAGATAATAAACTGACCAAAGTAGGAGACAGGAGCGTCCTTGTCTGTCAGTGCGCCCCAGGGTGGCTGTGGCTACAATGTAGCTTGCCATCACCAGTGTGTGAATGTGTGTGTTAATGGGTGGATGACTGACTGTGTAAAGCGCTTTGGGATCCTTAGGGACTAGTAAAGTGCTATATAAATACAGGCTATTTACCATTTACCAATTTGTCTTGATGTCAGTCGCTTCTGAACTATGCATGGAGGACCCCAAGTCCAGCACCTTGAGGCTGTACACTAAGCGGAAGGAAGCAGGCCAGAGAATAGTAAGTGTCAGAACCATGGTCTAGAGTGAGACAACGAATATCCATTGGTACATCAGGAAGATACCCACAACTGACTGTGTGCTTAGGGAGTACCACAGGCAGCAGAAATCCAAGAAAGAAGAGGAGCACGAGGAGGAGCCATCATGGGAGCACCACTGGCAGTTAGAGGAAGTGCCCAGAAATCCTACAAGTGGCTGGACAAAGCTGAACTGAAAGAGCACAGATGCGCACTAATCATGGCAGCACAGGAAAAAGCTCTAAGTACAAGATCCATACATCTTTTTATAGACATCACTAATAGTGTTACAGTGTTTTCTGACTTACATGTTATTTGAAATATTTGAAATTGAAAAATGAGACGAGCCAATCCAGAAGGGGTCAAGATACAACGGTTATCTATTAAGACTGCAAGTAGTCTTCAGTAGAGTGTACCAGCAGCAAATCACCTTTGGCAAATAGATGGAAATCAGCATTGAGCGCATGTGGAGGGATGTGTATAAAAACGTCCTTGAACCTTTCTACACAATCTTCACCCAGCTGGAGATTCAAGGACTGCTCAACCCTGGTGAAGAAATTCATTTGTTTGCATTGCACAGATGCTTTTTGCATCACATTCAACATCATCTTCAGTCATTCCAGGAAGCATGGAATCAGCATGGACTCAGAACAGCAAACAACCATTAACCCCTGCACCTCTGGTTGCTGCACAGAAAGAAGGGACAAGATTTGTCACAGGTACATGACTATTTGATTCATATTTGTTTTTGTATGTAAAACTCTGCTATCTGTAGTGGAGATGAGTTTATTTCTACTGTACAAGTTGGTGTACCAAATGTTTCTCCTGTAAGTGGAAATGTCTCCCAAGCCATTCTCTCCTTTTATCCCATCTACCAGGTATAGATGACAATACTTTAAACAAAGTTAAATTTGTTATACCTGAAGAACCAATCCTGACCTAGAATGGGTAAATGAATAATTAGTTGGTAGCCAATGCCTAAGCAACTCACATAGGCCCTGGCAGACTCAATAAGTTCATCTAGGAACAGCTGCAGGAAACTCCTCCTCAGTTTAGATTTAAGACATGTACATGCTCTTTCAGCTAACTTGAAGCACCAAGTGCACCAAGTCAATTCTAGAAAAAATTGAGGTCCTGGCAAGATAGGTTGATGTGAGGAATAGGGTAACGATCATTCTCAGTGACATTTAAACATGCCATCCAATTTGAGCATTGTGTGTAGTGGAGAAGGCCAGGCACTATTCGAGTGCCTTACAACGCCAAGGCGCTCCATGGCGGCACACTCCTCCCAAGCGATGGAGAGTTTTGCAGGGTCGAGGAGGCGCACCCGCATGAACACTTTGGGCCTGACCGCAGGCACATAATGTTCAAACTCATGCTTTACTGACCTATTAGAGAAGGGACAGACAGTGATGGGAACTCCAAAAGCAAACGCTGAAAAGCATCACCGGAAGTCACTACATTAGCCCATACCAGGACCTCGGTGGCCCGAGTAAAACAGGGTATTGAAAAAAGTTTTGAAGAAGTTAGCAACATCGACTAGGAGTCCATGGGCACAAAGAAAATCAGCACCTAATATAGCAACCGAGCTAGCAGCAACAACAAAATTTCCCTGGTTGTGATTGTGTTACGACCCCATCTGCTAGGCGACAGGAGGGGAGTAACATGCACAAGCCCCCACAAGAAAACTGAGTAAAATAAAAGTTTTTATTGCATGCTTTAAACAGAAAACTGACAGGGCTGTTCAACAGACCAATGGGCAACCAATTAATACATGAAGAAAAAAAAGTCAGGAGCAAAAGCTAAGGGTTAACTAATGCAAACTAGCGCCACAAAACAAAAGCTAAGGGTTAACTAAGCCAAGCCAGCGTCATGTACTTGAAGGACTGCACCCTCTCCACTGGAGTTCCATTTATGATAATGGGCTTGTAGTGCCTGTGCTTACTCCTGCTGAAGTCCACCACCAGCTCCTTTGTCTTGCCGATGTTCAGCTGGAGGTGGTTATCCTGGCAGCACAATGTCAGATTCTTCACTTCATCCAAGTAGGCCACCTCATCATTGTTGGAGATGGCGTCCAACACCACTGTGTCGTCAGCAAACTTCACAATGGTATTGGAGCCATGGGTGGCCACACAGTCTGTTCAGTCCAATACCCGTGCACACATACAGCTGTTGAGTCCTAGATCCCTCAGCTTTGTGAACAGTCTACTAGGCACTAATGTGTTAAACGCTGAACTGTAATAAGCAAACAGCTGTCTCACATAGTTACTCTGTTTCTTGTCCATGTGGCTAAGAGTGCTGGGCACTCTTAGCCACATGGACAAGAGATCCTCAGTGGATCTGTTGGGTAAGTAGGTGAACTGGAGTGGATCTTTGGTGTTTGGGATGGAGGAGGAGATGATGTTTTTCAACAGCCTCTCGGACACCTTCATTAGCACCAAAGTCAGTGCAACTGGCCGGTAGTCATTCAGGCATGAGGGCTTGTTGTTCTTGGGCACAGGGATGATGGTGGATCTTTTGTGGGGACCACAGACTTAGCCAGGGACTCGTTGAAAGTTCATGAACACACCTGCTAGCTGGTCAGTACAGCAACGCAGCAGATGGCCGGTGATGCCGTCTGGTCCTGCTGCTTTCCTTGTGCTCACTCAGCGCTGCCCAGATGTCGTGCTCTCTGATGATGTCACCATCCTCAGTTGTCAGGCGGTTGTTAGCATTAGCTGCCTGGCTAACCTCAAAGTGGGCGTAGAACTCGTTCAGCTCGTCGGACATGTGACATGTTGATAAAGTTTGCCATGACTTTTTTTGCTTTATTCAAATCTCCTGCTACAATGAGGGCTGAGCCAGAGTCCTAATGTCCCCGTTGCTATTCAGCAACATCATGTAGTTTAGGGGTGGGATGTAGACTACCTTGGCGATTACCGTGGTGAACTCGCAGGGAAGGTAAATAAAAGGCGGAACGTAATGCTCAGGTATTCCAGATGTGGCGAGCAGTTGCTGGAGAGAGTAGAAATGCTTCTGGCCTGCAGTGCGCCTGCTGCCTCAGTCTGTTCCAAACACGAGCATGTTTACCCTGGCGCTTCTTTGTTCTTCGCCTCAGGTGTGCATCCTGTCCATTGTTGCTGTCCGCACTGCGTAGTATCTCAGTCAGCAAGGATGGGTCGGGTTTAACAGTGTCCAAGGTTACATGTGCAAACTTATTACCGATGTTGAGAAGTGATCTGCTGTCGTAAACTTTAAAAATAGAAGATGTGAATGTACTGTACTGACAAGGAGAGTACGGTGTTACTCCAACAACAAGCTATCGCTGACTCCAGATCTGAGGACCCTGCTGGAGAAGAAAAGGAGGGCTTTCAGATCTGGAAACAGAGAGGAAATGACTAGAGTCAAGAATGAGCTAAGGAGAGAGATAAGGAGGGGAAAGGCATGAAGTCAGGACAACTACAGGAGGACGCTGGAGGAGCAGCTCCAGCAGAGCAACACCAGAGATGTGTGGAGAGGACTGAACACAATCACCTGGCGAAGCACAACGAGCAGAGGGGGTCCAGAGTCTGGCGACCAGGTTTGGCCTAATAGACTGAGCCAGTTTCTTAACAGGTTCGATTCAGAAGCCCCATCCACCAGAGCTCTTCACACCTCTCTGCAACCCCCCATAGCAACGGGGACATTAGATTCACCACACCTGCCCCCTTTTTCCTTCAACGACTCTACTGCCTCCTACCCCCATGGCAGTCATCAGGAGCCACCCACCCACACCCTACACAGCAGCCTCTCCATCACAACTGACCAGGTGTGAAGTCAGCTGAGGAAGATGAAAATCAGGAAGGCCACGGGTCCGGATGGAATCAGCTCCAGAATTTTGAGGGACTGAGCAGATCAACTCTGTGAGGTTATCACATACATCTTTAACCTCAGTCTCAGCCTGGAGAGAGTCCCCATTCTGCGGAAGAACTCCTGCGTCGTCCCAGTCCCAAAGACAATGCACCCCAAGGAGCAGAACCACTTCAGACCTATTGCCCCGACTTCACACCTGATGAAGACTATGGAGAGAATCATACTTCACCACCTTCACCCACTAGTCAGGAGAGACCTAGACCCGCTGCAGTTTTCCTACCAGCCGAACATTGGGGTGGATCACGCTGTCATCTACCTGCTGCATCGGGCCTTCTCTCATCTGGAGAGCGCCAGGTGCACTGTGAGAGTCATGTTTTTTTATTTCTCCAGTGCCTTCAACACAATACAACCCTCGCTGCTACGGGAGAAGATGCAGGGAGCACGAGTGGACTATCAGATGTCCTTGTGGATTACTGACTACCTCACCAGGAGACCCCAGTATGTGAGGCTGCAGAACTGTGTGTCTGAGGTGGTAGTCTGTAGCACGAGGCCCCAGAAGGAACAGTACTCACCCTTTTCCTCTTCACCCTGTACACTGCAGACTTCAGTTATGACACAGTCACTTGCCATCTCCAGAAGTTCTCACACCACACCACCATTGTGGGTCGGGTCTCAGAGGGAAATGAACTGGAATACAGAGGGGTCATCGATGACTTTGTCAGCTGGTGTGAACAGAACCATCTTCGCATTAATGCCAGCAAGACGAAGGAGCTGGTGATTAACTTCAGCAAGAAGCCACACCAGTGAACATCCATGGTTTAAACATTGAAACGGTGGAGGAGTACAAATAACTGGGTGTTCACCAGACACTCCTAAGGATGTTTTACGACACTGTGGTGGCATCTTCTATTTATTATGCTGTGGTCTGCTGGAGTGGTGGAATGGCAGAGAGGGACTCTTGAGAAACTCAACAAACTGGTCAAGAGGGCCAGCTCTTTCCTGGACTGTCCGCTGAAGTCCATCGGGCAAGTTGGGGAGGAGAGGATCTTGTCTAAGCTAACATCCATCATGAACAACACCTCCCACTCTGCATGAGACTGTACGAGCCCTGAGCAGCTCATTCAGCAGTAGACTTTTACACCCACATTTTAGGAAGGAGCGCTACAGCAAGTCATTCCTACCAGCAGCTGTCTGACTCCATAACACAGTTTAACATCCTTTTGGTTTTCTTACTCATCAGCTTGTTTGTTCACTGTACATTTTGTACATAGCCTTGCAAATTTTATACATAGCTCTGTACATTTTATACATATCCCTGTGCATTTGTCAGGGGTTGAAGTGTGGGTGAGGGAAGGAGGACCTAAACGCTGGACTCACAGATCGGTGAAGGCTGGTGTTTATAGCAGAACGAAATGAGCGAACAGAACTGAAGCAGGAAATGGCTGACTGGCTGACTGATGGAACTGAACATATGACAACCTAACAGCGACAATGACACAACAGTGAACTGGTAAAACTGAGGAACTTAAATACACAGACTGAATTATGACGAAATTGGAAACAGGTGAGTACGCGGCTGAAGATAATGAAACAGGAAAGGAAACATGTAGGAAATAAACAGGGAAGAACAGAAAACACGGTCATGTAATTGTTGTTCAGTGCTTTGTGATTGTTATGTCTGTGAAAAGCTCAATATAAATAAACTTTACTTACTTTACTATATACAGCCTGTTTTGATCATAACCCCCTTTTTACTACTTTTGATTTTAACTCTGTATTTCTTAATTCTAATTCATTTTATATTAATTCTTTTCAGCACAACCTCATATGTTGTAGTTTTCCTTTTCATTTTGACATTTTTCATTAACAGATTTGTTTTAAAATCAAACATAAGACATAAAATCAGAGTAAAAAAATAACCACCCAATCAAATGCTATGTGTTGCCAAATAATTTTTTTTTTCAAATAATGTTTGAATATGTCATAAATATCTAATCTTGAAATGATGCAGCATTACAAAACACTGTACAAACTGCAAAAATGACTCATTAAGATATATAACAAAGCAACCAATATCTCAAAATATTTCAATACTAAATAGTCTATAACTTGCATGACCACAGTCACACACTGCTCTTCACTGGTATCCAGCCAGGAGTGTATAAGTCTATTTGCAAGTGTATTACTGTGGTTAAGTGATGGGAATCAGTCAAACTAATGATGGTCTTTACATGATCTCACGAGCTAAAATGTGATTACTTCGTTTGGCAGCTGTCCTGGCAGGCTGCTTTTGATTGTGTGTTTTGTGTTTCAGGTGCCCAGCAGGTTTGGTCACTGACTGTAAAAACCTCAAAGTACCTGGACTCAGTCTTCCCAGCAAAGGGAACACTAATTATAAACTCTGGTCATGATTTTTTTCTGTGAAGTCCTTGCATAGTTGCATAGTTCAGCAAGACAGACATGATGAAGAACGAAACTACGCAAAATAAACTAGTTGTTGGAGAGTTGGAAAGTTATCACTTTTGCGCTGTCCATCTGTGGAACCAGCACCCAAATAGAGGAAGTCTGGATTAGCTCTCTGTTTGATAAGTGATGCTATGAGTATTGAGGGGTGGCTGTAGCTCAGGTGGTAGAGCAGGTCAGCCACTCAGAAGGTCGGTGGTTCGATCCCAGGCTGCATCCTGACTGCATCCTGGCTGCATGCCAAATATCCTTGGGCAAGATACTAACCCCATGTTTGCCTACTGGTGGTGGTCAGAGGGCCCGGTGGCGCCTGTGTCCGGCAGCCTCGCCTCTGTCAGTGCGCCCCAGGGCAGCTGTGGCTACAATGTGGCTATCGCCAGTGTGTGTGTGAATGGGTTAATGACTGAATGTAGTGTAAAGTGCTTTGGGGTCCTATGGACCAGAAAAGCGCTATACAAATGCAGGCCATTTACCATTTAATCTATAGGCAAGTAACTCATTAGGAAGGCCAGCCAGGGCTGAAGTGGGACAAAAAATTGGCCCGGGCATTTTGACTAGAGACCGGGCCACCAGGTATTATAGGAAAAACCATAAATCCTTTGAATGAAAACAAACGCTGTTGTCACAGTGATGTGCACTGTCTTGTTGGTATATACAGTATGTATCAGTCTAATAAACTTAAACCTACATCATCCTCCCTATTCTGATATTCTAAACAGTGCCCGAAAGTAGACTGCTTGGTCAAGTTAACCTCCTGAACTATCTACAACACATGGTGAAAACCTGAAATTAAGACAGAGAAGACTAGAGGTGAGACATGATCATTACTGATTACTGATGACAGATTTAGATATATTTTCATAAACCATTCATTTGCCACATCAATAAACAGCATGGCAGGGCAAAATATTTTTCTAACATGGCGACCTTTAAAAAGTGAAAGGAGACAGAAAGACAGGTGAGAAAGAATAAAACTTAATTGACCTTTTGATGGCATTTTACACACAGTACTGGTACAGAATCTAGAAAATGTGGGAAAATACTGGCATCATATACAGTACTTAACTACTTCTGAAGAAATTATGATGGGACCCTAAAAAAATGACTATGTACAATAATGGATTTCTATACATTTTACATCAGATGAAAACGTTTGTTGTAAGATTCAGATAATTATTTGTTAAAAGCAAGACATTTTAAATGAGAATAAGAAAGTATTTCTTTGTGCCCCCTTTCCCTGTTAATGCCCTACCTGCCCCCCTGGCAAAACTTTGCTAGACCCGCCCCTGCACAGTTACCAGCTGTCAGCTACTTAGAAAAGGATCCTGGTGTTATTTGTCTCTCAGAAACAGTTCATAAATTCCCTTCATCTCATTCATGTCACCTAAAAGGTAAACCTGTTTCTCCATCACCTGTTCAGCTCTGATGATTCAGTAAGGACGTCTCCTGGTTTCATCTTCATGTTTCCCTCTCACCAGATAACCAAACGATATCATGACCAGCAGCTTTTACAGCTGTGGCTCCAGCAAACATCAGCTGATACTAGAAATTAATATTAAATAAATTCTAACAACAGCTGATCAAGCTTAAATGTGCTGCTGTTGTTTAGTGGGCGATAAACAAACAAGAGAGAAAAGCCGATCAGCTGATCATTGATCAGTTTCATAATTGAAGTAGAAACAGGAGAGGGGGGGAGCGAATGAGAGAAGAAGAGGCAGCTGTGCAGCAAAGACACAGAATAACTCCAGCTTTGTGTCTTTTTCATTGTAGCTGAAGTCCGGGACAAACTGTATTCGTTTTCACCTCAATACCAAACGCGCAATATTTTCTTTTCGATTACGCTTTTAATTTTAACTAACCTTATAAATAAAATAAGATAAAACAAGTTCAACATCAATAATATCATAGCACCCGCCCAGCAGTATATAAACTCCGTCATGCTAGCTAGTACGCAGTATGAGTTATTGTAACTGACTGTAAAAAGTCAGCATAACGAAAATAAAATACACCTAAACTTGGTTTATATCTGACCCAGATAGACTGCAGGTCATAACTTCTTACCTGAAGTTCAGTTCACCACCTCAGGTCTCTGCTCCTCCTGCCTTTACGTCATCCACCTGCCAGCGTGTTGCATCTGCTGGCCTCCACCACTTGCTAATGTTACTGAATCTGTGGAAGCTCTGCAATAGCCACCACCAAACAATTGAGTTATCTTTACACATCTCCCAGCATCTGGCCAATCCACCACCTTCCAGTGTTTATACCGTTACAGGAAAAAACCAAAGAAAAAACCAAAACCCATCGGCCCATAAAAACGAAAAATGACTATCGGCCCACCGGGCAAATGCCCGGTATGCCCGATGGCCAGTCCAGCTATGAGGCCAGCTCTGTTCTGGGATGCACCCTGGACCCAGTGCAGGTGGTGGGAGACAGAAGGACACTGGCTAAAATAACATCTCTGATGGACAGAGTCTCCCACCCCATGCATGTAAATGTTGCTGAACTGCAGAGTTCCTTCAGTGACCGACTGCTGCATCCTAGATGCATGAAGGAGCGTTTCCGCAGGTCCTTCCTCCCTGCAGCTGTCAGACTGTACAATCAGAACTGCTCCCAACAATCATAGATGTTTATATCAGTGCTGTATCTTGCACTATTTTTTCAACCGATTCCCACTATAACCAGGGTTTGCCTCTTATCTGTATTTAATTTTATTTCATTTAAACACAGTTGAGAAAAGTTTGACTTTTCTGACTGTTTTGCTTTGCTTAATGCGCCTTATAATCCAGTGCGTTTTACCTGTTCATTGACAGTGTGCATTATAATCTGGTGCGCCTTATGGTCAGAATATGGTCAATAAACCCAACAGAAGTTGGGGTAGTGTCTTAAAGGAAGGGATTGTACACTATTTTAAATTATTGTCTATTAATTGTTTTTATGATGTAATTTGGTTTCATGAAAATGTATGTTTTATTGTAAAATGTACCTATTTAGCTTGTAAGCCCAACAAGGGATAATTGTTGAAAATTAGCAGTAGCTATAAACTTATGTGCGTTGTATCAGTTTCATGTCTTGCACTGTTAAACTGCACTGTCCCTTTTAAATAAAAAATTCAAATTTTAAATAAGTAAATTCAAGAACTTTTTCTTTGTTTTTTTTCATCCAGTGAATGGAGCAAACTTTTTGAGACATCCCGTCGTTGTGTCCTTGGGCAAGACACTTCACCCGTTGCCTACTGGTGGTGGTCAGAGGGCCCGGTGGCGCCAGTGTCCGGCAGCCTCGCCTCTGTCAGTGCGCCCCAGGGTGGCTGTGGCTACAATGTAGCTTGCCATCACCAGTGTGTGAATGTGTGTGTGTGTGAATGGGTGGATGACTGGATATGTAAAGTCCTTGGGGTCCTTAGGGACTAGTAAAGCGCTATATAAATACAGGCCATTTACCATTTACCATTATCCCAGATCATCAGTGATTTTTTATTATTTTTACCTAAAAGCCTGTGTATCAAATCAGACACATGCTGATACATCCCCCCAAAAAGCAAAAATGATACAATTTAAAACTCATACAGCCCAATCCGGGGGGGGAGGTGTGTGAAGCCAGATTGGGCACCCCCCTTCTGGCTCTCCTCTCTGCTCTCTCCTATCTTGTCCCTTTTGTCTTACTCTCCATCACCTTTTCTATGTCTTTGAAGAAGTGAGGCTCCATAAATGTTAACGAGGTACGTATTATTTCTCAGTTGCAGTGAATAGATAGAAAAAAAAACTGTAGAAAACTAAACAGCAGAAAGAAGAGGATAAATAACAAATAAACATAAACCAGTGACACACTTTGGGGCCTGATCAACCCTGGCAGGACCTCCTTGGAAGAGGGTGTCTAGCGATAAATGGCCGAAACAACCAATGAATCCAAGATCCACTACTGATGACGCTTTCCAAATTTTAATATGATAAACTAGATCAGCTCTCTAATCCCTAAACATAAACAAAGAAGAAAAAATGGCAGATTAGCATGCGTAAAAGACTGAAAGTTGAGGCACATAACGATGTGTGCTGCTGGTAAAGTTTCTGGGACAAACCGACATTTTTATGTTGAAAAAATGTTTACTACAATATTTATGCAATGTAAAAAGATCAGTAGTTTAAAAAACATATTTATGATCTCATGTGTGGACATATGATGGGATACTTTAAATGAAAGTAAATCAATAGAGCTGAGTTGCACCAGATTTGTCACTAGTACTTTTTCATGTATCTTTTCCACCGACTTCAGTACCTGCTGTTTCCCAAATCATTTTGTCTATACCTGCTTTTATTTAATTTGATTTTCCATACTTTTGTCCCTACTTTATTTAAGTCCCTACGGAAATATTTTGGAATACAGACTTGTTGCTCAATATAACACACGTACATACATTATTAATCTTTTTATTATTATTTTCTTTTTTGTTTAATTGCTTTATTTTTACTTTTTGGTAAAACTGGTGCAGGACACTTTTGCTGCTCTGTGGAGAAACAATACAGGTAAGATCAGACTGATGGGCAGAGTAAACCAGGTTCCAGATAAGAACAGGACACATCTGTCTGTGTTACGTAACAGATTTGAGTTATTCAGACCAACTGTAACAAGCATTCCTAGAAAACACACCAACAGCACTATCATTATTGCTGTGATGGTGTAGAAAGCTTTCTGTTTTGAATGATCAATCTTCGATCTTTTTGCTCCCATTTCTCCTGGACCTGGACGAATCAGAACACAGAGAACAGAGAGGCTACAAAAAGAGATGATGATTAATGAGGACACCATCATACAGACATATGGAACATAGGGAACATCAGGCTGATACAGAGCTGTTACTCCAAGCCAACCAAAGCACATCAACCACACACACCCAATGCAGATGTTTCTGATCCTGACCCCACCCGACTGTCTCAGCCCCATATAGGTGATGGGGTGAACAACAGCCAGGTAGTGCTCCACACATGTCACAGTGTTAAATAATATCTCTGCAGGGTAGACAAAAGAAGCTGAATATGAGCCCATTAGAAGCAACACTGAGCTATTAATGTATCTCCCAAGTAAGTAAGTACTGATCGCCAATACATATATCAGTTCAAAGACAGTCACATGATAGGTAAAAATGTCAGAGTGACTTGTTGCTGCCAAGAAGGACTGCCGCTGCCATCGTTGGTAAGCCACGTAGAGGATGAAGATGGAGAGACAAAGAACAACAAATATCTTGGTGATGAAAAAAGAAATGATCATCGAAATCCCAATGCTTGAGGTAAAGCAGTCAAAGGCAGAGGAAGACGAGTTATCTGACATGCTTCTTAATGTGGCGTTTGGGGCTTGTGTGGAGAAATGAGATGGGAAAAAAGCTAGTTAGTTAACAGTTAATTAAAATCCCCCCCCCCCCCCCCCCCCATGTTTACATTTGCAGCACCAATTTCTATGAAATTTGATATATGAATAGCAAATAGATATGATGCATGAAGAATAGTCATTTTACAATTTGATTGCTGTTATCAGATAACAACTAATTTAATGTGTTAATTGATTATGTTTTGACATGTCAAGTCTTAAAATAAATAAAACAATAAATAAGTAAAATTATTTCATTATATTTACTAAAATTTTCTTTTTCTTTGGTGGGCTAAAGTGTTGTAGTGAAATTACTGAAAAAATAACTACTAAATGAACTAGCAAATACATTTTAAATATATTTAAAATATCATTACATTTTAACAATTCAACAATGCCAAAAATGTTATGAACTGCAAAGATGACTCATTAAGCTATTTACCAGAGTAAGCAATATCTCAGATAAATACATAAAAAAGACTGTCTTTACTTTGTATGGTGACCTGTGTGAGATGTGAACTGAAGTAAAGTTTACATGAAATGTAGAGGTGTGACCAACCTCTGTTAGTGACCAGTGAAAATTAACATACCAACACTAATAACAATAATAATGATAATAATGATAGTCTCCACTGTACCATTTATGTCTCTCGTTTTAATTTGCTTTTCCTTTTGATCCAAATTCACACGCTGCTCTTCACTGCTATTCAGCCTGCAGTGTGTAAGTCTATATGTAAGTGTATTACTGAATGTGGTGATATGATGGGCGTCAATCAAACAAATGATGGACTTTGCATGATCCCACATTGAACAATGTGATGAACTCTACTTGCTGCCAGACTGGCAGGTTATTTATGATTGTTTATTTTGTGTTCCAAGTACCCAGCAGGTGTGCTAGGATTATTAATGACTGGAAACACCTGGGCCCAATTTTTCCACCATAGGGACAATTGATCATAAACTCAGCACAAACTATTCAGTGATTCAAAATCTTCACTTATTCACACCAGACTCTGGAAAGCCTAGAGATGTTACTGTAGGAAAATCCCATCAAACCAGCAGTTTCTGAGAAAATCATGGCCATGTCTACATGCATAAATGCATAAATCCACATTATTGGCTGATTAGCAGTCAGCCAATATATATATATATATATATATATATATATATATATATATATATATATATATATCCCCAAGGAAGGATAAACCGCCCGCAGGGGCGTGCTGGGTGTTTTTTGTTGTTGTTATATATATATATATATATATATATAAAAACACCCAGCACGCCCCTGCGGGCGGTTTATCCTTCAAGCTCGGGTCCTCTACCAGAGGCCTGGGAGCTTGAGGGTCCTGCGCAGTATCTTAGCTGTTCCCAGGACTGCGCTCTTCTGGACAGAGATCTCCGATGTTGTTCCCGGGATCTGCTGGAGCCACTCGCCTAGCTTGGGAGTCACCGCACCTAGTGCTCCGATTACCACGGGGACCACCGTTACCTTCACCCTCCACATCCTCTCGAGCTCTTCTCTGAGCCCTTGGTATTTCTCCAGATTCTCGTGTTCCTTCTTCCTGATATTGCTGTCATTCGGAACCGCTACATCGATCACTACGGCCGTCTTCTTCTGTTTGTCTACCACCACTATGTCCGGTTGGTTAGCCACCACCATTTTGTCCGTCTGTATCTGGAAGTCCCACAGGATCTTAGCTCGGTCATTCTCCACCACCCTTGGGGGCATCTCCCATTTTGACCTCGGGACTTCCAGGTTATACTCGGCACAGATGGGAAGGGGCTACATGAATAGGATGAGGGACCTATGGATTCTTCGATACCCAACATCCACAATGACGGCGAAACAACTAGTAGTTCAGTGTTCCAACATTCGAAAGAAGGGACTGCTCTCACAGCTAGAGATTGACGAGGTACAACACAAATGCTACGGCAAGGAGGAGTCAGGACGCCAGGTCAGGGGGGAGATATCATCACCCCCACCCGAGATTGGGTACATAGCCCCAAGTGCGATAGGAGAAGGATCGTTGAGTGCGAGAGGAACTGACCTGAAAAATAGGATCATGGCCAAGCTTGAAACCTGGATCCCCCGTAGCCGGTTACCAAGATTACGTGAAGTACCCTCAGAAGGTCTGCTAGATGATGTTAATGCAGCACTACGGGCAATACCTACAACCACGATTACCGACACTAACAAGCTGATCTACAATACGGCAGCAGTGATCAGTGAGATGCTTGGCTACAAGTTGAACAGCGACAAGGGGCAGTACCCTCCATGGAGAAGGAGGCTAGAGGGCAAGATCAAAGTAGCACGGAGGGAGGTTAGCCAACTAACGGAGTTGCAGAAAGGTGCGACAAATAAGGTGCCTAAGAAATACAGCAAGCTGTCCATACCTGAGGCCTTGGAAACTGCCAAGCAAAGACTCATAGCCTTGGCCAGCCGCTTGAGGAGGTACACCAGAGAGTCAGGAGAATAAACCAGCTGTTCTCCACAGAACCAGCAAAGGTGTACTCTCAGTGGCAAGGGAACAATAAGAGAACAGCACCACCAAGGCTGGAGACGGAGCAATACTGGAAGAGCATATGGGAGAAGGATGCAACCCATAACGGCAATGCTCAGTGGCTAGAGGATCTGAGGGCAGACCACAGCGACCTCCCTGAACAGGGTCCAGTAACCATCACAGTGGCAGATATCCAAGAAAGGGTCTCCAGTATGAAGAGTTGGACAGCACCAGGGCCCGACATGGTTCACGCCTACTGGCTGAAGAACCTGACTGCACTCCACGAGCGTCTGGCAGCACAAATGAACCAGCTGCTAGTTAACGAGAGACACCCGGAATGGCTAACTGAAGGCCGGACGGTCCTGATCCCCAAGGACCCCAAGAAGGGACCGGTCCCCTCCAACTACCGACCAATAACCTGCCTCAGTACTACATGGAAGCTCCTGTCAGGCATCATATCGGCTAAGATGAACAGGCACATGGGTCAATACATGAGCGGGACACAGAAA
Organism: Copadichromis virginalis; assembly: GCF_057382275.1. NCBI lineage: Eukaryota > Metazoa > Chordata > Actinopteri > Cichliformes > Cichlidae > Copadichromis > Copadichromis virginalis. Next base: position 25,851,116 of record NC_140620.1, on the reverse strand, counting down.
GGAATTGGCAAGAATACCAGAGGCGCAAAACACCAGCTACTGGTAGACAGAACAATCAGCCGAGACTGCAAGACCAGACTGACCAACCTGTGCACTGCCTGGATTGATTACAAGAAGGCCTATGACTCAATGCCCCACAGCTGGATACTGGAATGCCTAGAATTGTACAAGATCAATGGGACACTAAGAGCCTTCATCAGGAACTCAATGGGGATGTGGCGTACAACACTAGAGGCCAACTCCAAGCCCATAGCACAAGTCACCATCAAGTGCGGGATCTACCAAGGAGATGCTCTGTCCCCACTGCTGTTCTGCATAGGCCTGAACCCCCTCAGTGAGATCATTAACAAGACTGGCTACGGATACCGACTACGGAACGGAGCAGTTGTCAGCCACCTCCTGTACATGGATGACATCAAGCTGTATGCCAAGAGTGAACGAGACATCGATTCACTGATCCACACTACCAGGCTATACAGCAATGACATTGGAATGTCGTTCGGACTGGAGAAGTGTAGTCGGATGGTAACAAAGAGAGGGAAGGTAGTCAGAACTGAGGGGATTGAACTACCAGAAGGCAACATTGCAGACATAGAGGACAGTTACAAGTACTTGGGGATCCCGCAGGCGAATGGGAACCATGAAGAGGCCGCTACAAAAGCTGCAACCACCAAGTACCTGCAGAGGGTCAGGCAAGTCCTGAGGAGTCAGCTGAATGGTAAGGCAAGGCAAGGCAAGGCAAGTTTATTTGTATAGCACAATTCAACAACAAGGTGATTCAAAGTGCTTTACAGAGACATTAGAAACAAGAACAAATAAAAAGCATGATTTAAAATTGATTAAAACAAGCAAATAAACTAACTAACTAATTAACAAACAAACAAACAAACAAACAAACAAACAAACAAACAAACAAACAAAACAGTATATAAAATCAAAACAGATAAAATCAGAACAGTAGATAAAATCAGTAGTTAAATGTAAGTTTTGAAATTTAAGCTTAAAGTGTGGATTTGGTGCTTTATTCAAATGCAGCTGAGAACAGGTGAGTCTTCAACCTGGATTTAAATAAACTGAGTGTTTCAGCTGATCTGAGGCTTTCTGGGAGTTTGTTCCAGATATAAGGAGCATAAAAGCTGAATGCAGCTTCTCCGTGTCTGGTTCTGACTCTGGGAACTGATAAAAGACCGGATCCAGATGACCTGAGGGATCTGGATGGTTCATAATGGGTCAGGAGGTCATTGATGTATTTTGGTCCTAAACCATTCAGAGCTTTATAGGCCAGCATCAGAACTTTAAAGTCTATCCTCTGACGGACAGGCAGCCAGTGTAAGGACCTCAGAGCTGGACTGATGTGGTCCACTTTTTTGGTCTTAGTGAGGACTCGAGCAGCAGAGTTCTGAATGAGCTGTAGTTGTCTGACTGATTTTTTAGGTAGACCTGTAAAGATGCTGTTACAGTAATCAAGCCTACTAAAGATGAATGCATGGACTAGTTTTTCCAGGTCCTGTTGAGACATCAGATCTTTTATCCTTGATATATTCTTGAGGTGATAGTAAGCTGACTTTGTTATTGTCTTAATGTGTTTTTCTAAGTTTAGGTCTGCATCCATCACTACACCCAAATTTCTCGCCTGGTAAGAACAAGATCCGGGCCATCAACACGTACGCCCTACCCGTGATCAGGTACCCTGCTGGGGTAATAGGCTGGCCAAAGGAGGAGATAGAAGCCACTGACATAAAGACAAGAAAGCTCCTTACCATGCATGGAGGGTTTCACCCCAAGTCCAGCACCCTGAGGCTGTACGCTAAGCGGAAGGAAGGGGGCCGGGGACTGGTGAGTGTCAGCACCACAGTCCAGGATGAGACAAGGAACATCCAAGAATACATTGGGAAGATGGCCCCAACTGACCGAGTGCTCAGTGAATACCTCAGGCAGCAGAAACCCAAGAAAGAGGAGGGAGACGAGAAACCATCATGGAAGGACAGGCCCCTGCACGGTATGTACCACCGGCAGATAGAGGAGGTGGCTGATATCCAGAAATCCTACCAGTGGCTGGACAAAGCTGGACTGAAAGACAGCACAGAGGCACTAATCATGGCAGCACAAGAACAAGCTCTGAGCACAAGATCCATAGAGGCTGGGGTCTATCACACCAGGCAAGACCCCAGGTGTAGGCTGTGTAAAGATGCCCCAGAGACAATCCAGCACATAACAGCAGGGTGCAAGATGCTAGCAGGCAAGGCATACATGGAACGCCATAACCAAGTGGCCGGCATAGTGTACAGGAACATCTGTGCCGAGTATAACCTGGAAGTCCCGAGGTCAAAATGGGAGATGCCCCCAAGGGTGGTGGAGAATGACCGAGCTATCCTGTGGGACTTCCAGATACAGACGGACAAAATGGTGGTGGCTAACCAACCGGACATAGTGGTGGTAGACAAACAGAAGAAGACGGCCGTAGTGATCGATGTAGCGGTTCCAAATGACAGCAATATCAGGAAGAAGGAACACGAGAAGCTGGAGAAATACCAAGGGCTCAGAGAAGAGCTCGAGAGGATGTGGAGGGTGAAGGTAACGGTGGTCCCCGTGGTAATCGGAGCACTAGGTGCAGTGACTCCCAAGCAAGGCGAGTGGCTCCAGCAGATCCCGGGAACAACATCGGAGATCTCTGTCCAGAAGAGCGCAGTCCTGGGAACAGCTAAGATACTGCGCAGGACCCTCAAGCTCCCAGGCCTCTGGTAGAGGACCCGAGCTTGAAGGATAAACCGCCCGCAGGGGCGTGCTGGGTGTTTTTATATATATATAATGTATATATATATACATTTAAAATGTTTGCAGAACAGGAACCTGGACCTGATTGAGATCCCGTACCATCCCTTGTAAATCTAAATCTAATGGAGTTACTATATAAATGTTTTCTGTAGTTGAGGTTTACAGTTTACTGATGATGACATTTGATATATGAATATCAAATACACGTATACATGAAGACAAGTAATTTTACAATTTGATTGCTGTTATCAGATATCAAATAAACTGGTGGGTAAAAGAACCCATCAACCACTTTAATTACACTCAAGAACTTGATCTGATTGATGGCATACAAATGAAACATTTAACAGTATTTCCTGAAAACCTTCCTTTGTGAGATCAGTGTTAAATAGATCTCATCACAGTAGATGTCTTTCTGAAAGTTAAGTTAAGAAAGTTAAGGATATATTACATCCACTCTTATCTTCCTTAATGCCTCGTGCCAACACATTGCAGCGCAACTACCTGAAACCAACTCACACAAAAGTTGATCATCTTGTTAATATTTTTACTTCTTCACTGTGTACAACTTTTGATAATGTAGAAAGCCTCAAATCAGAACAACTTGACTCCCTGGCATAACTTTCTTGATATAGTATGATGCAATCCCATATTAGAATCTTGGTAAATGTATTGTTGTTATTCAGCCTGGTTCAATGTGCTCCTTTTTAACTTTGAGCACCTGCCCCTTTAAACGTCTCTGCATGGCCCTGTGGAGGTGAGAAGGCTATGTGAGAAGTCACATTAGTGTCTCACTTCCGGTATGATGGCGCCTGTGTTTGGCTTTGCCGCTGCCGGCCGTGGTTTCTCTGTGCTGTTTTTTTCGGCCTTTTTGCTTTCGCTTTTTGTCACTAATGTGTTGGCTGCCCTTGTCTATGATCGCCTGACGCTATTATCCATCCGATATCTTATCCTCCTGCGGTATTTTCCATCCTCCGCTGCCGACACCGGTGTCTGGATCTTCGTTAGGTGTCATCAGTGGCGCCTTTCTGTGTCCGCGCAAGTCACGGAGAAGGAGAGGAAAAAGAGCAGGTGTCCAGGTAAAACTCAGACTGTTCTGGAAGCGGGGACTAACTGTGCCTGGATCTATGAGACGGCGCTACCTCAGGAGTGTTCATCCAGACTCTCCTGTTGTTTGGCCTTCCATCCCCGCGGTGAGTGGAATTTATGAACGTCGCGGATCAAACTCTCTGTTTCTTCGTCCCCTAAATCGGGCCGCTTCTGTTAATAATATGTCTTCTACTTCGCTGAGAGTGGCGCTTTTCAACGCTCGATCAATGACTAATAAAACGTTCCTGCTGAACGATTTTATTCTTTCCAAGAAACTGGACTTCTTGTTTCTAACCGAAACCTGGCAGCGCAATGGTGACTTTTCATCCTTCATTGAACTCTGTCCGAGTGGGTACTCATTCATCAGCCAGCCTCGGACGTCGGGTCGAGGAGGAGGTGTCGCTGCGGTGTTTGGAAGCCGGTTTTACTGTCGCGCAGTGTTGGTCGGACATTTTTCATCCTTTGAACTACAGCTGGTTAGAATTGGAAATAAAGATCCATTTTACTGCGCTGTAGTGTATCGTCCACCTGGCCTAAACACTATGTTTTTAAAGGAGTTCAGTGACTTTTTATCCTCGACTTTGAAGCTGTCCAGACTGGTTATAGTCGGGGATTTTAATATACACGTTGATGATGACTCTGACCTCTTTGCCAGAGGTTTCCAAAGGACACACACTGGACCTTGTTTTTACTTTAGGTTTAAACATTGATTTTATTTGTACTGAGGACATTTTTATTTCGGATCATCATTGTATTCTTTTTAATCTGTCTTTTCATTTGTCCTTCTCTCCTATTCGACACGTGGTTAGCTCTCGCATCTTAACCTCCTCTAGTGCTGTTAAATTTTCCGATGCTTTTAATTTAGTTTTATCTCCTTATAATGATGTTCATTTTTTAACAAACCTTTTTAATAATCATTGTCTTTGTATTTTAGACAATGTTTGTCCTGTCAAAGTCAGACTAGCTCCGGTTTCAAAGTCGTCTCCCTGGTTAAATGACAGCATTCGCTTCTTAAAGCGTTGCTGCCGTAAGGTTGAGCGTTTATGGAGGAAAACGCGTTTGCATGTCCATCTCCTTTATCTAAAGGACCTTTTAGTCTCTTTTAACACTTCAGTTCGAGATGCGAGGACGGCCTATTTCTCAGACTTAGTGTCTAAGAGCAGAGGTAACCCTAAGGTACTATTCGACACCATTAGTGATATTGTTGCTCCTGCTCCACCTGCTGTCCCAATTTCATCAAATGAAGATTGTGAAAAATGTCTTTCTTTCTTCGTTGAAAAAGTCAGTAACGTGAGGAACAGTATCTCTCCTTCTGTGTCTCTCTTGTCTGCTCCAACTCAAGCTAGGCCTGTAATTTTAGAAAGATTTTTACCTGTGTCCTTACCTGAGCTGGTCAAGTTGGTTAATTCAATGAAAGCATCCTCCTGCTCTCTTGATATTTTACCTGGATCTTTGTTTAAAAATGTCTTTCAGTCTATTGGTCCCTGTGTGCTCACAATTATTAATACCTCACTGGTTTCTGGTCAGGTCCCTGTTTATTGTAAGAATGCTGTTATTCACCCACTGTTAAAAAAACCTAAGCTTGATGCTTCTCTTCTCAGTAGCTACAGACTGATTTCAAAATTACCGTTCATTTCTAAGATTTTAGAAAAGGTTGTGGCTAAGCAGCTTATAGCTGTTCTAGATGAATACAGCATTCTGGATAAATTCCAATCTGGCTTTCGTAGAGCTCACTCTACTGAAACTACACTTCTTAGAGTCTCCAACGACATTTTAATGAGATGTGATGCAGGAGAATGCTCCGTTCTGTTGATGTTGGACCTGACCTCCGCCTTTGATACTGTGGACCATCATATTCTGCTAGATAGGCTGAGAGACTGGGTGGGTATATCAGGGGCTGCTTTGGACTGGTTTGAATCCTATTTGCATGAACGATCCTTTTCTGTGGCTACCTCTAAGTACAGTTCCTCTTCTACTTTTCTTGCCTATGGTGTGCCACAAGGTTCAGTTTTGGGGCCTTTATTGTTCTTACTGTATTTACTTCCTCTTCAACACTTATTGAGCACTTTTAAGGACATTTCGTATCACTGCTATGCAGATGATATTCAGGTATATATCTCCTTTAAGCCCCATGATGTTTCCAAGCTACAGATTTTGCACAAGTGCATAGACTCCATTAGATGTTGGATGGCTGGAAACTTTCTTCAACTAAATGAGGAGAAGACTGAAGTTCTTGTTTGTGCTCCTAAAACTTTTGTACCTAGTGTTATGGAAAACTTGGGTCCACTTGCTACATTTGCAAAACCGTCTATCAGGAGCCTTGGTGTTAGTATTGACTCAGCTCTGACTTTGGATGCCCATGTAAAATCTTTGGTTCGCTCCTGTTTTTATCATTTGAGAAACATTGCTAAGCTGAGTCCCATTGTATCGCGCTCCGAATTAGAAATTGTCATTCATGCATTTGTTTCATCTCGTCTGGACTACTGTAATTCTTTGTTTACTTGTTTATGTAAAGCCTCTTTGGATCGTCTGCAAGTTGTTCAGAATGCTGCTGCAAAGCTTCTGACCAAGTCCTCCAAGTTTTCCCATGTCACACCCCTGCTGATTCAGCTGCACTGGCTCCCCGTTAAATTCAGGATCCAGTTTAAGGTTTTGACCTTGACTTTCAGGGCCCTGCATGGACAAGCACCAACATATATAAGTGAACTTTTGCATCCATACATTCCCAGCAGGTCCCTGAGGTCATGTGACCAGGGCTTGCTTGCTGTCCAGCACACGAGGCTGAAAACAAAAGGCGACAAAGCTTTTGGAACTGTGGCCCCCAGATTGTGGAACTCTCTCCCTTTGAGCCTGAGATCTGTGGACTCAGTGGTCGCTTTTAAAAAACAGCTAAAAACCCATCTTTTTAAACTTGCTTTTAGTTGATTTTTATTTTTAGGTTTTAGCTTCTGTGAAGCACTTTGTGATTTTTATCTTGAAAGGTGCTATATAAATAAAGTTTTACTTACTTACTTACTATATATTTAGACTCAACAGACCCGACAGCTTGCTGAAGTTTTGCCTGGCCAAGTATCTGCTGCTGCTCTCATATTTGAACGTGTGACATGATCGCGGTTCATGGAGTATTTCACGGAAAATGTCATGAAAATTCAAGGAAAATCTCTTCAAGAGTGATTGTCTGAAAGTGCTGTATGTATGTGTGGATCTGTGTGAATGTTGCTTGTAAGTAACCACACAGCAGTGTCCACTAATTGTAGAAAACCACAACATAAATGCTACTCAGTTTCATTAACTTCTTGTCACGGTTTGCGGGGCAAGCCGTGTGGATTTGTAGTAAGGACCCAAAAGGCGGCAGCTCTGGTGCAGGTGAGTGTTTATTTACAGCAGTGGGTACAAACAGCAACGGGGTGTGAACATGAAACCGAAACCTAAACTGGGTAAACTAACAACACAAACCAGGAATGACGGTGCAGGGAGGTCCGGGGAAATACATACAGGGAGACCGAGGGGAAACAACACAGACGAACCAGCAACTACTATGACAGAAGACACAACTTAAATACACTCAGAGAACACAGGGGGATTACATACAGGTGGGAACACAGCTGGGAGTAATTAACATGACGAGACTAGGGAGGCAAACTGAAAACACTCACATAAGACACAGACCTTCACAATAAAACAGGAACTTACACATGAAAGGACACAAACTAAGAAACGCGGACTAGATACAGGAACACACGGGCAGAACAGAGTAAACACTAACCAGAGGAAGAACAGAACCAAAATCGCGAAGAGAAAACACAAAACGCTGGGTCAAAAGGACCCAGGATCATGACAGTACCCCCCCCCCCCCTCAAAGGCTGGCTCCAGACAGCCCAAAAAGAAACAAAACAGCCAGAAAAAACAGAAAACAACCCGACCAGGGCGGGCGGCGGGGGCCCAGGAAGGAGGGCACGAAGCAAAACAAAACCGGAGCACCAGAAGGCCAAAAGACAAAAACAAAAAACGAGCCCAAAACCAAAAGAAACGAAGCACACCAGAACACAGGAAAAAACAGAAGAGTTCAGGGGGCCGACAGCACAGGAGTCCAAAACAGTTAAGGGGGCCGACAGCACAGGAGTCCAAACAGTTCGGGGGGCCGACCGTGCGGACGGCAACGGCGGCGACGTGGACACAGTTCGGGGGGCCGACCGTGCGGAAGGCAACGGCGGCCACTCAGGCGATGGCGGTCCGGGGGCCGGCCGTGCGGAAGGCAACGGCGGCCACTCAGGCGATGGTGATCCGGACCAGGCGAGGCTGCAGACTCGGATGAGGCTGGACCAGGCGAGGATGAAGACTCAGATGAGGCTGGACCAGGCGAGGATGAAGGCTCTGAGGCTGGACCAGGCGAGGCTGAAGGCTCTGAGGCTGGACCAGACGAGGCTGATGATGATGCTGCAGCCGGCGAGGATGATGATGCTGCTGCAGCCGGCGAGGATGATGATGCTGCTGCAGCCGGCGAGGATGATGATGCTGCTGCAGCAGGTGGCTGGACGGGCTCCTCGGGCCCTCCAGCTGAGACAGGTGGCTGAACGGGCTCCTCGGGCCCCCCAGCGGAGACTGGAGACAACGGCCGGAGCGGTCCCTCGGACCCTCCAGCGGAAACAGGAAACAAAGGCCGGAGCGGTCCCTCGGACCCTCCAGCGGACACAGGAAACAAAGGCCGGAGCGGTCCCTCGGACCCTCCAGCAGAGACACGGGACGAAGGCCGGAGCGGTCCCTCGGACCCTCCAGCGGAGACACGAGACGAAGGCTGGACGGGCCCCTTGGACCCTCCAGCAGAAGCCATCACAAAGCCAGCAGGCATGGAGTCCTCTGGCAGACATGAAGGCAATGGGTGCTGTGCTGAGCACTGGCCCTGCTCAGACAGCACTGACACGGAGTTGTTCTCTGAGGGCTGCTTAATCTTCAGGGGTCCAGAATCAGCTGGGGACTGAGACCTAGCCTCTGGGGAAGCCCTGGAGTGCAGAACGGTGCCTGAAGCAGCTAAAGCGCGAGAAACTCCCTGACTGGACCTTAAATATTCTCCCTGCATGGAGTGAATGAGTGGAACCGGTACTGCTGGAGCCAGAGCTACGGGTAGCGGGGGCACTGGAGCTACTGGGGCCTGCGCTACAGGTGGCACTGGAGCTACTGGGGCCTGCGCTACAGGTGGCACTGGAGCTACTGGGGCCTGCGCTACAGGCGCTACAGGCGGCACTGGAGACTGAGCTGAAGGGGACACTGGAGACTGAGCTGAAGGGGACACTGGAGACTGAGCTGAAGGGGACACTGGAGACTGAGCTGAGAGGAGCACTGGCTGCGGGGGAGCTAACTGAGCTGAGAGTGGCTGCGGGGGAGCTAACCGAGCTGAGAGTGGCTGCACAGGCGATAAGCAGCTCGCGTTGACATCCGCCACACAAAACGCAGCCCCTGAATGAACAGTCATGCAGTCTGAAAATGAAAAAGAGTCCTCACTCACCACAGCCGGCGATTTAGAAGCCCGAACGTCCGGCTGTGGGGTGGCGCGCTTGCGGCGCGATCGGCGTTTCCTCCCCGCAGACGGCTCCGACGGGCCGGGCAAGATCACATCCGGCGAGTCGGGCAGCGAGGCAGGAGTGGCTGAGAGAAGGTGAGGTGTGTGCCGGAGAAAAGCCTGTATGGTCGGAGGAAGTGAATTCAGTAGCCATGGCAGGCCGGAAAAGAGACGTTGTAGCCGACCTTCCACGGCGCGGCGAAGCTCGTACGGAGGATTCTCCAGCCACAGCCCGAGGAGGATCTCCACATTGTAGCCGATGTCATCCTGGAGCTCCTCGGACGGATTGACTGCCGCTGGGTCCATGGTGGCTGGTTCGTTCTGTCACGGTTTGCGGGGCAAGCCGTGTGGATTTGTAGTAAGGACCCAAAAGGCGGCAGCTCTGGTGCAGGTGAGTGTTTATTTACAGCAGTGGGTACAAACAGCAACGGGGTGTGAACATGAAACCGAAACCTAAACTGGGTAAACTAACAACACAAACCAGGAATGACGGTGCAGGGAGGTCCGGGGAAATACATACAGGGAGACCGAGGGGAAACAACACAGACGAACCAGCAACTACTATGACAGAAGACACAACTTAAATACACTCAGAGAACACAGGGGGATTACATACAGGTGGGAACACAGCTGGGAGTAATTAACATGACGAGACTAGGGAGGCAAACTGAAAACACTCACATAAGACACAGACCTTCACAATAAAACAGGAACTTACACATGAAAGGACACAAACTAAGAAACGCGGACTAGATACAGGAACACACGGGCAGAACAGAGTAAACACTAACCAGAGGAAGAACAGAACCAAAATCGCGAAGAGAAAACACAAAACGCTGGGTCAAAAGGACCCAGGATCATGACAGTACCCCCCCCCCCCCCTCAAAGGCTGGCTCCAGACAGCCCAAAAAGAAACAAAACAGCCAGAAAAAACAGAAAACAACCCGACCAGGGCGGGCGGCGGGGGCCCAGGAAGGAGGGCACGAAGCAAAACAAAACCGGAGCACCAGAAGGCCAAAAGACAAAAACAAAAAACGAGCCCAAAACCAAAAGAAACGAAGCACACCAGAACACAGGAAAAAACAGAAGAGTTCAGGGGGCCGACAGCACAGGAGTCCAAAACAGTTAAGGGGGCCGACAGCACAGGAGTCCAAACAGTTCGGGGGGCCGACCGTGCGGACGGCAACGGCGGCGACGTGGACACAGTTCGGGGGGCCGACCGTGCGGAAGGCAACGGCGGCCACTCAGGCGATGGCGGTCCGGGGGCCGGCCGTGCGGAAGGCAACGGCGGCCACTCAGGCGATGGTGATCCGGACCAGGCGAGGCTGCAGACTCGGATGAGGCTGGACCAGGCGAGGATGAAGACTCAGATGAGGCTGGACCAGGCGAGGATGAAGGCTCTGAGGCTGGACCAGGCGAGGCTGAAGGCTCTGAGGCTGGACCAGACGAGGCTGATGATGATGCTGCAGCCGGCGAGGATGATGATGCTGCTGCAGCCGGCGAGGATGATGATGCTGCTGCAGCCGGCGAGGATGATGATGCTGCTGCAGCAGGTGGCTGGACGGGCTCCTCGGGCCCTCCAGCTGAGACAGGTGGCTGAACGGGCTCCTCGGGCCCCCCAGCGGAGACTGGAGACAACGGCCGGAGCGGTCCCTCGGACCCTCCAGCGGAAACAGGAAACAAAGGCCGGAGCGGTCCCTCGGACCCTCCAGCGGACACAGGAAACAAAGGCCGGAGCGGTCCCTCGGACCCTCCAGCAGAGACACGGGACGAAGGCCGGAGCGGTCCCTCGGACCCTCCAGCGGAGACACGAGACGAAGGCTGGACGGGCCCCTTGGACCCTCCAGCAGAAGCCATCACAAAGCCAGCAGGCATGGAGTCCTCTGGCAGACATGAAGGCAATGGGTGCTGTGCTGAGCACTGGCCCTGCTCAGACAGCACTGACACGGAGTTGTTCTCTGAGGGCTGCTTAATCTTCAGGGGTCCAGAATCAGCTGGGGACTGAGACCTAGCCTCTGGGGAAGCCCTGGAGTGCAGAACGGTGCCTGAAGCAGCTAAAGCGCGAGAAACTCCCTGACTGGACCTTAAATATTCTCCCTGCATGGAGTGAATGAGTGGAACCGGTACTGCTGGAGCCAGAGCTACGGGTAGCGGGGGCACTGGAGCTACTGGGGCCTGCGCTACAGGTGGCACTGGAGCTACTGGGGCCTGCGCTACAGGTGGCACTGGAGCTACTGGGGCCTGCGCTACAGGCGCTACAGGCGGCACTGGAGACTGAGCTGAAGGGGACACTGGAGACTGAGCTGAAGGGGACACTGGAGACTGAGCTGAAGGGGACACTGGAGACTGAGCTGAGAGGAGCACTGGCTGCGGGGGAGCTAACTGAGCTGAGAGTGGCTGCGGGGGAGCTAACCGAGCTGAGAGTGGCTGCACAGGCGATAAGCAGCTCGCGTTGACATCCGCCACACAAAACGCAGCCCCTGAATGAACAGTCATGCAGTCTGAAAATGAAAAAGAGTCCTCACTCACCACAGCCGGCGATTTAGAAGCCCGAACGTCCGGCTGTGGGGTGGCGCGCTTGCGGCGCGATCGGCGTTTCCTCCCCGCAGACGGCTCCGACGGGCCGGGCAAGATCACATCCGGCGAGTCGGGCAGCGAGGCAGGAGTGGCTGAGAGAAGGTGAGGTGTGTGCCGGAGAAAAGCCTGTATGGTCGGAGGAAGTGAATTCAGTAGCCATGGCAGGCCGGAAAAGAGACGTTGTAGCCGACCTTCCACGGCGCGGCGAAGCTCGTACGGAGGATTCTCCAGCCACAGCCCGAGGAGGATCTCCACATTGTAGCCGATGTCATCCTGGAGCTCCTCGGACGGATTGACTGCCGCTGGGTCCATGGTGGCTGGTTCGTTCTGTCACGGTTTGCGGGGCAAGCCGTGTGGATTTGTAGTAAGGACCCAAAAGGCGGCAGCTCTGGTGCAGGTGAGTGTTTATTTACAGCAGTGGGTACAAACAGCAACGGGGTGTGAACATGAAACCGAAACCTAAACTGGGTAAACTAACAACACAAACCAGGAATGACGGTGCAGGGAGGTCCGGGGAAATACATACAGGGAGACCGAGGGGAAACAACACAGACGAACCAGCAACTACTATGACAGAAGACACAACTTAAATACACTCAGAGAACACAGGGGGATTACATACAGGTGGGAACACAGCTGGGAGTAATTAACATGACGAGACTAGGGAGGCAAACTGAAAACACTCACATAAGACACAGACCTTCACAATAAAACAGGAACTTACACATGAAAGGACACAAACTAAGAAACGCGGACTAGATACAGGAACACACGGGCAGAACAGAGTAAACACTAACCAGAGGAAGAACAGAACCAAAATCGCGAAGAGAAAACACAAAACGCTGGGTCAAAAGGACCCAGGATCATGACACTTCTTAAACATCTGTAGGTGAAACATACGAAGAAATAGCAGTTCTTCAACTTTTAAGGTCTTTTCTTTTACAAAAATTGAAATTTTGTTGAACACAGGCATTTTATCTTCTAAATGGGATTCAGTTTATTTTAATCAGTTAAGCTTAAACATGAACACAATGATTTATGCTTAAGTTTTACCATAGCTAAGTTATCAAGCACACAAAAAGTCATACACTGATCATGGACCCTTCTTTCAAATTAAACCTAAAATCCCCCCTTTGACACATTTTTATGTGTCACACAGAATGAAAAGGCTACACCACGTCCAGGAAATTAAAAGAAAAGGTTAGTCATATTAACCCTCAGAAAACCTCAGTGATTCTCCTCTCGAGTATATTTGCTCCAGGCCTGCAAACCTGTGTTAAGAAATTAAATCAGTTTAATTATCATGTTAAATCTGTTGAACTCCTCGAGCTTTCTTCCACATCACCCAGGCCTGAAAACAAAACCTGTTAATTAATATGACCTTCACATTTGAAACCGATTTTTTTCTTTTTGTTTTTCTTGTTTTTCCTTAGTTTTTTCCACTTTAACATTTAGTATTTCCCAACAATGACCCAATTTTATTACTCCAGAGATCAGTAACCCAAAATTAGCAGCCAAAAGGTTCAGTCTACAGCTCCACAGTCTCATGTGAAACTACAATCTCCCCCTCTCTTGACCTCCTACTCATGCAAAAAACAAAAATAAATAAAACCTCCACCCTTTTTTACCGGCGTGGTGAATTGTTTGTCAACAGTTACTAATCCTAAACTTGGTCCAGTCTTTGTCTCAGAGTCAAATCAGTCAAAACTTTAATCCACCTCGTCAGTCCATCACAGTCCAGTCATACATTCATTCACACGCATTTGCACTAGATCTTGTAGATAATTGAGTGTCACGCACAAATTTTCAGATTCTCCACTCTCAGCAACATGAGCTCATTCATTTGTTTTTTCTTTTCTTTTTTAAAAAAAAAAAAACAACAAAAAAAGTTCTTTATGATTTTGGACTGGATTGACTCTGTGCAATCCTTATAGAGTCCCCACAGGTGGCCTTCTTCTCAGCCCATTATAATCTGGAAAAACTCACCTTATATTTGCTCACAAGGAAGTATTTTACAGCGCTGTTAATTCAGTCTTGCAGGCCTGCTTAGAACAGAAATGAGAGAGCGAGAGCTGATTATTAAATCATCAAAACACGACACCTGACAGGTTTTCTCTAAGTGCACTGTGACAAAAATATTCGGTTCAGTTCTGGACATGTCCATGTATAGAAAAACTCTCTCTGCTGAAAAGAGGAAAACAACCCAAACCTAACTGGCTAAATCAACCTCTCACTAAAATAAAACCCGACAAAATCTGCCAGATTAATCACAGGAAAGTTGTTGCTTACTAGTATCACAATATGTTATGGGAATTAGAACTTCTTTAATTTTTTTTTTTTGTCTCCACTCATTCAACTAATTTGCATATTGAGTCATATCTCAAGAAGTTACCAGGACAACAGAAATGCATATTCAAAACATTACCACAAAATTTAATTATTATTATTTTTTCTTACTACAGTAATCACTTCTTTTGCTCAATCAGCACAGGATCACTTCCAATTTACTATTTTAAAATCAAATTTATTATCTGATCACCGTTTGGTAATACCGTATATTTTCCTTTTCACAAAAGCCCCCTGTTGTCCTGGACTTCTAGAGCTATTCCTCAGTAATGGATAACCACAGCATTTAATAGCAAGTATCTGTTAAATCTACACTATTTAGCATTTATCTAATGAATGAACATTCGTGAGTGTAAGCTGGTCTTCATTGCATGTATGGGTTTGTATTCAGATTAATGCATGCATATTGGCGTGAAGCTGTGATTGTAAACTGTCTCCCCGAGCTCCTGATTCTCTTCAAAAACAATTTCACATGTTTCTATTTGTGTATGTATGTTTTCTATTCATTTATATACTTATTAGTTTATTTATTTCTTCATTTCTTTATTTATTTTATTTACCTTTCTGTTGCAGTGCTTTGGACATTTTCTAAACCTCCAGAAGTCCGCCAGCCTCAATTTTCAACCCAATTTTCATATGCTCTCACTTTAACTCATCCAGCCTTTAACAAGACCAGGCTTCACCTCTCACCCGTCCTCATCCCCTCTTCTCACAGCTGCTTCCTGCTGCCTGACCTCTGCAGCCATGAGAGGTCCCATCAGCTGTTTTTTTCTTTTCTGTTCATTCTCTCTTCCTCTTCTCAGTCTCTTATTTTGCTGGTTAACTCTGTCATGTAATTAATATGTTCTTAGTGCTTATTTTTTTATTATATTGTTTTATGTACTTTAATAATGAAGGTTTGTAAAGCAAGGCCACTTTTGACTCACAAACTAAGTGCTCAGCCAGACTGAAAAACAGGAAGTTAGTGGACAGAGATCTCCGATGTTGTTCGCGGGATCAGCTGGAGCCACTCGCCTAGCTTGGGAGTCACCGCACCTAGTGCTCCGATTACCACGGGGACCACCGTTACCTTCACCCTCCACATCCTCTCGAGCTCTTCTCTGAGCCCTTGGTATTTCTCCAGCTTCTCGTGTTCCTTCTTCCTGATATTGCTGTCATTCGGAACCGCTACATCAATCACCACGGCCGTCTTCTTCTGTTTGTCTACCACCACAATATCCGGTTGGTTAGCCACCACCATTTTGTCCGTCTGTATCTGGAAGTCCCACAGGATCTTAGCTCGATTAGCTCGGATACCCTTGGGGGCATCTCCCATTTTGACCTTGGGACTTCCAGGTTATACTCGGCACAGATGTTCCTGTACACTATGCCGGCCACTTGGTTATGGCTTTCCATGCATGCCTTGCCTGCTAGCATCTTGCACCCTGCTGTTATGTGCTGGATTGTCTCTGGGGCATCTTTACACAGCCTGCACCTGGGGTCTTGCCTGGTGTGATAGACCCCAGCCTCTATGGATCTTGTACTCAGAGCTTGTTCCTGTGCTGCCATGATTAGTGCCTCTGTGCTGTCTTTCAGTCCAGCTTTGTCCAGCCACTGGTAGGATTTCTGGGTATCAGCCACCTCCGCTATCTGCCGGTGGTACATACCATGCAGGGGCCTCTCCTTCATTGATGGTTCCTTGCCTTCCTCCTCTTTCTTGGGTTTCTGCTGCCTGAGGTATTCACTGAGCACGCTGTGGGGCCATCTTCGTGATGTATTCGTGGATGTTCCTTGTCTCATCCTGGACTGTGGTGCTGACACTCACTAGGCCTCCCTCCTTTTTTTTTTTTTTTTTTTTTTTGTGTCCCGTTTGGATCTTTAGCCATCAGAATTGTTGTCTTAAGGCCAAGAAAGATGCCAAGCGGATTTATTTTACCAAGTGGATCATCATGGCCTTGCCATATTGGTCCATTTGATTGACCTTTATTATAATTATGAATTTATTTTATTTTCAGTTGCTACAAACGGGACAGACATGACTGGGGGATAGGACAGGGAGAAAGAATGAAAGAAAGAGAGGGAGAGAAAGAAAACCAAAGGGGAGAAGAGACGGTGAGAAGGGGGGGAAGAAAAAAAACAAACAAACAACAAAAAAAAACAAAACACCTGGGTCACCTGTATGGAGAAAAAAAACAGAAGAGAAAGCAAACAACAAAGAGCAACATAATAAAAAAAAGGCACCATCACAATAAACTAGCTAGCAGTAAATATCAGTAGATACTAAATAATAAACGATATTGTGCAGCACGCAAGATAGACAGCGCACAATGTGCTTTGAGGCAGCAGCCAAGAAAGCTGTAGTCCGCGTCTGTGAATACCCGTGTGTACACCTGTGTGCATACCTGTGTGGATCAGCATGCTTGCATTCCAAAGGTTTCTCCATGTAATGATCTGCTAGGGAGTGTGGGGAGCCACAGCCCCGTCCTCCAGGGTATGAAGCAGGTATGGAGGAGATCAAAACTCGAGACATCCAGAGGCCCCCAGAACACAAGAGACCAAGGAAGACCAACAGAGGGGCAGCTGCGCCACTGTCCCAGTAAGAGCTGAGGAGAGTCCCAGATGAGGGCTCGCTCAGCAGCCGCGGAGCAGAAGCCAGGGGGAGTTGCAGTGACGCGCCCGTGAGCTCCGCCGGCAGCCAGCTGTGCCTGAGTGACCGAGCCCCAGGCCGAGAGGCCGGGGGCACCCCACCTCCGAAGTGGCCCGAGCGAGCCCCAGGCTCCAGGCCCTGATAAGTGGCCGCCAAGGAGTGAGCCGGTGTGTACCTGGACGCCCATCCCCAGACACAAAGAACCACCAACGCACCGACACCTGAGGGAGTCCGCCACTGGCAGGGGATGTCGTGGTGGGTGGAAATAGGCCTCCAAACCTTGGCCTCCTTCCTTCCACTTAGCGTACAGCCTCAGGATGCTGGAGTTCGGATGAAACCCTCCATGCATGGTAAGGAGCTTTCTTGTCTTTATGTCAGTGGCTTCTATCTCCTCCTTTGGCCAGCCTATTACCTGCTTTTTAAAATTTCATTATTTATTGCAGAAAATGAAAACATTAAATATTAAAGTAAGGGTAAATTCAGTTTGATGTTATTTTCTTATATTTTATGTGGGTTTTGAAGCATTGCCTTAGCATTTCCCGATTGCATTTTTTTAAAAAATTGCCATTTTGTTTCAGCTAGTAGCATAAACTCCAAGCATATCAAATCGCATTATGTTTAATGAATTCTGTTCATAACCTGTGAATGGAAAGAATAGATGTGCATAATTTTTAGCCATGAAAAGATTAAGGGTTTCTGGATTGGATCTATCTATAATTACGCTTTAAAGGCTGTGGAGCTCAGTGATTTGTGATGTGCTCAGAATAGATGCAAAAGCATCAAATACCAGCTATTTAAGGGAATTCAGGCATTTGACAAGGATGTCTCCTGGATGCTTAGGTGTGGGATAACTGGAGGCATTACTTCTCTTGGCTAACTTGGGAAAGCTGTGATGTTCCCCTGAAAGAGCTGAAGTTTGTGGCAAGGGAGAAAGAGTTCTAGGTGTTTCCACTTAAGCATAATTTATGGTCCCAAATGTGTCTCTGCCTACATGCTTCTATTAGAACAGCAAGCAGAGAGAGGTTTTTATCCACCACAGATGGGTTCCTGTGCACTCCAAAATCCCAAATATGTCTGTTGATAGGATGGGAATAGGGAACCAAAGTTCACCAGCAACAGAAGAACAGTAAAAAAAAACAATTTATAGATCAGAAAGATCAGCATGAAAAGCAAAAACAGTGGCTGAACGCTTCTTGTTTTTTTAAAAACTTAGTTTCACTTCAGTTCTTTGCATGTTAGAACTTTGCTCTTCTACATGGCTGGCTGACAGACCAACAACAGCTTAAGCAACAGTTTATCACAGATCGGTTGTACCACATATTTGTACATCAGAGCTCTCTGTGGGGCTGCCAGTGGACTATGAACAGCGTTCCCCTGCTGAAACCTGCTTTAGACTGCTGCCCCTGTTACTTTGATACAGATAAGTGGCAAAACATAGATAAATGTTATCACAATGTAATTATATTGATTTTATTAATTAAAAAAGATTATGATACATTTGGCTACTTCCTTTTGTTTAACAATAAAACTAGAATAAAAACGCACATATATAATATTGCTCATTAACATTTCCCTACTTGTATTTCTTGTTGGTGCTGGAGCACTGACAGCTGGAGCTGTTCAAACATTAAGAGAAATCTGAAAGTATTGATCCACAATCCTAAATCCATCCATTCATTTCCTCTTATCCTTTTCAGGGTTGCGGGGGGCGCTGGAGCCTATCCCAGCTTTCATAGGGCGAGAGGCGTACACCGTGGACAGGTCACCAGTCTTTTGCAGAGCTAACACACAAGGACAGACAACCATTCGCACTCACATTCACACTTATGGGCAATCTAGATTAATTAACTCTAAGTCAGGGGTGTCGAACTCCAGGCCTCGAGGGCCGGTGTCCTGCAGGTTTTAGATCTCACCCTGGGTCAACACACCTGAATCAAATGGTTTGTTCATTAGCAGGCATCTGGAGAACTTCAAGACATGTTGAGGAGGTCATTTAGCCATTTGAATCAGCTGTGTTGGATCAAGGACACATCTAAAACCTGCAGGACACCGGCCCTCGAGGCCTGGAGCTCGACACCTGTGCTCTAAGTGCATGTCTGTGGACGGTGGGAGGAAGGCAAGGCAAGTTTATTTACATAGCACAATTCAACAACAAGGTGATTCAAAGTGCTTTACAGAGACCAGAGTACCCGGAGAGAACCCACGCAAACACAGGGAGAACATGCAAACTCCACACAGAAAGACCCCAGCCTGATGTTGAAATTGAACTCAGAGCGTGAGAGAAAAAAAAAAAACCTTTGGGAGCCGGCTCGTATCGTTCACACTTTAAAAAAGATACAGGCCACAATTAATAAAATGCACAATATTATAATTTTAGACACATTATCCTTTTCTCACATTTATGATCCTTATAGACACATTCAGTATGTATAGAGTAGATGGATTTTGCAATAAGAAAAGTCTATATATGTGCGCTTGACTAAAGGGGTTAATGCAAAGACATGCAGTGGTTTGCAAAAGAATTCAGGCCCCTTGAACTTTTCCACATGTTGTCACATTACAGCAACATGAAAAACCAACACAAAGTGGTGTACACGTGAGAAGTGCAACGAAAATCATACATGATTCCAAACTGTTTTTACAAATAAATAACTGCAAAGAGGGGTGTGCGTAATTATTCAGCCCCCTTTGGTCTGAGTGCAGTCAGTTGCCCATAGACATTGCCTGATGAGTGCTAATGACTAAATAGAGAGCACCTATGTGTAATCTAATGTCGGTACAAATACAGCTGCTCTGTGATGGCCTCGGAGGTTGTCTAAGAGAATATCCGACTGTTAAGTGATGACGTGACGAATCCTACTTCCGGGCCTAAAGTAGTCTGCATTTAATATGGCTTTTGTGTTGTTAACATGGTTAATATTATGTATTTTTTTCTATTTAATCTCAAAAAGCTCCTAAAACAGTCAGTGATCACCGTTGACCTCCCTCGGCTTTTATTACCGCTAATCATTTATTTAAGCTCAGTTTTTAAAACCTTAGGATCAAATCAAATCAAATCACTTTTATTGTCACATCACATGTGCAGGCACACTGGCACAGCACATGCAAGTGAAATTCTTGTGTGCGAGCCCCACAAGCAACAGAGATGTGCAAACACAACAACACAAACGAGCAAAATACAAGAATGGTCAACCTGAAACTAATAAATATATGTACAATATATAATAGTGTATGCATTTCTGGATGTGTATACTAAATATTTTCCTACGTGTGTGTGTGTGTGTGTGTGTGTGTGTGTGTGTGTGTATACACATTTTTACAAATTAAATAGTAAAAAAAATAAATAAAATAAAATAATAATAATAATAATAATAAAATATATAAAATATACAGAGTTGAATATGTGCAAAACAAGTGGCATTTATATACAGTGTGGAGTGCATAATGTTGAAGTTCCAGTAGTGAAGCTGAGGTGTCTATGACGTGTTCAGCAGTCTGATGGCCTGATGGAAAAAGCTGTTTCTCAGTCTGCTGGTACGGGACCGGATGCTGCAGAACCTCCTTCCTGATGGAAGCAGTCTGAACAGTTTATGGCTGGGGTGACTGGAGTCCTTGATGATCCTCCCCGCTTTCCTCAGGCAGCGCTTCCTGTAGATGTCTTGGAGGGAGGGAAGCTCACCTCCAATTATCCGTTCAGAGCACCGCACTACTCGCTGGAGAGCTTTGCAGTTGTAGGCGGTGCTGTTGCCATACCAGGTGGTGATGCATCCAGTGAGGATGCTCTCAATGGCACAGTGATAGAAGGTCCTGAGGATGCGGGGGCTCATACCGAATCTTTTCAGTCTCCTGAGAAAGAAGAGGCGCTGCTGCGCCTTCTTCACTGTTTTGTTTGTGTGTACTGACCACGTAAGATCCTCAGCCAGATGTACTCCAAGGAACCGGAAGCTGCTCACTCTCTCCACAGCAGCGCCGTTGATGGTGATGGGGGTGTGTACTTCTCTGCACCTCCGGAAGTCCACTATCAACTCCTTTGTCTTTGCGACGTTGAGGGTGAGATGGTTGTCTTGACACCAGTGGGTCAGGGCGCTGACCTCCTCCCTGTAAGCCGTCTCATCACCGTTGGTGATAAGACCCACCACTGTAGTGTCGTCCGCAAACTTCACAATGATGTTGGAGCTGTTAGTGGCTGTGCAGTCATAGGTGTAGAGTGAGTACAGGAGAGGGCTCAGTACACACCCCTGTGGAGCACCAGTGTTCAGTGTGATGGGGGATGAGGTGATGCTGCCCAGTCTGACCACCTGGCGTCTGTCAGACAGGAAGCTAAGGATCCAGCTGCAGAGGGAGCTGCTCAGTCCTAGATCCTGCAGTTTCCTGTCCAGCTTCGAGGGAACGATGGTATTGAATGCTGAGCTGTAATCTACAAACAGCATCCTCACATACGTGTCTCTCTTCTCCAGGTGTGACAGGGCAGTGTGTAGTGTCAGGGCTATGGCATCATCAGTGGACCTGTTGTGGCGGTATGCAAACTGTAGAGGGTCCAGTGAGTCGGGTAGTGCAGAGCAGATGAAGTCCCTGACCAGCTTCTCGAAGCATTTGCTTACAATGGGGGTCAGGGCTACAGGTCGCCCTACAGGATGTAACTACAGCCCAGCCCATGCAGCAGTATACAGTGGGGCAAAAAAGTATTTAGTCAGCCACCGATTGTGCAAGTTCCCCCACTTAAAATGATGACAGAGGTCAGTAATTTGCACCAGAGGTACACTTCAACTGTGAGAGACAGAATGTGAAAAAAAAATCCATGAATCCACATGGTAGGATTTGTAAAGAATTTATTTGTAAATCAGGGTGGAAAATAAGTATTTGGTCACCTCAAACAAGGAAAATCTCTGGCTCTCACAGACCTGTAACGTCTTATGTAAGAAGCTTTTCTGTCCCCCACTCGTTACCTGTATGAATGGCACCTGTTTGAACTCATCATCTGTATAAAAGACACCTGTCCACAGCCTCAAACAGTCAGACTCCAAACTCCGCCATGGCCAAGACCAAAGAGCTTTCGAAGGACACCAGGAAAAGTATTGTAGACCTGCACCAGACTGGGAAGAGTGAATCTACAATAGGCAAGCAGCTTGGTGTGAAAAAACCAACTGTGGGAGCAATCATCAGAAAATGGAAGACATACAAGACCACTGATAATCTCCCTCGATCTGGGGCTCCACGCAAGATCTCATCCCGTGGGGTCAAAATGCTCATGAGAACAGTGAGCAAAGATCCCAGAACCACACGGGGGGACCTGGTGAATGACCTGCAGAGAGCTGGGACCAAAGTAACAAAGGTCACCATCAGTAGCACACTACAACGGCAGGGAATCAAATCCCGCAGTGCCAGACGTGTTCCGCTGCTGAAGCCAGTGCATGTCCAGGCCTGTCTGAAGTTTGCCAGAGAGCACATGGATGATACAGCAGAGGATTGGGAGAATGTCATGTGGTCAGATGAAACCAAAGTAGAACTTTTTGGTATAAACTTAACTCGTCGTGTTTGGAGGAAGAAGAATACTGAGTTGCATCCCAAGAACACCATACCTACTGTGAAGCATGGGGGTGGAAACATCATGCTATGGGGCTGTTTTTCTGCCAAGGGGACAGGACGACTGATCCGTGTTAAGGACAGAATGAATGGGGCCATGTATCGTGAGATTTTGAGCCAAAGCCTCCTTCCATCAGTGAGAACTTTGAAGATGAAACGAGGCTGGGTCTTCCAACATGACAATGATCCAAAACACACCGCCCGGGCAACAAAGGAGTGGCTCCGTAAGAAGCATTTGAAAGTCCTGGAGTGGCCTAGCCAGTCTCCAGACCTCAACCCCATAGAAAATCTGTGGCGGGAGTTGAAAGTCCGTGTTGCTCAGCGACAGCCCCAAAACATCACTGCTCTCGAGAAGATCTGCATGGAGGAATGGGCCAAAATACCAGCTACTGTGTGTGCAAACCTGGTAAAGACCTATAGTAAACGTTTGACCTCTGTTATTGCCAACAAAGGTTATGTTACAAAGTATTGAGTTGTATTTTTGTTATTGACCAAATACTTATTTTCCACCCTGATTTACGAATAAATTCTTTACAAATCCTACCATGTGGATTCATGGATTTTTTTTTCACATTCTGTCTCTCACAGTTGAAGTGTACCTCTGGTGCAAATTACTGACCTCTGTCATCATTTTAGGTGGGGGAACTTGCACAATCGGTGGCTGACTAAATACTTTTTTGCCCCACTGTATGAATGACTAACCTCGTATTGTGGATGGATTATCTCAGTTGTTCTCCTGGCTGAAGTTTGGTCCTTTTACAGCATCCTGCCATGCGATTACATTTGTTCCTGACCACCGAGAACACTCACGTTAACTTTTGAGTGGAAAAAAAGTTAGCTTGTTTATATTATGCTAACATAGCTGTGTCGCTAGCGGTCACGTAGCACATCATTATATACCAGCTAGCCCAACTTCAGTAGCCCTATAAACGTCACTGCTGTTTAGTTTTCTGTCTTCATTTATGTTGGAAGTGATAACAGAGCTGTACGTTTTAATTTGTTTCCAAAACCCCGCAGTCAGGACATGCTATATTGTATTTAGCTAACTCCCTGCTAACTTCTAACTCCGTTAAATGTCATAAATTCCATTTTCATGGATGCCTGGAAACTCAATTGTTACACCTGGTAGAGCAGAACGCTGATCATTTTATTAAAGATGAAAGACTTTAGACAGTTTTTCAACTCTCAGTAATGCCATAGTGATCGTTTGACATATAGACCTGCAGCGGAGTGACGTCAGACTGAACAACCGGATTGGGAGCAACAACACCATGAAGTCCAAAGAACACACAAGACAGGCCAGGGATAAAGTTCTTGAGAAATTTAAAGCAGGCTTAGGCTACACAAAGTTGGCCTTTATGGAAGAGTGGCAACAAGAAAGCCATTGTTAAAAGAAAACCATAAGACGTCCCGTTTGCAGTTTGCCACAAGCCATGTGGGGGACACAGCAAACATGTGGAAGAAGGTGCTCTGGTCAGATGAGACCAAAATGGAACTTTATGGCCGAAATGCAAAACACTATGTGTGGCGGAAAACTAACACTGCACATCACTCTGAACACACCATCCCCACTGTCAAATATGGTGGTGGCAGCATCATGCTCTGGGGGTGCTTCTCTTCAGCAGGGACAGGGAAGCTGGTTGGAGTTGATGGGAAGATGGATGGAGCCAAATACAGGGCAATCTTGGAAGAAAACCTCTTGGAGTCTGCAAAAGACTTGAGACTGGGGCGGAGGTTCACCTTCCAGCAGGATAACGACCCTAAACATAAACAATGGAATGGTTTAAAACAAAACATATCATTGTGTTAGAATGGCCGAGTCAAAGTCCAGATCTAAATCCAATCGAGAATCTGTGGCAAGATCTGAAAACTGCTGTTCACAAACGCTGTCCATCTAATCTGACTGAGGAATTTGAGTCTCTAGATGTGTAAAGCTGGTAGAGACATACCCTAAAAGGCTGGCAGCTGTAATTGCAGCAAAAGGTGGTTCTACAAAGTATTGACTCAGGGGGCTGAATAATTACGCACACCCCACTTTTCAGTTATTTATTTGTAAAAAATGTTTTTGTTGATGATTTTCATTCCACTTCTCACGTGTGCACCACTTTGTATTGGTCTTTCACGTGGAATTCCAATAAAATTGATTCATGTTTGTGGCTGTAATGTGACAAAATGTGGAAAAGTTCAAGGGGCCTGAATACGTTTGCAAGCCACTGTACATTAAAAGTGAACTTTTACAGTAAGGACCAGTTTTAACACAACACCTTTGTAATGATACAGAACAATCTTTAAAAACAAGACATCAAATAAAATAATTAAACTAAATTGTAACCAAAAAGTTTCATAGAAATTTAAAAACAATATTTTATGGAACTAAACATCAAAAAACATAACATAAAGAATGAAATGAAAAACACAAAATGAGATGAATGAAATAAAAATGTACTGATGTGTTGCATCAAATTGTGAAAAAAGAAATAACTGAACATTTGATTGTTGCAGCTTGAGTAAATATATCCAGGAAATCTAATTTTAATTTGCAATAATGAAAATATTTTTATCACATTTCTTTCTTTTTAACTGTCAAAAAGTTCAATGAACCCTTCAGTTTATTGCAGTTATTTTATGGCTCAAACGTTACACAGTTAAAGAGCTGACTCATTCAGTCTATCAAAGTGACATGTTTCTGACACCTCACAGAATGTGGTTTTATTTAATGATAAAGGTACATTAACTTTATGATCAGTCATGTAAACAATATATCTTTGATCTTATGTGTGGACATATGATAGGATAATTTCAATGAAAAGAAATCCACAGAGATAAGAATCAGCAGCTTTGTCAATAGTGCTTTTTTATGTTTCTTTTCTACCGACTTCAGTATCTGCTGTTTCCAAACAACAGATACAAAGAATGATTTCAAAGTCTGATTTAAACTGAATCTCAGTACATAAGACAGCATTTAAGAAGAGAACCACAAACTGCTAAAAGGATCGAACTTAATGCAATCAGCACAGGAAAAGCACATTTTTCACAAATCTAATAGTTAACAGTACTTAGATGATAATTATTCTAATTGTCATTAATCTTTTTCATTATTATCATTTATAATATTTTTTCTTGTTATATTGTCATATTTATTTGTACTTTTTGTTGAAAAGGCTGCAGGACACTTTTCCTGCTCTGTGTAGAAACAATAAAGGTAAAATCAGACTCATGGGCAGAGTGAACCAGTAAACACACAAGAACAGGACACACCTGTCTGTTTTACGTAACAGATTTGAATTATTCGGCCACTTCACAGAATGTGGTTTTATTTAATGGAGTTACATTAACGTTATGTGCGATGTAAGAAGATCAGTCTTGTAAAAAACATATCTTTGATCTTATGTGTAGACATATGATAGGATAATTTCAATGAAAAGAAATCCACAGAGATAAGTAGCGGCAGATTTATCATTAGTGCTTTTTTATGTTTCTTTTCTACCCACTTCAGTATCTGCTTTTTTCTAACAAAAGATACAAAGTTTGATTTTAAAGTCTGATTCAAATTGAATCCCAGTACATAACACAGCATTTAGGAAGAGAACCACAGACTGCTAAAAGGATATTAATTCAATCAACACAGAAAAAGCACATTTTTCACCAATCTAACAGTTAACAGTAATTAAATTGTTATTAACCTTTTTCATTATTATTATATATATTGTTCTTGTTATATTGTCATATTTATTTTTACTTTTTGTTGAAGAGGCTGCACGGAAAGGCTTTCCCTGTTCTGTGTAGAAACAATAGAGGTAAAATCAGACTGATGGGAAGAGTGAACCAGTAAACACACAAGAACAGGACACACCTGTCTGTGTTATTTAACAGATTTGAATTATTCTGACCAACTGTAACAAGCATTCCTAGAAAACACACCAACAGCACTATCATTATTGCTGTGATGGTGTAGAAAGCTTTCTGTTTTGAATGATCAATCTTCTCCCTGTTTGCTCCCATTTCTCCTGGACCTGGACGAATCAGAACACAGAGAACAGAGAGGCTACAAAAAGAGGTGATCATTAATGAGGCCACAATCATACAGAAATATGGAACATAGGGAACATCAGGCTGATACAGAGCTGTTACTCCAAGCCAACCAAAGCACAGCAGCCACACACACCCAATGCAGATGTTTCTGATCCTGACCCCACCCGACTGTTTCAACCCCATATAGGTGATGGGGTGAACAACAGCCAGGTAGTGCTCAATACATGTCACAGTGTTAAAGAATATCTCACCAGGATAAACAAAAGTACCTGAATACATCCCCATAATAATCAACACTGAGTTATTAGTGTATGTGCCACATAAGAAAGCAGCACCCCCCAACACAAATATCAGTTCAATGGCAGTCACATGATAGGTGAAAATGTCAGAGTGACTTGTTGCTGCCAAGAAGGACTGCCGCTGCCATCGTTGGTAAGCCACATAGAGAATGAAGATGGAAAGAACAAGGATAACAGAAGTCTTGGTGATGAAAAAAAAAAGGGTGATCAAAATCCCAATGCTTGAGGTAACACACTCAAAGGCAGAAGAAGACGAGTTATCTGACATGCTGCTTAATGTGATGTTTGAGGCTTGTGTGGAGAAAAAAGAGAGGAAAAAAAAGTTATTCAGAATAAAATTAATTAAAATCCACCTTCATTTTTAATTTGTAACACCAATTAGAGTTTACAGTAAACTGATGATGCTATGATATTTGATACACAAATATCAAATATATAAGATTGTGGAAGAGAAGGTATTTTATAGGTTGATTGCTATTCTCAGATAAAAATAATGAAAAAAAGTTACATTTTTAAGCACATTAAATCTTTAAATAAATAAATAAATGCATACATAAATTCTTCCATTCAGCTATTGGACAAAAATTATTTTTTTTCTTTGGCGGGATTTTGCATTGTGGTGAATGTACTGAAAACACAATGAATTTGCTTGGATTTTTTTTCCCATAAATTTAAAATATCATTAAATTTGAAACAATTCAGTAACACCAAAAACTTTTTAAACTGCAAAGATGATTCATTAAGATATTAATCTTTACCATATTTGTATGGTGACCTGTGTGAGGTATGACTGATGCTAACTGAACATCTTTTAATGATCTCTCTCCACCAATAATAATAATAATAATAATAATAATCCCATCTTACTGTTTGTTTTTCTCCTTTTAACCTTGTTTTAATCCAAAGACACACGCTACTCTTCGCTGATATCCAGCTAACAGTATGATGTGCAAGTCCATTATTCAATGTGGTATAAAGATGGGCATCAGTCAAACAAATGACGCACTTTGCATGATACCACACTAAACAAAGTGATGATCACTTTTGGCTGCTGGACTGGCAGGTTGTTTTTGATTGTGTATTTTGTTGATTATACAGTATGTTGTCCAAACTGTAGTTTTCTCTGGTCCCATTCCCAATCAGACCAGGAGTGGCATGTTTGGGACCAGGAAGAAGAGTCATAGTCTTCACGCCTCTCTGCAGCTCCTCTCCTCCTCTTATCCCCCCAAAACCCCATCCTCTTGGAGACTGTGTCAACTCCAAAACAGACTAAAAACAAACTAAAAATCAGAAAAAAAGGCTTAAATATTTAAAAAAAAAATTCACAAAGAATTATCCTCAATAGCACTTAAGAGTAAAACAGTGAAATGTTGATTATTAAACATTAGGTCTCTCTCTTCCAACTCTCTGTTTGTACATGAACTGATCAAAAAATCGATTTACTCTACCTTACAGAAACCTGGTTGAAGCCAGATGATTATGTTAGATTAAATGAATCAACACCCCCGAGTCACTCTAACTATCTGACACCTCAAAGCACAGGCAGAGGGGGCGGTGTGGCAGCAATTTTCCACACCACCCTATTAATCAACCACAGACCAAGACACACTTTTAATTCATTTGAAAGCCTTGTCCACCCCAGCTGTAAAACTCAGAAA
Organism: Copadichromis virginalis; assembly: GCF_057382275.1. Taxonomy (NCBI): domain Eukaryota; kingdom Metazoa; phylum Chordata; class Actinopteri; order Cichliformes; family Cichlidae; genus Copadichromis; species Copadichromis virginalis. Next base: position 25,822,574 of record NC_140620.1, on the reverse strand, counting down.
CCAGTCTTATTTGTTATCATCTATTGTCCACCTGGGCCTTACACAGCGTTTCTGTCTGATTTCTCAGACTTTTTATCTGATTTAGTGATCAGCTCAGATAAAACAATTATTGTGGGTGATTTAAACATCCATGTAGATACTAAAAACAGCCTCAACATGGCATCTACAGGGAGTGCAGAATTATTAGGCAAATGAGTATTTTGTCCACATCATCCTCTTCATGCATGTTGTCTTACTCCAAGCTGTATAGGCTTGAAAGCCTACTACCAATTAAGCATATTAGGTGATGTGCATCTCTGTAATGAGAAGGGGTGTGGTCTAATGACATCAACACTCTATATCAGGTGTGCATAATTATTAGGCAACGTCCTTTCCTTTGGCAAAATGGGTCAAAAGAAGGACTTGACATGCTCAGAAAAGTCAAAAATAGTGAGATATCTTGCAGAGGGATGCAGCAGTCTCAAAATTGCAAAGCTTCTGAAGCATGATCATCGAACAATCAAGCGTTTCATTCAAAATAGTCAACAGGGTCGCAAGAAGCGTGTGGAAAAACCAAGGCGCCAAATAACTGGCCATGAACTGAGAAAAGTCAAGCGTGCAGCTGCCAAGATGCCACTTGCCACCAGTTTGGCCATATTTCAGAGCTGCAACATCACTGGAGTGCCCAAAAGCACAAGGTGTGCAATACTCAGAGACATGGCCAAGGTAAGAAAGGCTGAAAGACAACCACCACTGAACAAGACACACAAGCTGAAACGTCAAGACTGGGCCAAGAAATATCTCAAGACTGATTTTTCTAAGGTTTTATGGACTGATGAAATGAGAGTGAGTCTTGATGGGCCAGATGGATCGGCCTGTGGCTGGATTGGTAAAGGGCAGAGAGCTCCAGTCCGACTCAGACGCCAGCAAGGTGGAGGTGGAGTACTGGTTTGGGCTGGTATCATCAAAGATGAGCTTGTGGGGCCTTTTCGGGTTGAGGATGGAGTCAAGCTCAACTCCCAGTCCTACTGCCAGTTTCTGGAAGACACCTTCTTCAAGCAGTGGTACAGGAAGAAGTCTGCATCCTTAAAGAAAAACATGATTTTCATGCAGGACAATGCTCCGTCACACGCGTCCAAGTACTGCACAGCGTGGCTGGCAAGAAAGGGTATAAAAGAAGAAAAACTAATGACATGGCCACCTTGTTCACCTGATCTGAACCCCATTGCGAACCTGTGGTCCATCATCAAATGTGAGATTTACAAGGAGGGAAAACAGTACACCTCTCTGAACAGTGTCTGGGAGGCTGTGGTTGCTGCTGCACGCAATGTTGATGGTGAACAGATCAAAACACTGACAGAATCCATGGATGGCAGGCTTTTGAGTGTCCTTGCAAAGAAAGGTGGCTATATTGGTCGCTGATTTGTTTTTGTTTTGTTTTGAATGTCAGAAATGTATATTTGTGAATGTGGAGATGTTATATTGGGTTCACTGGTAAAAATAAATAATTGAAATGGGTATATATTTGTTTTTAGTTAAGTTGCCTAATAATTATGCACAGTAATAGTCACCTGCACACACAGATATCCCCCTAAAATAGCTAAAACTAAAAATTACTTCCAAAAACATTCAGCTTTGATATTAATGAGTTTTTTGGGTTCATTGAGAACATGGTTGTTGTTCAATAATAAAATTATTCCTCAAAAATACAACTTGCCTAATAAATCTGCACTCCCTGTATTATGGGACTAAGTTATCTTCTTTCAAAACCCACAGACCACTTTAATCACACTCTAGAGCTTGTTCTGACTAATGGCCTACAAAGGGAACATTTAACAGTATTTGACCCCAAGGCCATCAGCCATGGCAGACCAAAGCTCAGAAACAAACCCGGGGCCCTGTCCGAGTTAACTTCAGCCGGGGGACCGAAACACGAAACCCATGTCGACGAAAATGCCCTGGCCACCACTGCCACTGTCGGGGCACCACCTCCAGCCACCGTAATCCACTCTAATCCACCACAGTGAAAAGGTACATGAAACCTTGCGACTGCAGCAGGGGGCCAACCAGATCCACGTGCACATTATCAAAACCCCTCCTGGGGATACGGAAGGGTTCGAGGGGCGCCTGTGTGTGTCTATGGATCTATGGTTGGACTTACCAGCCACGTGCTGAATGTCTGTTGTAACTTGGAGCACCAAGTGCATCAAGTCAATTCTAGAAAAATTTGAGGTCCTGGCAAGATGGGTGGATGTGGGGAATAGGGTAACGGTCATTCTCCGATACATTATATGAACAGTGAAAATCTCCACCGTCCAATTTGAGCACCATGTGCAGCGGAGAAACCCAGGCACTCCTCCCGAGCTACAGGGAGTTTTGTGGGGTCGAGGAGGCGCACCTGCACAAACACCGGGGGCCCAACCGTAGGGATATAATGTTCAAATTCGTGCTTTGTTGCCCTGTTAGAGAACTGACAGTCAGTGATGGGAACTCCAAAAGCAAACGCTTAAAAAGCATCCCTGGAAGACACTAAATTAGGCCATACCAGGGGATCGGTGACCAACATAGCAAACAACATGCCTGTTAGCAACATTGACTAGGAGTCCATAGGCACATAGAAAATCAGCGCCTAATATAGGCAAAGAGCAGCTGCAACAACAAAGTTTCACTGGAAATCCCGGCCATGGAAATAAACGGTCACCCTGCTAGCCTGTCGGAAGTGGCCAGGGGTCTCAGGGTCTTCTGGGAAAACGTCTTCTGGATCGCGAGACCTCTATGAAATGGTAACTGGCCTGTATTTGTATAGCGCTTTACTAGTCCCTAAGGACCCCAAAGCGCTTTACACATCCAGTCATCCACCCATTCACGCACACATTCACACACTGGTGATGGCAAGCTACATTGTAGCCACAGCCACCCTGGGGCGCACTGACAGAGGCGAGGCTGCCGGACACTGGCGCCACCGGGCCGTCTGACCACCACCAGTAGGCAACGGGTGAAGTGTCTTGCCCAAGGACACAACAACCGAGACTGTCCAAGCCAGGGCTTGAAGCGGTAACCTTCCGATTACAAGGCGAACTCCCAGCTCTTGAGCCACGATCGCCATGAAGAGCAGCCTTTCTCTATTGCCAGGGGTTGCAGCGACTACGGCCTGTGAAAGCGATGACGTGAAAGGTGAACTGAGCCTCCACGCACGAACCAGGATGGTCTGGACCTGAATGTGACCAACCAATCAAGTGCCATGTGTTGCCATATTTTTTTTTTGCAAATAATGTTTTAAATATGTCATAAATATCTAGTCTTGAAACTATTCAGCATTAGAAAATGCTGTACAAACTGCAAAGATGACTCGTTAAGATATATAACAAAGCAATCAATATCTCTAAATATTTCAATACTAAATAGTCTATAATTTGCATGACCTATATGAGTCAAAATATAATTGTGTTAATTAAAGGAGTGAGTCACATTTGAAACATTTTATTGCCATCAACACAGGTACCCCAAATATTATTATGTGATACATAGCTAAATAATCTCCACCTTACTATTCATGTCTCGTTTTACTTTACTTTTTCTTTAGATCCACATTCACACATTGCTCTTCATTGGTATACAGCCAGCAAAGTGCAAGTCTATTTGCAAGTGTATTACTGTGGTTAAATGATGGGCGTCAGTCAAACTAATGATGGACTTTGCATGATCCCACAAGCTAAATTGGGCAGCTGGACTGGCAGGTTGTTTTTGATTGTGTGTTTTGTGTTTCAGGTGCCCAGCAGGTGTGGTCACTGACTGGACCCAGTCTTCCCAGCAAAGGGAACTAGTGGTGTGCAATACTGCAAAATATTGATCTGGTACTCACCTGCACCGCATCTACAATCACACCTCGCTGGCTTAAAACCTTTGCTCTGCTTGTGTTGTTGTTGGTGGTGTTGATGTGTACGGCTGGAAGCAGGAGAGCTGCAGCCATTGAATGTATTTTTACAGAAACCATGTGATTATTGTAAGGGTTGACAGTGTGCTCTTATCATCTTGTCGCACGACACGCTGTGCTTACACTGGGGTGTTTCTCGACCCCCTCCGCCCATGTCTCTCTTCCCTCTCCTGTCCCCTCGGGGAGGGGGGATTTCGTGACTCCCGCCTATTCCCTCCTCCCTCTCCGATTCTTTTGGGGGGATTTTGCGACCCCCGCCTATTCCCTCCTCCCTCTCCCATCCCCTCAAGGGGGATTTCGCAACCCCAACCACCTTCCTCCATCCGCGGGGGACATCAGGGTTAAATAACTTCATAACACTAAGGCCAGAGCTAGTATTACATTGCTGAAGCGAGAATTGTTGAATGGTTGAAGCCGGGTGCAATGCTACACAGGATCAGCAAATTCTGCTTTCTTTCTTTTTTTTTTTTTTTTTTTGTGTCCCGTTTGGATCTTTAGCCATCAGAATTGTTGTCTTAAGGCCAAGAAAGATGCCAAGCGGATTTATTTTACCAAGTGGATCATCATGGCCTTGCCATATTGGTCCATTTGATTGACCTTTATTATAATTATGAATTTATTTTATTTTCAGTTGCTACAAAAGGGACAGACATGACTGGGGGATAGGACAGGGAGAAAGAATGAAAGAAAGAGAGGGAGAGAAAGAAAACCAAAGGGGAGAAGAGACGGTGAGAAGGGGGGGAAGAAAGAAAAAAAACAAACAAAAAACAAAAACACCTGGGTCACCTGTATGGAGAAAAAAATACAGAAGAGAAAGCAAACAACAAAGAGCAACATAATAAAAAAAACGGCACCATCACAATAAACTAGCTAGCAGTAGATATCAATAGATACTAAATAATAAACGATATTGTGCAGCACGCAAGATAGACAGCGCACAATGTGCTTTGAGGCAGCAGCCAAGAAAGCTGTAGTCCGCGTCTGTGAATACCCGTGTGTACACCTGTGTGCATACCTGTGTGGATCAGCATGCTTGCATTCCAAAGGTTTCTCCATGTAACGATCTGCTAGGGAGTGTGGGGAGCCATAGCCCTGTCCTCCAGGGTATGAAGCAGGTATGGAGGAGATCAAAACTCCAGACATCCAGAGGCCCCCAGAACACAAGAGACCAAGGAAGACCAACAGAGGGGCAGCTGCGCCACTGTCCCAGTAAGAGCTGAGGAGAGTCCCAGATGAGGGCTCACTCAGCAGCCGTGGAGCAGAAGCCAGGGGGAGTTGCAGTGACGCGCCCGTGAGCTCCGCCGGCAGCCAACTGTGCCTGAGTGACCGAGCCCCAGGCCGAGAGGCCGGGGGCACCCCACCTCCGAAGTGGCCCGAGCGAGCCCCAGGCTCCAGGCCCTGATAAGCGGCCGCCAAGGAGTGAGCCGGTGTGTACCTGGACGCCCATCCCCAGACACAAAGAACCACCAACGCACCGACACCTGAGGGAGTCCGCCACTGGCAGGGGATGTCGTGGTGGGTGGAAATAGGCCTCCAAACCTTGGAGGGCCAGCAAATTCTGCTTTCACGAGCATTTCCAGGATAGTGATGATGCCCAGATCGTAGATTATGTAACATAACATAGCAACATAACATAGCACAAATGTGGCAAAGACATGAACACGATGCACAAAGGCATATGCAAAGGAGAATGACAGCTGTGCAACCGGGTGACCGTGGCTCATCTGTAACCAGAAGGTTGCCGGTTCGATCCCCCTGCTCTCTCTGTCCTGGTCGTTGTGCCCTTGGGCAAGACACTTTACCCTACACTTTACCGCCTACTTGTGTTGGCCAGAGGGGCCGATGGCGCGATATGGCAGCCTCGCTTCTGTCAGTCTGCCCCAGGGCAGCTGTGGCTACAACTGTAGCTTGCCTCCACCAGTGTGTGAATGTGCGAGTGAATGAATAGTGGAATTGTAAAGCAATCCATTACTATTATAAGATTTAAAGTGGATGGCATGAATGTTGATTGGCCTGGAGAAGACCAGGAGAAGGTGATTGGATTAAACCAGTGATGACACACAGCTTGATAGCATTGGAAAATGGGAGTGATGAAGCCCTGATTTAGCAGGCAGCACCTGGGAGCAGACAGATTTGAGACCATAGTTCTTTCTTATTGAACTTACGCATAAGCTTCATTACGCAAGTATGAGGCAGCTGATCAGCTGAGACTGATGAAGTCAATTGGATGAGTGGCAAAATGTTTCAACCACTGAAAACGCTACATTCAGATGAACAGTGGGCCTTATGTATGAATATGTACTTCAGTACGACGTTGGTAAGCTAGTACAGCAACTTTGAAAGCCGCTTGATGGATTGTCAGAGCATTACGGCTACTGTAGTTAGGTACCTTGCGGAGTAATCTGGATCCAGAATACCATCCATTTCAGGTCCCAAAGTCAAATGAACACTGCAGCATCACTGAGAGGTGAAAACTGTCTAAATTATTTCATCTTTAATAAAATGATTGGTGTTGCTGCTTTACCAGGTGTAACAATTAAGTTTAACATCCAGGCATCCATGAAAACAGGATTTATGAAACTTAACAGAGTTAGAAGTTAGCAGGAAGTTAGCTTGCTAGTTTCCACCTAAACATGATATAGTATGTTCTGACTGAGAGATTTCAGAAAAAATTAAAATGTACAGCTCTGGTAACAAAATTTTTCTAACAAAAAATGAAGAGGGTTCCCAATGGTTAGGGACAAATGCATTCACATGGCAGGATGCTGTAAATGGACCAAACTTCAGTCAGGAGAACAACTGAGATAATCAATCCACAATATGAGGTTAGTCATTAATATACTGCAACAACATGTGAATTCCCATGTTGAATGTTGAATTCTCTTGCAGCTTAGAATTCAACATTAATGAATCAATGGTAGGGAAGTGGAGGAAGCACGAAGAATGAGTTGAGTAAAGTTTGACTTATCTGACTTTTTCGTTGTTTCGCTTAATGCGCCTTATAGTCCGGTGCGCCTTATGTATGAAAACAGACCCGTTCATCGACAGTGTGCATTATAATCTGCTGCACCTTATGGTCAGAATATGGTAAATAAAGCCAAACACAGAAGTTGGGATAGTGACTTAAAGGAAGGGATCGAACACTTTTTACAAGAACTGTTTCTTTGTTCCATCCAGTGAATGGAATAAACGTTTTTGGGCATCCCAGATCATCAGTGTGACTTATTTTTACCTAAAAACCAGTATGTCAAATCAGACACATGTAGTGGTACTGTGAGCAATAAATGTAACAATGATATAATTTAATACAAATGCAAACTGAAAGTCAATTTAATTTATTAAGTTTTAATTTTCAGAAGGTTTAAAGAACACGTTATAGCAATTATTTCACTGTCGAGGCATCACAGAGTTAAAGTGCTGACTCATTCAATCTTGCAAGGTCAAGTGTTACTGAGACAAAATGACATTTTTATTTTTAAGTTTTACTACAATATTTATGCAATGTAAAAAGATCAATAGTGTAAAGAATATATTTCTGATCAAATGTGTAGACAAATGATGGGATACTTTAAATGAAAAGAAATCCACAGAGATAAGTAGCACCAGATTTGTTTTTAGTGCTTTTTTATGTTTCTTTTCTACCGACTTCAGTACCTGCTGTTTCCAAATGTTTTTGACTATCTGCTTTTATTTCATTTCGTTTTCTATAGTGTCCCTACTTTAACTGAAATAGTTTGGTACAAATACTTGTGAACAATATAACACATGTACAAACATTATTAATCTTCTTATCATTAATCTTTTTATTATTATTATTATTGTTTATTTGCTTTATTTTTACTTTTTGGTAAAACAGCCGCAGGACAGTTTTCCTGCTCTGTGTAGAAACAATAGAGGTAAAATCAGACTGATGGGCAAAGTGAACCAACTTCCAGCCAAGAACAGCATACACCTGTCTGTGTTACGTAACAGATTTGAATTATTCTGACCAAATGCAACAAGCATTCCCAGAGAAGACACCAACAGCACTATCATTATTGCTGTGATGGTGTAGAAAGCTTTCTGTTTTGAATGATCAATCTTCTCCCTGTTTGCTCCCATTTCCCCTGGACCTGGACGAATCAGAACACAGAGAACAGAGAGGCTACAAAAAGAGATGATAATTAATGAGGCCACAATCATACATAAATATGGAACATAAGGAAGATCAGGGTAATATAGAGCTGTCACTCCAAGCCAACCAAAGCACATCAACCACACACACCCAATGCAGATGTTTCTGATCTTGACCCCACCCGACTGTCTCAGCCCCATATAGGTGATGGGATGAACAACAGCCAGGTAGCGCTCCACACATGTCACAGTGTTAAAGAATATCTCTGCAGGGTAGGCAAAAGAAAGTGAATACATCCCCATTAGAAGCAACACTGAGTTATTAGTGTCTTTCCCAAGTAAGTAAGTACTGACCACCAATACATATATCAGTTCAAAGACAGTCACATGATAGGTGAAAATGTCAGAGTGACTTGTTGCTGCCAAGAAGGACTGCCGCTGCCATCGTTGGTAAGCCACGTAGAGGATGAAGGTGGAGAGAACAAGGATGACCAACATCTTAGTGATGTAAAAAGAAATGGTGATTGAAATTCCAATGCTTGAGGTAAAGCAGTCAATGGCAGAGGAAGACGAGTTATCTGACATGCTTCTTAATGTGGTACTTGGGTCTTGTGTGGAGAAATGAGATGGGGAAAAAAGTTAGTTAGTTAACAACATATAATTAAAATCCACCTTCATGTTTAATTTTGCAGCACCAATTAGAGTTTACAGTATACTGATGGTGCTATGAAATTTGATAAATAAATAGATATGATGCATGAAGAATAGTAATTTTACAATTTGATTGCTGTTATCAGATAATGACTAATTTAATGTCTTACTTGATTATGTTTTGACAAGTCTTAAAATAAATAAAATAATAAACAAATAAAATTCTTTCCTGCGGGTATTAAAATGATCTTTTTCTTTGGTGGGCTAAAGTGTTGTAGTGAAATTACTGAAAAATAATACTAAATGAACTAGCAAATACATTTTTAAATGCATTAAAAATATCATTAAATTTAAAACAATTCAACAATACCAAAAGTTTTGTGAATTGCAGATATTTATAAGATGTTTACCAGAGTAAGCAATATCTCAGATAAATACATCATACAATGAAAATAATAGTAGTAATAACAATGACAATAATAAAAATTATAATGATAGTCTCCACTGTACCATTTATGGCTCTCGTTTTAATTCGCTTTTTTCTTTTGATCCAAATTCACACGCTGCTCTTCACTGGTGTTCAGCCCACAGTGTTTAAGTCTATGTGTAAGTGTATTACTGAATGTTGTGACATGATGGGCGTCAATCAAACAAATGATGGACTTTGCATGATCCCACACTGAACAATGTGATTAACTCTTCTTGCTGCTAGCCTGGCAGATTATTTATGATTGTTTAATTTGTGTTCCAAGTACCCAGCAGGTGTGCTAGGATAATGAGTGACTGGAAACACCTGGGCCCAGTTTTTCCACCATAGGGGCAATTGATCATAAACTCAGCTCCAACTATTTAATGACTCAATATTTTCTCTTTTTCACACCAGACTCAGGAAAACCTAGAGATGTTTGTGTGGGAAAATCCCAGCAAATCAGCAGTTTCTGAGAAAACTCAGACCTCCCTGTTTGGCACCAACAACCAGGGCATGTTCAAAGTCCCTTAAATCAGTGTTCATCTCCATCCTGATGCTCAGGAGTTTCAACAGGTTATCTTGGCCATGTCTACATGCATAAATGCACAACCACATTATTGGCTGATTAGCGGCCGGCAACAAATATACATTTAAAATGTTTGCAGAACAGGAACCTGGACCTGATTGAGATCACACCATCCCCCGTAAAGCTAAATCTAATGGAGTTACTATATAAATGTTTCCTCTAGTTGAGGTTTACAGTTTACTGATGATGACATTTGATATATGAAACGGCTTACAAATGAAACATTTAACAGTATTTCCTGAAAACCTTCCTTTGTGAGATCAGTGTTAAATAGATCTCATCACAGTAGATGTCTTTCTGAAAGTTGAGTTAAGAAAGTTAAGGATATATTTCATCCACTCTTATCTTTCTTAATGCCTCGTGCCAACACATTGCAGCGCAACTACCTGAACCCAACTCATACAAAGGTTAATTATGTTGTTATTATCTTTACTTCTTTACCGTGTACAACTTTTGATACTGTTGAAAGCCTCAAATCAGAAGAACTTGACTCCCTGGCATAACTCTCAAACGTGAACCTTAAAGCATATAATTAAAATGGACAATTATACCCTGGACCCCAGTGGGTTAAAGATAAAAAAAAAATCTAAACAGAACCAACTCTCTTCATCACCAGGAAAAAAATCAATGTTCAGGGAGCAAGCCAAGGGAATAAGATACCAAGGTACTTAACCCAGCCCACCGCCTCTCACCAAGAGCCTGGGACAGAGTATATCCTCTCCCCGTTAGACTGGTTTGAGAGCTCGTGTTGTTGAGGTAACTGGTAACTGTCACCCTAACTTAGTCACTCAGACTCGTTCGCCACCATAGAGGTGATATTCCATGGTAGGCCAATGTCCATTCTGCACCTGGCTCAGCCCGGGTGGGGGAAATTACTTTCAGCCACCTTTTTTCCAAACAAAAATAAGTCACTGAAAAAAATGTACCAGAGCTCTATTCCACAACATCACTAGAGAAACTAAAGGCAAACACTGATTGAAGAAGCTGCACAACTAAAATTACTAAAGGGGACTAAAGTGTGGACTGACTTGACACTGAGACAAAGACTGGACCAAGGTTAGGATGAGTAAATGTTTAGATTATGTCACATTATATTGTTGGGAAAATGCCAAATGCTAAAGGGAAGAAAATTTTTGACATTATTCATGTCAGGAGTTCAAAAGGCTTTTGGCTGTGCAGGGCTCTCTCTTCTGGAAGATGATTGAATAAAGAATTATAAATGTTTTGACCACTCCTGAGTCGGGTTTTCTCTGTTCTATCATGGGGATCAAAGTACCGGGTTTAAAACCCTACTTCAGATTCTCTAACTGCTCTCTCTGTTTTTGGAATATGCAAACAAACAAAAGACTTAGTTTGATCCTCCAAAAGTTTTTCAATAAGTATTCTTTTAAACAACAGTGAGAGTAACGGGTCAGCTACTGCTAGACATTACCAATAGTGTTACAATGTATCCTATTTTACATTAAGTTGTACATGTCTTACATGTTTTGGAAACGAAAACTGGTATATTTGGATGAAAAAGTGTCAAACTTAATGTCACGGACCCAGTTCCAGGGATTCGGGGTCCGTGAGCAGTCTGGACTACTATTGTAGTTATTATCATTATTATTGTGGTTATTGTTATTATGGTTGTGTCTGCTGTCCTGTTTTCCGTGTTGGTGTACTGTCAGGTGTTTATGGGTGTGTGCATGTGTGTGAGGGTGCGGTCGTGGCAGGCTCTTTTAGGCCTGGTGGGTGTGGCCCTGCCAGCTGACCGGTCCCACCCAGGAATCCACACACACCTGCCGCCGATCAAGCCTCGTCAAAGGAGCTTCAAAACAGTGTGGCTGAGAGCTCCTCGACGCTGGATCGTTGAGTGACTTCCCGTCAGTCTTTAATCTATGTGCAAAGTTAGTGCAGGTCTGCCATTAGGGTTTTTGTACTCACGGCTACCTTTTATGTATCCCCAGGAGGCGTTGCGGCAACCAGGAGGCAGCACACAGACAGTACACGGAGAACGGAGACAGAGCACGGAGCACGGGATAAGGGAGAAGACACGGAACGGGAGTCGGGATCGCACGGGGAATTTATTGTTGTTTGTTTACTTCACCACCTTGTAAATAAACACTGTTGCACTGTAGAGTCCGGCGTTTGGGTCCTATTTCCCCATCTCCCCACGGTCTGGCTGGCAGACCGTGACACTTAAATGCAGTTTGCATGACAATGACAGTATAATTCACACCTTTAACAGGATGGATGCCACATTCAAATAAAAGACGCAATATTATAATTTTGGACAGACTATTAATTTCTCACATTTATAATACATATATACAGATTCAGTATGTATACAGTATGTGGATTGAAGGTCCACATATGTGTATACACATATTAACATAAGAGGTCAATGGAAAATAATTATCATAAACCACAATGTTGTGTAAAAACAAGAGATTCAAAATAATTCACAAAAAATACAACTGAAAGGTTTGACAGAATATTTTTCACAGAACGTGTTTATAACCAAACAAACATAGAATAAAGACTGAAATGAAAACAAAAAAGAGATGAATTAAATAATGATACATTCATCTGTTGAGTCAAGCTATGAGATTATTGATAACTGAACTTTTATGATATTAACTGATTGTTGCATCTTTTGTAAGTAAGGTAAATCCATTAAATCCAGTTCTTATTTAGAATAAATATAGTTTTATCTTGAAATCTGAAAGCTAAAAATTCATATGTTTATCTTTCTTTATTGATCACTTAACTTTGCAATGCTTCCACATCATCAGCCTGATTTTTTTTCCTGAAAATCTTGTCTGTGAAGGTTCTCAGTCATCCAGGTCATCGTAGTCAAAGGAGCTTGCAAAGAAAAGCGTCTGGACTTCTTTAAGTTACTTGAAGACGTTTCACCTCTCATCCGAGAAGCTTCTTCAGTTCTAAGGTCAAATGGTGGAGAGTCCCAGATGTAACCTAGTGGGAGTAACCCCCCACAGAGGGACAAAAGGACCCCCTGAAGGAAAAAAGAAAGAACACACGCATGTAAAGGAAGCACTCAAAACGTGCGGCTATCCTAAATGGGCATTCTTAAAGTCAGCAAAGAGGCACAGAAAAGAAGACCAGACACCAGCGAGGGAGGATAAGAAAGACAGATGCAACAACATTGTCATCCCCTATGTAGCCGGTGTATCAGAAAAACTCAGGAGCGTTTTCTCCAAGCATGACATCCCGGTGCATTTCAGACCCAGCAACACGCTCAGACAAAAACTGGTTCACCCGAAAGACAAAACTCCAAAACACAGACTTAACAATGTGGTGTATGCTGTACAGTGCAGCGAGGAATGCCCAGACCTCTACATTGGAGAGACCAAACAGCCACTTCACAAGCGCATGGCACAACACAGAAGAGCCACCTCCACAGGACAAGACTCAGCTGTCCATCTGCATCTTAAGGATAAAGGACACTCTTTCGAGGATGCCAATGTTCACATTTTGGACAGAGAGGACAGATGGTTTGAAAGAGGAGTGAAAGAAGCCATCTATGTCCACTGTGAGCGACCATCTTTGAACAGAGGCGGTGGTTTACGACACCAACTCTCTGCCATCTATAATCCAGTTTTGAGTTCCCTTCCCAGATGCCTTAACGCCCACTCACATCCTGGGCCATCTGATCTCAGGAATTCGCATGATAAGGTGGGGCCAGGTTTCACAATGAACACACCCGAAACTCTGGCTGATTGGGACCCACACCCAGTTTCACACCTTGGCTCAGGCGATTAGAGGATCATCAGGGGGTCCTTTTGTCCCTCTGTGGGGGGATACTCCCACTAGGTTTAAATCTGGGACTCTCCACCATTTGACCTTAGAACTGAAGAAGCTTCTCTGATGAGAGGTGAAACGTCTTCAAGCAACTTAAAGAAGTCCAGACGCTTTTCTTTGCAAGCTCCTTTGACTCCTGAAAACCTTGTTCATATTCAGGCACATGCTGTGCTACTGAGAGCAATAAACTGCAACTATGTGGCAAAAATAATAATGACAAATTAAAACAAATTTTCACAAACTGATATTTAATTCCCTCTTTTTCCATTAGTTAGATATTTCAATAAGAACCCAGTTAAAAAACAAAATTCTGACAATGGTTCAGCCTTGCACAGTTAAAGCGCTGACTCGTTCAGTGTATCGGAGTGACATGTCTCTGACAAATCACATGATACTGGTTGTATTTTGTAATTTTAAGTGAATAAAATAAATTAAGCATTTTTTTTTTATGTGTGGACGTTAGATGGGATCATCGAAATGAAAAAGACAAACACAGAAGTGAATACCACCAGCTTTGTTACTACTACTGTGTTATTTTTTACATCACAGTTTTCCATGGACTTCAATATCTGCTGTTTCCAGATATTTTTGTCAGCATCTGGTTGGTATTAATCTTTGTGAATAATGTAACAACAATTTTAGAGTTTGTTTAAAAATCCCACGAATCAATGAATCCCACAACTCAACATAGCATTTAAAAAGAACAGCATATACTGCTAAAAGGATTTTATTTTATGCGAATCATCTTTATAAAAACTTTGAGACTGAGTTCTGTTTACTCTGTGGAGAAGAATGCTTTTGAAAAATATGACAGATGTTTTTTTCTCTTTTTTAAGTTTTTCTGAAACAACTGCAGGACTGCTTTCCTGCTCTGTGTAGAAACAGTAGAGGTAAAATCACACTGTCGGGCAGAGTAAACCAGCTTCCAGACAAGAAAATGACACACCTGTCTGTGTTACGTAGCAGATACAAGTAACTTAGCTCAACTGTAACAAGCATTCCTACAAGGGCGTAGATTTGGTTTTGGCATTGGTGGGGACCGAACCCTGCCGTGTTTCTTATTTTTGTCCTTTTTGTCTTTGCTTCTTGATAAAAAAAAAAAAGGAGAAATATAATTGCATACATATGCTATTCTGTATGCTTTTAAACCATTTAAAATTACAATTCATAGACCGCTGGGAGCACTGTGAGAATCATGTTCTTTGATTTCTCCAGTGCCTTCAACACCATTCTTCCCACAGTCCTGAAGGACAAGCTTGAGAACTCAGGAGTGGACCTTCACCTCACTACATGGATTCTGGACTTCCTCACCGACCGACCACAGTATGTGAGAACTCAGGGCTGTGTGTCAGACAGGGTTGTCTGCAGTACGGGGGCCCCACAGGGAACGGTTCTGGCTCCGTTCCTCTTCACCATCTACACTGCAGACTTCTCCCACAGATCAACGCCTACCTCCAGATCAACGCCAGTAAAACCAAGGAGCTGGTGGTAGACTTCCACAGGCACAAACATCCTCCACTGCAACCACTGAACATCCAAGGTATGGACATTGAGGCTGTGGACAGCTACAGGTACCTTGGTGTTCATCTGAACAACAAACTGGACTGGACTCATAACTCAGACGCCCTCTACAGGAAAGGGCAGAGCAGGCTGTACCTGCTGCGGAGACTCAGGTTGTTTGGAGTGGAGGGCCCACTCCTGAAGACCTTCTATGACTCTGTGATGGCCTCAGCCATCTTTTACGGTGTGGTCTGCTGGGGTGGCAGCATCTCTGCCGGGGACAGGAAGAGACTGAACATCATCATCATCATCATCAACTTTATTTATAAAGCACTTTAAAACAACCACAGCTGACACAAAGTGCTGTACACTGGAACTGTAAAATAAAATTACATGAGATATAAATATAAAAAAAACAAATAAAAGAAGAGTGAAATCATTAATTAAATAACTACTTCAATTAAAAGAGAAAACTAAGTCTCACTGAGGTTAAAAGCCAAGGAATAAAAATGGGTTTTAAGACGTGATTTAAAAGTGGACAGTGAAGGGGCCTCTCTAACATGCATGGGCAAATGATTCCATAACTTTGGAGCCACAATAGAGAAGGCCCTGTCCCCTCTGGCTAATCAGAAGGGCCAGCTCTGTTCTAGGATACCCTCTGGACCCAGTGAAGGTGGTGAGTGACAGGAGAATGGTGGCTAAGCTGCCATCCCTGTTGGACAACATCTCCCACCCCATGCAGGAAGCTCTAACAGCACTGAGCAGCTCCCTCAGTGGCAGGCTGCAGCACCCATGGTGTGGGACTGAGAGATTTCGCAGGTCTTTCCTCCCCACTGCTGTCAGACTCCACAACAAAGACTCCAACTGATCAAACACACACATCCTCACATGTGCAATAACACTAAGTGCAATACTCTTTTCTGGCATTGTTGTATTTTTACTCAGTTATATACAGCATTTGTATTCTATTTTTATCCTATTGCATATTTTATTCTATTTTATTCTACTGTATATAGTATTTTAGTTTATTTTATTCTGTTCTGTACAGTTGTGTACTGTATTTATTCTTACTGTATTCTAATTTTTGCTATATGACTTTTGCACTCTCCACTTCCTGCTGTGACAAAACAAATTTCCCACGTGTGGGACTAATAAAGGTTATCTTATTTTATCTTATCTTATTATGCTAAGTATGCTAGCGATCATGTAGCACATCATTATATTCCAGCTAGTCCAACTTCAGTAACCCTACAAACATCACTGCTGTTTACTCTTCTGTCGTCATTTATGTCTCAAGTGATAACAGAGCTGTACGTCTTAATTTGTTTCAGAAATCTCTCAGTCAGAACATGGTATATCATGTTTAGGTGGAAACTAGCGAGCTAACTTCCTGCTAACTTCTAACTCTGTTAAATTTTATGAATTCTGTTTTCATGGATGCCTGGATGTTAAATGTTTTACACCTGGTAGAGCAACAACACTGATCATTTTATTACAGAGACAGTTTTTCAACTGTCAGTAATGCTGCAGTGATCGTTTGAATTTGAGAACTGCAGCAGAGTTTAGATCCAGACATGGCTAATGTCGACGGACTTAAAGACCAGATAGAGGAAGTCTGGATTGGCTCTCTGTTTAAAAAGTCCTAATCACTGATCCTATGGGTATTACCCAGTGGTAGTGATGGGATTTCCGTCTCTTTTTAGAGAACCGGCTCTTTCGGCTTGGCTCACTAAAAAGAGCCGGCTCTTTTGGCTCCCACCCGGCTCTTCAGGTTGTTTTGTTGCTTTAATTAATTTATTATTAACAATATAAAATTATGCACAAAAGGAATTACTAATGTAAAAAAAAAAAAAAAGGTTTTATTTATATATATATGTAAATATATACGGTGACCCCTAGAGACAAAACACGTACAAACTCTGAAGCATGTACAAATTCCAAAACACATTTCTAGCATGAACTGAACTTCCAAAACAGAGCTACCTAGATCACTTAAATTACACAATTGAAAGCATGTGTGTATTGTTTGTGTATTTATACACAAGCACTCATATATATTCAAATAATTTTAAAAAAATGTTACCTGTTACTACCACACACCAAATCCGGTCATTGGTACTTCCTGGCTTGTGTAGCCACTAGGTGACAAAAGCTCAACACTGCCCCTAGCATTCTGGAGAACTTCTGTTGTGTTTTGTACGTGTTTTGGAGTTTGTACTTGCTTCTGAGTTTGTACGTGTTTTGGGGTTTGTACGTGTTTTGGGGTTTGTACGTGCTTTGTCTCTAGGGGCCACCGTAAATATACTATTATTTATTCACTCCACATAAAATGTAATAAATAAATCATATAATACAAAAACCAATTATTTACATTTTAAACTTTTAACTAATTAAATTTTCAGCTTTTTCCTTTTAAACAAATTTAAAGTGAAACAACACAAAACACTGCAAACCACAACACAATTAAATATAAATTCAAATATGAAAACAAAAAGATGCACATTCTTTGTCATATGGGCCTGCATGAATAAACTTTCTGAATCCTTTATCATCCGCAAATGAAAATAGTTGAGGATGATTACTATACCTTTCTAATGTGACGTTGTTGTCCCTGGCTCTCTTTCCCTCCTGCTCTGTTCCTGTGCTACTGCCAGTGTAACTACCGTCCCTCCCCCCTCTTCCCAGCGCAAAGCACAAGGCTTGCGTGAGGAGTGAAGCGGAAAAAAGTGCGAGAGATTGGGTGAGGGGACTCCACAAGTTCTACAGCAACTACCTCTCTTTGGGTGTCTTCCCCACCTAATCTGCTGAAAAGACAGCAGGCCTGAGTGACCTTTTCTACCAGCTACACAAGTTCACAGCAGCTACAACTACTACTTAAGTAGGGGTGGGTTTTTATAATCGATTTATCGATTAAAATCGATTCTGGCTTGGATAACGTAAAATCGATTCATTAAAATCCTGAATCGATTTTTTAATATAAATTTATTTTGCCCGAAATACCAGAATCTCAGGTGAAATCTCACAAAATTTCAACCACCACCAAACAGCTAAGACAGTAAATGAGAGTAGGAACACGGATTCTGCACAAAGACTTAAACACACAGCGCGACCCGCGGATCAGAATCAGTTAGATGTCGCCTTTCTCACAGTCGGGGCTAAAAGCCGACAGCTTGCTAATTCTGATCTGTCAGCGGGTCCGCGCTTTGTGTTCACGCCCTTTATGCGCTGATTCTAAAGCTGTTAGTTTGATGTCTCTCCAAACAATATTGACCGAACCAGCAGCAAAAGAAGATCCAAACTATGCTTCACATGAACATCGTCATGAATTCACTCTGACTTTTACTATTTTGCATCGACCAAGATGCACAGCTCTCTCTCTCTCTCTCTCTCTCTGTACTTCAAGAACAGTTTCCCATCTAAAAATCAGTTTTCTTCATTATTCGCTTACTTGTTACGCACAAGACTACCGTTGTTTACAGCGCTGTCGGCCGACGTTTTTTTTTTTTTTCGTTTTATATACTTCCGAAAAGAAAACCTAATTTCTGCTGTTCAATACTGAACAAATTTAAACTTTTTAAAATTATGCAAAATGCTTAGCCGTGTCTCTAATAAAACCGCTGTAACTTCAGATTACAATCATGTGTTGATTAATGGTTTTCTTTCGTTTTTGATGTACTGCAGAATATTTTTATAAAATCCCAGGCCAGGAAAATCACCTTCATGTTTTTCTGTGTTTTATCCTCAGCTACTTTGACACAAAGGCATCTGCTGTGACGCTTACACCTGTGATAAAGTCTTGCGTGTGTCAGCTTCCTTTTTATAGATACAAAAATATGTAAATGTACTGATCTGAATTATAATATTTCTGTCAAAATTTCCCAGATTCAAATTGAATAGAATCGAATTAAATCGAATCGTGGATCGAATCGATTCGGGACCTTGTGAATCGGAATTGAATCGATTCTAGAAATCAGTGACGATACCCAGCCCTATACTTAAGCTACTCTGAGCTAATGGTGATTTTGTTCTGTCTTTGGGAGGAGAGAACATGTAAAGAGACAGGCACATCTAGGCCTGAAGATGCACTTATCTTGGTGTTCCATGGTGATGAAAATGATCCATTAGGAGCGCAGCATCCTTTGGAACTTCCCCCAGGAATGTGGAAATCCAAAGCTACTCAACATTACAAACCACATGGAAACAGTGGAAAAGTTTTAATGCAGCAGGAAAAGACTGAACGTCCAAATCCTTCTTAATTAAAAAAAGACTAAGGCATAGGGATAGACATGACAAGCTGGCCTCACCCATTGTGACATCCATGTTGTCCATCCATTCATGTTGTCATCTAATCACAGATGTCCAGCCACACCTTATTATCCTCTTTCTAGTTAATTAGTTTATCTTAGTTTCTAGCTTTTCAACAAAGATGATTTGAAAGAAAATTTAATATAAAAAAATTACATCATTACTTTTTCTTGTGATCCTTAACATAAAAGGTTCCAGTAGATATGAACAGTCAGTGACATATGAATATCTTTTAATTGATATTTCATTCATTTTATGCCATTTATCTTCAATCAAACTTCTCATCAAGTCATTTTCACAAGAACATCCATTTCTACATAATTCATTTTTAATTCAGAATTAAACTTGCACCCCCCCCCCCCCCCCCCCCCCCGCATACACACACACACACACACACACACACAGTCCAAGTTCAAGCCATCTAAAAGATTAAAAACATAAAATTTAGCCAAGAGGTGAGCTTTACCTATAAGTACGGAAGAGGATTAGGGCCACTGGTGGACAAAAAATGTGGGCATGTCTTTTTTTTTTTTCTTTTCCTGAATTCTGAGAAAAAATGTCAGAATTCTTACTTTTTTCTCAGATTTTTTTTCCAGTGGCCCTAATCCTCTTCGGTATATAAGAGACTTAGAGATTATACATTTTTTTTCTTTTTAACACTTCTTTTAAGAGGTAACAGTTTAAAAGGTAACTAAATCATATTTTTAAATAGCTGTGGTTGAATAACTTCAAGGCCAAAATTCACATAACTTTTGGATGAGAACTTGGACCAGGTGTAATTACTTTTTTTTTTAATCTAAAAATATTAATACAGCAAATAAAAATACATATTACGCTTAAAAGGAAATACTGTATCTTCCACACTATAAGGCACACTTAAAATCCTTCAACTCTCTGGGGTCGACAGACGCGCCGGCCTGTCAGAATCACAGGACCAGTTTAGGACGACACAGCAACAAGATGCAGCAACCCATAGTCTCCATTTCAACTTGTGTTGAAAGTGATTTTGGAATTTTTAAATTGTGTTGATGGGCCACATAAAACCAGAGTTATGATAAAAAATACACGTGATGTTTTTTCCTGAACAAAAGCGGTGTTTACAGCGGGAAGAACGGAAAAAACGGCGTTTTCTATGGACAGCGCTAGGAAACACTCTCCGCTTGCGAGTGAAAAAAGAAAAAGAAAAAACACCCCTTCCCTATTGGTGTTAAAGTTTACCATGTCAGCCAATCAAAAAAAAAAAAAAATGATATGGCAACATGTGGCACTTGGTTAAGGGGCAGTTTTAGGAGTGACGCCCGTGACAGAAAGCGGGTGAGTGAAAGAAAGAGAGAGAGAGAGTTATCACATGTGAGACATTAGCAATGTTTAGCATGTTTGGAGGCTATAGTTAGTGTGTTTTGTAGTCAGTGTTTTGTTTTGTGTGTCAGTTATACAAGTGAATGTCACATTTGCTCCAAAAAAGCCACCAAAGGCAGATTGCAGTCTAAACGCTGTCTCCACCTGGAAAACAGGACTACACCTCCTGCTGTCAGACCTGCAGGGTTTAGGCCTGTGGTGTTCTCCTCTGTCTTATACTGAACACAAACTACATTTTTTGGACTGGCACAAATAATTTGTGTGACTTCTTATTTGATGCAGAAGACCTGATTGTTCTGTAAATAGATTTAAATGGTTATATAAAACCCCTGATGCCTTGGCTGCATTTTTAGGTAAATAGTACCATATAACTTTGCTGTTTGCAAAACTTGTGCATAATTTTTAGAAATGTAAAATCTCTATTTACATTTCAAGTTATGAAAATGATTTGTTAAACATGTTTATGGTTTTACAGTAAAAAATATAACTTTTTTCTACTCGGAGTTCAAATTTTTTTGTCTGACTTTAGATCAATTGTGCTAATATTGTATGTCAAAGTGAAAAAATAACTCAAATTTCAGCTATTTGAGGTTGTGAGGAAATTAATGATACCAAACAAGGCCAGATAAACCGCTTTTAAAGGTGAAATATAAAGGGAAAATCAAAAGTAGTCAAAAACGGCCAATTATGCCCTGGATAATCCGGTGCACCTTATGTATGAATTCTGGTTTTGCTCACTGACCTCAAACCGATTTTATGTGGTACATGGCGCTCAAAAATCTGTCAAAAATGTTTTAGTACGACTTTGGCAAGCTACGAAGCCGCACCGCTTGATGGATCATTACGGCTACCATAGTCAGGAGCCACGTGGACACGGACTCACAGTAATCTAGGTCCTAAACTCCGTCTGCTTCAGGTCCCAAAGTCAAACAAACACTGCGGCATCACTGAAAGTTTAAAACTGTCTAAATTCTTTCATCTTTAATAATATGATCAGCGTAGCTGCTTTACCAGGTGTAACAATTAATTTCAACATCCAGGCATCCATGAAAACAGAATTTATTACATTTAACGGAGTTAGAAGTTAGCAGTAAGTTAGCTCACTAGTTTCCACCTAAACACGATATAGCATGTTCTGACTGAGAGATTTCTGAAAAAACTCAAAGGTACAGCTCTGCTATGACTTCCAACATGAATGAAGACAGAAAACAGCAGTGACATTTGTAGGGTTACTGAAGTTGGACTAGCTGGTATATAATGATACGTGATTGCTAGCTATGTTAGCATAGTCAGGAGAGCAACTGAGATAATCCATCCACAATACAAGGTTAGTCATTAATATGCAGCAACATGGGAATAGAGCAGCTGCGAGATAATTCAACAGTATTGAATATTTTAGGTTCATTGTTGTTGGGAATTTCTCGTTCTTAGGTTTAGTTTCTTTGTATTTCTTTTGTTCTGTGTCTCTATGCCTGCCCTGGTCCCACGTCTTTGTGTTCCCTCCCTGTTGCCATATCTTGTGTCAAGTTCGTGTCTGTGCATACCTGTTGTATTTCCTGTTTTACTTTGAAGGTCCGTATCTTTTGTCAGTATGTTCAGGTTACGTTTCCCCTGTCTCGTCAGCTCTGATTTCTCCCAGCTGTCTTGCCCTCCTGTATCCCATTGATTGCCCCTGTGAGTATATAAACCCTATGTTTTCTCCCGCTTGCTGTTGGTCCGTCTCTGTTGTCTCCCCGCGTTTCCTCCCTGTTTCGGCTTCCTGAGTTTCTCCCTCTGTGTCTTCAGGTTTCAGGTCTGTTTTGTTAGTCTTTCCCAGTTTAGTTTCCTTAGTTTTTGCGTATGCCATCTCCGCTCCTGTTGTATCCTACCCTCCCCGTGAATAAAGCTCTTTCTCACCAAAATAAGAGCCTGCGTTTGGGTCCTTACCTCACCTCCACACGGCTGTGACAAGTTTGACTTATCGGGCTGTTTTATTTAGCTTAATGCGCCTTATAATCCGATGCACCTTATGTATGAAAACAGACATGTTCATCAACAGTGTGCGCCGGATTATGGTAAATCATATTTTAATATGGGCATAGAGGTTTTTGTAAATCCAACTGGTTATAGGAATCTGGATCTGATTGCAACACAGGACCTACTTGGTAGCTTCCTTTTTCAATGAGCATTTTATAAAATTTGAGTCTTTAGGTCCAACCCAAATTATGTACAAATAACAATTACAAGAGAAACAGTAATCCATGAAATCCACAACAACCATACATCCTCTCTTTTGTTTTGTTTTTTCTTTAATCAAGACTGTTGTTGACTTTACACTTACAAAAATGTGGAAAATTGCATCTTTCTTCCTAAACAAAGAGTTGGACAACAATGACCTTTAAAATAAATAAATAAATAAATGGGGAACACTTTATAACTTACTGTATTTTCACGACCAGAAGACGCACTGTGCTAAAAAGGGGCAGTCTCAGTTATGTGTGCCCTTACTGTATTTAACACACACATAAGGCGCACTGGACCATAGGGCGCATACAAGTACCGTATGCGTATTTAAAAATAAAGCGGGAGCAAACCTGAATTCGGTACCTTACTCACATTTCTATTGCCGGTAATCGTCATCATCAACAACACACAAGCATACAAGTGTGCGTATTTAAAAATAAAGCAGGAGCAAAACAAAGTTTGGTACTCACATTTTTATCATCAATCAAACCCATCGAAGTCCTCATCCTCTGTGTCTGAATTGAACAGCTGCGCTAAATCTCCATCAAACATGCCAGGTTCACTTTCTTCACTGTCAGAGTCACTTTCCGTGCCGTGCGGCTCCTCGGAAATGATGCCGGCTTTTGCGAAAGCTCGAACAACAGTGCCAGCGGACATGTTAGCCCAAGCATCTACAATCCATTGGCAAATTGTGGCGTAACTCGCCCGGCGCTGCCTTCCACTCTTGGTGAAACTGTGGTCTCCATCGGTCATCCATCGCTGGATGTGTTTGTAGCCGATGTGTTTGCTGCAGTAGGAGCGGAAGATGGCCAGCTTTTCCTTATAATCCGCTGGAAGTTGCTGCGCTACCGTAGTCCTGGTCCGGATGGAAAAATGGCACCGTTTCATAAAAAGTGAAAGTGAAACTGCTTTTAGCCGAATGGTGACCGTCGAAACGCTTCTCCCGCTCGTTCTTTGCTCGATGATCGCCTTATGTCCGCGGAAACTCAGCTGCGTATTCTTGACCTGTCGGAGCTTGTTTTCCAGCTTCCTCTACTTGCGAACCATCGATTCATTAACCTTAAATTCTCTTGCCGCTGCTCGATTTCCATGTTCCTCCGCGTAGCTGATGGCCTTCAGTTTAAACTGTGCTTCGTAAGCGTGTCTCTTTGCCATTTTCAGGGTTGTTAAAAGTCTTAGATTTTCTTCAAAAAGTGCGGCGCGCCCTATAGCGCAGTGCGCCCTATGTGTTGTAAGGAGGACGTAGTAGAGAACACCATGAGAACGTTAAAGGGTGAAGTGTGGGCGTTGATCGTATATACCGGGACAATCACACATACCTGTATAAAAGAACAGGTATGTGCATTATGCAGGACATCGTTGTTTTAAGTGCGCCTTATGGTCGTGAAAATACGGTAATGACACTCCTCTTCCTCTGTGTTTGCTTTTGACTTTTCCCCCTTCTCCAAATTCCCTGACCGCTCTGCAATGATTTTTCTTTACTTCAAGGTTTTATTTATTTATATGATTTAAATCTAACAAAGAAACAAATGTTTGATTACACACATGGCTGATAGCCATTAATAGTGTTACAGTTTTTCCTATTTTAATTTAAGTTGTACCTGTCTTACATTTTTTTTGTCTGACATAATTCAAATAACAAAGAATCACAAATTTGAAAGAAAACATGAAGAAAAACGTTTACATAATGTACATTTCATAATGATTTTACTCAGTAGCGGTTTTTTATATGGGCGACACGGGCGGTTGCCCGGGGCGGCATCGTGGTGGGGGGCGGCATCACGGGCATCGGAAAAATTTTTTTTTAAAAAGTTGCTCGTACTCATGCTGCCCCGACACATAGTGGGAATGTCGGTTTTCTATCGCCCATTTGCTGGGAGTAAGGGCGCCCTCCATTTGCGAGGTGCGCCTGCTGCTTGCGGCACAGGGAGGAGAGGGCGGGGGGATTCTCTGGCTCATTCATAATGTTGTAAATCCAAGCCCATTATGTATTCATTATTTGAATCCTGGGTTGTGTGAAATCCCAGAAATACACCTTAGACAAAGTGAATCTAAGAACTAAGGTGTAGGTCTATTAGGTTATGTTGTGGTGATCCTTGAGTTGGGGGATTTGTGTTCATACTGGAGTGCAAAATTAAAACCAATGGAAGATGGACAAGAAAAGTTCAAAGCCATCAGGTCCTCAGTTTAGAAAAAATAGAAAAGAAGAGGAGGAGAAACGAGTAAAAGATAGAGGTAAGCAGACGTGTGATTTGATAATGGCACGTCAGCCTGAAACAATCAGAATCAGAATACTTTATTACTAAGGAAATAATGTGGATTACAGTTGCTCCAAAGTTGCTGGGGGGCGCCAGAGGGAGTGTTCGCCCGGGGCGCCAAACAGGCTAGGACCGCCACTGATTTTACTAAAGTGACAAACTCTCCAGTCTTCACCATCTAAACAGAGTTGCTGTTTGGCAGATTGACCTCTAAAACAATAAATGGTGTTCAGACAGAATCAAACCAAACAATAGGAGAATTTGACTATGTTTCCATAATGTGTGTTCTCTGTCGGCTCTGGACGTATGAAAATAAAAGTGTTCTCTGAATTAAGCAAATCATCTTCATGTGCTTTCCCAGCCAGGTGTGATGGTTGTGCTTTTGTAGGCAAATGAAGCGTTACTAACAATCCAATTGTCACCAAACTTCAATTTACGGTGCTACTGCCGATCAAAAGCTTCGATAAACAACTGAAGGACTACATACAGTTGCTATAGAGATATTATTTTTCTTCCTGCTGTAGATATGCAGCATGTTTCACACCATCAACAGTATACAAGAGACATTTTTTTCCACTTTTAATGCAACAAAATGATTATAATAAAGAATAGTCTGTAAAGACAGGAGATGGAACATAATTCAGATAAGATACACCTGAAAGGCTTCATGCCAACTTAAAGAGTGTTTTTATCCAAATAAAATAAAGAATGAAAAGAAAACGAAATGAATGAAATTGTCATGGTCTGGAGTCTGCGACTCCGTGTTTATGTTTCAGTTATTATTATTCTGTGGTTTTGTTTATTTTGGGTTTCTTGTACGCTCCTTTTTCACGTTTCATGTTCTGTGTTCCCCAGTCTGTGTTAAGTTTGTGTGTTGTGTCATTACGTGTATGTGTTTCCTGTTTTATTGTGAAGGTCTGCGTCTTATATGAGTGTTTTCAGATTGCTTCCCTGGTCTCGTCACGTTAAATACTCCCAGCTGTGTCCCCCACCTGTGTGTAACCTCCCTTTGTTTCTCTGAGTGTATTTTAGTCGTGTCTTCTGTCGTAGTAGTTGCTGGTTCGTCTGTGTTGTTCCCCTCGGTCTTGCTGCATCTCTCCGTCCGTCTTCTGTGTATTTCCTCGTAACTCCCTGCGTATCTGTTTCTGGTTAGTTTCTGTTAGTGTTTCTCAGTTTAGGTTTTCTTAGTTTCATGCTCACCCTTGCCGTCTCTGTTTGTATCAACTTTTGTTCAATAAATACTCACCTGCACCAGAGCTGCCGCATTTTGGGTCCTATCTACAACTCCACACGACATGAAAGTAATAATGATGTAGTGATCTGTTGAGTCAAGTTATGAGATAAGTGATAACTGAACCTGTTGTGTTTTGTGTACACAGTTACGCTGATTTTATATTGAAATCTGAAAATGACAAACTTCAACACACTGGCCTAAACAAGGCAAACGTGGTCAGAGTGACACATTTTTCTGTAAAAGGCTCATCATTTAAAATCATTTAAAATGTGAAACAACAGCCAATTTTGACTTCAAACAACAACTTTCAAAAAAGTGTATACCGTATTTCCCGGACTACAAAGCGCACCTGAATATTAGCCGCACAAGCTAAAATCAGGGGAAAATCCTGTTTTGTACATACATTAGCCGCACCTGACTAAAAGCCGCAGGTGTTTCAATGTTGACTTATCATATGTAAGAGAATATGCACAAAGCGAATTGTCAGGAAAGAGATGGCTGTTTGGAGACACACCTCTTTTATTAATATTTTGAAAAACAAGTTATGGGTACATATTTGCACAACTTTTTAGGTATATGTACAAGTAGCGGTAATTACAAGTACGAAACATGTGCTGTGCTTCATAAACGAGTAACAAATGTAGTACATAACAATAACCTACAGCACACCAGAAAAATAGATTCAGACTACCTTTTAGGCTCAGGTGGATGGATGATGTTTTCACACTTTTCCACGCTGTCAGATTCCACCGGTGGAGTTGAGCATAACTTGCTTTTCGCAAGTTTATTGCCGCTCGTCATCCACGACTCCCGCTGAAGGCGTAGCGCTACTTTTAAGTTTGTTTTTCGCGCTACTTGTACGGCACTATGTTGCCTGGCGGATGGACATGTGACCAACATACCACTCTTGAACCCCGATACTGTGTGTCTGATCACATGCCCTTCCGCCAGGCAACGTAGTGCCGTACAACAGCGGAACAAACAAAACAAATCGTCTTACGATATGACAAAAATCAGGGACGATCCATAGAAAAGCCGCACCTGACTAAAAGCCGCAGGGTTCAAAGCTTGTGGAAAAAGTAGCGGCTTATAGCCCGACAATTACGGTAACCTCTTCCAATCATTTAACAATGCTCAACAAAATACAAACACAGTACTCAGTGTGAATCAGTGCACAACCGCTTGTCAGTTTAGCCTATTACACACCCTTCATGGTGCCATTTCATATTATCTTTCTATATGGAGGGTGTCATATTTGTCTTCTTGCAATGAGATGGATCCAGAATCAGAAATGCTTTGATGTAAACATTATTGATTGCATGACTTTTTAAAAACTGTGACTGAAAACTGAAAGACTGGAAATATGAGAGAAAATACATGTAAACCAAAATAAAATTTATTAGAGTCGAAGAAATTGCCACTTTTGACACTCACTCTCATCTGCCTTAGACCTCCTCCATACATGCTGGTAAAGAACAACAAAAATGTGGCATCTTTGAAGGCTGATTGCTAAGTGAAGATTTGTGTGAAGGAGTGTCAAACAGGTGCTTCACTGATTTCATACTGATCTAGGTAGTTTCTAATAGTTATAAATAGGTCATTTCTGTTTGGTTACCATAGCTAAAACCGTGGGGTTTGAACTGCTTGAATGACATCCATGTTAACGTTTTTGCAAAAGGGTGGAGAAAATATGTCAAGAGGTGTTTTCTGCTCTGCTGAGATAGTGATGTTGAAAACTGAGTGGATGCCAGATTAGGTAAGTCAAAGCAATCAAGACAAACTGTAACTTCACTCTGTAAAACCAAATCTTTTTGTCTAAATCTGCTTTTATTTCATTTAATTTTCCACCATGTCCCTACTTTAATTGAAATCAGTTGGTACAAATGTTTGTGCACAATGTAAAACAGATTTTTGATTTAAACTGAATCCCAGTACATAATACAGCATTTAGGAAGAACAGCACAAAATGCTGAAGTTCATACAATTGAGAGAAACACTTTACAAATCAAATTCAGTTCTGTTTGAATTGTCCATGTTTTTAAATAATAGTTGTTGTTGTTTTTTTACTTTTTGGTGAAACAGCTGCAGGACTGCTTTCCTGCTCTGTGTAGAAACAATAGAGGTAAAATTAGACTGATGGGCAGAGTGAACCAATCAACAGACAATAAAATGACACATCTGTCTGTGTTATGGAACAGATTTGAGTTATGCAGACCAACTGTAACAAGCATTCCCAGAAAAGACACCACCAGTACTATCATTATTGCTGTGATGGTGTAGAAAGCTTTCTGTTTTGAATGATCAACCTTCGATCTTTTTGCTCCCATTTCTCCTGGACCTGAACCAATCAGAACACAGAGAACAGAGAGGCTACAAAAAGAGACGATAATTAACGATGCCATCATCAGACAGAAATCTGGAACATAGGGAACATCAGGGTAATATAGAGCTGTTACTCCAAGCAATCCAAAGCACATCAACCACACAATGCAGATGTTTCTGATCCTGACCCCACCCGACTGTCTCAATCCCATATAGGTGATGGGGTGAACAACAGCCAGGTAGCGCTCCACACATGTCACAATGTTAAAGAATATCTCTGCAGGGTAGACAAAACAAGCTGAATATGAGCCCATTAGAAGCAACATTGAGTTATTCGTGTATGTGCCACATAAGTAAGCAATGACCCCCAGTACATTTGTCAGTTCAATGGCAGTCAGATTATAGGTGAAAATGTCAGAGTGACTTGTTGACAAGAATGACTGCTGCTGCCATCGTTGGTAAGCCACGCAGAGGATGAAGATGGAGAGAAAAAGGATGACAGATATCTTGATGATGAGAAAAGAAATGGTGACCGAAATCCCAGTGCTTGATGTCAAGCAGTCGAAGGCAGAGGAAGACGAGTTATTTGACATGCTGATTAATGTGCTGTTTGGCGCTTGTGTGGAGAAAAAGGGGGAAAAAGGTTGGTCAGGAAACGACACTTTACTTCATTATATTTGACTTATGAATATCAAATATATAATATATTTAAAAAAAAATTACCTTTGCAATTTAACATTAATTTCTTATTTATTTTTAGACACAATACAACTTAAAAGTAATAATAATACTAATAGATATATTTTGAATATTTTAAATTTTGATACAACTCACTACTACCAAAAATATTAGAAACTGCAAAGATATTTACCAATGTAACTAATGTCTCTGAGAAATAAGTAAAAAAATCTTTCTATACTTTGTATGGTGACCTGTGTGAGGTATAACTGGTACTAACTGAAGAAAAAACTGACATGAAACATAGAGGTGATGTTAGTTACTGAAAAAAAATAATATACAGTTAATAATACTAATGATGTCCACTTTACCAATTGTAGCTCTCATTTTAAGTCCTTTTCCTTCAGATCCACATTCACACGCTGCTCTTCACTGGTAACCAGCCAGCAGTGTGTAAGTTTATGTGCAAGTGTATTACTAAATGTGGTATAATGATGGGCATCGCTCAAACTAATGATAGACTTTGCATGATCCCACACTGTAAAATGTGATGACATCTGTTGGCTGCTAAACTGGCTTTGTGTTTTGTGTTTCAGGTGCCCAGTAGGTGGGGTTAGGTCAGCTTAGCTAGATTGGCCATCGGGCATACTGGGCATTTTTCATTTTTATTCAATTAAATTTTATTTATATAGCGCCAAATCACAACAAAAGTCGCCTCAAGACGCTTTATATTGTACAGTAGATACGGAGAAAAACCCAACAATCATATGACCCCCTACGAGCAAGCACTTTGGTGGCAGCGGAAAGGAAAAACTCCCTTTTAACAGGAAGAAACCTCCAGCAGAACCAGGCTCAGGGAGGGACGGCCATCTGGTAGGACCGGTTGGGGTGGGAGAAGGAAGACAGGATAAAGACATGCTGTGGAAGAGAGACAGAGGTTAATAACAGTTATGATTCAATGCAAAGAGGTCTATTAACACATACTGAGTGAGAAAGGTGACTGGAAAGGAAAAACTCAATGCATTATTGGAATCCCCGGCAGCCTACATCTATTGCACCTGGTCCAGCCCTAACTATATGCTTTAGCAAAAAGGAAAGTTTGAAGCCTAATCTTAAAAGTAGAGATAGTGTCTGTCTCCCGAATCCAAACTGGAAGCTGGTTCCACAGAAGAGGGGCCTGAAAACTGAAGGCTCTCCCTCCCATTCTACTTTTAAATACTCTAGGAACAACAAGTAGGCCTGCAGAGCAAGAGCAAAGTGCTCTAATAGGGTGATATGGTACTATAAGGTGAATAGTAGTATAATTCATTCTTAATTCAGAATTATACTTTCTGTTACCTTTTCTCTCCAATCCTCTGTGCTTGCTGATCACAATATACTTGATACCATTTCTTCATTAAATCATACATTTTAAAAGTAAGATTACCTGAAATCACTGACACTTTTGTGCCATCTTCACTCCCATCCCCCCATCCGACATTAACAAACACGCTCCAAGGTCAAGCCAAATAAAACCTGTATAAAAAAGCCCAAAGCCGACTGTACTTCCTCAGGAGGCTGAGGTCTTTTAACATCTGCAGGAAGCTCCTGAGGATGTTTTACCAGTCAGTGGTTGCTGGAGTACTTTTCTATGCTGTGGTGTGCTGGGGGAGCAGCACAGCAAAGAGGGACTCATCCAGGCTGGAGAAACTGATCAGGAGGGCTAGCTCTGTGGTCGGCATGAAGCTGGACACTCTGGTGACAGTGGCAGAGAAAAGGACATTAAAGAAACTGATGGACATTATGGACAATGCCAGGCATCCTCTGCACACGGCCATAAACAACCAGAAGAGTCTGTTCAGTGACAGGTTGCTTCTCCCCAAGACAAGAACTAACAGACTTAAAAACTCCTTTGTCCCACACGCCATCAGACTGTTTAACTCCTCTCTGGAGGGGAGAGGGAGGGGAAACAGGAGGACAAAGGAGGGGGGAACAACTAAGCTGTAGTGCCTCTTCACCTCACTGTACAACACCTTGTGCAATACTTTTTGTAAATAGTCAACAGTGCAATAGACTCAATACTTGAAATGTGCAATTCACTTGTATTTTTATTTTTTATTCCTATTTATTCTATTTATCCCCTTTGTATATTTTATTTATATTTGTCTCTGTATTTATATATGTGTGTGTGTGTGTGTGTGTATATATATATATATATATATATAACAGTTCTGTAACTGTAACTTCGGTCGTTGCTGTGCTTTTTTTGGAAGTCGAATTTCCCAGAGGAACCCACCCGAGGGATTAATAAAGTTCTATCTTATCTTATCTTATCTTATCTTATCTTATCTTATCTTATCTTAAAATCATCAAATTTTGCCAATAGGTGAACTTTATCTATAAGAGACTTAATAAAATTCACTCAACTTTTTGATGAGAACCTGGACCAGATGAAATTAGTTTTATTTCTGTAAAACTATGAATACAGCAAATAAAAATACTTAGAATTATGATGTTTAAAATGAAGTAAACAGTATTTTGATATGGGGACAGTGCTTTTGCAAGTCTCTCTGGTTACAGGAATCTTGATCTGATTGCAACACAGGACACACAAGACTTAGGTAGGTTCCTTTTTCAAATCAGCATTTTATAAAATTTTAGTCTTTAACTCCAACCCAAATTATGTGCATACAAAATTTAGAAGAGGAACAATATTCCATTAAATCCACAAAAACCAGAAATCCTTTTTAAAATAAATAAATAATCAAGACTATTATTGTGTTTAGGAAACAAACAAACAACTTTGTTTTCTATGAAAATGTTTAAATAATGTACATTTCATATGAACAGTCAACTGTCAGAGTGATTTTACTAGAGTTACAAACTCTCTACTCTTTACTATCTAAACAGACTTGCTGTTTAAATAGTTTGCTCTTTGGCAGATTGACCTCTACACAAAGACTGGTGTGCAGATAGAATCAAACCAAGCTATTGGAGGATTTGACTATGTTTCCATGTGTAACAAAACACACAAAATTATTATAATAAAGATTTTTCTGTAATAACAAGAGATCGAAAATAATTCAGATAAGATGCAACTAAAAGGTTTAACACCAACTTGAAGACAGTGTTTTATCCAAATAAAACAAAGAATGAACAGAAAAAGAGATGAATGAAATCATGATGTAGTCAAGTTGTGAGATAAGTGATAATAGAACTTTTATGAGGTTATTTGAAGGTTGTATTTGGTGTCCACAATAACACTGATTTTATCTTAAAATCTGAAATTAAAAAATCTTTTCTTTAATAAACCAGACATTTTACTTTTTATTTAGTTCATAACTTCACTCTGTAACACCATGTGTCTCATGTTTGATGTTTTTGAGACTTCCAAATGATCAGTGTGACTGTTTTTTTTACCCTAAAAATCTCACGTGCTGTTCTACTGTAAGCAATAAATTGCACAGAAATTCAGGCTGAAGCAAAAATGATACATATTAAAACTCACACTTGCACACTGATTTTTAATTATACACAGTATTAAATTCCATTCTTTTGAATTTGTCTGGCGACAGTGAAAGACTGGACTCAGGTCAAGCGCAAATAATAATCTTTATTTTTACATTTCCGGAAATGGAGACCCGCCACACGAACACACAAGCTCAGGTCTGAATTCTCTGCAGCTAAATCCATATATATATTTCTGCACTACGTCACACCGACACACAGTTTACTTAGTTCCTCTTTTTTGTGTCTGGTTTCCTGTGCAGCTCTGCACTAAACTTTCCCTTTCTAAAGTGTGTTGCCAGGGCAAACTGTCACCCTCTGACCTAGTTTTTGTCTCGTCTGGGCTTGGATTCTAAAGGCCTCTCTTATTAAAGTACATAAAACAATATAATCAGAAAATAAGCATTAAGAAATATATATATATATCTTGTAACAACAGTTAAAGAGCTGTGACATGTTTCTGACACATGACAGGATATGTTTTTATTTAACGATAAAGTTACATTAACTTGAATTTATGTGCTATGTAAAGAGATCAGTAGTGTAAAAAAAATATATATATATCTTTCATCTTATGTGTGGAAATGAAATGGGATAATTTAAATGAAAAGGAAAGCATAGAGCTAAGAACCTCCAGCTTTGTCATTACTCTTTTAAGTATATATTTTAAAGCCCTTATAGTTCCACACGTGAGAATATTTATAGTCCTCTGCATTTAACCCATTCACTCAGTGGACAGCTACCAATCCAGCGCCCGAGCAGCAGCGTGTAGAAATGGTTCCTTTGGTCAAGGTTACCTCAGGGTAGCCGTTTGGTGGATTCAAACAGCCGGCCAGTCTCTAATGGGCTAACCACTTTATCTACTGAGCTATCCCTGCTCCCTGCTTTTTACCATTATTAGACGTTATTAAAGCTGCAGGGCACTTTTCCTGCTCTGTGTAGAAACAACAGAGGTAAAATCAGACTGATGGGCAGAGTGAACCAATCAACAGACAATAAAAGGAAACATCTCTCTGTGTTACGTAACAGATTTGAATTATACAGACCAAATATAACAAGCATTCCTAGAAAACACACCAACAGCACTATCATTATTGCTGTGATGGTGTAGAAAGCTTTCTGTTTTGAATGATCAACCTTCGATCTTTTTGCTCCCATTTCTCCTGGACCTGGACGAATCAGAACACAGAGAACAGAGAGGCTACAAAAAGAGACGATAATTAACGATGCCATCATCAGACAGAAATATAGAACATAGGGAACATCAGGGTAACACAAAACTGCTGCTCCAAGACAACCAAAGCACAGCAGCCACACACATCCAGTGCAGATGTTTCTGATCCTGACCCCACCCGACTGTCTCCACCCCATATAGGTGATGGGGTGAACAACAGCCAGGTAGCGCTCCACACATGTCAGAGTATTAAAGAATATCTCTGCAGGGTAGACAATAGAAAGTGAACATATCCCCATTAGAAGCAATACTGAGTTATTGGTGTATATGCCACATAAGTAAGCAATGGCCCCTAATACATATATCAATTCAATAGCAGTCATATGATAGGTGAAATTGTCAGAGTGAGTTGTTGCTGCCAAGGACTGCTGCTGCCATCGTTGGTAAGCCACGTAGAGAATGAGTACAGAGAGAAAAAGTACAACAAATATCTTGGTGACGAGAAAAGAAGTGTTCATCGAAATCCCAATACTTGAGGTAACGCAGTCAAAGGCAGAGGAAGACGAGTTATCTGACATGTTGCTTAATGGGGTGTTTGGGGCTTGTGTGGAGACAAAAAAGGAAAACCGTTAGTCGGGACATCTAATTAAAGAAATTTACCAAAGTAAACAGTGTTTCAGATAAATACACCAAAAATACTGTCTATGCTTTAAATGGTGACCTGCCTGAGGTGTAACTGGTGCTAACTGAAGCAAAAACCCACATGAAATATAGAGGTGTCCCCAACATCTTTTAACAACCAGTGAAAATGTACATAGCAATAAAAAAATAATAATTCCATCTTACTATTTGTTGTTCTCCTTTTAGTATTGTTTTAATCCAAACACACACGTTGCTCTTCACTGACATCCAGCCAACAGTATGTAAGGATGTGCAAATGTATTTCTGAATGTGTTATAAAGATGGGCATCAGTCAAACAAGTGATGGACTTTGCATGATCCCACACTGTAAAATGTGACGGCATCTGTTGGCTGCTGGACTGGCAGGTTGTTTTTGATTGTGTACATTGTTCATTATCCAGTGTGTTGTCCACACTGTCTTTTTCTCTGGTCCCCTTCCCAATCGGACGAGGAGCGACATTTTTGGGACCATGAAGCAGAGTTGCAGTCCTACATGCCTCTCTGCAGCTTTTCTCTCCTTGCTATCCCCCCAAAACCCCATCCCCTTAGAGACTGTGTCCGCTTCTACAGAGAGAAAAAACAAACTAAAAAAAACCAAAAACTTAAATATGAAAAATCACAAAGAAAGAACAATACAGTATCCACATCTGCACCTATTAGTGCATGACTTAATAATTGATCAACAAATCAATTTACTCTGCCTTGCAGAAACCTGGTTGCAACAGGATGATTATGTTAGTTTAAATGAATGAACAACACCGAGTCATTCTAACTACCAGAAACTTCGAAACACAGGCTGAGGGGGGCGGTGTTGCAGCAATTTTCTACACCAGCCTAACCATTCTCATTCTCAGTTGTAGAATAAATTCTGCATTTGTAAATTCTTGTGTGAATTCCAATTTAATAAACTGATTTTTAAAATGCTTTTTTAAAAACCCTGAGTTTCCCAGAGAAGGACATATGTGGAATTTGGACACATTTTCCGTGCATCCTACTGAAAATGATGTTGCTTTGCCCTCACATCTGGAATCCCAGCTACTAGAAGTTTCCACTGACAGCACTTTAATGTTGCAGTGGGGGAAACTGGACCTGAGCTCCTTCTGGATTCCTTTCTCAAAGGAGTACCCATGTCTGGCACTAAGAACTGTGAAACTCCTGCTCCCGTTCACCACATATCCGTGTGAATCAGGATTTTCTATTGTGGCCACAACCAAGACCAAAGCCCAAAACAGACTCAGAGCAACACTGAAAGCTACTCTGAGAGTGAGCCTTTCCTCCATTCCACCCAGACTCGAAATGTTTGTGTCTCAGAGACAGGCTCAAGTGCAGGGCTGCCCAATCCCAGTCCTCGAGAGCTACTATCCTGCAGTTTTTAGATGCATCCCTACTCCAACACAGCTGAATCAAATGGTTTGATTACCTCTTCAGCATGCCATCGTGTTTGGCAAAGGCCTGATAACAAGCCATTCATTTGATTCGGGTGTGTGGGAACAAGGATGCATCTAAAAGCTGCAGGACGGTAGCTCTCGAGGACCGGGATTGGGCACCCCTGCTCAAGTGTCTCATTGGGAGGTGAACATAAAAAGGGAGTTGCAGCTTGCAAAAAAATTTGAATGTTGTGATTGTTGTTGTTCATTTGTCTCCAATATAAAGAGTAACTTTTGGTTCTGCCAATGAAAAAAGGTTTACTGCTGAAGCAACTTTCATATTCTGCTGTATGTTAATTTGCGCTTTATTGAAATTTTATTACAGTTTATTCATTTAATTGGAAAATTATTTTCAATGTATTTATTTTAACACCACATTATTTATCCGATTTCTATTTTTCTTTTGCTGTAGTAAAATTGAATTATTAATTATTTTTTTGTTATTAACTCTGACTTGAGCCTTTGAATTTCTACTTGCAGTTTGATTTTTTTCATGAATTGTTAACCTGTTTGGCATTTTGTTTTATGTCCAGGTTCAAGTACACATAATAAATAAATGAGTTTGGGATTGTTACATTGTATCATTTCATCATCATGCTTATTTGACAAGGTTTTAGCCGTTGAAATTAACTAGACTTGATTTACCTATTAAATATAAATCAAACCAAATGCAACATCAATATATTCAGCGCAGTGTTAATATCTGAATGGGCCCTGGGCCACTTTGTAGTGGAAAAGTCGGACCTGAGGTAAAAAGGTTAAGAACCCCTGCTCTTGATCTTTTACATTTTCTGAAAGCCCTCTTTTGTCTGATCATTTCTTAATAACAGTACGAATTTTTGTGAGCAATGTAACAAAAACTTTAAAAACCTTAAAGTCCATTGGACCCAGGTCACATGGACTAAGGCCCGTCCACCCGACCCTCGCCCTCGGGCACCCTCCCCGGGCCTGGCTCCAGGGCGGGACCCCGGTAACTAGGGGTGAAGTCACTGAGGCAGATAAACAACTCTTTGGTGGCAGAGCCCCTGAGGTGGATGAGGTCTGCCCCGAGTTCCTCAAGGCTCTGGATGTTTTAGGGCTGTCTTGGTGGACACGCCTCTACAATGTTGAGTGTTGATCAGGGGTAGTCCCTCTGGATTAGGAGACCGGGGTGGTGGTTCCCATCTTTAAGAATTTTTAAGAATTCCAGCTATAGGGGAATCACACTCCTCAGTCTCCCTAGGAAGTCTATGCCAGGGTGCTGGAAAGGAGAGTCCGTTCATTAGTCAAACCTTGGATAGAGGAGGAACAATGTGGTTTTGGCCCTGGTTGTGGAACACTGGACGAGCTCTTCATCCTCTCAAGGATACTTGAGCGTGCATGGGAGTTTGCCCAACCAGTCTACATGTGCTTTGTGGACCTGGAATTTTGTATGATGGGTTGGCATGATTCCTGCAGCCACACACAAACATTAATCTGACAAGGTCAAAGCTGGATCATGTCCACTCACAAAAAATCCTGACATTAGAACAAACCTTTTCATTACTCAAACTGCATTTCTCATTCACTATATTAATTACATTTATATTTCCATTGTTTCTTTGACCAAGAAAAAAAGATGATTTCCTTTTAACCGAAGTACATACTTATAAATACATCTTCATTTATAGGATGATTAAACACATGAGATTCATCTGAAAGACTAAAAACATCAAATGTAGCTAAAATGTGAACTTTACTTAAAACAAACTTAAGTAGGATACATTTTCTTTTGAACGCATCTTTTAGAAAAAGCAAAAAATTCCTATTTTTAATGCTGTTGTTAAATAAGCTTGACTCCAACATTCACCTAATAATTTAAATACCAAAGACTGGAAAATTTGAATGAAAACATGGCAGTTTACATAATGTACATTTCATAATGAGCATGAACAGTCATCTTTACTGGAATGCCGGTTCTTAACTATATAAACAGACTTGCTGTTTGACAGAATCCCCTCTAAATGACCTCTAAATAAAGCCTGGTGTTTGTTCATATTGACTTAAACCAAGCATTTAGAGAATTTGACTACGTTTCCATAATGTGTGCTCTTTGCTGACTGTGAACGTGTAAAATCAAGTGTTCTCTGAATTAAACAAATTTTCTCCACGTTCGTTCCCAGCCAGGTGTGATGGTTTCGTTTGTTTAAGCAAATGAAGGTTACTGTGAATCAAATGGCCACTACTTCAACTTCAACCTGCAGTGCTACTGCTAATCAAAAACCTGACATTAATTAAGCAGCAATGCAGAACAAAATCAGGGCTGTATCAAGACACGAGGACTAAAGCCCAAATCAACCAGACCCAGAACTGATCTGGAATTAAAACGGGACTACAACAGTTCAAAATCAGGACTACTTGGGATTTAACCAAGACAGAACCAGAATCAGAACTAGATGATAGCAGCACTAAAAATCATCATAGACCTGCACTACACTTATTTTTTAATTCTACCAAAGTCCACTATTTAGTTTGAGAAAAGTTTATATAATTATTTAGCCTTGTTGTGCAAACAAGCCAGCATAACTTAATAAATATAGAATTTGAAAAATAACAAACCTAAAAAGAAACACTAGGTGCGAGATACATGAGTACCTATGATACGGTGATACTTTTGGCAAACGACCATTTGACTAACATGTGTGTCTCACCTGCTCTTGTTCCATCTCTGTTCTGTCCTCATTCTCCATCTCCCTCTCTGTTCCTCTCTTTCCCTCTTTGTGCTGACAATCAAGCCAAACACCAACATCATCAAATATACAGATATATATTCAGATAAAAACACAAACACTTTTTAATTGTAACATCAAATCAGACTAAATGTTTATTTTTTTAGGTTGATGAATATAAAAAAACATATTTGTTAACTTTAAGAATAAAGAGAGAAACTATCTGTATTTCTTAATTATAAATGGCACCAAATTGTATTCACAATTGAGCCACACTTATGGAGCTCCACAATTCTTTTCCTGGTGTTTTGGTTGACATCTCTTGATTTTCCCATGTCAAATAAACAGGCTCTGTGTTTTGCCTTATATGCATCCACAGCTGTGCCACCAATTTACTCACATGGACTCTACTAACCTATCAGAAGCTTCTTCAGCTCAGAATGGAATCGTCTGGAGTTTTCTTATTAATTAACAATAAACTTAGTGTACATGTACTCCTAAATTTGATGAAAGTGATAATAAATAGACAGCTCTGTCTCTCTTTATTCTGACATTTAACTAATTCAAAAGATATTTCAATATTTATCCAAAACAAAACAAGTTTACTCTAAATTGATGTTGTACAGTAAAAAAATGTTCTTGTGTTTTCCATAAAGTGTATGTAAATATCTGGTTTCAACTGTGAATATACTGCT